>NC_056467.1:10219825-11419825 GCF_008729295.1 Plectropomus leopardus | reverse complement strand
CACCTATAGTTAGAAAGGTTAGGGATCACAATTGCAAATTGCAATTGACCAAACACCGTAACATCTCTTTGTTGCTATAGAACAATAATTCAGGAAACTTCAATTCACAGCATCTAGTTGGATATTTTATGTGCCAGCAGTGAACTTTGCCCTCAGATGTTCTGCAAATGGGAGCTGCAACATTTCATTGATTTAGGCTGTTTTGCAAGCAAGATTTAAAGTTGCTCCTTTATTTCTTTCATTTTTTTTGCTGTGGTTTTGTTTTGCTCTAGGAGTTGACAATTTCTAGCAAATGTATTGGCTACAGAAAAGGCTCTCATCTTTGAGGGAGTTTTGTGGCTTCCCTTGATTTCCAAAGCAAGATAATCGCAATAAAACGATTTTGTGCCACATGACGAGTCTACCAATGTTTCTTCCATTTTATCTTTTATATTGTAAATCAAGCGCACCTTTTCCTAGTAGATGTGCTCGGCCCATCTCTGCAAAGTCCTAACTGTTTCAGGTAGAAAATAGTGAGTCATGAGACACCGCCTCTCCGGCTGTTTAGAAACTTTGGTGTCTAATTTTGGTTCTGGATTGCATGCGTAGCGAGATAGAGCGCAAGCCCTAATGAATGCAAGTGGGGAGAGCAAACGCATGTGCGCCTGTGACAATGAGGCTGCAGCGACCGCATTGCATTGTGTGAACAGTTGAGGCTGTTTGTCAGTGAATAAAAGCCACAACTCCTTAAGACCCAAGCCAAGTTCCCATGTCTTGCCTGCCATCTGCTGATTACAGTAAAGCAAGTTCACCCCAAAGTTAGCAAGCTAAGTTAGTCTCCCTTTGGAAACTGAATTGCAGTGACAATCTCAGCCTCTCCTAAACACATAATAGAGAAATAAATAAAAGAGAAATGTCTGACTGCTGCTGAGTCAGGGTAACAATTATTGATCCCAACACAAAATTCATTTTGCCATTATTACACTATAACACTATATACTATACTATATACTATAACTGTTATGCATTCCTAAAATCATTGTCGTAATTTTTATATATTATGTGAATGTGAAAAAACTACAATCATATGAAAGATGTGTTACATAGTCATGGCTGTGTTAAAAAGAAACACTGGAGTAAATGTTCAATAAAAGCATGACGTTTTTAATGCCAATGAGTAAAAATATCAAATAATAGTTAAATAATTGTGATTTAAATATCAATCTAAATAGTCAAGAGTATTATTTTTGTTATTATCAAACAGCCCAGGCATCAAAATGCATTGCTTGCACAGTGCCCCCAATTCACCAAGAGCGGCTTAAAAACAGGTGAAAAGGATATTGTGTGTGAGAGAGGAAGATTGTTGAAAAGCACTTATAAGCACAGATGTATGGATTTGTCCACGGGCAGAGAGCCTGTCAGCAGTTTTCTACATCAGCAAATTCCCTCCCCTGCTTCATAGCATGTGAATACGTCACTTCCAGCGACACTGAGGCTTGGACATTTCCTGCCTCATCAGGCTCCGTCCTCTGTCGATCACTCTCTCTCTTTCTCTCATTAAAAAGCCCTTGCACTCAGCATGTTAGCATAAATACATAAATTCATATCTCAACGCATTTCTTCTCTCCTAAACACACACACACAAACTCATGTGTGCTTACACATCTTTGAGGTTTATTCTGAGGCCTTCCTTCCAGGGAAAAAAATCTCAGTGTTGGGGATTTCTCTTTATGTTGAATCTTTCCAGCTCACAACAAACTGTTCCAAAACAATGCTTGAGGAAATGCACATGGAGACATACGTATTTGATAGTGCAGAACTAATCAATATGCCGATGAATACAGAGATGCAGTGTCAGTGGAGATGAGCAGAGGATAAAGACAGGATCTAGTGCATCGCCAAATGTTTTGAAGTGGGTATGAAATGGAGGCAAAAAGCAGAAGAAACAGAGGAGAGAGATGTTTGAGAGATCGGTGTGTGCTCATGTGCGTGTTTATACATACTTTTTTATTTCTTTTTTTGCACAGCAGTAGTGCCTGAGCTCAGTAGCAATGGAGCATGTACTGTAATCAATACCACTTCAGCCAGAGAGCAAATCAATGGAGGCTGCACAGTAATGGAATGCATGGTCAAGGGAGAAGCAGAGAGGTAGAGAGCAAACACAAAAAGATGTGAATGTAGGCCAAGAGAGATGAGAGAGAGGTGGGGTAAATGTGAAAAGGAGAATTTGAGGATAAAAAATACATTTACTGAATTAAACAGGAAATACACAAGGGAAATATGAGTTTGTGAAGGTTGGTAAAAGGAAGAGAGTAAATTTAGGTGTGATGTAGAAAAAAAAAACAGAGGGACATTTATCAGCGTAGGCAAATTTCTGCATAATTGTGCTGCGTTAGTGAGCTTGTTCAAACCCCCTGTGAGGCTTAGGAAAAGCAATACAGGGAAAGTGGCTCCAATGAGAGGAAAATTAAAGATAAAGAGAGACAAAGAGAAAAAACAAAGAAAGAAAACAGCATGTGAAGCAGGCACAGTCTGTTTATTTGCATAAAAATGAAAGAACAAAAAAAAAATATTTGTGTGTGCACGCAGATACATCCTCAGTTTCAGGTAGTTCTTATCTTTCTCCTTTGCTTACGTGACCTGTGAACGCAGCTGACAGCAATATGGTGCAGACACGACTCCTGCCCTCTGAATTATTGGACTGTATTTGGGGTTCAGTGAACTTCAATAGGCACTGTCTTTATTTCCACTGGGACTTTAATGGCAGTTTCATGACTACAACAGCAGTGGAACAACATGCTGTATTCTGTCTCAAACACCACAGCACTCTCAGAGCCAACGCCTGTTTCCAAGTTTAACTGTATGGGACAGGTGTGTAAGAGACCCAGTGTGGAGCCAGGTGTCACTGAAACATGATAGATATATACAGGTACATTCACAATAATGCCACTTACAGTACAAATGCAGCAAAAGTGAAATGACAGGTGCTGATATATTTAATAAGTGCAGATTAGGTCCTATCACTCAGCCTTGCTCACTAAAATATGGTTACGGAAAATCTTTCTGCCACTCAAATTCACTCTGACACTTAACTGACTGAACACATCTAACATCTCAACCGCCAACTGCTTAAAAACATGTCAAATCACTGACAACACACAAAAAAAGGCGGGCTTGCGTACAGTACATCTGTGTGTGCAGTGGTGTGAGACTTATGCAGATCTTTTATCTAAAATTGCAACTGTGATGTGAATAAACTCTGAAGACAATGTCCAGTATTTATGATTTAGTTTAAAGCAATCAATATTCTTATGTAGACAATGATTTAAATTAATGTGTACAGTGACATCCCGCAGGGAATTATCTCCCGACTCTACAGTTGCAGCTCTATGGAGACTTGTAACTTAATTTCGCCTATTGTTTTGGTTTTACACCCCACAAATTAACTATTTTGGTCACAGCCATCACTTGCACTTACAGCTAAAGCAGGCAGCTCTATTCAGGAAAAAAAGAGATAAATCTTCTGTGCACTGCCTGCACCAAACCGCAGACAAATTGAATGATTGGCAGCTGAAAGAATAGATATTTCCCTCAGGAATCGGTGGGGACCAAAAACGGAGCTTAAAGAAGTTAATATCCGACTTAAGTTAATCAGATGGACAGAAACATGACACTCAAAGAAAGCTAATGTTGCTCAGTAACTGGTTAACTTGTAAATAAGCCAATAAGCCGGTGCTGGCTAACATGCTGGTGGCCATGTGTCAATACTGTGTTTACAGTTTTTTACTGTCCCAAAGTGACAATTACTGCAGGTTTATGTAAAAATACAGAAACAGTGAAATGTACTAAGTAGCAATATAATATGTTACAGTACAAGGTTGTCCAATTGTACAGCAGTATTCACTGCTAGAAGGATCTTTTTACAGAGTCTTTTTACAGAATTGATCTGTCTATGTAGTAGAAAGACACAATAATTTTGAAATTAGTGTTTCTGAAAACATTTTAGGTAAAAAATAGACAATGCATTAACAGAATCTTGATGTATATGTGATATGAAATGCCTTGTTTCACTGTTTGATCAGAGTTTGGCTTGAGTTTGAGAGCACGTGAGGGAGGCTGGTCTCTCTCTCTCAATCTGCTCCTATACTCTTATTGTCTGTGGTGATGGCAGGCAGCAAGCTCACAAAAATGAGATAGTAGTATTTATACTTCAGCCCCAGAGCCAGTGAAATGCTGGCAAATGAGAAAATGTGGGCACTGGCAAGATGGAGGGAAGTTTACCACAGTTAATTTACACATTGTTAGGATACAAAGCTGGTTGAAAATTGGCAAAGTATCCTTCTAAGAACAGTACTTGAGTAAATGTTCCTTGTTACTTGGTACCATCCCGTCTTTATGTATGTGCCCTCATCAACGTGAGGACCCCGACAATTGGTAGAAGACAAACAGCCAGAAATAAAACAACGCAGTGATGAGTCACCAAAGTTAAAAAGCTTTCCCTCTATGGAAATGAACTAAAGTGTCTCAGACTGCATTAAACACTTATTATTTGTTTGCTGATAGATGGCCCTGTGTGCATGTGTCTCTGTGTGTGTGTGTGTGTGTGTGTGTGTGTGTGTGTGTCTGTGTGTGTCTGCTCGTGTGTGTGTGTGGAGTGTGGCAGTTTAATGGGGATTGATAATGTGTTTGTGTGTGTTTCTTGATGAGCTAGGAGATGAGAGGGTATCTCTCTCAGCTGCATACATATTAATAACAGTTGGGGTGTTTGGAGGGAATGCTTCTGCTCGACTATTACAGATCGCATGCATGAACGCATGCACATGCACATGCACACACACACACACACACAGCTGCACAGAATCATAAGTATTTCTATCTTTTCTATCTCTATGTCTCCTACACATGCAATGACATAAAGATGCATAAACACAGCAAGTACTTTCCCTCTCATACACACACACACACACACACACACACACACACACACACACACTTGTATCTGCTCTCTCTAGGTCTGATAAACTTGCTTATGACAGCTAATAACTCCCCTATTCCCTCTGGTCTTAATTAGGGCCAGTTATTACAGAATGTTTGATGCTCTCTCTGTCTCTCGTTCTCTCTCTCTTTCTCTCTCTCTCTCTCCGTTTTTTCTCTCCCTCCTTCTCACACTGTTGCACAGCTTGATTCCTGCGTCTCGTTGAGAGTGAAATGTGGAGAGAAAGGAGGCAGGATGACTTCGCCAACTCCTCTCCGCCTCGCCGTTGGGGGTCTGAACAACCAGTTTTCACACCACACAAGCATACCCATCCAAAACACACACATAATTACTATTCCTTGCTTCTTTCTATTTTGCATTTAGGTTTCTTGGCTTAACTTGGCTCCATGCAATTTGTAGTTTTTTTGGCAGTTCAAAGTTGAGAACAGAATTATGAATATAGGGTAGCAAGCAGGCATGAACTGGACTTGAACCCACAACATGACTGATGTCAAGAGTGCTTCTTTCATCTCCGAAAACTCAATTTTTTGAGGGAAAAAAGGTGTTTTTCCTCATTGACATTCATAAATGTTTTCAAATTATACAGCCTACTTGCAAAGTGTTTCGTGGGCCCAAGGTCATAAAACCTGTTTAAACACACAAAGGATGACATTACCTTTAGTTTTACAAAAATTAAAATTGCTTTGGTTAAGAGCTAAGACGCTGTGGTATGTGCCTCATCCTAATTAACTAAGAATTCCAGAAAATGGTGAAAAGTTTTACCCCTTTGTAGGGCTGCAGAATATAACCATTCTTTAAATTGTTATTGTGATGTCAAGTGTGCTACCACAGTCAGAAGAGATGTTTATTAGAGATATTTATACTGCACCTTAAAATTTAATTATCATTCGTTATTTAATTTGTGCCTTCTGTGTTGAATTTGATGATTAATACGTTGTATTGTAGCAGTTCAATGGAAGAAACAATGGCAGAAATGAGTATACTTTATCTCTTTATTGCAAGTAATATCATTATTACACTATTCAAAAATGCTATTGCATTTTTTTCTCATGTCCTGCAGCCCTACCTCTTGGTATTTTTTTTATTTTTTATGTAGAATGCCATAATTTGGATTCACATTACTATTACTAATTACTAATTTCCTAACGCCATTGAGATATCATGTTCAAGAGAGTACTACAGACAGACAGATGGACGGACACGCTGACAACCTGAAAACAATGATAATGAAACAATTTAAAGTCCATGTACAAGGTTGTTCAAGGACAGTTATTGAATTACATCTCAGACGGAGGAATTCTTAGATTTAAGTTTTTTCCAAAGTATAAATTTCCGATAAAGATGTTTTATATGAAGCATTTATATGAGGCTTACTGTTTCCTCTGCACTACCCATAAGTCTCCAACTTCTTTAAACTACTCAATATTTGATACAATGCCCCCAGTGTATGGCACAGTGAAAAAACAGAATACAGAAGAGAGAAAAGGGAGGAAAATCTGGATGCAGAAGGAAGAAGCAGTGAGGACAGGGGTTTGGATCAGTGATAGTTTGATTTGATGCACGAGTGACCTCATGTATTATGCAGAAATTATCTTTGGTCCCAACATGATGTCATGATCTGAGAGAGGAGTATGTAGTGAGACTCTAAACATCAAATATTCATCACACACACACACACACACACACACACACACACACACACACACACACACACACACACACACACAAATTCCCACACCATCTTACAGCATGTTAATTGGCTGTTTTGATTGGAGTAGTCTTGAGTTGGACAGATGACTCAGATTCTTTCATTCAACACACAAATGACAAGATAATTTGGAGAAGGGTCACCTTACAGCAGCTATTTGTTCAAACAGCCTGTTGTTTTATGGTTTCCTTTATATAGTGACACAGTTTTTGTGTTTGTTGTAAACTATTTCAGCTAATTTTCTGTGAAGTGAGAGTCAGGATGTCTGTCTTTTTATGACATGTTCCACTGTGGCTGCAAACTGTTTTGCCATTAAGTTTGATTTGGCAGTCAACATCGGGTGACCAGATGGCACAGCTGAGCAATAAACAACTGAACATCAATGACTCTATAGTAACATTATTGTGACTTTTGTCAGCAGGGCTGTAACCTATTTGGGACAACCCCTGTAGCCAAATATATACAGAAATTCATGTACCGAAATATGTTTATCTTCACTGCAAAATTAAAAAATAAAAAAGGTTGTAATACCACACAATACATTTGGAAAGCCGAGTTGAATCAAAACATTGCATGAAGGGATACTGCATGATTATAATGAACGTGATACACATAAAGCATGTGGCGCATGTCACATGCTATACCTCATTTTACCATTGTAAAAAATACACTTATTTAAAGTCAAACATTACCTTTTTTCTAAACATAACCGAGGAGTTAATATGACCTTTATGGGAAGAACAACTAGCTTGTTCTGGCCCTGTATTGGTTTAGCTGCTAGTCTGCTGACAGTTCATTTGAAATTTGTCTTTGAAAACCTTTGCTAGAAGACAGATAAACTTTTGTCTTTTTTTTTTTTTTGCAATGCAACTTATGGCTATTTCATGATGGATGAAGCATGCAGTCCCAGTCTTCATATTTTAATAAGTCAGAATGGCTTCACAGTCCACCCAGCTTACTTCATCCAAGAGTGCTTGCCGTCTGCCAACTCAGTGAACATAAAAATGTGGGTCTTGTTTATTTGAGCTGACAGGGAAGCTAGGCTCTCTAAAGGGTTTTGCAGAAAGGGAAAATCTATACAGTACTCAGGGCTGTGGTGTCTCTTTTCCAGTTTGCCAATTCAGTGGTTTTAATTTCTGCGTTAAAGTTGAAAGTGTCAATTAGAGGGTCTGGGGATATCATTAGTGCTCGCTCAGTCTTTTCCATAGTTTCAGGGTAAATTGAATGGGTTGTAATTGTGTGTCATGGCAGTCGATGAGATTGTAAGCTGTGATCCAGACTGATCATGGCACAGTGGGTAAAAGTCCACATTAAGGTTGATAGGCGAGGCTCAATTTGAGAGGGGGTACAAGGGAATAGCTACTGTTGCAAAAGTGAGTAATCCGGATCAGATACAACTGGGGTGCAGTTTTTTTTCCTCGCAGTTCAGCATTGTGCAGCTGTCCATTCAGTTGCTCTCACAGGCACTGACTGTCCTTTTCTGTGGAATAAAGTTGAGAAATGGGTATATGTCCAACACTGCAGCTGCTCGTAAGATGTGCACTGATGTAGAAAACAAGCTCTGCTTTATTTAGTGTTCCTCTGTGGATGGGTCACATTTAAATTGCAACCAAAAAACACTGCAAGTTTGCATCTGGTCGTCAACATTTTAAGGATTTAGGGCTTGTATTAGCTGACAACAACCAGATTACTTTTTTGAGGGATTAAATCCAGTTGGCCCTGGTGGGGACCAAAACCAAAAATGTCTAATTGTGAGGTGATGGTGCTAACAATTGAACCAACTGGTCAGAGGTTTTCAAAAAAATTGCATTGCCAGTATGAGCTGTTGGGCGACATTCTCGTAGTGCCTTTATACTGAGTATTTAGTTCTATGTATTTTTCAGGCAAAATCTATATATTAATATCCAACTTTTCCTATAAAGCATCTAACTGTATTCTTACATAACTTTTTTATATTGCAGTTGCAATAATTCTGGGCCGTACAGGTGGTTAGAACCAGACAGTTTGTGCACTGCTTAGAGATTCTGTTCATTAACACCACAAACAGATTGAATAACAAGGCACATCCCCAGCAGAGCCCAATGTCCAATGCAGAGAATGCAGTTCTGACTGTGGGGTCACAAGGACCCACTAGATGGGTTTCCGTCAACCCTCCAATTGCGCAAATTGAAATTGCCAGTTCAAAATACACCTAATGGAAACACATTAATTTTGAAAAAAAAAACTCCCATTTATCGCAAAAAGGTTTTCACACTCGAATGAGGTAATATTTCAGGCAAGTCAAAAAAGCCATATTTCGCAATGGAAACACTTTTTTTCACTTTTATAGCTCATATAATGTGTAACAACGGGTGGGGGTAATACTACTTTATGGATGCCAACCGCCAGTAAACCCAAAGAAGAAGAAAAAGTACAACAAAGTCACATGACATTCTACAAAGCATGACCTGGTATGTGTGGACGGAGGAAGAGACCGAGATCTTCTTAACTCTTATATGAAACAAAGAAATGACAGCGATATTAGATCGGCTTTATGGAGTGGCTGCAATAGAATTATACCTGCCAATGTCTTGGAAATCCATCGCAATAGTGATTGGAATGTTATTGCGAGAGGAAAATCGCGTAACATTGCGAGAGAAGTCACATAATATCACTCAATGGAAATGCAGTCATCTCGCAATTGTGTTTTATCGAAATTTCCATTGTTTCTTCATTGTTTCACAAGAGAATTCAAATACCTCCCTCTGAATCTAAGGCTCGACTCATGGCCTGAATCTCTTTGCCAGCACCATAGTATAACCTTTCCAAGAGAATGGAAACGACTTGCCTGGTCTTCCAGTCCAGGCACTGTCATCCCCGTCTAGGTTTGCACCACAAGGAGGGACCAGGCAATTAGTAGACAATTTGCAGTGACAACTGTAAACCCTCTTAAACCTTTCATAAAGATACAGTGCACTGCCAATGACCCAAAAAATAACTCTAAATGGGGCCTCTTTGAGCTTCCATATGACAGCTGGATACCATTAGTTGAAACAAGGCCTGATAGGCTTCTTAACCTATGGCCCCCTGGAGTTTCAGATCGCTACTGTTTACCTCCAGGCAACATAAAAGACAAGGCCAACAAGTCCAGAGACTTCATTGTCTCAGGGTGAGACTTACACACAGGTGCCTTACACTGACCGTCTTTTTAACTACCTCAATGACCTTCACTACAGAAATGGACAAGGCCCTCCATCTTTGCCCCTCTACAGAAGATGTGTCATTCATGTTAAGAAGTGTTCCTTCTATCGTTATTCTATCGTTATTTTTTTCTGTGTTCAAAGTGTCATTATGTCAGAGTTATGTGTCACAGTTAAGTTTCACAAACAGTAATCAAATTAAGCTCAAGCAATCTATTGGTGAGGCGTATGATAAGCTGTCAATGTTTGGGTGTGATATAGGGCAGATGACGCTTGGTTAGTGGATAGATGGACTGTGACCTTATGCTTCTGCACTGTATGTTAATCACCATAAACATTTCATTAATAGCACTAACACAGTGCTGGGCGACTGTCTGTTACCATAACTTTCACTGACAGCAAACATACTCACACACACACACTCAAACTCACACTCATGAATCTCTCAGACTTAGGCTTGGATGGCTCATTGACTTGCCATTAAAAGAAAGAGCCTTCATTAGTTAGGATGTCCCTCCTCAAAGGATACCAACTGTGCAAATTTGTGTGTGTGTATGTGTGCGTGCGTGTGTGTGAGGATTGTTGTCTGAGACATATGCATCTAACCATTCAACCAGTCTCCAGCACAACACGCACCCGCGAAGGCATATTCATTAGCAGGAGGGGTGCCATTCCCCGGCACTTGGAAACTCAGTGGAGCGTTCATGGCTGTGGCTGGATGCAGAAAATAAAAACATATTGGGACAGATTCAGATGAACAGAATGGAAGAATGCAAGCGGAACATTAAAGAGCATTCCACAACACAGCGTTAGCAGGAGACAATCAGCTCCAGTCAGGGACAAACGGGATCGGAAATGAATTCAGGCAGAAAGCTTGGGCATTTTCCAAGCTAGAAATTTTACAACAGGAAGGACGAATAATGACAGAAATTATGTTCAGTGACTTGGACATAATATAATGGTAAGTAAGCTTCCATGACAAGGAGTGATTTTACCGGTTCCTGCTCTCAGACTGAGAACTGGGGCCATCAGTCATCACTTTAATATGTATTGCCTTGTAGTAGCTATAATATTCTTAGATTAGTCTCACCTGCTTTCGTCGACGAAAAACAAAATCTGCCAACAAATATTACCCATGCAACATAAGACTAATAAAAACACGGTAAACAACATGCCCATCAATTGAAAATGCATGCTGTAATCATGTTATGCTATTTGTTGTGAGGAGGGAGAATATTTAGTTTTACCCTAACCAATCATTTAGTTGAATATCTGTTGTCCTTTCCTCAAGCCAACTTACAAAGACATACAGCTGCACAGATGTCATCAAACCTATGATTACTATGGTGAACAGCTAGTTTCTCATAAGCATAGTCAGAAACACAGCAGAAGAGCAACTGGTGTATCTGTGCAACCAAATATACCCACGCTGTTTAATAAAGCCAGTCAATAATAATTGCAGCCGCCATCTCATTTCATGCTGTGCACAGTGTGAGTAGTTGTCCACTCAACAGCAGGACACTGTTAAAAGAGCTGGTTATCTTACTGAGAAGTTGGGGATGTGCTGCATGTTGCTTGAAACTCTCTGTTTTATCACATCATGTCCTGCAATATCTTAAACTGATCTGCTGTCAAATGCCAACAATGAGTGTCATTTTGTTTTGCAGGTGATTCACAATAAAAGCCAACAAAATTTAGCCAGTTGAAAGCTTTTAACGTGTTTGCAAAGGAGAAATTGTTCCATTTGCATTAAAAGAAATTAACTTAATACAGGTCTGATGAAGTTTTTGGAGAGTCAATAGTAGCCTAAACAACATTATTGTTACTGTCATGACCTGTTGATGGTGAGATGGGCTACACTGGAAAGATTACATTGTTAGGAGATGTTGTTATATCTAAGCTGGCTAAATTATTATAGGCCCCAAGTAGTCAAAAGTGGACACTTATTAATATGCTCCTGTGTACTTTAAATGTGTATTGGTGCAAGTGCGCTATGCAGATATTGTCTGTTTTAGGTTTTTGCCTTGGTATCGTTTCAGTATCGGTATCAAGACACTTTGGGAAGGTATCGTATCAAAGTCATCATTTTGGTATCGTGACAACACTAGGTAACACCTCTGCTTTTTACTGCCCACCTGCATGCAGCCTTGTACATAAAATGTGTTGGATTTTATTTGAAATCCCCATATTGAAAACCTTAGCTAAATTGAACAGCTGCATATTTAAACAGTGTGAAAAGAGAAAGGTGCCAGAGGAAGAGGAACAGATAAAGATAAGCACATGAACCACCACTAGTGCATAAAGATTATAATCTCTATTGTTCAGGCGATGTCTCCCCTCACACCCCTCATCAAAAACCAAGCTCAGTATAATAATGCTGAAGCTCAGGACTAGTCAAGAGGACAATATTTCCAATGCGCCAGGGTGACTTTTGTTTAGACGCCCTGAATAATAGCTGTTAAACGATGAGAGGATTGTTGCAGTGGCAGATGTTACAGCATGAGTTGTTGAGCAGCAGCATGTTCTATCGATGTGGATGATAATCAGGTTTCATTAAAGTTGACAGATGCATACAGTGATGGTAAGGCTGTTATACAGACACCTGCACTGTGTTACTTGAGTGAATGTGTGTCATGATGTGCTATCAGGTTAACATGCATTCTCTTTCATTCATGTGATTGTTGTGACACTACAACAGCAGCATTAAATGAGAGTTCCTCCCATTTCCACGGACTAGGAATGCACAATATATATCAGGCCAATAAAAACTGTCAGATTTTTTTTTTTTTTTAATCGTGTGTGTGTGTGTGAGTATCAACAAAAGAGTTAAAAATTGTAAGACTAGGAATCATTAAGATAATAGCTTAGCCACCTTTGTCGCATCAACATAACAGGGCAATAATACAGTGACTTTCCTATTTTCCTGCAGCGATTTGGAGGGAAAAAATAAATTATAAATTCCCCAATCACAGATTTACAACTGTTTAACACAACACCAAACAAGATGCAGTCAAGTCTTCAGAGTATACTTGTCCTGTACATATTGCGCAATTAGTTGTGAGATAATTAACACAGCAATTTGACACTCAGCCACTTGAACATATAAGTAATGAAAAGCAAATAAACAGTAGCGACACACATGCCTGTATGTATACACAAACACACACATTTTAAATGAGCACCCCCACCACTTCAGACACAGGCACAGGGGGATAGAGGAAAACTAAACAAACCTTGGAAGTTTTGAAAAGTAACTCTCTGAATGTGAGACTACAAAACAGAGCAGCCTACATCCTAAATGTGGAGATGAAACTGTCTCTCTACTTGGACGACAACCTTTTAACACAGCAGTTGTGCACAGCTGATCCTGAAACAGCCACAGCTTGCCTTGTTGGGTAGACGACCCTGGCTGTTTGATCATGACCTCATAGACTGACAGAGCCAACTAAAAACAGCAAGTGTTCTCAGTATAGAACATAGTGACCAGGTGAATCCATGTGGATCTCTTTTTGTTTTACCCCTAAATCCACTTTAATAATCAAGGGAAGATGTGGGTAAAGTAGAAGAGACAGGATAAATAAGGATTAAGGCAACAAAGACATGGATTGTGCACAAGTGAGTATTAGAGAAAGGCTTCTGACAATTTTGTAAATCAAGATTAAGCCCCCCCAACCCCCCCATCAGGGCATTTAGCCAACATCACAGCTGCAGCAAAGACTACACTTTAGAAATGGTCAGAGATGAGTGCAACCTGGGTCTCGGAAAGCATTTCACCCACTGTTGTGCCCTTTTTACTGAAATAAATGTGCGTACAGTGTACTGGGTCTAGCTAGTACAAGCTCACAAATGTTTACTCATTTATGTTACCCAAGATAATCAATCTGCATTTTAAAGTATAAGGTACAGGTTTACATGTTTGACTTCAAGCTGCACTAATCAATATTTATACTAGTTTGACCAATAATTAGGATGTTTTACAAACTATCTTTATCAATGTCCAATAGTGGTTGATAGCTGTGCAGCTCCACCAGTCACATTAATCATGATTAACTATTGTTTTTTATTTGTTTGGGTTTTTTAATTAAATTAAAATTAAATTTTGAGCTAAACTGTGATTTTAAAAAATAATCATGATTTTAAAAATTAATCATTTGACGGCCCTTATTTAAACTTGTATTAATATGCATTTTTAGGCTGGACTATAGACTGTTTATTTCTGGCACATGAGTTTTGCCATGTGGGGTAGAGTGTAGACATAATATCATCTGATTAATCAGCTATTGGCTTTTTCCTGCTCCAAACGCAAGTTATGAAACCCACTACCAGTAAACCCCCAATCCATATATTAACAATATAACGATGCATTGCGAAGCAGTTAAAAATTGGTAAAAAATATGTGAGACTCGAATCAGTGAGATAAAAAATGAACCACGATACTTTTTTTGAACAGCAGAGGGCGTAATCTACTTTTGACTTAGCTTGCTCGACATGACAGCTCACTTCGTGTTCAAGGGTCTACATCATGTCCGAGACTAGAGACAGCTCGCCAACGAAAATGCAGATATTGAAAAAGAAGATGCACCCTTCAGTTTCAAATCGAAAGTGTGGCGGTATTTGGGCTTCCTGAAGTCAGAAAGAAATTAAGGCGAGAAGATAACAGAAACGACAAAAACAGTCAAATAGTACAATTAACATGATGCAGCATGTGAGCCGGCATCATAGTGAAGAGCTCTGGTCAGCCCCGCCTACGCACATTTCTCCTTAAAGATTCTCCTTAGGTTAGTCTTGGATGCTGATCGAAACTTCTTCGTTTTCCTCTGGGTATCTTAATAAGTTTATGATAGCAATGTTTAATCGACTAATCCTGTACATCCCTGGTGACACACTTGTCGAGAATTATCCCCAAACCCTGAAGTTCCTTTCAGCTGAACTGTACTTTTTAGCATCTTTCAGCTCATTGTTGTGGTCAGTGTAGCCCACAATTTTAACGTCCATTCGGTTCTCATCTGCTCCACTACCTGTTACAGCAGGCAGTTAAAAAAATGAATAATCTCACTGTTTGTTACCTGCACATTACCTAACAGCATACAGCTGGAGAACATAGCTGTATTTAGTAGCTTAAGAATTGTACATTTTCTTTTTTAATATGTCAGTGTTGTGGTTGGGCTCTTATTTTGTTTGAATTTGGACCAAAATTTGCACCCTCACCAGTAACTTGATGAGTCCACATTGTTACTCTGTAGAAAGTGTTTAATGCTTATAGTTTAAAATAGTTTTGGCAACACAATCTCTGTTTGTAAAAATTAAGCAACTGATTCTGTTCCATCAACTTTTATTGAATAAATGTATTTGCTTCAATCTCTTTCACTCTTTTTTATTTTTTCACTGAACTTCTTCTGTGTGCCAGCATAAATTAAGCAGCATTATCTTGTCTCATTTTAACATCCTTTCCCACTGATTCCCTGCCCTCAGCAGATCCATTGTTATTGAGAGTTTACCCACTTGATTTTCTTTGCCCTTCATTTGGCAATTAATTACTCGTTGCTAAATTTTAGCCTTCATCAAACAATTCTGTATTAAAAGTGAATGACTGAGAAACTGGCAAGGCCAAAATGTGAGTGCAACAAACTGGTGCAAGAAACATTTCAGCTCAAAGTGTGCAAGACTAATATAACCTGTTGGCTTTTTTGATGTAGAAATTTACCCTCCACATCTGTGATTCATGCAGTGTACTCGCAGCAGTTAAAAAGAGGTCTGTGTTTCTTCCTATGTGATTGAAATGTAGTGTAATAAACTATCCCCAAGAAATCACGTTTAGGCCAGTTCAAAAAATAAATGTTCCTTATCACGTGCTGCCATGCATGTCATCCATCTCATCATTGTTTGCATTTTCCTGAGATTTGAGTTTGCTCTTTCTCCAAATGGTCTCCATGCTGAGTGGGTGGATGGGCCTCGTGAATTTGCTCTTAAAATGCTATCACAGCTCTCCTTAATTATTTCCATGGCAGCCTCCACAATTCTCAAGCAGAAAAGGCAGACATGTATGAAAAAAAAGAAGGAATACAACCCCAGGGACAAATGTTGACAGATGGCCTCTGTGTTTGGTCATTTCTGGTTGAATCCCTTTGAATTTTCTTTTCACAAATTACAAACATGACAGACTGACTTGGATTTAAAGTGATAGCTCAGGATTTGGGGAAATACAGCTATTTGCTTCCTTGCAAAGACTTAGATGAGAGGATCAATATCACTCTCACATCAGTGTGTTACCAATGGATCAAGAGCTGGGAGCTGATCAGCCTCAGTGTTTGCCCAACACGTTCTCATACCAGCTCACCTAATACAACCGCTTTGTCAGTGGACCTTTACGTCAAAATTTGACATGCTAGGTAACCTCCTGGGTCAGTTTTAAACGTTCAGGGATGGCATACCAATTTATGCTTGTTACATGCCTTGTGTTTTTTTTCAAAATACACTTCTCCTTTCATAGGAAATGTTTCTACTCCTCAAATGCAAACAGTCTTTTTTAAAATAAACTCACACTGCAGGTTAAAAAAATAATAATAATTTTCAGGATTACTCCCTGAAGTTTTGTCAACAAAAGTCTGTGGTTAGGTTTAGAAAGTGACATAAGTGACATGTTACACCTACTAACACAATACTCTGTTTTTAAAATAACTTCATTGACTTTTGGTTTGACACGGCAAACAAACAAAGGGCTCCCAGGTGAAAGTCCGGAGTTCGTTCGACCCATCCACCACCCCTCCCACGCGCCTTATATGGATTGTCTTGCTTGTTATACTACAGTAGCTGCCCGCTGCATCAGAAACAGCCACCACATGGTGTGTACTACTATACACCCATTTTGTCTGAATATTTTCCACAGATGCCCTATGGAGAAAGAATTATAATAGAGCTGCCTCCATTGAAAGTCAGAGACTCAAATCATCAGTCTGCAACCCTTAGTTGACTGAGATCACTTCAAGTCCAGCAGTTTGTCTTTGTTTTATTTTTTTGTGCAGTGTACTTCTCTGAATTTTTTGGTCCCTAGAATTTGCTGGGGAGTGAGTGGTCTTGACTTTCACGCAGAGAGAGGGTAAGACGTGGAGAATTTACAGCTCACAGTAAGTTAACATCTGGCTTTTGTTGATATCTTGTGTCGGCAAAAAATTTTGCGATCCACCATTTGCACTGTTAGCTTGTTAACTATATTACATGAATGCCGCTGTAACACTGAACATCCCGCAGAGCACATTCAGACTTTAAAACTTTGTATGTAAAACACTATCAACTGTCTTATATTCCTATGGAACAGCCAAGTCATATTGGACTGGCGTATGCAGCCCTTAAAAAAATCAAATGTAACCCTCAATTCTCAATGAGTCATCTGATGCACAGAAAATATTATATATATTGACGGCAAAGACAATCAAGTCTAAAAATGTGTATAATTCAAATTTGTCAGTAGCCATTCTAAAGCCCCTGCAGCAACAAACCTAATGTCATTATTTCATGCCTCGTCTGCATTTTGCCAAAGCATGGGTTTATATTTTACCTTCCACTTTGGCCAGCAGAGCACATTATTTTAAACACACGCAGCATTCAGCAATGTATTAACTGTTATTGATGAGTTTCTGTGTGTTCATACAGTGCATATGAAGACAGTTTGACCTTTGTAATTGTGGTGGAGGATGGATGGATGAGCAGATGAATAATAGATAGCCAGCAAATCGAAGATGTGCTATCATTCCTGTGTTCAGAAATGATCTATTCCCCTGACTCCTCACGTGTTAATGCAAATGCTCACACAAAGTGAAACACATACACACATATGTAAACATGTGTGTATGACCACAAACACACAGGACCACTCAATCCATGTTCCATTATGTCTATGCTGTTGTGCACCCCCCACTTGGGTTGTGCAATGCATCTCTTTGTAAATTTACATCAAGAATTCTATAGCAAGTAACACTCTCTTGTATTGTAAGTCCAAAAGAAAGGTGGGCACCTACAGTAAAGAGCATTCTTCAAATTTACACAGCATCACTTGGATTTGCCTTGTACCATCTATGCTTAGTGACTCAAAACATGTCTTTGGAGAAAAACAATTCATCTACATGCACTTTGAATGAACCCCGTCTCTCTCTCTCTGAGCTCCTTCCTCAACATTTCCCCTTTGAAAAGCCTAAATGGGCAAATGAGACGACTGCAGGCAAGAGACCCACCAAGAACTGTCTGGAAAAAAGTGAGTGGGACATGTTCACATTTGAACACAGAATTTTTTTTTCTTTCATCTCATTTTAGATCAAAATTACGGAAATGCTGGACCCCCCTAAATAGATGACATCATATCTCATTGCCTTGGTTACTCGCCCCGTTTCCATGGCGTCTCATGGGGAACCGATTTCAAAAGGAGATTTGATTGGTTGCTGGGACTGCTTCCCTCTGTGCTGCTAATTAGCAGTCTCATGGCTTCCCTCAGGTCTGTAGTGAAGTTGGTGGGACAACAGACTTTCATATTAAAATACACACACATACACACACACACACACACACACACACACACACACACACAGAGAAAAGCATGCACGCAAACACACATACACATTAATGTTTTCTCACACACGCACTCTTTGTCAGTGTGGTGCTACTGTGTGTGCAGTCAGCGGGACAACTGCACTTTTGTGCTTTTATCATGCAAGTTCAACTTGAACACAACTGCCTCCCTCTCTGTAGTTTATGTGTGGTGTTTTTCTCCCTTTGTGTGTCATCACTTCCCCCCTGCCTTACTCAGGGATGTAATCAGGGAAACAACAAAAAAACAGAGAAACAAAGCAGAGAAGTCAACTCCCATTGCAAATTTATGGAAACTGAACGTCGCAAAATAATACAATCCTGGAAAATAAAAGCCAGCTGCCTGCCAGCTTTACCCTGCTGTTTGTTTCACTATATGATAGCTGCATCCTGCCTCTCTTCATCTGCCTGTCTTTTTCCTCTAACTCACTTTTCTCTACAACTCCCTGTCCACCTTCCTCTCTCCATCACTCTCCCTCTTTGCTGCCTCTCCTGTACTCTGCCTCTCTCCACCTCTTCATTATAGCATCAACCCTGAAGTTTTGTTGTTTTTTCCACCTCTTATGCTAATATGGGCGACACTAAAAGCGTAACTAATGCCTCAAGAGACATATACAGTACTCTGATGGCAGAAAAGTCTGTGGTGTGTGTAGATAAATTAATAAGCACTGGGAAATATCTTTATGATGCAGCCATGTGTGAATGTTATACTGAGGCAAAGACAAATACTACTACCCAAATACGATACTTGGGATTACACGAAAGGAAGAAACGTAAGAAAATTAAGTATGAAACCAAATTACCACCTCGCAGTTGCATGCCTTTATGAATCAGTCAAGCTGCAGTTTACATACATGTCTGTTCAGACTCATACATCGTCATGACCAATGACATTGCTTCAAATACGGATGTTTCTGAAATTCAAAATTCTACAACTTGGTTACTTTACACACATATTCAACCCAGCAGCACAGAAGATCTATACAACCAGCACAGTTTGAAGATGTATGACTCCCAGTAGGTCACCAATTGAATATGTGAATTATTTTTTGGCCAGGTGCTGTCACATCCTTGAGTCTTGTCACCAGGAAGTGACTCCAAAGAAATCTTTTTTTTTTTCAAATGCTATCAATTTTCTCTTTCAAGTCTTAGTAAGACAGCAGATTGTATACCCTTTAATATATATAAATATATATAAATATATAGACACACACACCCCTAAAACAATACATTGTATCAATTAAATAAACAAATAAATAAATTAAAAATTAAAACTTTATTCCACTGTCTGTTAAATGCTCAGTATTTACAGACAGTCACATCTTAAAATATGTATGACCTTCTTCTGATAACTAATAACCTCATTAGCATCTATTAGTGTCGTGTCAGTTTGATGCAGTGTTGGATCTCATTCAGAATGAACCCTTCCCCAACATTAAAGGCAGAGCTCAATCTCACAAACAAGATCTCAGAAGCTTTTTTTTTCCTCTGATGCACTCCCTTGCATCATTCCCTACTTCAAATCAGAGTTTATATGGATCATACAAAAAAATAAAATAAACTGCCATTCTCCGAGGGAGCACATGATGAAATGGATCATTGTCAGGTATGATGGGAGTCTTTTTCCGAATCAATGTACGGGCTTATAAATCAGGGCACAACAGCTTCTAACACTTGGATCCCTGTATGCTGCATGTGGTGGTTTTAAGGTCCTGACTTTTGACTTCTTAAAAAGGAGAGAAGGGGGCAGGTTAGGTGAGGGGAAAGTAGTGAGGGGTTAAATTTAAAAGCAGCTCTAAGTGATATTCAGGGCATTAATAAAGCACCTAACCAACATTTGCTATGTACAGATATAGTGGAGTGATGGCGTCTTGGGCTGAGAATGAAGTCATGCTATATGTGTTGTTACCTGAGCTTCTCTGTGGTTTGTTGTGATAAGCCAGTCCAGCTACGTGTGCATGTTAGTGCATATCCCACTGGCTAGCTAATCGCCACCGCCCTCATAAAGTGGCTGTGGTGCCAACAATGGGATGGTGCCAAATACACAACAACATTTTTTTTCCAACACTAGATATCAACAGAAGCCAGACACTGTATGGTATTAACTTGCACTCAGCTCTTCTTCACCTTACAGTGCGCTCTCTCTTTCCTTTCATGCCACTGCCTGCATGTCTGCAGCTGCAAAGAGTAATGTGAAGGTCAAGAACACATACTCAACAGCTAAATCTGGGGACCAAAACGTCCCCAGAAGTACACTGCACAGAAAAAAAACGACAGCTTGACTAAAGGCAATTTCAGTCAACTGAGGGTCTCCAACTGATGATTCAAGACTCTGACTTTCAAAGGGCTGCCCTAGCCACTGTCATACTAACACATTGTCACTGACATTAAATCTCCATAATGCTGCATGCAAGAGAGACATTTGATATTTTTAGCCCAGGAGATAACGTTAGCCATCCTGCCGCTGCAACAAGGGCTCTGTTGTGATCGTGTCTTTCTCAGAGGCTCTTCAGAGGGTTTTTTTTGGAGACTTAGTAAAAAAAAAATCCATAATGATAAATTCAACAGTGAATGACCCCTGTGATTATATATCTGTTTTCCAATCAAAAATTAGTTGAAAAATGTTTTGGTAAAACGCTGCACTACTGTCCCCAGACATCCAATCACAGGGGAGAGGGGGCGGGGCAAATACCACAAAGACCAGCAGTCATAGAGAACAAATACAAGTGCTGAACAACAGCTGGTGTTTTCATATAGAAAAAGAAATGCTTTGGTGGATATTCCAAATAACGACCCCTAATGTGCCGCTTATCACATCAAAATATGGAGAAGTAGAACAACTAGAACAGCTTGTCATTTTTTTCTTTTGAAACAAAATTTTCCAGGAATTGTCTTATGCATGCATGTATACCCTAGCCCTGCAAACTGTGGGCGAGTTGGTTTGTGTATAACGTATCTATGACAACACGCAGAGCCGCCCACGAACAGACGAGAGGCTATGTGTTGCAAACTGTAGTAAAAACCCCAGTTGAGACTCATTCTAAACTGGCTGCATACGTTTAAAAAATACGCCTCCTAAAACCCAAATATTACCAGCATATCCCACATATCTTACTCACTAAATTCAAAAAACGGCCTGATTAGGAATATATTAAATGGTATATGTTTCACATCACATTCAGAATATTGTTATATTCTGAATAATAGTTGAATACTGATGTGATACTGATGTGCATGTAACCATTGCCATTGTTAGCGCTAAATATGAAGTTACCACCATTACCTGCTCTCCGCCACCTCCATGCTGAGAACCTTGTGCAGACAAGTCAGACCTGAATATCACAAAGAGTTCATTTAAATGCTATTAAACATATGAGTAGAAGAAAAAACAGGGAGACAGTGGAAAGCAGAACGCTTGTGCAAAATTTCAAGCGAACAGAAGAAAATGTTTACAGGCTGTACAAACATATGGATGGAGGATGAGACAAAGGGGTAAGACGGCAAGATCCAAAGAGACGGGACGGACAGACGGTAAGAGATATACAGCAGGTTATGGAGATAAAGACATGAAGAAAAGCGAGACGGCAAAAAGGATGGAGGCAAGGAGGGGGATGTTTATCCTCCCCATGATCATGTAGCCGTCTGTCTCTCATTTAGCCCAAGGTTCTGATTAAGTCGTTTGTGTTTAAAGAGGAGGAAGCCTCTAATTCTCCTCCTTTCATCTAATTTAATTATGTGCTGACATTCTCCCTTTCTTCCTTAGAAGGATAAAAAGCAGCTTAAGCTTTTATGTGGAGCTTTAATGACAGCGGCGAGGAAACTTTACTCGCTGATTGCTTAGCCTTAAGTGTGTTTAGCTTTAACACAGCGCTGCACCAAACAGTTGTAGATGCGCTCACGCAAACACACATACTGTACTCCACACAGCTGCGCCACACCAGCACACGGGTGGCTTTTCACGCTTTTCACACACACAATGAAACACATTAAGTCTTTTTTTTTTGTTTTACTAAAGCTCGGTTAGAGAGCTAGAAACACAGAGCTCTGTTTAACATGCAGCTGTGTTACTGCCTTTAGGTGCATTCTCACTGCTGTGTTTTGAAGTTGTTGGCATGGCGGATCAGTGGTTAGCATTACTGCCTCACAGCAAGATGGCTGGGGTTCTTCTGTGTGGGGTATGCATGTTTCACATTTGTTTATGTGAATTTCTTCAAACAGCTCAAATAAAAATGGAGGTTAATTAAATTGGAAAATGTAAATTACCTAGAGATGTGAATGTGTGTTTGTATGTTGTTGTATGAAGGGATTGTTAAGTTTGCATTAAGAGCAAACAGCAGCGCAAACAAATTCTTGCAGTAATATCAGAATACAGTATTATAAGACACACAAAATATCAAATAAGAGCGTGTCTCAAAGGCTCTTTTCAGTGGAGGTAAATACTTTAAAAGGCCTGGCCACCAGAATGTTCTGGTAATCTCATGTACAAAACATGAATGGCTTGAAGCAGGATTTTATTTTCTAAATTGCAGTCTCTCCAGTGTGCACCCTGCCTCTCACCCAGTACATACTGGGATAGGCACCAGCTGCAGGATAAGTGGTTTAAAAAGGTTTAGGGGTGGGGGAAACATTTCAGTCAGCTCACTGTGGATTTGATATAAAGAAAGAAGCTTTGGAAGCTTTTTATAAAGATGCACTGCAGAAAATCCCAAAACTCCATAAATACTGTACAGTGTTTTTTTTTTAAAAAAAACCTTTAGAATAAGGCTACATCAACAATATATCATCCAGTGTACATATATGGATAAGATAATACTCGTTCTGGTGTTTGGCACATTGGTCAATTGTCGTCATTTCTGTTGAGTTCCTGAAAGCTTCCCCAGTCTAGGTAAAGTAGAAAAGTATGTAACTATCCAAAAATGAATAAATAAATACATATGTAAGCATTTCTGCAAAAGATAATTAGGACCACAAACAGAATTTATATACAAACCCTCACGTGAACTAGCAAACGCTTGCATTTTCAAAGACACACTCACAGGGAGCTTCGTTAATACTCCGG
The DNA here is from genome assembly GCF_008729295.1 of Plectropomus leopardus. Taxonomy (NCBI): domain Eukaryota; kingdom Metazoa; phylum Chordata; class Actinopteri; order Perciformes; family Serranidae; genus Plectropomus; species Plectropomus leopardus. The sequence continues at coordinate 11,396,327 of NC_056467.1, read as the reverse complement.
GCATGTCTACTCTTCACTAAAATAATCATCCCATTCCCATCAAAAAGTAAGTTTGGAGACATTCATCAAACTACTGTACAGCATCGGCTTAACAGCCCTCAGCAAGAAGTGTATTGTAAGAATCAGCTGTATAAACAGCGCTACACGGGTGGGGCCCAGCCAAATCAGCAAAAATATCTTTAATTAGGATGAGGGCTATGTGTAGAGTCACACAGACAAACAAACAAGCCATTAATCACCTCATTGGCAGTCTCATGCACACATTTTTAAGAGGCAAACTATGTGTGTGTGTGTGTGTAAGGAAAAAGTCAGAGAGTGAGAGCAAACAGTCAGAGGCTAAAAAAGACAAAAAGAGAGCAATGTGAGAGAAACCTTCATAGGAGACGATGAAATGACGAAAAGACACATTTAAAGAGGCCACGAACAAGAGATTGTTAATGAGAGGGTCAGAGAAAGGCCACATGTTAGAGTGGTGAAGAACAGGAAAAGACAGTGGGTTTTATTAAATAATGAAGTCAGGCAAGAATTTAAGAATGCCTAAAAAACAGAGAAATCTAACAAAAGAATGGGAGTCATAAAAAAAAGAAGAGTGAATGGAGTTTGCTTTTTTGCAGCTGCATTTGTTCATGTGTCATACAGAGCAACATTCATCATCATGTGTTAATGAACCCCAGTGGCTTAGGAGCATGACCCTAAGCACTCGCTCACACATATATAAATCCACTTTCATGCATATACATGTAAAACCTTATGGTTTAACAAGCAGCCAGCCACCATTTAGAGGTACCGACTGACCATTAACAGCCTGCTAACCCCTAAATTTCAGCAGACGCAGCTGCTCCGTGATGCTGAAACAATGATCAACATTTTTTGATCAATTGTCTGAGATTTTATAGACCAAACAATTAATCAAATAATCAAGATATAATCAACAGATTAATCAACAGTGAAAACAATCTTCAGTTTCAGTACTACGCTCAAAAATACACCTGTAGACTATTTTTGAGTCGCGATGCTTTGCACAGAGCAAATCGACCCAGACAGGAGGTGTGATGGCAGCATGTGGTCAGTTTTCCAAATAACCATCCTGAGGACCATGAGGATAAATGTATTTTTAACAACTTAGCCACAAATCTTTGATCCATGCTATTCACAACTTGACGTTAAGTAGTATTCATTTTGTCTTTTTATGCCAAAGCACAACAAAAAAGAATAATAACATTAAACATAATTAAAACAGACTGAGATGTGCCCAGCCATCTTTCATGAAAAAGAAGCAATTTCACTGAATTACTTAAAAAAGTAGCAAAAATATCAAGGAGAAATTTCTTGAAAGTCTGCAAAATCAGGCGGGCAAAATGCTTCTGAAGTGCTCCCAGCATGGTATGATGCAGTTCAAAGGACAGGCATTATTAAAAATTAAAAATAATAAAAATCTCTCCAACATGGCAGCCCTCGCAAGCGCTGAAAGTTTGCATATACATACACTACCGCAGGCTTGTGGTGTCCAGTGTCATAATTTGACAGGATGTTGTTAAACACTATTGCTTAAAGCACTTAAATGAAACATTTAGTCGACTTTGTCTTTCCCACCAAATTTACCTCAGGTGCTCATCTTTGCACTCTGAACAGCTGATACGCTGAATTCTAAAATAAGATATGGCTTGTCTATTAAGAAATTATTTTATTCTAAGACTGTCTTTACAGAGTGATTGATGTATTGTGTAGTTATTTATTTTGAAGTTATTCATTTTACATACTCATTTTTTATGTTTTCTGTTTAATTTGCAGTTGGATGGAAATGGCTATTAGACAATATCAATTGCTGTTTGTAAGATATCAGCGAAATGTTCAGAGAAGTTTGGAGAAAACAATTACGACTAAATTGTGTGTGTGATTTTATTAGAGTTTCTGAATTAAAATGAATAAAAATAATGAGCCTATGTGTTATGCGCCATATTTTAAGTACAGTGCACTGAAATACATTTTGTTTTAAATAGTAAAAATGTATTAAAATGTATTTAAAAACTTTAAATCTTTTGATTAGTCATATAATTAACATATTTGGTTAGTTAACGAATTTTTTTTAGGCAAACACTTTCAGCAGAAGTTTTGAGTACTCTGAACATATTGGTTTTACGGTGATTATCTCCTACGTCAACTGCAATAAATCCATAAATCTGCTTAGAAATCACAGAGAAAACAAGAAACTTCTGAACGTGCCTGAGAAGCATCACATTTAGGCTTTCCTCTGTTAGAAAGTTATATAGTGGAAAAAAAAAACTTTTTTCATTTTAAAACAGAAGGATGTTACTCTGGAGAAGATTTATATTTCAGGATCAAGTTTGCTGAAAAACAGCAGGTAAATGCAGCTGTAATCTTTAGAGGCACTGGGGGTGAAAAAAATCACCCACATACACACTCCAGACAGAATTAATCATATGCAAACAAACAACACAGTATGCACACAAAAATCTACTGCACTGCAGTTTTAATGCAGTATAAGCTATGCTTCTCCAGCACTGAAAAAACTCGTTTCTCTTTCTCCAGCCACTAAATTTCTAACTCTAACAATTTAAAAAACTGCAAACTGTAAAATGCCATCCTAAGAAGTGCATATTTTTATACCTGAACCATACACAGGCGCTACACACATGTACACACACACACACCACACGGAGGAGAGGGACTAGAAGTCTAATGGGACCTGAACAAGGGATTGCTAACGAGGAGCTCTAACAGGTGTTTCTCATTAAAGCTGGAAGAAATGAATCTAGTGCAGAGAGAGAGAGAGCAGAGTGTGAAGAGTGTAGGGGAGAGGAGAGAAGCAAACGATGAGCTGATATATTCCCGTGTTATTCATTAGTGTCTTACAGGCTGCTGATATTAATGATTCACTGTCCATAAGATTCCCCACCCTCTCTCACACTCACACACACACACACACTCACACACACGAAAAACAAACTCAGGCTCGCAAACACACCCTATCACCTGCTATCTCTTCTCTTCTGCGCTCTCTGGCCTCTTGTGTTCTCTTTGCCAAAAAACAGATTTGTCTTTTAATCTCGACTTCCTCTGCGTTGTTTTTTTTTCTTTTTTTTTTTTTCTAATTTTGCCTCATACATTCCTCTTTTATTTTTTTAAAGCCTGCTACTGCCTGTCTTTTATGGCTGCTTAATGTTATTCCTGCCATCTGTGGGTGAGTGTGTGTGCATCTGGTGATCCACAGCAGGAGTGGGTCAAGACTGTAATTGATGAAACTGCAACCAACAGGTTACTGCAATGATGTCGTCAAAGAGAAGCTGTGCACAACTAAAAGCACATATGTGCCCACACACGCACGCACGCACGCACGCACGCACGCACGCACGCACGCACGCACGCACACACACACACACACACACACACACACACACACACACACACACACACACACACACACACACAAAAAAAAAAAAAAAACCTGGGCACATGGCTCTTTTCTCCCACAGCCAGACATTTTACATCTCGCCTTTACCTGCCCTAATTAACCAGCTGGACTGATCCATCACCTCGGGAGCTGCTCCCATTAACTCTCAACATCCCAAACTTGCCTTTTTTAACCCAAACCCCCTCACCTGCCTCAGCCCTAGCCCCCTTCTCTCAGCCACCACTGGCAGCACTCCACTGCACATCGATGCCTCCGCTCCATTAAAGTGGACTGTGCCAAAACCCACGTGCAAAAAAAGGAGAGGAGGAGGACAGAGGAGGAGGATGAAGAGGGGGGGCTCTCATTAAACACTATAGGCCCCGACAGAATCAATTACAGTGATGTATCGATTTGTCAGCGGGTCCCAGTGGCTCAGTCAGGGCACCGGGACCTGCAGCTGAACAGGAGGGAGCGGGGACAAATGGAAGGATTAAAGGGAGAAAGGAATGGAGAGGTGGGAACGTAGAAGGACGGCGATGGAGATAGACATAAGTAAAGGGGGAATTTTAGAGCGAAAGGCGAGATGGAATTGGAAAGGGCACGCTGCAGAGGAAGGCAAGAGAAAGCAAGGTGGACTCAAGGGCTGGACTTAGGATGAAATTAGGGATGCACAATGTTGGATTTTTTTCACCGATATATTACAACTCATTTGGCGGGTAACTAATACTGATATTCCTACAGACACTTTTTTCCCCCACATGATTTCAGTCATCTCAAGCATCTTCTGTATGGAATTAACGCTGACGCCATGTTATGCAAACTCTTGTCGTGATGGACAACCAGCAGATGGAGACAGAAATGCAATGCTTTTCAATGTGTGTAATACTCATTCAGTGTACAAAATAAGAAAAATACTTCAACTTATGGTTGACTATTTGTACATGATCACTTTGTCAACATTTTGTTTTAAAGCCAAAATCTGCCGATACCAACGACGATATTATTGTGCATCCCTAGATGAATTTGTTTCAGGAGGTAGGATAAGTGTAAGACGAAAAGGGGAAAAGGGTGCGGTTTAAAAGAAGCAGATGGATGGAGGGAGAGAGGGAAATATAGACTGGTAAATGAGTGAGGGGGAGAAAAGAGAGGAAAATACATTTCCGTTTCAAACTAGAAAGCATTCTCACTCAAAGTGCTGCCCTGTTTCTTTCATGTACTTCGCTCACCTTTCTTTAATTTCTATCCTCCACCTCCTCAACCTCTGGTTCTTTGCGTTCTCACTTCATCTCCCTCTCTCCTCTCCTCCATAACTTTCTCCACCTGAACTTTCCATTCAGGGCACACTGTACTTCCATCTCCAGTGTGTGGGGGTCATATAAGTACAGACAGGGCTATAACCTTGAAAGTAATATCGAGCTACGACTACATTAAAGCTGTGTAGGCTGCAACATGTCAGGACGCCGCAGGGAAATGGCTGCAGAGACATAATAATACTATGTGTCCACGAAACTGGGATTTGTGTTGATTAAAGTCGGAGAAATATGGAATCCTTTGGACTCCAGAGTAATAAAACTTTATCGCTGGCTTGAGACACTTTTAACCTTCAATCCATCTATAATGTAAAATAACTGAACCTTTGGTGTATTTTTATGAGCATATACGTGGTGTTCATATGTGCACAAAGATATCCCATTATTATCTTTCATTTTTTGCCAAAGTCATCTCACACCTGTGTTACACTTTGCTGCTACGTCTACTCAGAGCCTGGGAATAATAGGGTAGACACATATACGGCAGCCCGCACAAACTAAGTAGCTACGAGGCTTTTTATGTTTCACAGATGACAGACAGCACGTATTCTCCTTCTCCTGTAATGAGGCAGTAGGGCTCCAATAGACAACATGGGACATGATTAGATGGCACATTCACAGCAAATATGACTCCAACCTGACAACCACAGAAGGAAAGAAGCCAGTCATTTATACAGCGGTGTAGATGGTGTGCTTAAAAAGGCGTACAGGTAAGATATAAAAAAGAGTGATGGTGCGTGCTTCGCTCGTAGGGTGCTGTCAGGGTCAAGGGTAATCATGTTGTTTGTTGAGTAGAGGAGATAAGTATGGCAAGCTGAGCAGAGGTGCATTCTCCGCACCTATCAGCATATGCAAGCGTAATGCTAGAGCTAGAGAACAGAATATTCTCTGCTGTTTTGATTATCATAAGGAGCCTATCATATTTTTCTCAAATTACCTGGAAATGCACATTATGTAACCACATAAAGGGCAACACCACCTAAATTAAGAATTTTAAATGTTTTTCCAATGGCTTTGGAAAGTTCAATAAAAATTGTCAAAAACAGGTTCTCGTCTTTTAAAAGCCAGAAAGCAGAGAAAAAAAGTCTCACAATTGCAGCGTCATGGCATAAAGGTCTGGAATTTCTTTTTTTTACACCTAAATTAATTTCTATTGTGGTGTGTGAAACAGAAAATGTACATATTTCCCAATTTATTGTCTACAGAGCAGCTCCTGACTTTTTAATAACAACACAAATTTGAGTTTTAGCACTCTAGTTTTTGGATTTAGGAGAGAGCTGTTAATGTTATCTAGTATTTTGGACTTTCTTGGGCCATAGTAACATATGAAATTTGATACTGGCGTAGTTCCCCTTTATGCATTTGAATAAAATCACTCTTTTTGTCAGCTACAGCTTTATTCCATGTCCTTTGCTCCTATGGGCCAAACATCAGTGGTTGTTTCATGAGTATATCCCCAAAAGTTCAGTTTTCTGTCATAGACAGAGCAGTTGGCTACACAACACAAGAGCCACAGACTTTGAAAAACAACTCACATTAGCTTTCCTGCTGCAAAATCCTTCTTATCTCTCTTACAAACATGAGTTTCACCTGTAGAACGAGCCTCCAAACAAGCCCTCACTTTGGAGAAGTGCACTGCTCCGTCAGTCTGTAAGCTAGTTACCTAATGAGCTGCTCAACTGTAGCACATTAAAAAGCATGTTCACTTACCAGCAGTTGTCACATCGGTACGTTAGATGCGGGTGAGCTCCTCACTCCTCAGTAGCACAGATAACATCCATGACGTGTGGGCTGTGATGTAGCTTTTGGGTGTAGTTCCACTTCCGGAGCGCAGCCTGCCACCTTCCCTTAATGAAGCACAAATACATTACATTGTTTTCTTCCACTTTAATTGATAATACATTGGAAAAAAAACAAAAAAAAAACTATTAACAATACATTAATGTTGGGCACCTGGTAGATCAGTGGACAGAGCGGTGCTCCATGTACAGAGGCTGTGTCCTTGCCACAGCGGCCGCGGGTTCGAATCCGGCCTCTGCCTTTGCTGCATGCCACCCCCCCCCCTCCATCCTCCCCCCTCCTCCTTCATTAAAGGCAATAAAAACCCAAAAAAATAAACTTAAAAAAAAAAAAACAACAATACATTGTTGTTATTATTTTAAAATATAAAAAAGGGTGACACTTCTGATTGATTGATGATGATGATTATACTGACAAGTAAAACTGCATGTATAGAAATGGTTAAAAAAAAATTACAATATTTAATCTACCATCTCTCTTGAGATAAGTTGTATACATTAGCCCATAATTTGACAGGTTTCCTCATGTTCTCTGTCAGTGCCCTAAAGTACTGTTCTTCAAGTGAAATGGTGTCCAAAGTCATTGGTAAATAACAATGAGAATTATTTCCAGATGATATTATCCATATAGTTAATAATGTCTGAAGAAGAAATAAGTTAAAATTTCACTAGGCTATTTTTTTCATGATTTCAACAGGCAGTGTCACAAACGGGAAAATGTACATATTTTCCAATTAATCGTCTACGGAGCAGCTCCAGACTTTAAACATGTTATAGTAACACCCATATTTGAGTTTCAGCACTCTAATTTTTGGATTTAGGAGAGAGCTGTCAATGTTATCTAGTATTTTGGAGTAACTATGAATTTTAATACTGGCGTAGTTCCCCTTTAATACATACGCATCTGAATAAAATCACTCTTTTTGTCTGCTTATTCATTGCAGGTCCTTTGCTCCTATGGGCCAAACATCAGTGGTTGTTTCATGAGCATATCCCCAAAAGTTTTCTGTCATAGACACAGCAGTTGGCTACACAACACAGATGCAACAGACTTTCAATAACAACTCACATTAGCTTTCCTGCTGCAAAATCCGTCTTATCTCTCTTACAAACATGAGTTTCACCTGAAGGACGAGCCTCCAAACAAGCCCTCACTTTCCGTCAGTCTGTAAGCTAGTTAGCTAATTAGCTGCTTAACTGTAGCAAATTAAAACGCATGTTCACTTACCAGCAGTTGTCACGTCGGTACGTTAAATGCTGGCGAGCTCCTCACTCTTCAATAACACAGATAACATGCTATCCATGACGTGTGGCGATATCACAATAACACAGCCATGGTGGGCTGTGATGTAGCTTTTGGGTGTAGTTCCACTTCCGGAGCGCAGCCTGCCACCTGCCCTTATTCAAGCACACGCGTCACATGACAAAAGGAGTATTTCTGATGTTTTCCTTTGTTTTCTTCCGCTTTAACTGATAAATAAAAACATTTAAAAACTTTGAACCATAAATTGTTGTTATTATTTTTATATATTAAAAGGGGTGACAAAATATTATTTTAGCTGGACTTTGTTGGATGACATTGTCGCTTCTATATTTTGTATTTCTTTTTCTTTTAAATACACCTTCATGGCAACTAAAGTATGATTGGTGTTTTTATGGTTGTGTTGAGGCAAATCAAAGCAGTTGGTTAAACCATCATCCTACTGAGTGGGGCAACCAAAGACCCTGAGAAAAAAAAAATGTCATATGTAACAGGTTCTTTATTCTATCATTAAAAAAAAAAGAAAATCAATTGATTCGTTCCCAATGACTTCATATAATTGTTTTCTGTTTCTGTTTTGGCTAGCTGCTTTTTAAAAGTACACACATCACAAAAGTTGCAGGCATTTTGAGATTGCAAACATCATCTGCTAAACACCGGGTGATATGACCAATATTATTAATGTTGGTACTAAAATCTGACAATGCTTGAAACAAACATTCTAATACAAAAAAAAAAAAAAAAGGAAGAAGAGCAAAATTTACACCCCAGCATCAGTGCAGGCAGCGTCCATTCTGCATTAACAGACAGGACATCCCAGGACGGGAGGTCGAGGAGCGATGGGACCCTGAGAATATACGGACTCTGGGAGAGAGGCACATTGGAACCGATGATTTGTGATTTCTTTGAATCTCGACTAGAAGTTTGGGGTTTTGGAGAGGCTCCACAACATATGATTTACTGCTCCCTCTTCATTCTGGCATATGATGGTTGTTTCCGAAATTGTTCAGTAGTTTATCTGTGGGGTCCTGTGGGATTCCAGCTGGTAGTCTCTGTTAGGATGAGGGTCAGCGTTTTGGAATATTGTGGTCTTTAGTAGCCTAAACTTTACACATACAGGAAGCAGGATAAAACTAGTGAAAGTCCTGCACTTTATGCCTATGATTCATCCCGACCACTTTCATTTAATTTTCTGTGTGGTACAAGAACCTAACTGGACAGGAAACATTTTTATAATAATCTATGCAGCAATTAGATTTCCTTCAAAATGTATTTGGCAAAGCATTTAGTAAATAAACATAATTCATTGGTGATGAGGTTAGCACAGAGTATAACATTGAAAGGACTGGAGACTAGAAAGACAGAACATTTTGTTCTGTTCCCTTAAGAGTTCCTAAAAAGGCTCAGATGTTAAGAAATAGATTAACCAACCCCTTTCTACATTAGTGGTGCCCTTTCATTCATTTTTTACCCATTTCACAGTTTATTTGTGGACTCAAATTGTCACACATGGATGCAGCAGCTGTCCCTTGCAGCTCACTGTAGGTGATTTGTGAGACTCTGTGAACAAGCAAGTCCTTTCAGGGCTTTCTGGCTGAGGAAACTTGAATGGGTTTTCATCAGAGAACAAGTGGACATGCAGCCAGAGGCAGAACAAAATGTTTCCACTGTGCAACTTGCTGTCAAAAGAGAATGTCAAAACCCACAAAAAGCAAAAATACTAATATGTTAAAAAAAAATCACAGCAAGTGTTGGGAAAACAGAGAGGGGAGAAAGGGAACTGCATTCTTTCATTACATTTACCACCAATGTCCACTGTGTCATGTTTAAACAAAAGTTACCTGATTTCTATCAGTATACAGTGAGAAAAAGTTTACTAAATTCTCCCTCCTCTCCAAAAAAAGTTTCATAACACAGCATGTTAAGTTGTCTGCTTTTCTCGCAACACACCTGGTCTGAACTCCAGTTCCGGAGAGGGGTCAGTTAATATAGTGCAGTTAAATGTCAACTCCTCCAGTTTCACTGTCTTTCTGACAGCATCAACAACATCACAGACAAGTCCAAATCCAACAAAGGTCAACCCTCTTTTTCCATTCTCTTTCCCCTTTTTGTATGCATGTGTATGTATGTGTGTGTGTGTGTGTGAACGTGAGAGGGAAAAAGACTGAGACGGAGAGAGAGAGAGTGAGCACAGATCTCAGAGTTGTTTAAACCCAGTCTAGCGGTTCGATATCCATCAGATTTATGTCTCTGTTATTTTCCCCTCCTAAACAGTAAGTGATAAACTCAGTGAAGGACACAATAACAAAGATCTACCTTTTCACCTCTCTCTCTCCTTGTCTATCTCTTGGTCTCTCTGCCTTTCTCGCTCTGTCCCCCGCTATCAATCAGTCTTGTGGTGATTGCTGTTGGATTACAGGGCTTTTGCTGTCCGTCCCAGCGATTAACGTCGGGATAAATAAAATACCCTTATATCCCTTCACAGTGACTGAGGTAAAGAGCAGGGCCACATGCACTCACGCTCATATTCACACACATAACCTCATGCGGTGCTTGAATGAACCTTAATCTTAAATTCAATCATAGAGTTGGCACCTTTGACATCATCCCACTGGGTTTCTGTGGGTTTGGTTGAGTAATAAAGGCATGATTTTCTCTCATGTCTACCAGATTGTCCTTGTTTGATCCTCAAATGCACTTCAGCTAGTGCAGCGGTTCCTAGCTGGTCCAGCCACCTGGGTCCAGAATTCTCCTTAATCATTAGTTCAAGGCTCGCACATAAGAGAAATGACCACATTTTCAATTTTATTTCGTAAACTGTAAATAACATGAGAGCTTAAAACAGCATGAAATCAAACCTATTGCAAGAATAAAGTGCAATTAGTTTGGTAGTTTGGTTTGGAAAGCATGCTTCTCAAAAAATGTTTTTAGCTATTTGTTTTTTCTTTCAAATGTTTGGCCTTTTTTTCCCTTGAAAATTTTTAATTTTTTACAAACTTTTGGCTTTTTTTCCTTACATTTTTTTGGCTGATTTTTTTTTTTTTTAATGTTTCGGTTATAATTTTATCTGTTTCTTTGATACATTATGGTCATTTTTATTTTTTTTCTGGCAATTTTCTTTTTAGCAATGTTTTTTATCTATGAAAATGTTTGGTTATTTTAAAGAAAAAACACCCCTCAAAGCTGCAGTCACACCAAAAAAAAAAAAAAAAGAAAGACATCATATATCAAAGCCAAAAACTGTAAAAATAAATTCATTCATTGGATTTCCAAATTTCTGATGGTTCTTTATCCCATCATGTGGAAGAAACACTTCATATATTCCCCCCCTGTAAAAACGAACAGTCCCTTAGGCCTCTTCTTATTTTCAGAAAACAAACAAACAAACTAAACAGGCCACATAATACCAAGAGTTGGCCAAAGAAATAGTTACTTTTTGTGGGGGAAAAAAAAAGAAAAAATTACTCACTCTTCAGCAGGAAACTGCACTTCAAAATAAAGGCTGTGTGCTGCAAATTCATTGTAAATCAAAATTAAGTGTTTTTCACAAACTTGATATGGTCGCGAGTAGCTTGCAGTCCTCACAAAATGGACCTGCGACCCACTTCTAGACAGAGACCCACCAGTTGGGAACCACTGAGCTAGAGATAAAGCAGCCGCTGGTGGGTTGTGAACTCAGCTGAGGATAGTGGCAGCCATGATAGATTAGGACTGGATGTGGGCAATAATGCACAACAGCACAACTGTGAAAAACAGCACTCACACACCAACATGTACACCTTCACCACAGAGATGACAAACCAGTTCCAGTGCCTGGTGTTTATCTTCCCCCAACTCCTGCACACACATACAGACAGATGGCAACAGCAACCATTGGCTCAGGTTCTTATTCCCTCCCTTACAAACATAATTTATCACCTGCAGCCGCGTCTCAAGTGTGTATGTGTGTGTGTGTGTGTGTGTGTGTGTAGAAAGTCTGACCTGATCCTGTGCCACCCTAACCTTATTAAGAAACAAACATATGACAAAAGGGAAAAATGTAGTGTGTTTAATCCCTGTAGGTAAAGTTGGCAGCAAATCATCCCTCAACGTCTGTCACTTAACACACACATACACAAATCAACAAACACAAAGTTGAAGGGATGCAAGCAGACTCCACGATGCCAGCAGACTCCACGAGCATGTACCTCAAATTAGTGTATAGAAAATGTGGGAACATCGAAAAAGAGACACACATCATAACTCAAACTAAAACAGCACTGAAGCGATATCTAGCCATGTTTTCACAAAGCATTTTTGTTTTCTTCTAGTTGCACAACATGCAGATTTAGTATGAGGAGCATCTGCAGCAGCATTTAAATTAGATCCATCTTGTGTTTCTGCTCACTTTTGTCTCATATATATTCTGTCTGCATGCACTTATTTAACAAGCAAGTGAGTGTGTTTTTTGTGCATGTGTGTGAATATCTCAGGGTAGTAAGAGGACACTCTGCTGGTCTCTCTGTGCAGCCGCCTCCTCATCCTTTTGTTCCTCGCTGGCTCTGCCCCTGCAAGACCAAATCCACCAATCAAAGGCAGAACGTACACACACAGCACTCAAATACCTGCTTATGATTAAAGGAAAGATGTACCGAGCCTGTTGGAACTAGTTTCAGATGCAGACATCATAGTTTTTGCAACAGGAACATTTGCAGTGTATTCAGGCTGACACACGACACACCAGATGAAAGTGAGGTTTGTGTGTTGTCTGCTTTGGTCATTAACAGGGTTGTCGTTTAACAGCATACTGAATCCAATATTGAACTCACCTATAAATAAAAGTTGTTTGATACTTTTTTTGTGTGAAATATAAGTATAGACAAAAAGTTGTTAATAAGAGGGCACTGACCATTTTCAAACACTCACATACAGGAGGTTCAATTAAGTGCACCAACGGACATGCGTTTTTTATTTTATTGAGACATTTAGGAGATGCTTTTCCTTGTGAAAAGGGCAAATCTGGTCAAATCTAAATATGGATTTTATAAAGACCGCAGGCATTTTAATGCCATCCACACTGCCCACCTGATCTGACACTGACATCAGAGGAGGCTGGTGTCAGCCTACAGTGGTCCTCCAACAGATGATATAAACATCCTTACTCACCGTTTGTACTATAACCTACAGCTGTTACAAATATTATTCATGTTAATTTTTATAACTGCTAACACATTCCCATCAGTCAGTTTTGTGTATGCACTCTCAGCTCTCAATGTAACCACTAACAAGAAAGCACTTAGCTGATGTTCAGGTTTCACAGGAGGTTAGTCAAAATAGTCATGAAGGGCCAATTACAGAGCATGTTTTTTTAAAAAAAAATATTTTAAAACGTATGCACAATAAAAGCATAGTTGAATCTTTGTGTAGCAATGCTAAATGTACACATATACATGCTTTTAAATTGCTTTCAGAAGATTACACTACCAAGGAAGCCAACAGCTCAGCTAATAATGGTGAATCTAACATAAGCTATTTATAACCAACCACCACCTGTAGCTTCTTGTTGCTATACTATAGATACTGCACTGTATAAACTGTACATCAGAACATTAAGAATACACCCATTTTCTAAATATTAATATGATAGTGCTGTACGAGTACGCAATGACTGAAGGTTAGATCAAAGACAGCCAATAGACAGAGAAAACACTGCCGCACAGCCAGACAGCTGGGAGCTGTTGAGTTAGATAGATGATGAGTCGTTGTCTGGATATGAGATAAACATAGGTTAGGTCACAGTCGACACACACATCAATTGATGCACAAACCCTGCACTGAATATACTGTGGCTCAGCATTCACTTGTATCTTGAGTAGGAGTACTTTAGAGTGCCCTATTAGTGCAATAGTCACCAAAATAAATGTATATTTTATAGGTTTTATACGAGACTTAATAATAAACCCACTCAAGTATTCCTAACAACACTTATTATATATGGCGGTGGGCAGCAGAGACCAATCTATAGTATATCTCAATTATCATGCATTATTATCATGCATCTGGTCTGCAATGCATATACAACCATCACTCAACATCTCAGGGTACGTGGTGGCTGAGAGAAAAATTCTATTGAAGGGTCCTGTGGCGATACTATAGCAAGTAGTAAGACAAGTTAAACTTTTTAAAATCTTAATATGCAAACTGCATTTAAAAAAAATAAGTGAAAAGAATTAAAAATTTACTAAGCAGGATTTTCCTGCACTTGACCTTTGTACCAAATTTGAAGCAATTCCCCTAGGGCACTTTTGAGATATCACATATACAAGGATGAGACAGACAATTCAAAAACATATTGCCTTTGGCTATGGCTATCGCCTGAATAAAGGCATTAAAGAGGGTATATGTATCATATACACATAATCCCTTTCAATCATTACTTATGACACACTAGAAGTGTGCAGCGCTATATTTTTCCGCAGAGACTCTACCCTCTGTACATTGTTCTGGAGAGGTCAGGGCTTTAAGGTAGCAAACAGGTGCCAGACCATAAGCAGCAGGCATCTAAGACACAGCAAAAAAGCAAATATAGTACAGAGAACACCTAATTTGTGGTTAGCTTTTACTAGTGAGTGTGTTTACAAACAGTAACTGGCAATCCTACATCATACATGTTTAAATGTACATACTTCAACTTTGGTTTCAAGTTCACCTGAGAAAGCAAAACATTTTCTCTTTGGTGTAGAAGAGGTGATCGTTTTGAAACAGAAATCTTTTTTTCAATATTTGAAGAATTGCATAAAAGACTAAAGTCACATCGACCAAAAACTGCACAATGGTAGAGAATGTGACAATAATGATAAGGGTGAAGGTAATACAAAAACAGAAAAAAATAATAAAAATGTGCAGCTATATCAAATTAGTCTGATTAAGTGCATCTGTGCATACATGTATGTGTGCGTGCTTGTGTGTGTGTGCGTGTGCGTGTGTGTGTGTGTGTGTGTGTGCATGTTTGAAGGATGTAAGGAGCTGTTTTGGGAGCCCTCTGTGTAGTATGTGTTAATCCGGTTATTACACGTCTCAATGTGATATTCACAGTGCTCTGCTCAGCACAAGGCCTCTAGCGCAGATTATGCCCACTACACACAAACACACACACACAAAAAACCATCAACAACGCACAGACACATCCACACACATCCACACAGTTTCAGAAATACCAGAAAAATACACTGACACTCTCCCTGTGTCTCTAACATACACACATACACACGCACACACACACAAACACATTAAGCAGCACATTTAGGCCCGATACCCAACATGCTGTCAAAGCTAAAGTCGTTCTGCTGGCTAACGATCCATTACACACTCCATATATCCGACAGAGAGAGGGATTGACAGAGCACAAAAAAAGAGGGATTACCCCCCATCGTGACCACTGGGGTGGTGGAGGAGTGTGGGGGGGGGGGGAGCAATGGATTACATGCCGATCATGGTGAAAAGACAGACAAGAGCAGGAAAACAGGAAGTCACAAGGCTACACTCAGATTCTCACAGGGAAAAAAGGCACATTTGCTTTTCAGGATATCAAATTGGAATAGAAATTTTAACAGTTATCTACGCTGCAGCTGGTACTTTTAAATTCTGGAATGCAGAACACAAAACATTACCAACCAAAAATACCGAACGGAGATGAAAAAGTGTCTGACTTTAACCCTTTCAGATTTGGTAACACTAACATACGCCATACCCAGAGGTACTGCATTGATTTAGTTATCTTTGACTGTTTAACATTTATAAGGTTTTGCGAACACTCTGGGAACAAAACAGTAGCTTAACCCTTTGAAAGTTGAAGTGTCATCAATTTCCTTTTGCTGCTTTCAGAGGTCTTTCACAAGTATTTAAACTTTTGAACCCTGACTAAATTGGTGCGATTTCTTTCAAATACATGGGAAAAAGGCATTGGGATTTGGTAAGAAATGTTTCACAAATTGCAACAAATAAACACATTATGAAAATTATTTTAGAAAAGCTAGAGAAAAACAATATGATTATAATTAGATATTTAAAATACAGTTAAAAAATTATTATAATTTTTAAGCACTTTCTCCAGATCATTTTCTTATTTTTTAACTTTCTTTTTTGTCCCATTTCTTTTTCTTTTTTTTCAACTAATTTTCAAGTAACTTTCTTTTACTAATTTCTTGCTAATTTTTGAGTCATCTCTTTGGTTTTTGCTCATTGAATTCTTCCCATGTTTTTAAAAGAAATCAGGAATTGTTCTGTTTTGTTTCTGGGAACATAACTATAAAATCTGTAATACCAAAAAGGCACAGTCAGCCAATAAAAATAGCAATTTAAAGGTGCTACAGTGAATTCTGCAAGCTTCGCAAACACAAAAAGAGAGCCAAAGGACTTGAGTATATCCCCAAGGGACATACCAGTCCCCAAGGGACACATTGTGTGTTCCTTGGGCAATTACTATATAGGAGCAGGTAAAGTTTGCGTGTGCATGTTACCCACCGAGTGAAACGACGATTTCCATACTGATCTTGACTCCCACTGTTTTCCGTACCAAATACTGAAGCCTCCTTTCCAGTTTCTGCATTAGACATTAAGGAAGATTAATGCTAATGGCAGAGTTATATGTTAATCACAGGTGGCCACAACATGATGGTGTGTTTGCATACAAGACTTGTAATGCACTGTGTGTGTCTGTACCCTTGGCCATAAGCCTGAGTTCCTGCTCCAGACCATGGAGTGTGTGTGCAGTCGTGTCAGTGTCCAGGTCAGGGTCCTCACAGCCTGTCTGGTCCACCCTGCAGATCTCCAGGATCTCCTGGGCTGCACGGGACAATGGACGAAACACTGGACCCAATTCTGAGCTCAAGGTGGGATGAGAAGGGGAATGAAAGAGAGAGGAAGACACAGGTGCAGAGAGAGGACCTTGGTTTGTCTTTGGATGGTGAGACAGTACTGGCGAGGACTTGCCAGACAGGATAGACCCTGACCCTGAATAACAAGAAAGGATGAATGTATTAATGCACAGAGGGATAGGTGGGTGGAGGTAGTGGTGTACATGAGGACATACAGAAAGGGTATCTTAAGAAAACAGCTACAGAAAGTGTGAGTTCAAGAGAGAGTTAAGAGAAAAGTAGAGGAAGACGGGAGCGGTGTGCAGCTCGGGATACAGGGAAAGAGGCTGAGAGACAGAGAAACTATCACAACAGTCAGTAGAATGAGTGGTGTCTCATCCCACTCCACTGCAAGCCACATCAGATTGAATCAGATTGAACATCCATCCCCACCTGCTCACTGTAAATTACATCAAGGCCCCCATTGAGAAGCTATGATGGTGTGGGTGTGCATGCGCCTGCCTGTTTGTGTGTGTGCGGCACACTGATTCCTCACGCTGCGATCTGTCTAACCAGTTTCAGCTCCAGTGTTAAGTCTTTCATTCTTTCAATCTTCCATTGTCTCCTTAACTCTCCCTCCCTCCCCCTCTCAGTGCCTGGCTCCGTCTTTCAGCTGGCAGAGAACCGCCACTTAGTGCCTCACAACCACCAGCACTGTTAAACTAAGCAGCATGGGAGGAATGATGCATGCAGTACGGTGCTGCTTACACATGTGCACTCACGCATACACATTCCCGGAGACCCAATTTTCTTCAATTTCAAAGCAGATAGGACACAGATCTAAATTTTGGTTACTGATAAAGCTTGGTGCCAGATTCAAAATGTAGTCTGTGTAAAACCACATTGTGATTAGAGTCTGATCTCTCTAAATTACATCTATTAAAAGTTCCTTAGGAAGGTCAGATTTCAGGTACATCTGGGGTCTAACTAATGTAAAGCCTGAAAAAATAAGGCAAGCCAAATGTAAACTTTAATAAGAGTTCCCTGCTCATAAAGATGCTCAGGAACAACAAGCCATTCAAGACATTCATTAATGACACATTGGAGCCAAAGCACAGATGTTTTGGCACAAAGCCCTCTTCACTGTGCTGTCAGACAGTACACCAGAGCGGCACACTGACAACACAGCACCAAGTGAGGCAATTACCGAAACATCAGTGCTTACGCTCCCTTGTGGAATTAAAAATATAAAACTCTTGCTGAGCACCCAAGAGACCTTCTGATGCTGTAATCAAACGAGTTAAAAGGTCTCGAGCTCTTGAGAGGTTTTTACAAGTGCAGACCTCTATTCAAAGTGTTAAACAAAACTACACCTAGTGAGCACAATGTGGGCCTTACTGCTTTAAACTAATTGCTTTAAATAAAAAAAAGATGAATGAATGGAATGAAAGAGAGAATTAGAACATATAAAGGATTTAAAAAATCCCACAAAGGTAAAAATGTGAAGAATGGGCGAGATAGAGCAGGGTAAAACGGCTTGAGTGTTGAATGTGTAGAATTCACAGCTGTAGTGTAGAATGAACAGCTGGAATGATATGAACAAATCTAAACACATTTATCGGGATTCCTACAACTTTAGGAAGTTAGATTTAACACTTTTAAAGATTTTTTTAATGCTAATCAGCATGAAATTTAAGACCGTTTTTTGTCACTATGTTCAGACACCACAGTCTCAATGCTTTCTGTGTAGACAAACCCAAATGTTTGGAGATCTGTTGCTGATGACCCTGCTGCTGGCATTGGAGGTGGTGGTGGAGGCCTCAGCCAGGTGCATTTACATTTCACACTCTACATGTGGAATTTCAGTGCCTTGATTTTCATCTTGCCTAGTTTGAAATTTTTTTGCATAAAGGTCAGCCAGCCTAGTATGCATTACCGTGTAAAATGTTTCAGTCATGCTGCAAAATTATAGGCAGATAGATGATTATTTTTGCTGAATTTGCACTTCCCTATGTCTGGGTACAGTGACAGCTAGTTAGCAGACATTGGATCCTCTGCTCTGAGCATCCTGGTCTGAAAAACAAAAAATTAGTGTTTTGTGTGTTCCACTACCCTGATCTTTGTGACATTTTATGCTGTTATTTTTTTTTTAATGTTGTTATCAATTGTTTTGAGGTTTTGCAATGAAACGTCAGAAAAAAAATTATAAAATCCTATTTCCCGTGTCTTAGCATTTTAAAGACTTTTATTACAGATTAAAGCCTTTTTCTAAATTAATGAAATCAATGCTGTTGTGACTTTTTAAGGATCAATGGGAATACTGTTTGTTTACTGTAAAAAGTGTGGATGCAAAGAGCAACACAATCCTGCAGTTATTAGATATATCACTGAGCAAAGTAGATTATCGTCTTGTCTCTCAGGTGTCTCTGGTTGTGTGTGTGTATCCACATAAAGAGATTATTTCAGTGTTTCTGGGATCTGAGCGAGGGAAGTGATGAGAGGACACATTCCTGGACCAACTCCCAGTCCTGCTTGTGTACCATATACGTACGAAGAAGAGGCGTGTGTGTGTGTGTGTGTGTGTGTTTGTATTTGAAAATGATACAATGTAATCTCTTCCAGAAACCTGCAGTGCCAAGACAGTGTGGCTGTATGCAGAAATGAGGTGTATTAATTGTGTATGAAATAGAGTTTTGTGTGTATGAGAGTTAATAAGTAAGAAGTAGAGCTGAGCGAGCATGAATAGAATTTACACGAACAAAATGCACATAAACATGCACGCAAACACACACACACTTACCAGATGTTATGAGTTCATGTGCTGATATTTCTCCTCTTTTGGTGGGTCTGGCTGAGTGAATTTGAATTCCACTTGGCTGCATGCCATTGCCCTTGATCATGCTAAAAAACAGGTGTTCCTCAGTGCTGGTACTGAAGTTGTGGCTTTGCCCAAATCCCCCTGACCCTAAAAGAGTTGGAGAAAAACTGAGAAAAGGGACACACCAAGTCTGAGTTGAGAAAAAAAAAAAAAAAACAAAGAACAAAACCATTGCTTCAGTATGCTACAGCACGCCTGTCGGGGGCTCCTCTCTTGCTGCTTGCTTCTCTGGCGGTTTTTGGGCACACATAAAAGTAAAAATATTTTCAACTTTTCAGCTCAAGGCATGGAGTTGCACCGCTCATCAATGTCACTTTTGGTCAAGCGCAAGCAGTATAGGCATGCAGCCCTGCTCCAGGAGCTCCCAGCTGTTTTCCTAGATATGCTTCCAAGGCGCTTTTGGAGCGGTCACGCCTGGCTCGATGTCTCAGTGTGATCCTCACTTAAATGTACTTATTGCATAACATCGTTGAACCAGGGATTTTGTGTGTCCACCAAAACAAAATACCCAAACTGGCTTTCCACTGGCGTTGTTTCTATAGTACCATCACATAATTATTACACTTAACATACCACCACCACATCATGCGGTGTTAAGAAGTTGTGGTCATGTCACGTATTTCTGTGAAGCTAAGCTGATTAGCCTATTGATAATAATAAATATCTAAATAAATTTAAATGAATTTAGTAAATTACATGTGATACATTCATCCATTTGTCTATTCAGCAGCAGCATCTGCACCAAACCAATATTGCTTAACAAGCCTGTTCAGCCAATCCTGACAGCTGCAATGCAATTACTGCTGTTTTCTTCTTTCTCCCCAGTGGTTACCCAATCAATTAATACTATTGACTGGATGGAGAATCTACTAACTAGTCTAAATCAGCTGCAAATGAAAAGTGGAAAGGAGGAGAGCAGTCAGACAACTCTTAAACTCACAAAAGAAAATGGAGAGTGTTGAAATGCACTCAAAGATACCACTAGCATGCTTTCAGTCTGTCCTTCTGCCTGTTTCTTCACACATCTGTCTGCTGCTCTTTCATTTCCTCATGTCTTGTCTGTCTACTTTTCAGTACATTATATTGCTTGTTTCTCCATAAAGCTGAATATACTGTATCTCTTCTTTCGCTTTCTCTATAGCAGTCTGATCAGTGTCCTGTCTGTAGACCTGTCTGTCTATCTGTCTGTCTCTCTCTTTGCATGTACAAGAGACAGAAACTGCACACTAACAACCTCATTTTCTGACTGACCGGGTGACAGGGAGTAAGAGCAGAAAGGAGAGAGAGGTGGAAAGGTAGAGCAGGAGACATATAAAACCTGTTGGATCCCAGCCCTGTCTGAAAAAAAGAGTAAAATAGAGAAGACAGATGGAGGGATGGAGGGACATAAATGAGTGCAGAGTGTTGTCAAGGTGATATTCCTCCTCTCTAACCTTTCTCTCTCATTAACTTTGGAGCTTTAACGATGGTGGCAGAGACAGTGCGGGGTTTGACGAGCGGCTGGCTGCATGGTGCGAGGAGGGTAGTGGTGCCCTTGTGGGAGACTCTCACTGTCAACCTCATTCATTTAACGCAGACTCGACAATGAAACAGTGTAAGCTGGGCTTCAAGACTTGATGAAAGAAAAGGTTGCTGGGATCACTGTGGACAATAGCAATTTACTTATGCAAGTAAAGAATGAATTAAAAATCATTGCTGAATTAAAAGAGTAAAGCCACTGTTTGAAATTCATGTATTTCAAAAAGCACGTTATAATAAGCACTAGATGAATTATAGCATCTGATTCGATCCAGATATTATTATTTTAACTCTGATGTAAATTGGAGGTGAAGGAACTTTTACTTTTACTAACTTTTACTTGAACTTTTACCAGCCGTGTGAAGCAATCTCAGCACCTCATAGACATGACCGGGGTAAAATCATTAATGTTAAAAAAAACATTTTCAACACTCATGCTGCGGGTACAAATAGAATATCTATGAGATACCTTGGGGATACTTACTTTAATGGCAACAGCATGGTCTACCAGACACAGTTAATGACAGAGTTTTTTTTTTTTTTATTTAAAAAAGCATCTTGTAACAGCAGGATTTGTCTGCTGTAGTTCAAGGTGAAACTTGGCAATGAAAGAAATGGCGATGTAAAAATTCAAAAAACATGCAAGCATTTTCTTGCTGACAAGTGAAAGGTTATAAAGAAACATATGCATTTTCTAACAAAAATGACTGATTAGTCAATACATCTTTTGAGGTGTTGTATAAGAACAACATAGGCCTTTAAACATTCTTCACAAAAGTAAAAAAGTAAACTTTGAGAGCCATGTGAAGGACACAGGCACTATTATCTGCACTTTTCAGCTGGGAAACAAACAAGTAGAAAATACTGAGTATGTCTTTGTGATGAAATATAGACTTTTACAACTTTTGGGCAAACTGTGTTCACATACAGCTTAGGAAACTAGAAAATATTTCACTAAATATAAAAAAAGAAGCACATACGGGCTTAGACACACATGCATACAAAGGCATTCACACACACAAACACACACACAGACAAAATATATATAAAAAAAGGCATCACAGGAAAGCTCCCCTTGGACCCACCAGTAGTAAATTATCGGTGTTGTCCCCCATCTCTCGTTTTCCACCAAGCAGCCAGCGCTCCTCTGGGTTTAAAACTCATTTTCATCTCTCTTGTAAGCTCTACGTTTTTACATATTTGTTCTAAATCCTATTATGAGGCCTTTGTGATATGAATAACGCTTGCAAATTGGAAAGTATCTCCAGGCAAAAGTTGGACACAGAGGTAATCTTCACAATCTAATCTCTTGAAGCACAAAAACAGTAACTGCACTTTCTGATGTAGTTTATGGGAAAACATGAGCCAGTTTAAAGACAAAAAAAATCTCAGTAAAATAGAAGCATAAAAATTCATACACACACGGACACCTAAAAAGACTTCTTTAACGTACCTGTTGGGTCTGAACCCTGCGGTAAAGTTTGGCATGTGTGCAGCGGCTCATGGTGCGTGTGTTCTGGTGTGTCAGAATGACCAACACTCATGTCCAAACCCAGAGGCGGCAACCCATCCAGATCACACAAATACTCTGATCCAGACCCAGCACTCTGGTTGTTCATCACCTAAGGGGATGTGGAAACAGATGGAGAGACGCAGGAGACACAAGATGGAAGGAAGGAGGGGGTAAGTGGTATAAAAAAGGAATGAGTATGGCCAAAAGACAGATCATGTGAGGATGAGATGATATATAGAGAAATAGATTATGGAGGGGTGCATTGGGGGACATGGGAATAGTGTGAAGAGAGTACAGGGGAATTAAGAATTAATAGTTTGGTCTTGAGTATCATTTAAATCCAAACACAATCAGTTCAAAGGACGAACTGAAATCCAATATCAATTTAACTTTTATTAAGACAGGTAAGTGTGTTAAAATTTGTGTTTTTCCATTTTTGACTGTGTGAAAGCGTATTAATAAGCCGGTGTCTTTCAGTAGAGATTATTCCCCTCGCTCCCTGTTTCCTTTGTTTCCACTTGATGAATTGATTTTTAATTAACCCCTGGAGCTGCTGAGAGCATCTCACAACGGCGTGTCGGGTTAGCCGCTCTTCCTTTGCAAGTGTCCTCCTGTGAGACGGGGGTAAAATGAGGAAGCTCTGTTTCGTTAAGATTAGATCTGATGCATTAGCATGCTAGCCCTTGCATCGCAAGACACTGCAGATGGGCCAGGAGAAAATAGGAAGCAAGGCATGGGGGAATAGTGTTGCCAAGAAGGAGGAAGGAGCGAGGATGGAGAATGACAAGAGAAAGACAGGGCAAAAGAGAGAAGAGAGGACTAACAATGAAACAGCAAGAGACCAAACACAATCAGACTGTGACAGGAGAAATTTGAGTTGCATTTGTGCAGACCAAATTCTCCTCACAACAAAATGATGCAGCACTTGACCATGTGCTTGAACTACAGGGTAAAGGTAAAACAAAAAGCAGGAGGGGCAGGGAAAGTGGGACAGAGAATAGAAAGAGAAGAAAAGATGGACCAAAAGAAAGACAGGAAGACAAAGAATAAGAAATATACAGAGGACAAGAGATAGAAGATTGGGTCCAAAAAGAAAGACACACACACACAGAGAGAGAGAGAGAGCTGGAAAAAAATTACTATCTAATCATTTTAGGAGCAGTTTGATTCAGATCCAGAGGCCACAGATAACCACTATCCTCACAATCATGAACCTCATTTTGCTCCAGCTTTTTAATAAAGCACCAGCCCCCCTTATTTTTTTTTTTTCATTCCCCTGTCACAGTATAAAGGATTCATACCATTAAATGGCTGATAGGTCATTTGGGACCATTCAAGCAGTGTCTTTTTAATCCATTCTCTTTCTCTTTTCTTCCCTCGGCAGGGTGCACCTTTAACACTGCTGCCTTGGGTGTTTCTGAGCTATAGATGAATAATGTAAAGTAATTAGTGTGATACAAATGTTATCTAATAGATCAGGTCAGCTACAATAAGAGATTCTGACTGTATGTCGCTGAGGTCTTCTCATTCTATGGAGCGATTATATCTGGCGTAATGATGTGGTTCTCTAAAACTCCTAAAACTTGCCCATTTATTCATTTTATTACCCCGCTTGAAAGACAAACTAACATATTGGCGTATTAAAGCCTCTTTGGTGAGACTTTCAGTCATTTGTTAGCAAACAAATATTTTCCCCCACTGTAATATCAATTATAAATTTTATCAAGGTTGCTGCAGCCCTCATTAAATTATTCAAGGCATTCGATTTTTTGCAATAAAAAATGGTGTGCCTATAAATTTTCTTGAACTAGTGATGAGCACCTCTGGATTGAAAACAGCTGTATGTTGGCTTTAGCTGTGTGTGAGGCATGTCTTATCAAAAGTAATGAGCTGGTGGTGTACACTTTGAACAAGCAGCACATGAATAATGATTTCATTCTAGCTAATATTTCATCTGAGTGCTATTTTCTTTTGGCATCTTTTTTTTGAAAGTGGTTACCAGGGGTTGCAAATGGACTAAATAATGAATTCAATTTACTTTGCTTTTGTTAGTAGCACTGGTTTAAAGTGACATATCTTCTGTCTTGGTGCCTGATTATCAGCTTGGCAACCACTGACAGAATGTACTCACATTTCAGCCCTCTGAATGCATAATATTCCTTGTGCTCTCCATAAAATAGCCTTCTAGCCCAAAGTTTTCCTTTAAGGGGCAAAAAGCATATGGGAATATGGAAACATGTTACCATGTATGGTTCTGACAGCTGTCTTTGCTCATCAGTCTGCAAATCGTTTTCTCTGTCTGCATCTGCTGGAAAAAAGGGATCTTCTGTATGAGATATGGCAGGATTCCCTTCCTCTTCTTCTCTGGATCTCCCTCTCGTTAAACATCCGTGCATCTGCGCTTCTTCGTCTGACGAGTCTTCCTCATGTGGAGCCAGGCCCAGGCTATCAATGGACATTTCGTCACCACTGTCTTCATAAAAAATATAGATATACATTTTTTAGATTTTTTCAACCTATTTGATATACAAAATATAGCACTGAATCTAAATGGCTCAATGTGACTTTCAACGTGAAGGTCCTTGATTCATCAGGCTTTGAAACACTGAGACAACATTTTCATCGCTAACATCCTATGAAAAATTTAAAATGTGATGTCCTTGACATTGCCACACACGCATCAAGCTCTAATAAGCTGATAAAGCAGGCTTTCAGTGTCAAACTGGTCAAAGAGCTGTAGGAAGTGAAGGATGAGAAGGATGCAAAGGATGAAGGAAAACACGGAGATGATGGATGAATAGAGGAAGAGAAGTGGAAGTGTGACTGAGGGAAGTAAAAGCCAGAGGAGGAAAAGTGAGGAAGGAAATGGCTGTTTTGAGCAGTCAGCGCAGTTTACACTTTCCTTGGTTCTCTTTATAAATTCAGATTTTAGAGCGACTTTTAATTCCAAATAGAGAGCAAATATTCACAGATGTTTCTGAAAAAAAGAACTGCCCTCAGCAAACCATGCCCTATGCACACGCATTCACAACTTCTGAATGTGCGCACGCTCAGACACACATACAGCATACAGCATTCAGCAGTTCAGCAAAAAACACTTCAAACAAATTGTTCCCACATGCGTATCTAATAAACATGCGTGTGTGTGTGTGTGTGTGTATACCTGCATGTAAGAGTAAGAAGCGTGTACCTGTATCAGTGACTCCTGTGTGTGCGTGTGTGTGTGTGTGTATACTACGGGGAATTCAGGGCCATTCTTTATAGTGTAATTACCTCCCTGTCTGTTGTAGCATTATGTCAGATGTTTACTTAAAGCCCTAATCGATATTAAAAAAAATAAAAAACACTATTTATGGTCCGACTTAAATTGGCGTTGACAGCCCAGTGAAATTAAAGGAAGCCATTATTGCTGAGATACACAAGCATTTTCTTCATAATAAACTACCTGGCCATGGAGAATTGTGTTCAGGGAAAATGTAGCATGACAAAGTGTTCTATCAGGAATCACTTTACTGCAAAGACCTGTGCTTCCCCAACCATAAATAAATGTGTGTCTTTCTTTTTTTTACTTGTTTTTTTGCAACCCAAATCTTAGTCCCCAGAAAGATTGTTTGGTCTCTGGAAATTTCACCATTTAATACTACCTTGAAATGAAAAAAATTTATCAAATCAATGTACAAGATACAACTACAACTAGAATGTAAAATAGAGGAACACTTATACAAACAGCAGTGGTGCAGTGAAAGGAAAGGATGTTCAGGTGGATGGATATATAGCACTTTTTCCCCCCAAGATTTTTTTACAATAAATCTAACTCTATTCATATCATTAACTGAAACCAATTTTTACCCTTAATTATACTAAGCATTTTTCCATTTTTTTTCATCTGAATGTTGTATTCTGGTCGTCAACAACCTTACAAATCCTGCAAAAAAGCCAATTGCCATTAGCTGTTTTACAACAACAACAAAAAAAAAACTGGATGGCAGCTGGCTGCTTGCACTGTGTGCTGAAAAGGCCAAAAAATGAGGAAAAAACTACTGAGTTTGGGTGAGATCCTGGATGGAGAGCCATGGGCAACGCAAACTGTATAGTCTACTTCAGGTAAAGCTGTTTACTGGTATGTCTCCCTGTAGCAACTCAACCTGAAGACTTAAGATTAGATCCTTTACATATTATACTCTATAGGCTCGATTAAAGAATCTAAGCTGCATGATCTAAAGTGCTTGCCAAAAGGGCATTTAAGGCGTTTCCAACTCCACTTTTACTCATTAAACAGTGCATAATCTGAACGCAAAGTCAGGGACAAGGGAAAAAGGGGTTGTATTTAAACCCTTTATAAATCATATGTGTGTTTTGGGTGTAACATGAATTCAATCAATGAGAGTGTCACCTTCCATTCCCTTTAAAAGCACCATATACATGTCTGGTTCAGTAAAATGGAGAAGCCAACTCTTTTCTGCTGAGAGCAATGCAGTAAGAGCAGCAATGTCACTGTAGTAAAAACCAGGGGACATTTAGGCAGAAAGCGAAAAAGTGTAGTTATAAACTTGACAGAGGAAAGAGAACTAAAACTTCTGAAATAATCAATAAAGTTATGTTACTCCTCGTGAGTAAATGCAAACAGTGTCTCTCTTAATGGGAAGTCTGGTGTGGAGCAGCAGGGGACAGCAGCTCTGTTCTTCTTTCCTTACATTTCAGAGAATGTAACTCATAATTTCCTCATTAATGATGTATTATTTCACCCATCCGCAATCCGTCCCTGTGTGTGTAACAAGCAGTGTACGCGTGTTTTGAATCCACTTACGTATGTTCATGTTATGATTGGTTTCTGAATAATGTGTTCCTTGAATAGCAAGAAAATACGCCATTCTTACTTGCAGCCAGGCTGTTGTTAGTCATTAGAGCAATCACTTTCTGCTGCCTAAAAATAGCAATACAACAACACTCCTGACCACACTACATCTACACACCCATGAGCACAGAGAGGCCAACAGACATTTGCTCCATACACATCGTGGCGTGAAAATGACAATTGCATCAGTCTGCAACAAGCAATGACGGTTGCACTGCACTGTGAATCATTTGCACAAGGTATAAGATAGGGCCCTTTATGATTTTATCTGTTGACTGGCAACACCAGCTAACCCAGACTGGAGCAGACCTGGTCAAAATTGGCCCAAGTTGATGCCACTCTTAAAACATAGTTATAATGTAATTCCTCGTCTTTACACTTCCAGGAATTTTTAAGATTTTTTGACATATGAAAATAATTAACCCAGTAAATTAACCAGCCATTAACAACTATTTCATGATCAAAAAAAGTAAATATTCTGTTTCTAACTGATGCTCTAATCACCATCTAAGCACCATCAGTGTGCACACAGTTTACTTACCTTCCGATAGCTCTTCTTCCTTTTGGATGGCATTTAGGAGACGTGGTGGAAGTGATGCAATGCACTTCATATCCTGATGTGAAAGAGTTGATTCATGGTCACCAGAGATGGGGGTAGAGGATATAAAAACTGAAGCTGGAGTTGACCTTCGTCTGCAATATGCATCCAGAAGGGACTTGTTACATAGGGATAAACTGGATAAGGCCTTTCTATGTGAACTTGGTTCCAGAGGTTTTGGCGGTGGATTTGGATTAGAGGACACAGGTGACAAAGGCAGCTGAAGTTGATTGTCTGATAGGAGAGACTGTGGGTCACTGGAGTAATGTTGGAATTGCCTTTGGGACTCCAGATTGCTTGGGGTCAATTGGGAAAGCTTCACTGAAGAGATTGGTTCTGGAAATAACTGGGAAGATTGGGGTTGTTCTGATAACATAGATGTGTCTGAGCCTTCTTGTAATGGGGTTGAATGGTAAACTTTAGGCAGTACGGTTGAGTCAGTGGAGTTTGATGGTGAGACACTGAACGTAGACCTAAGAGAGAGGCATAAAGATGGAGAAGAGTAGACCTGCTCCTCTGAGTTCGGGGGTCTGGTAATAGCCAAAGGAGAAACATCAGGCTGAAATGAGACAGGGGAGCGTGAGGATTTAGGGATCTCTGTTTGGGAATGTCCTAATGAGGAAGAGGACAAAAGCTGTATTGATCCATGGTCGGGCTTTGATTTCTGGACACTGGGGGAGCAATTGGGCTTTTGTGACATTGAGGTTGGCGTCTTGATTGATGTCTTTGAAGTCCTGGGAGTGGGGCATGCTGATGGCTTACTTTTAGAGGACAATGCTGTGAAAAAGATAAGACAAACAACAATAAGGATATTAGTTCCTTTTGCACACATATGGTCACATAATTTTCCTTGTAATAACGTTTTTCACCAGAATAGGAATTATTCAGTTTGACATCGACTAAGGCTATGCTGCAAGCCTCTAATGCTTTACTGATTTATCTCTAACATCCATTTTTTTTACTTTATTTTTTCAGAGTGGCAGATGTACATTCACCTTTTCCAACAGTTAACTGTGCAGGATTATAGTTCCTGTTTTAAACACACTTGCCAGCCAAAGCGGAAGTAAAAGCTGACCCCAGATTCATTCTCATTTGACCTTTTTTCTCATTATATTCATGTTTGTTACTCTTGGATGCCTGCTGCTTACAGTCTGACTTTTTATAAAGCCTCAGCCTCACCTGAGCACTGTGGGGTGCACACCCATAAAGGTCCCAAACACAGAAAATGAAGAAAACATAAGTAGGGCACAGATTCTCTGGAGAAAAGTACACCACCACAAACTTCTAGTGGGTCATAAGTGATAATTGAGAGGGATCACTTCTGTATGAGTTAATACATCTTTATTTAGAAAAATCCCACATAGTATATCTTTAAGTCACAGTGGCATTACACACCACCACTGGTCCTTGGAGCTTATTTCATATAATACAATACAGCCTAACTAACTGTTAAATGGATACATTTTACAGCTACGGTTATCTGAGTTTGATTATAGAATAACTGAACTTCTGTATTTTGATGTGAACTCTTAAAATGCCAAAGTTAAAGCCTTTAATAATTCATAACTGCAAACAAAGCATTTCCCTTTTATTCATCCTCATGAAAAAAAAACCAAAAGCTCACATTGTGTCAACTGTTGTGCTTCATAAGTCTGAGGCCTTGATGGATGGAGCTTCTGAGCAGCTTTGGATGGTGCAGGTACTCTGGACTGCATTGATGGTTGTGCTGGGCTTAGAGACAAGCACCTGACTCTTGAGGACCCACTGCTGGTTAAAGCTGTTTGAGGGACCAGTGTTCCCTTACTGAGGACCTGCTGTACAGAGGGAACCCTGGGTGGGAAATGGAAAACTTTTTCAGAGAGTCAGTGTCCACTTTTCCATGGCTGCACATAACTTTCTTGGCCGACATTGTTACACTTAAAGACTAGTTAGACTTGTTAAAGATATAACAGATTTTACTGTAATAATATAATTCATTATTGAGTACTGGGTGAATTTTTATATATGCTATTTTGATGTTTGACTACTGACACCAACCTTCACACCAATGTTCTTTTTTTTTTGTTAAGATGATCATGCCAAGATGCACCATATATAAGGTTACTCAATTTGCTAATAATTTTCTTCTTTTGCTTTGTGTCAAAAGGAACAAAAAGGCAACTCAATCAAATAGACACCAGCTGTTCACCTGATTGTTTACCAGTTCCCTTGTCTGTAGAAGAAAAGTGTTGTTCTATAATACAATGTTTGACAGACGTTGCCAGTTAAGCTTTTCACACAGGTTAGTGTGAATGTGGTAGGCACTTGTGAGATAACAGCATACTTTTCTTAAAATTGAGGCTCACTTGTTGTTGTTCTCTGTCCTCTGTTCACCAACAAATCCTTCATTTATGTCTCTGTCTGTCTGTAGAAAACAAACAAGAACAGTTTTGGCACGAATGTGAATGAGACAAAGAGAGAGAGAGGGAGATAAAGAATAAGCCAGTGTCTGTGAGGCCATGTGCAGGCGTGCGTCAAGTTTCACTCTGTGTGTTCATGCAGGTAAAATGTGTTTGTTAAAATGAAATGCTCCAGTCATTCTCACCTCATCCAGGACTTCTATGATGAGGCACGATTCAGGTGTAGTAATCTGAGGCTCAGTCCTGCCCCTGCTGACAGGGACAGCAAACAATGATGCACAGTACCGACGGAAATCCTCCTCCTGAGCTATAAACAAATGCACACACACACACACACACACACACACACACACACAAATCAAGACAGGGCAAGAGCATCTTTATATGTTACAATTTGAGGAACTCAGAGTATTTTCTTCTGTTATTTTGTTTTTTGTGCCTGATGACACCTTTTCTTTTAAGATATTTTTTAGCTATTGCAATAAGAACAAACAAAAAAACAAAAAAATCTTTTTCATTATAGATCAATTTCTTCTTCAATCATGAAACTATTGTTGATTTAAGAATTCAACATTTGCATTGACAGGAGCATTTATCATTACACATGCACACTGGCCAATGTATCAGTCACAGGCAAAATCTACAGCCCCTCCGCATTTTGTTCGACCCTCAGGTAGACACTCGATTGTCGGTATGTAGCCAGCTTATCTATCAAGCTTTTGATTGAGCACTGAAGGTGACTCGGTGCAAACTTGAATGACAACAGCCTTATACAGCTATAATGAAAGCTAAACAGGATAATTAAATTAAACTTGTTATTGTTACATGAATAATTTAATTAAAAAATCTTCAAAACAATATCATTTCAACACAAATGGTTTAATCACTTATTTTTTTTGTATTTTTCACTTCATACTTCCACCTCCAAGCTTCAGGTAAAAATCACTCCACGTCAGTTTTAATTTAAAAAATGGCCAAGCAATTAAAGCTGGTTAATGTGATGGTTTACAATCAAACCAAGTTGAAAATTCAAACAACTTTAATAGAAAGACTTTTGAGTGTTGTTTAAGGTACTTAGTATCTCTAATCACTTTTTTTTTCTGTGAAAGATGCTTTTGGACATGTCTGGACCCTTGAGACCAATAGGGCATTTACTTCTCTTACACCCTCCTCTTCTAGGAACCAGAGGTCAGGGTCACAGGGAGCGGCACACTTGGGTCTTTATTAATTTACTATCTCGTTTCAGTTGAAAGATGTTGCTGACACAGCGGGGGATGAACAGCAGTTTCCCTTCTGATGGCACAATCCGGCTGCTCAAAATTTACAGTACCTGTATGTCTGTGGGATTGTTTGTGATAATATCAAGCAAATACCTGACAATATAACAATTACACGGCATGAGGAAATATCCTTTTCCTTGCCTTGATTTCTAATTTATTTTTAATTCCTTGTCTTTCTATTGTTTTGCTACTGACAGTTACCTGTCTTTGGCACCTCCCTATCTCCCTCTCTCATCCTAACAATCGTTCTATCACATCACCACATGGGTCTGACAGCTCGGGAAAATGAGAATTTAAAACAAGGGAGAGCTCCCCACATGATATCGAAAAACAGCTTTTATTATTCATGAACACACACATTGCCCACCCTTTTCAAAGAAAGGAGAGGGGAAGAAATTCCGCAACCTGTTGTAATTGGCATGCGTCGGAAAAGTTTGAAGCAGGTGGAAGGAATAGTTTATCAGCTGCTGAACAGCTCTACATTTCCCAAAGACACTGCTGTCTTCCTCACATCTGCATATCGCTGACACAATGGAATATCAATTATTAAACTGTGAGTGAATAAATTAAATTCACAATGTGAATGACTGTGTTTTTAGTAGACAAGGATGGGTATATCTAAGAGCTGGAGTAAAATAACCACATTAACAATGAATACTTTGTGAAAGCCGCAAAGATGTGATAGAACATGACGATATGTGCAGATCTGCCTGTTTGCCCTTATTGTAAATACTGAACAGTAAAAACAAAATACTTTAAATGTCTCTGTCACGTTGTTCATTATATTGTATGTAATGTTCAAATATGTATGTAATGAATGTGCATTAAAAAACATGGGCAGTGCAGCAGTGTTTTTTGTCATTCTTGCAATGAGTAAATGTCCATTACCTTATGAAATGACTTGTTTTTACACTCATCATGCATAGCTTTCTAAGAAGGTTATATTTGTTTGATATATCTTTTGATACAACCCTTCGAAAAAAGAATGACAAAAGTATGCCATACTCAGATTCACATAACAAATTGTCAACTTCCTGTGTCAGTGTTAGGTTAATGAGAATTTTGCAACTAAGAAAACTGGGTTATGGGATAGAAAAAGGTTGAGCAACCTTCCTTTAGGGAGCTCCTCCAAAAGCAGAGCATGCATTTTTCTTCTAAATACAACTATATAACTGCTTGCAACAAACAGTCTAATCCTCTGAAGTAAATGACTCTCACTGAACTTCCAGCTTTCAGCCTCATAAAGACCAAGATCTGACGGAAAACAGTCTGGTCCACTAATAGCTTTCTAACCATTATAAAGTATCCAGAGGTTATTCTTGAATTTCATGTCTGTGTTTTTGTGCCTTGTGAAAAACAAGGATTTCACCTAAAGTTCAATGTTGCATAATCAAGTCCGTTGTCAAAACAGATGTTTTGATTGAGGTCATACTGGTAGCTAAAAACTTGTTTAAAGAATCAACCAGAATGCGGGAAGAAAGGAAGTGATCTGTATGTTTGGAAGTGGATTTAAAAGTGTTACCCATGGTTTAATGGTTGGCATTACTGAAGATGCTGGAGCAGAGAGGGCATAAAGTGCGAAAAATACAAAGCTGCTTTTCTCTAAAAGTTGTAATACTTAGTCGTCACATATTAAACATTTCTACTGGGAGCACGGGGAACCATTCTGACCTCAATGATTTTGAAAGAAACAACTATTTGAGATAGACAGCTATGGGGAAAGGGGCAAGCAGGGACTTGCAGATCCTAACAAGGTCGGGATTGGAGTGAATCTTGATTGATGTGATGAGAGGCAGTTGACAGCCCCAGGGTCCAGAGGTTTGGAAGGGGAGAGATAACCGTGGTCTACCCGTCTCCTGACAGCCTCGGCTGGGGGCCAGAAAGCCAGGACACTCCCCTGACTGATGAGCTCCAGGCCGGGAGCTTCAGGCTACAGGCCAACCCCCACTCCCACTCCCTCTCCCTGCCCCATCCCTTACCCAGGCAGAGTGCAACCTGTCAGGCATGAGCCGCCTCTAACGGCCCTCTGCCCACACAATCACAGCCAGTGATTACCCGTCACACCGCCACGGATGGATGGGCAGGCACTGATACGTCTGACCCGCTGAGAGGGAGAGGTTTTTTACTTTTGCTATCGTGTTTTTGTAAATGTGTGTCTGATGTGTATGTGTATAAGCGTGTGTGTGTGTGTGCGGGTCATCTGTCAAACTATTCTGTCTATAGCTGTTTCTTTGTTTAGTTTAAGAGCCTGTTTGTGTATGTATATCAGAAAGGTGGGGTGTACAGCAAGAGCACACAACTGTCAAGACTGTATGTCAACATCCTGTTTTAGTGTCAAGGGGTGCTCAAGAGTTTGCGTGTGTGCGCCTGTGTGTGTGTGTGTCACATTGCCACTGTGTGTGTGTGTGTGTGTGTGTGCGTGTGTCTATTACCTGTTAGGCTGCATGCAGTCTCTTCCCCAGTGCATGTGTTCTGTAGTGATTTTAAATCTGCACCAAAGGCCAACGATGGTCGAAAAGTTTCAATTGGTGTTCTGGTAACAAACAAAAAAAAATCATAAGCAAAAAAATTCCATAAATAAACACTTAATTAATAAAAAGTAAAACATAAACACATTGACTAAAGGTTGAACCCCACACAAGAAAAACTGGGCTGAGTAAAAAATGTTTTATATTCATCTTTACACCCCTTTATCTGGGTGGCTTAATGGATAGATGGACATATAGATGGATACATGCATACTTTATAGCTTTGTTCTTTGATCATTCTGCTGCAGCCACACCTTCACATTGCCTGTTTTAATCCCCCCCTGCTCCCCCGATCTAATATGGCCAAAGTGCAGGGCCAGTGAGAGACTTTAAGAGGCGCTCCCGGCTGCCCACAAGGGGTGACTGGGGAAGTTACTTGGAGTTTATATATTTTCCTCTTACCTAGTCTATTTCCTCAATCCTGGCAGTGTTTATCTGTTCTCTGTCTATTTAATATACTCAGATGGTTTTATTTAATCCTACCCCTCACACCCCTTTCCTTATCCTTTTGCTCCATCCATCTTTTCTCCTAACATACAGTACTTTACATGCAGCAGCTTCACTAGCCTTAGGCTGTTTGCATTTAAGCTTTTGCTGGAGCGCAGGAAAAAGAAGTATGTTGCGCTTCTGGGGTCCTCTGGGGTCTTGCATTTTTTAACTCTCTTTGGAGTTACATGTTTGATAAAGAGACCTTCAATTGAGCCTGGTACTACACATCCAAAAAAGTAAATAAAAGAAAAACCCTGGTCAAGTGTTTTTGAGGAAGGATTTTGAATCTCTACCAAATGAGCCTGAACCCTGTGAGGAAGAGCTTGAGTAGAGTTTCCCTACAGTAATTAATAAAGTGCCAAATAATTTATAAGTCTCTCTAAAAAAGAAGACACAGAGTTACAGTATAACTACAATGCCATTTAGAGACAAATTATGGATCTGTAAAAGTGATGTATAAGATGCACTTTCTCAGTTTGTCAATTTTATTTATGATGTGTCAGAAACAATACTTCATTTTGGTTTAAGGATTATTTAAACACCTCTTAGACTAATGGAAATACCCGTGTTTGATGCCCTCTGCAATAAAACCCAGCTAAAGCAAGAGGGATCTGACAGCAATGAGCCCTTCAATAGGACCATTATTGCTGCTGTATTTGCCCTGTGGACAGTGTGTTAGCTCAATCAGATTTGACATTTGTGCCAAAAGTGCTTTGTGGAAGTCACCGCATCTATCAGAGGTGATTATCTGACCATTACTCCAACTTTCTTAGTTTATATTTCTGCGCTTGCAGCAAAAACTTTGGCTCCAAGTGACTGTGTGGCACAAGTCAAATTAAGTGCTTCAGATCACATGGCTCTGTCTTTTACTTCAGAACACGCTTGACAGTTTAGTCTGAAAAAAGTGTAAGGATCTACAATCTCGCTGGAGAAACAAAACAGCATATGCAATTAAGAAAAAAAAATCCATTTTGCTTAGAATTTTTAAATTTAAATATATATGGTTCATATATGATCTATACTTTGAATTGACTGAAAAAGAACAATGTGTCTTTTTCCTTGGACAAGACATAACTAAAATGACATCAGATCAGATTTGGCTTTGAACAGGCCCCTGCCCGCAGACATTGGTAGGGTCCAGTTCAGACCTCAGTTCCTGTGCAGACTTTTATTTCAAGGTTCAGTGCTTTGATCACAGATACTTTGACTCTGGCAGTTGATGGAAGGGAGAGCATTCACTTACTCCACCCACACTGCCCAGCCAGCGCCGGAAATCAGATTGATGCCCCCCCGGTCACAAGCCTGCTTTCTGTAACTTGCAGGCCACCCACAAATCTAAGAAGGTGATAGAGTTTATGACTCTAATATAGCTGAGCACTTTTAGCAAATTCCTTAAAAACTCCTTCCTCCTCCACTCTCTCTTCTTCCCTCACTCGCTCTTCCATTATTATAGAAGCTTGTTAAAATTCAGCCTCCCACTTTTTCTTTTCTGCCAGCCAGCCAGTCTCTCTGTCTCTCCATTAAGCTCTGCCACCATCACCGCTGCAGGCTTATTGCACTCTAGATTGGCTCTCCAGTCTATTCCACAGTTAAAGGCTGCTACAGCTGGGGACTTAGAGCATTCCAGCTCAGGCAGTCAGTGGGCCTAAAACTGCACTCTGCTCTCCTCTCCTCTGGCCTGCTCTCCAGTGGGCTACTCAGCCCAAAAGGAGCCGCTTAAATAAAGGGCTGTAATAATGGGACCTGCTGAAGCCAGGCCCTCAGGCAGTCTACTGAACAATAAGTGCTGAGAAAACTGCTTTGTACACTGGTGGTTTATGTAGGTTGACTACAGAGAGGCAGGAGAGGCATGTGCAGTGGCATAAGAAGGTGTGTGTGATGTGGATGTATTTTTGTCCCCAGTAATGGAAGTGGCAACAAAGAGGAGGTGTGTGTGATGTGAGAAGGAGAGCTTGTTGTGAAAACAGTGTGTGCACAAATGGTTATATCCATGTGCCCATCTGCACAATTGTGACCTCAACAAGCTGTATGTGTTTGTTAAAGCGTTGGCATGTATACTAGAATGGTCTGATTTCCATGAGCACGAGATGTAGACATGATTTACATAGTAAAAAACAGCGATGCAAATTCTAAAAAAGTAAAAAAAATTCAAATAAAAAAGTAAAACTAATAAGAATTTATTGTACATTAACATTGCTGCAGTGTTAAAAATATGAAAAGATCACAGAAAAGTTTAAATCTACAGTCTCTCATTATGTTTAGTCCACTCAAAACTTCACAGCAACATATGTGTGGTGTTAGAGTTGTTAATATTACAGCAACAGATACAATTTCGCCCAATTCACATTATCTGGTGCTCAGTTCCACAACATGCCAAAAATGAAACCACTTTTGGCACTAAAATCATATAATTACCAGGCCTGTTTAGTTTTTCTGAGTAAGTCCTGGCTCATCTGTGTGCTGCATATAAATATCCAGTCTTATCCAGTCATATGGACAGACTTCATGTCTTATATCCTCTTCACTACCTCACACTACATTGCAGTCTGAACTCGACATTCTCTATAGTACCCAATCAATTATAGCCAGACTAATCACGAACACAGTAAGTTTATTACCTCTAAGCCCTCTAAGAAAAAGTGGTTTCTACTAGAATACTTGGAAATCATCCCATTTTGTGAAGAAGCAATTGTAATGGCTTAGAAACATCAGTTGACACCAGGAAAAGAACAGCAAGAAATCAAGGTAATGGAACAGCAGGGAGGCACCGAGGAGCTGTTCATGATATTTCTTGACGTTGATAGAAAGTCCACCACTAGCACAACCAACTTTTCAGTTTCAAGATTTCCTGAAAATACCTATTTATTTTGTTATTTATTTATCAGTGGACATCACCTATCCGGTGTATACACTTTTGGACAACCTATCAGTGCACACTGCGTAATGAGTATATGATTGGTAGTGTCGCATTAAAAGGTGTTTTAAAATGAATAACAGACATATAAGTACATTAAAATTCATGAAACATAACTTTTATACCTTGCTTCACAACATTTTTCAGCGGAAAGACAAAAAATATATACCACTATACAATTGTGAATTACTTTTGTTTTCTAAAGAAAAGTTGTCCAGCATGATATATATGGGAGAAGCACAGCATCTCATAGGTCCTATTGCCTGAACCCCATAACAGAAGCCTCTACATGCTTTAGAATATGTGTGGATGCACACTGTTGTCTCTCTGTCTGTCTGTGTACCTGCGGTGTTTCTTGAGAAGCAATCTGTCCATGTAGGTAAGGCTGCTCTCTGTGAACTCCACCCTGACAGGTACCCTCCCTTCTCGTCCTTCTGCTCCTCTTTGTGGAGCAAGGTCAGCCTGGGTCGCCATAGATGACACTGATACTGGAGAAATATGGGAAAGGGGACATCACAAAAAAAATGAAGTTAAGATAAAAAAGAAATAAGAAAGAAAAGACAGCCAAAGGGAGAGAGGGAGTCAGGCAAAAGTAGAAAAAGAAGGGAAACATCATTCTCCAGCTTCTCAACACCTTCCTCAAAACACCTCCCCTCATAAAGTGAGAAAACACCTTGTCACCACGCCAAGAGTGCCAAAACACAAACAGACAGGAGAGAGCCCCCTGGGAATATAAAAAAGATGTACACAATACCAAAGAAACATAGTAAGTGCATGAGAGAAAAGGAAAGATAGAGGTAAGAAAGAGAAATGTTATGATTGTACTCCAGACACTTTGGCAGTCCACAGTAGCGGCTTTAAATTGGGCCTGGGTGCCACTGGCCTGACAGAAATAATTAGGGCTGGAGGGGCTAGCAGCAATTTGCAGAGCAGAGCGAAGGCAGAGAGGAGCAGAGTCTGTCCAAGCAGTAAAGCAGAGAAAATAGGAGGCCTAATAAAAAGCACAAACACCTAGACACATACACACACAACCTGGAATAATAGCACTAATAATACACACCCACAAAAACCTGGACACACACACACACACACACACACACACACACACACACACACACACACACACACACACACACACAGCTGCACATGCGCACATGTAGAAACACAGTATGTGTGAAAAAGCATAAAAATTGTCCGACGCAGTGGTGCTTGTACACATACACACAGCTGAGACGATTAGTGCTGTGGTGTGGAGTAGGGCCACCCCTAACACTCCTCTCATTATCTCAATATGCAACAGCCATGGATTACCCTCCTACTGCAGTGGTAAGCACTTTCTATAGGGCCTTAACAGATCAGAGCACAGACAGGGAGAGGGGTAGCAAGAAAGCTGAGGAGTAGGTGAAAATGGGAGGGAAGGATGAGAGCAGGACAGAGGAAGAGCTAAATAAAGAAAAAATAAAAACATTTACTCAAGTATCACTGTATAGACACACACAGTGCATTTCTGAGGTACCTGCACTTAAATGTTGCATTTTATGTGGGAGACACTGTTGTCATACATTCATCTGATCGCCATAGTTACGTTAATTAGTTTCTACATGTATAACAAAGGAAATCCCATTAAACATAATAGTCTGTACACCACTACACTGAGTACACAAAGCAACACTTGGACCATCACAACAAACCATCGCAGGCGTGTCAAACATCGTAATGAGACCACTCTCCAGTATAACACCTGCAATTTTCTGTTTATACTAAAACTTACGTAATTTTCTCATTGCAGAGCTGCTATTTTCACTTAAAGTCCCACTAATAAATGCTTTCATGCTACTAATGAATAAAATTACAATGTGTAAGGGTTCATTCAGTCACAAACCAACAGAGAGTTGTTACATAACTGCCCGGTGAGACGCTGACAAGAGAGGTGAATGGGGGTAAGATACTCCCCCCTACTCTCAACACAAATTCAACATTATACGCTTAAAAGTTTAGTGTGTATGATTTTGGGAGATGTATTAGCAGAAAAGAAATATGATATAAGGAGTTTGTCTTCTTAAATGTATAGTGACCTGAAGGTAATGAATGTTGTGTTTTTCTTGCCTTAAATTTAGCAGTTAGAAACTCAAAAGTTGAGTTGCGTTGAGTTGAGCTGAGCTGAGCTGACGTTAGTTTTGTTTAAATCACTGGGTCCGTTAGTTATGGAGCAAAAGTGACCTCTGCGGATAATTATGTTCCCAAATAGAGTTGGAAAAACACTGATTTGTAATGTGAAATTCTTTATTTTTTACCAGTTTAAATCACCAGGTCCATTTGTTTTGGAGAGAAAGTGACATCTGCAGATAATTTAGCTCCTAGTAATAAGCTTCTGACCATCTGGAACTTAAGT
The DNA here is from genome assembly GCF_008729295.1 of Plectropomus leopardus. Classification (NCBI taxonomy): domain Eukaryota; kingdom Metazoa; phylum Chordata; class Actinopteri; order Perciformes; family Serranidae; genus Plectropomus; species Plectropomus leopardus. The sequence goes on along the minus strand of NC_056467.1, from coordinate 11,356,347 downwards.
TATTAGAGAAAAAACGTGAGCACAAATTAGCAGATGCAGGGCTAGTAGCCTGTCACGGTCAAGCCAAACAATGTTGGAAATACACCTATTTATAATGTGAAACTGCTTTACTCTGTGTTTTTACCAGTTAAAAATGTATTTCTAGAGAAAAAGATCTCTGCGGAAAATACAGCCCGTTTATGAGAATCTGTACAACAAACAATGAAAGAATTCAAACCAAGCGAAGTTTAAGGTGGTTGCAATTTGTAGTCTTCAAGACTAGATGACACTAAATCCCCCTAAACCTTACATACAGTTCCTTTCACAAGGGAAGTATTTGTTGTGAGGCTCTTATATTACACTCCACTAGACTGCACAGGTGTTCATGATGTCCTTTCTAACCAGCACATCATTCTTACTTATTACCTGGTTATGCCATAAACCCAATTTTTTATCCAGCCTTATCCTGTGTGTATTTGAATGTGTGTTTGCTTGTCTATGCAGTTTACCTGATCGGATGGGTGTCCACATTGCACCTTCATTCTTGGGTTCTCCTGCTCCATCACTCTTCCTTTCTCTCCACTGTCTGAGGGCTTCCTGGAAAGATCTGGCAGCCTCCTCCTCATTGTACTCTCCTCTTAGAAGAGAGCTGGGGAATCCCGTCTCATCCTCCCTTTTCTGTCCCTTTTTAATCAGTTCCACCATTTCCCCCTCTCCATGATTCACAGCCAATATCTGCAACACAATGTAATGATATAAGGTTAAGAGGCTGCCCAGCTGTATATGTATATTTTAGTGCTATTATGAATCAAACACTGGTCATGTAAATCTTTTTTGATATACCAGCAGAAAAATCTAATTTGTATGCCTTTCCACTTTACTTTTGCATGACTAAATATTCATTTGTTGATGAGTGCAAAACAACAGAAGGGACAGTCAATGAGATTTTGAACGCCTCTGGACATCACCGCCTGCTGATTCTGCAGGCAACGGCAAGGAGAATTGTGTTTTTAAGTTTGCATGCATGCAAGCTTGGTTGTGACCTTGGCTATACCTTTGTTGAGACACCATAAAAAGTTGATGTGGAAATTTTTCTAAACGAATCTATCTTTATGTAAGTCCTCTAAAAGGTAGCTCGGTTGAAATAAACAAATACTTAAAATGTTCTCAGTGCAGTTCCTACTGACATAATCAGGAAAAGTTTTTCGAATGGTATAACCGAGCTCAAGGCCTGAATCATGTATTCATTTTTCAGAGTTTTATTCATCAGAGGTAAAACACTAGTATAATTTCTCACATTACATGCATAAGTGTCAAACTGAACAAGCAAAAATCAGTTGGCAATAGTTGTAATTTTCTCATCTCAAGCTTCTGAAAACCATGGTAAAAAAATTAAGATAGACAGTTTCTCCTCTTGGGCCCTCAGATATTGTAAGTTTTCTTGCAATTTTTAAATGGGAAACTGGGTGCGATATACCAATTTATGTGTATTTCTTGAAGGTCACATTCAAACATATTAACTTCACTGTTAAGTCAGACATTGAAGTCTGAATTAATACATCAGTTGAGCACTATTTTGACATATAGAGCATACCGATCTTCTCAGTACCTTCTGATCCCAACTGTTTGAAATGACTGCTGTGTAAAGAAGGTCAACTGAGCTCTGTGGTGTAAAGAGTCTGAAATGTCAATCTAACTGTTTTTGCTAGATCTAGACTGTTGGGGGGCATTTTTTAGTCCAAAGGTGAATGCAGTTCACAAGCCTGCCTGTAGATACGGCCTGTGGATATAGCGTCAATTAGGGTTTGTTTGAAGGCTTTTCAATTGACTCACAGGGTGCAGAGGTAAAACTCATACCGTGCAAAGGCTTGTATGACATGTTCCAGCTGTATTGTCACAGCAAGCAAACTATCCATGGAGAGAATTTTCTTTCACAAGTCAATAACCATTTGAAAAAAAAATTACATATATTTGCAAAATAATCATTGGTTATAGCATGTTAGATTTTATTTGTAATTTAATTTGCTTCACAGTTCCCGGATATAAAATTAGCAATCAAGTTTGACAGAAGCACAAATAGCAGATCTGAAGATTAATTTTAGTCTGAAAAACCTGAAGTTGTAAAGAAACTGATTTATATCTGTATTATTAACTTGTGATGTACTGATTTAACCCTTTGCAAAACCTAGAGAAAACTTCACTTGTGTTTTTATATGCTAACAACAGTAAGAAGGCCATATACCCAGCCTGCAGTGTTGATACACTTTTATTTGCAAAACATCTTTGAGTAAGAGCAATGACTCATCCTTTTATTACGAACTTGTATTTCAATATTTCCTTTTAAGAATAGCTTTCTTGTTTTGTTTAACAAAAAAAAAGCAATACAATGTGCATCCTCCAGTCAAATCAGTGCAGAATTTTATTCTTAGAGTGCTGTGTGATGTGGTATGTTCAGTGTGGAATGTGATTTGTATGGATGTGATTTGTGTATGGATGTGATTTGTCCTTGTATGTTGTGTATGCATGTTGCTTGTAAGTCAATAAATGGTGTGTTAAAGTATTGTATATGCTAAATTAATGAGTCAATGAACCTCCTCAATATTGTATTTTTTCATCCCAAACTCAGCACTTGATCACGCATACAGTACCTGAAGTAATGTGTGTGAGTAAATAAGACACGGTTAAGATTACCACCTACCTGGCTGGGGTTGGGGTGCAACTGTGTAGCTTTTGCCACAGCAGGACTTGTAAAGGTACTGGGATAAAAGCTAGGGTTAATCTGTTTCTGGAGGCAGCTGACAACATCCTGCGTGCTCACATGGGTCTGTAAATCTGTCTGTTAGAGAAGACCATAGCAAATGAAATTAGAACAACATTGTTGTTACTGAACAAAACAGCAGCAGCTGGCACTTTGTGAGAGAGATGTGATTCACTTTTTAAAAATATATAATTTTCCCAAATAAATGAACTAAAATTAATTGAATCAGAAGTAAGTGAAAAAAACACAACTTCGCTTATAACTTTATAATTGCTGTCTGTGTGTGTTTGCATTCTACGTGTGACCGTGGGGCATAGTATTTCACCTCCATGTGTGCAGATTGTATACGTGAAAGTGACAATGAATTGATTCTGATTTTCTGATTCTGATATTGCATGATGGATTGCATAAAAGTAAGAGATAATACTGCATAAAATAAGAAATTAGTCAGTGAATTTATCAAAGCTGTGCATTTTGTTTGTGAAAAATTCTGTATCAATAGTGAGGCAGTGGAGTTTTCACTAGAAGTGCTGTTGCCTAGAGTGGTTATCAACAACAACAAAGCATCAGACTGTAGACACGAGATGAAATCAAAAGAAAACTTTTTCACAAAATGTCCATCATTAAGTATATTACTAAGTAAGTTTTACTTCATTTACACTAAAGACATGAAGGCAAGGAGATGAGGCCAATACAGATAGCTGCCATGAACCCCATTTAGAGGGTACAACCTAATCATTTTAAGTGCTCATACCTACATCACTAGCATAACCTTGAAAGTCCCAATGATGAACTCAATTTTATGGAGTTAATGTATGCACCTTTAGAAAAAGACACTGGTAATGCACGTCACATGACCGAGCTGTTGCCACACATCATGTATACTGCCTTTACACTACATCCCATTTTAACTGCAAAGCAATACAGATCTATTCACAAACTCCATCCAACAACGCATCATATATACACTAAGTCTCCTTGCCTTCCTCGAAAAAAAAAGGCATATACATAGAATGTAATCAGATATCTCAATACTTAAGGACAAGAGAGACGGGAAGCACACTGCATGTGTGCTGATGGATTTTCTCTATTCCACAGGCTGAATTCATTATTCTGTTCCATTAATCATCGCGAACCACATGGGCTGTTCAGGTTAACCCGTTAGCACACTGTTATCCGTTCCTTGAAGGTGTCTAACAGAAACACAAAAAAACAAACATATCATGGAAATGTGGAAGAACCAAGACACCGAGGGCTGGATAAAGAGAAAATTTTGGCATACTTTGGAGGCTGCAGTAATATTTTGGTTATTTGATGATGCTTCTTATTGCTGTAACACCATTATGGAAACTCGCATGATGTGACGAGACACAATGTAACCTGGTTCACAGAGCGCAAGTGACCAATAGAGCATAGAGAAAAGTTTCAGGATCAATTTAATCCTTGAAACACAATCAAATTAGTCCTATGAGCCCCTTCAGCTTAGGGACGTTTCTGACCTTATGGTTTCACCCATGAAACATTACATACATTGGTGTGATCTGTCTCGCAAATATGCACCTACTATGCCTCATTTAAAGAAGGCCTCTTGTGACATAAGATCCCCTGACATAAGACATTTTCCCCTGCAGGACAGAAGCGCAATCATATGTTTGTCGTCTGGCTCCTGGCGGGAGCTCTTTGTTTGTGCCTGTGATGGATTCTGCATCTGGTCTTGAACAGTTCCACATGGTAATAATGTCATTATGGATAAATGAATCTGTGTACGCCCAATCTGGCAAAGACAGAGACTCGTTCTTGGTCTGAAATATCTCTGGTCTCATCTGTGATGAAAGCACAGTGCTAGCTCATTCAGTGACACTATCCATGTGTTGAATTAGTTCATTCAGTATCTCGTGGGAGGGAACTTGCCCATGGCCATGAAATCTTTAAGAATCAAATCTTTGTCTGCAAACAATCCCACAAGCCTGGGGATATTAGGTTCCTCATCTTAACACCCTCTGATGGCAAATCTTTGCATTGTGAGGCTTAAAACAGTGCAACTGCTGAAGCCATCTTGTTTTGCTTTTCTCTGTCTTTCTGGTCACCAGCCAACTGTGCTTACAGGTGCACATCAAGGCCTCAGTATGCTTCAAATTAAGAGCTTCAAATCATCTAATAGCATCTGAATTCATCTTTCAGATGGTGTGATTGGAATGGGCAGAGTCCAACAATTGCTTGTACATTTCTCAATCCAACAATAATACCAACTTTATGCATGACCATGTATACAAAGTTGTAACAGTAATATGGCATTAACATTCTTTCTCAAGCTAGTGGCAACACAATGATTGCCTTCTTGCAGACATTATTCAAGAGGGAAACTGTTGGAAAATGTTGCAAAAGCTGTAAAAAATGTGGAATTTACAGTCCTTCCGTCCAGTCCGTCTGTGTTAAAACAGTGCTTTGGGTTTAAGTAAGTGAAGGGTCACTGTCCCAATGACAATGAACCAAGCATCTGACCAAGAGCTTCAGTCATATTTGGTTTGCATTTTATGTTTGCTTATATTGTTTAAGAATTATTGTTAGTTCTTGCATACATTGTGTTGAATTCTAGTGCACAGTTCCTGTTGGGATTTTGACTTGGCCACAGCCATCAGCAAAATGGATCACACCTGTAGCATGGCGACAGGAGATTATTGCTGGCAAGATAAACCAGAGCAACAGAGTGAGGCGGATGGACAAGAGCAAGAGACACATAGGGGAAACAACACAGACCAATGGGACTACAAAGCAGTGTTATTCCCGTCTGCAGTCCCCAGTGAGGACAGTGTGCATGTGGTCACTCATTTGTGTGTGGATCTCCCTCAGCATACCTATGGGTGTGCTGTGATGGATTCACTGATGAAGAGGGAGAGTAAGGCCAAGCGGTGTGAGCACACCACGATGACCTTAGGCAACAACAACATTACCTCACACGCCAGCCAGCTGTGGAGCCACAGCTAGAAGACAACACAGAAACCAAGAGAGCCAAGCACGCGGATGCTGCCACAGAGTCGAATATTACAGACAGTCCAAGGAACCGAGCCCACAGGCTATTAAAGGCCGTCTCACCAGGGCACGCTACATATGATCCAGACCACTGTGGCGCACTGCCCAGATAAAGTGTAAGTGGCCTTTAGCGGAAAAGGGCAGTTCAGCAAAGACTAGTGTTGGGCTCCCCACTGGAAGCTTGTTTTCTTATAGCGCATTTCCACGATATCTGGCGAGGACAAGCTTCTTCTTACTCAACTGGCCACTTGATGGGCATAAATACTGAAAAAGTAGGTGGGTTCTGATTTTCTCCTGGACCCTATTGTGGGTCCCTGGCTCTCTGCTTGCCATTTCAGGCAGAGAACAAAATTTCTGCCTGACTTTATGGCTTCGTTATTCCATCTAAAAAATATTTCTGAGAGCATTTGAGGTGAGAAACAGGCAATGCCAGTGCTGTTTCATTTAGGGGCTCCATTACCTAGTTTAACAACCTGGTCAAAGTTTTCTGAGCCAAACTTTGTGTTGGACAGACTCATTTGTATAATGAATCTTGTCTACTACTTCATGCGAGACATTTGAACACACCACATCCATCCTCCAAACTCTGCAAAACTCCAACCATGCACTGCACGACTGCCTCTACTGCTCTACATAGGAAATTGATATAAAGTGTTGAGATTTTAATCTTGTATTAAGTATTCATTAAATAATTTGTGAATAAATCATTTAACTTGACTCTTTCTTCTAGGTGGCACTGTCACAACCTAACCACCCCCTCAGTCCCCAAATACAGTAGATAGCAGCAGCTAGGGTTCCTATTTATTGTAAGAAGTAAGCTCACAATTTTTAGCCTGGTAAAGCCATCCTGATCACATGACCTCAACATTAACTTTCTCCCCCTTTGTCAGTCTGGACTCGCTCCCAACCCAAACAATCTATTTCAATCAACCACAGTCTAGTTTGGGTCAATCAGGAAACGTCCTTTAGCGGAACATGTAGGCAGCCAATCAGGGACTGCGTTATAGCTGATGACATTGCATGCAGGCTGCTGCTTTCAAAACAGTAATGCCGGCTTATGCAGCAACAAATGCCAACTTTTACATTAGAGGAGTTAACACAGTGATAAGTAAAGTTCATTCAGTGTTGATAACAACAATTAAACAAGGACAAGAGGATGCACTCACTGAGTTTCTCAGAGGAGAGGACTTTTTTATGACTGATTTGGCAAACGCTTAATTTACTCAATGGCTCTGTTGGAGATGATGTTCCTCTGTAAAAAAATAATATTTATTGTTGTTTCATCACTGATTGCCCTAATGGAGGAGCAGATATGAAAGGCTGCAAAGCTGGGGATCATGGCTATTCAGGTCACAATGCTTTGGACAGACAACAAGGATGCTGCCAGCTGGTATTCAGCAGTCCAGAGGCAGTTGGTTGCTGAATGAAAAATGCCAAAATATGCTGGGAGCTTCGGTGTATTGTGAAAATCTCATAGGGACAGTTGTCGATGAGGTACATGTCATGTACAAAGGGTTACAATTTTTGGACCATTACTGTCTAACTGACAATGAATTTGTGTAGTAGAGGAGCAGACACTAGTTCTTACATCAGGATTGGCTGAAGGAGTTTGTCTATCAAATAAAGTAACTCCCACCCAATAAAATCATTTAGGTTGGGCGCGAGTCCAGACTGACACAGGGAGAGAAACAGAATGTTGAGCTCATGTGATCAGGATGGTTTTACCAGGCTACACAGTACCTAGATACAATGGACAAACACTATTTTATCTGATGTTGTGGATATTAGCCCACCTAAGTGTTTGTATTAATTTCATTTGAATTATTTATTAAAAACCTCAGACTGGATATAGAGTACAAATTACACCCCCAAGGCTACCATAATAACATTGATAATGGGCAAAGAAATCCCCATTCCCAACTCTGGACCGAGCTAGAAAACGTCATCTTTCAGACAGTACAACCCAACAAGTTGCCAAATGTTAGTATTAGAACCACATCTCAGTTGGGCAAGCCCCTAGTATACCAGCTCCAGGATGATGTTGAGCAGATGAACAAGACCTTTACCTTGAGAATGACATAGGTGGGGTTTGCAACAAGAAACAATGCATTTTTAAAAAATCAAATTATTCAAATTATATTAGTTATGTATGCTAATATAAGTTTAAAATATTGGTGTAAGACTAAAAATCACCTGACATCAGAGTTGTTTTAGTACAGCATATACCACACCCATCTGGTACTCCACATAGCTTAGGCTGAATCAAATACCAAGAACGCTTTGCAAACATTAACTGAGCCAGGTTTGTGTGTGAGGCCGGAAACACGGTCTGATGAGGCACTGACGAAAGCCCCAACACAGCACACTGCTGAAATTAATATTCTTTTTGTCTTTCTGACTCTCACTCGCTGTCTCTCCCTTCCTCTTTCTTTCCAAGGCAAATGAAACAGGATTAGCAGAGGGAAGAGAGAGATGCCTGCGTCAGCTGCATGTGTATAATCCCCAGTCTTTATGTTCTGCCAAAATACACAGTTTTGCATGTGTGATTGAATAAGAGTATGCATGTGTATGTGCCTGAAACTGTGAGAGAGCAAATATGAACACTGAGGAGATATACAGAAAGAGTCTCTCACACGGAGCTGTTTCTACGTGTATTTTGTTTGTCAGTGTGTGTGACTTTGTTCCACCTTGGTTGCTATTCAGTAGCATACTAGTGTGTTGACTCAACCAGCAGTCAGGTAGCACATGGACAGAAACACGAGGAAAAGGAGCTGGCTATACTGCATAAGGGCTGGTTAATGGTGTGCTGTTCTGTGTATAATCATACAAAGTAGCTTCTGTAGCACCACAAACAAATGTATAGGTACATATATATCCATAGGGACATGTATACAAATGTACACAGTGTTACACATATGAATCATCTGATAGAGAGTAAATCAATATAGCCATATCCATTCACACTCACAAAGCTCACATCCTAGCATTGTCAATCTCTAAGTGAGCCCTTCTAAATGAAAATAACAGCACCCAAGAAAACAATAATATAAAAAGAAGCTGGCCAAATCACAAACATCTTAGGAAAAATAAAACAGTGCAGGTAGCAGCAAACAGAAGAAGCACATAAGCCGAGACTACATGGAGAAGCTCCATAAAACATATATACCAGTACACATACTTTTGAATACAAGTCAGAAACCCTGAAGAAACACAGTGGGTGAGAATGAAAACATGCCTTCTGAACATAATAAGAACAAAGTAAGGAAAAAAAACACAGCTGTGGAAGAAAACTCCTTGCTGCAGAGACTTTTACATTACACATGAGTACATGAGCTGAATATGGGGAGACTTTTCAAAAAGGTGCTTTCTCTTTAGTCACCTGCATGAACACACCCAATCAATTTAGCTTAGTAATTATGAAGACCTTAAACTGGTGCAGTAATGAGTCCTGAAACCCCAAAACTCACTTTTGGCCCCCTTCCCCAGTCCCCTGCCGGCCCCTACCGACCGGGCCTAAGCACAATTACCTCTTGTACATAGGTTGTCACGTCGTAATACAACACGCACATGGCTTTACTCCATAATAAAGTGTCTTTGCAGTCAGCGCAATGGAAAACATGGATATTTGAGTCTGCCAAAATTTCAAGTAAACACTTGACTTCAGCACTGGACCAACATGAACCCTTTGCCGCAATTGTTTTACATTTTTGTCGAGAGGAACGGCCACATTAATTATATGTCATGTGCACGTTGCGTACCTGTGCTTGTAGTCAAACACACTGGACGTTGGGGGTCAAACATGCTTGGGCTTGTAATAGATTACCTGGTGTGAGTGCGCCCTTAGTTTCGATGTCAAATGGGATTTGTTTAGATGTCTGAGATAAGGTTTGTGGTTAACAAAAGCATAAGAGACTTTCACATTTTGTTTTATGACAAAGAAATATGTCAGTGAATAGTTCACTTTTGAAGCTTTCACTATACTTACCACATTTGAAGAATGGGTTCATTTGAGAAGCAGCTGTAAGCAAAGCCTACTTAAGGAAGCAAATTAGTGTTTTTTGATGTCAACAAGGCATCAGCATGTTTACTAGTTGGTTAAAAATTCCTATTTTAAGCAATAGACACAGACACAGCTGTGAAAAACAGCAATAATAAAAGAGCAATGTCTGCTTAACACTCCATATTGTGTAGTTAAAATCGTACGTCATTTTATATAATTTATAAACAAGGTCATTTTAAAAATCCATATTCTTAAAGAGTATTTTGGCAACTCAGCATATTGTATCTTTTTATGAGTATTTTGTATAGCTTTGGAAAAATGAGGTTCCCCTAATAAAAATGCTTCCCATACAAATTTGGTTTAATAGGACATTGCTTAATAAATGCAACCCATTGTTTGAGTGTGTGTGTTTGTGTGTGTGTTTGTGTGTGTGCAAGCGCGCGCCTGCGTGCGTGTGTGCAAGTAAGAGAGAAGAGAGAGACTGAGAGGGAGAGAGAGTATGTGTGGTGACATCTGCTTGTGTCCTGTATTCTTACTTCTCCTGCAGTGTGCATTTTTAGCATATACTATATAAAACTATATGTTCATGTATTATCTGCATACCAATGTGCGCAATGAAGGGCTTTGAGAATTGTAGGTTTTGTGCAGTTTCACATCTGTAAATGTCAGTTTTATTAGATAATCAGAAGATTTTATTATCATTTATAATATCCATAAACAATATATGGTTCCAAAACAAGCACAATGTCTTATTCCAGCAGATGAATCATCTGCCTACCTCTATGTATTTCTTTATCAGGATTAACTGTATAAATGAAGGCGCAAACTACAATCTTTACATTTTTCATCCATGACCCTTTACAGTCACCATTAGTCAAATTACTAGATATATCCTTAGAAAATGGTAGGAAGAATCATGTTCCTTGATGTGAGTTGTGAGTTGGCTTAATTAAACACTCTGACAGTGACCTGCTGTCTTGTCTCTCTGTCTTATCTTTGACTGAAGATTACTGTTGCTGGTCTTGGGTTGACTGCTGCCTGAGGCCTGTTCTCTACTCGCTGTCTAAATGTGTGTGTGTCATCAGGTCTTTATGTGTGTGTGCGTGTGTGTGTGTGTGTGTGTGTGTGTGTGTGTGTGTGACCAAAATGAGCTTTTCTGATCACGACATTTGCTAATGAGAGACATCCATTTTGTAATCAGGTAGAAGGACACAGCAAACCTGCAAAAGCACATCACACATACTGCCTCACGAACAGTGCAGCCTTCCAGATAATGTGTGCCTGTACATACAAAAGTGAGATGGGGCGCAGAAACAGCAAACGGGGAGGAAAGACGAGCGGCTGAGATAAGTAGATACTGTAGCCAGGGATGCAAGAAATGCAAACGAAAGAATGAGTAAAGCAGGAGGAGAATGGGATCAGGAGGGATATTACTGAAAGTATCTGTGCAAGGGAAAGGGAGACGGAGAGAGACAGACAGAGACACAGTCACAGACAGGAGAAGAGATAGACTTGATGCTCGTGGGACAATGCTCACCTGAATGGGGACCATTCTGTGGAGCTTCAGTGCTCCCTTCTGGTGGAATTTGGTAAAGCAGCTTAAGCAGTAGTCTTCTGTGCATTCAGTACACATCTACAATACAGAGATACACAGTGATATCAGCATGTGCGTTTGTATGTGTAAACATATGCAAGGGCATATGTCAACACTTGTGCGTGTATATGTTGTTTTGTCTTAGGGAAGCAGAACATGAAAACAGGTGATCATGTCAATGCATGTAAAGTATGCATGTGCACATGTGTGTAACAACCTGCATTGACAAGCAGAAGCTAAAGTAATATTTGTTGAAGATTTACACCTAAGGTCGCATATCTTTCCCATTTCTACCTCAACCTTGCCAAACTTTCACAGGAGGGATGAATATTAAAATGGATTCCCTGGCAGGATGCTGCAGTGTGTGTGTGTGTGTGTGTGTGTGTGTGTGTGTGTGTGTGTGTGTGTGTGTGTGTGTGTGCGTGTGTGCTTGAGAGAGAGAGAGAGAGAGAGAGAGAGCATGGGAGGAACTGCTTGTGTGTGCATGTATGCATTTGTGCTAAGTGTGTGTGTGTATGTGTGTGTATGTATGCATCTTAAGGGAGGTCATTATCATTTCTATCTGTGAGAATCCGGTCTTATTAGTGGGGAAAAGTCCTTGCATCAGCGGGTTGGGGAGATAGGCCTAGACCGGGTGGCCAGAGCACACAGGCGAGGCCAGGAGGAGACAGTGAATGAGGAGGGAGGATATGTGGAAAGGGGGAGGAGGACCAAGGCTTCTTACAGTGCATTTACAACACAGAGTAAAGAAACAGCCATCATTTGTTTGGTTCCCTCTATTTAACATGCAGGTTTATTTTTTGGTTATGGCCCACGGTTTCATCATCAAAACCATGTCAAATTCAGAAAATATAGTTAAGTGCACTCTCTGAGGGAACAATACAAAACCAAGGGACTGTTTAGGGGTCTTTTTGGGTGACAATGTGATTTCTTCAACATCTAACAACTTACAGCATCCCCCCTTGGCCCATTCTGGCTACTTCTTCACCTGATATTCATTGATAATTTAGCTAACACAAGGCAATAAATAAACAAAAATTCTCTTTTCCATATAAATTCTTTGCAGATGGTCTTACAGTGCAATTTTCCACCAGCAGAATCACTCATCACTCCTGCTCCTTTGTTTTTACTCATTTAGCTCATCCTTTGGCCCTTTTATTTCTTTATCATGTATCAATTAATGCAATTATCCTTCAAATTAAAACTGTGTATTTGTCTCTTCAAGTAAAAAGACATCAAACCTTTTTGTTGACCAATGAATCAGCTAATACATGTTTACACAGGTATTGGTATTTTCTGAAAATTGACAATCTAAAGCATTAATTGGTATCAATCATGTCAGCGTAGCTTGGGAAAGGGGACTAAATAACACTTCAATTGTAGGCTAAATTTTAGAGAGGGAACAAAAAGCAAGGCCATAGTCCCTAACACTCATACTGACATAGTTTTCAATTCACCTATATACTTTAAATATAGTGCCCCAGGGATGACATATTTCTATAGGCTGATGCAGAAGGCAGCATCGCCCCGGTTCCCTTGTCAAAAAGCTTATGGGATTTTTCCACTGGATTTTCGATCATTGCACAAAATAAGCCCTGTGATAAACAAACATTAATGCTACATGTTTTCCTCAGCAAGATTATCTCCACTAATGAACACCACTTTTAGGATTTTGGAAGACTAAATGCAAAATCAACAGAAGTAAAATAACTGTTGTTAGGCTATAAATGAAACACACTACAGTCGTGTCGCCATCAAAACAAGGCTGTAAAGCCGTGTACAGGGCAGCTTAGCATGATAACGTTCTGTGGTCTTATTAAGCCACTTGTTAGCAACCGTTTTTTTTAATACACATAAAAGCTTTAAAGTTTGCAACGGGGTATTTACTACTGGATTTTATGTCATGGAACAAAACGTAAAAGTCTCTTAAGCTTGTGTTAACCACAGACCATAATTCAGACATATAACCAGAGACCCACCCAAAAAACCCACTGACTCTGAGATGAGGGAACTGGAGGTGTTGAGATGCTAACTGATTTTAGGGTTTAAGGACTCATTCCTGGGGTAGGATTCCTTAAATTCAGTCATGACATTTGGTCTTAATGCACCCACCGGGCCACCCCTATGAAAAATTCCTGGCTGGGCCACTGATTCACATGCAAGCCTACAGCTGCGACATTGCCCTTTAATGGTCCCATAAAGCAGGGCCTCATTTCCCCTCTCAGGCCTGAGGATAAATTACAGCCACTCCCCAGGGACTAGGCATCCCTATCAGGCTGCAAGCAGCATATCACTGCGCTCTCCTGTGCTACACTGAAGGAAATGAGGTCCTTTTTTGCCTGGATGACTCTAAAATACAGCACAAGGCTAGACATGCAGTGTGTGCGTGTGTGCACATGTCATTTTGGTAAAGTCTGAGCCAGTATGTGTGAGTCATAGTTTAAAATAAGCCCAAATGTGTATATGACTGCGTGTGCATGAGTGTGTGTGCGTGCATTTGTGTGCTTAAGTGCAGCTCCAGACAGAATGGCAGGGACAGAGTCGTAACGCTTTCCATTATTGCCATCATTATAGGGCACAAGGGCCATCCAAAACGCGTGTGTGTGTGCTTGGACTGTGTGTATTTGTGTGTGTGTTTAGCCTATGTGCTTGCCCAGACTACTATAAGCATTGCCATTAAGCCTATCACTATGGGGCATTGGGGGCATTGGGCCCTTCATTGGACAATTCAGCACCATCATCATCAAATGCACTATCAAGCAAATTACCACATTACATTTTAACGTTATGTGTGTGGTGCACTTAAAATAACTTATTCCACAACAAAAGGGCCAGAAAAATGGTGGCTGTCAGCTCAATCAGTCCAACCCCTCCCTCTCCTTCATTCCTTCAATCAATCTCTCTCTCTCTCCCTCATTGCTCTCATTCTCTCTCTCTATCTCTCTCTCTTTCTCTCAGTTATTCAATACTAAACTCTGCTGGCTTCGTGGTCAGACATAGGATACGAATTACACAATAGTCGCTGAGGATCTAGAGGGTGGGGATGTGGGAGTGACTGGTCATCAAGCATGTATTACTCAGCTTAGGTTGCCACAGTCCATTATACACACACATACATACATACACACAAACAGTAGGGCTTTTCATTTATCTTTCTCTCTCCCTCTTGTTCACACGTACAGTTGCAGGCCATGGCCCCTCCTCCTGTGCAACAGTGGATGAAGAGCGAGAAAGAATAAACAATGGTGCCCTCAGAGGTCTTGAGTATCGATGAATGGATCCGGCTAAACTGTTATCAGTGCAAACACAAACACACAGATAGACCAACAGATAGGACAGCAGAGGCACAGCGAGAGGAAGAGAGAGAGGCTGGGAGAGGAGAAGAAAGACAGCGATAAACATGATGGAAAGAGTGGAGAAAGGAAGATCGAAAGAGGCAGGGATATGACAGTGAAAAACAATAAGGTAGAGAAAGGAGAAAATGTGTTAAAGAAAGAAAGAAAGAAAGTGATACAGCGAGAAGGAGGTGGGAGACAGCAGACATCTGGATGTCAAAGGGAGATAACAGCTGATGCAGGAGTAAGAGAAAGAACAGAAAAACAGAAAGAGACAGAGGGCAGAGGGGACAGTAGAGCACCAGAAGAAAATTAATAGATAGACGGGTGTAGAGCAATGGACAGGTAGAAAAAAGAAATAGGGAAAGAGAGATGAAAAATGAGAAATTCAGAATTGCATCTGAGTGTAGTTCAAGTTATTTGACTCCAATAGATGCAAAAAAAAACTCCATATAGATTCAGCTAACACTCTAAAAGAAAGAAACGTGCATTCTTTTCATGAGATTTATAAAGCTAAAAAGCTCCCAATCACTGTGGAACTGGGCACACATGCACAAGTCTTATTTCCGCACACACTAGCCACAAATGGATGAAACTAGAAAATAAACAACGAATCATCTTCAGTCTACTTAGATTGTTTAACTTAAGCAGTCTTGTTTTCGTTTTGTTTGTATGTCAGTCAGTGCACAGTGTACTTCTGGGGAAGTTTCGGTCCCCAGATTTTACTTACAGAGTGAGCACTCCTTGTTTTTTTAAAAACTGCTCTCTGGTACAGGAAGTTGTGGACCTAGACCCATGGCAGTGTGAGTGCCACTGCCCAGCTCTAGAGGTACAAAGATTTCAGCACAAAAGTGCCATCTGTGTATGTTCTGTTTGAGAGCTTACCAGTCCTGCAGTCTGGACTTCACATTGTCCACAGTATGTTCCCCTCAGCCTATTCTTTCTTGTTGTCTGAAGGCCGATGGCAGGGTTTGGAGGTGGAGGTGGTGGCTGAGGTAGGGCTAAACAGAGTAAGTATACCGTTGTTAGCACTTGGGAAGAGGATATCCTTATATGTTAATGACATTGAAAGGATATTTATGTAAATGACCTGCAACAGAAACAGTGTCACAAATACAGTGGAGTATATGCAAAATTTTAGAGATGCTTGTGGTTTTTGTGCAAAAAACATTACTAATTAACATGCTTATACAACCATTTGGAATTATAAGCCACTCTTCTGAAAGGTATTATGTAGTAAATAATAAAAAAAGGATATATCACCATTTACAATTATGACTACTTGCAGGTGAGGACAGTCCTTATAAAGTTGTATTTACTGTTACTGTATACATTTAGCACACACCAGCATATTTTGAAACATTCTGATTCAAGGTGTTATTTTGTGCCTCAGGCATGTATAAAACATTGATAACTTTGCCAAGGTTGGCTTCTGGTTACAAAGATCAATCTTTAACAAGAGAGCTCCACAGTCAGGCCCCTGTGATGCCAAGTATCCACCTTACTGAAGTAACCGTGAGCAAGACACTGAACCTCTTTCAGTTCCCAGGGTAATTCTCTGTAGCCGCTTTTGAATACTCCATGTAGAGAGTAGAAAGAATTTTAATACACAGTTGTGTATCAAAGACCCCACGTTTTTTGAGAACAGATCTGTGTCAAGGCTACCTGGTGCAGGTGCAGGTAACCCACAGCTGAAGCCACGGTGGTGGCTGTAAAAACTTACCTGTCAGTGGCTCATCCTTCAGCATTCGGATCTTCACCTTGCCTGCTGAAAGCTGGACAGGAAGTAACACATCAATGGCAACAGTTTGTGTGAGCTCTCTATTTATGTGTTTATATTTAGGTTTAAGTATATTTGAATTTATATGAATATATATAAAACTACTCTGTGGTCATATATTGTTTTATCATGTTTTATAACATTAGTAGACCCAATCTTCAATTCAATTATTTGTGTTCTTTTTTACTCTCAGGCAGTGTAAACTTTTTAAGATGAGCACTTTTTTTCTGGTGTAAACACAAAGGCAAAAGGGTTTTTCTTCTGAGATGTAGGGCACAACCTGCAATCTCAAGTGTGCAGTGCACAGTGCACTTAATGAGTAGTTGCACACTTTTGGTATGTTTCTGAATCTAGGCACAGTGTGTACCCACAGCATATATGGAAACAGACACTAGGAGACATCTGTTACAGTGTCAATAACCCCTTAGATCACAACTCACAAGATAAAGCTTCTCAGAGTTTAAGGAATCTGGCTTGAGAACAAGTAACATATATCAATTTCCAGTGGTCATCAGCATGACAACAAATGTGCAAGCAAACTCATTAAACATCACAATAACCTTACATAGATGATATATATGAATACAATAGTTTAAAACAACTTAAAGCAACATTGTGCAAGTTTTTTTTACCTCAAAATATGTGTTTCACAATCATTTTGATGGTACACAGACTTGTAATAAGGAAATTGCACAGCTTTCATTCCCATTCAACATGCCAAGTGCCTGTTCTGGCACTGGGTCACTTTGGTGAGCTGGTAGGATCTCCCAGGAGAAGTGTAAAACACTTTGCAGTATTACCGCACACATCACTAGCTCGCTATAGGAAGAAGTTAGCTCGGGACGCCAAATAAAGACATCATACATACCACATACACCATTAGCAGTGCATGAATAACACATTTGCAATGGAGAAAACTAATGCGGGTTACATGCTGTTTACACTGTCCTGACATGTGATCTGTCTTATGGCTAAAAGAAAGCAATGACAATTTGACAGCAGAGTGCATATTCCTGCCTATTTGTAGCACTTGCTACAATATCAACACTAACAGCCAGCGCATACCCCAGCACCAAGGGTCACATCAATCTGGTGGCAGCGAACAAAAGTTTGCTAATGTGGTGGGGAGTCGTAGCAATCTCACTCAATTTGAGTTGCAGCAGCCCCTAACTGAAGGTCTGTATTCACTACGAGGTATGCCACTCCTAAAGTAGGTGCACCAAATGGTAAAAATACCAATTCTTGCATAATGTTGCAAACACATGATATACACATCCGTAGATGCATTGTTAGATTTCTTTGGTACCTTTTTGAATCTGTTCTCCTTGGTCTCTTTGGAGCTGTTTGTTAAAGCGTTGCTGTTTAAAGAACCACATTGGCCAGACTTCCATCTAAACCCTCCAGAATGCCTAAACAGACAAAAAGACAAAGGGGGAGAGAAGGGGTTTGTCTTTGGCAAGGCAAGCCAACAATCTTGGAATACAGTCCTTTGGAGTGTGACATGCACAGCTCATCTACAGTATCATAGCTACCAAGAGCTACAAGTATCTAAAGCTATCACATTTCAGAAGCCGTGATGACATCTTCTTTCAGTCCTTGATTTGATTTCTTAATGCCTCTTTTCTTCATGAAGAAATATTTTCTATATGCACAAAATGTAGAAGTCACTCTGATATTCATTTTACGTTAGCAGATCTGGGTACAAGTTCTTTTAAATCAATTTTTGAGGGGTTTGGTATAATTGTCCACGTTGCATAAAGTTTATGTGAGTAAAACATAATGAAAGGAGGAGATCAACTTTTTTACCACACAAAAAGCAGAAAAAAACATACTCAAGCTGTATTAGACTTATAAGATTTAGCAAAGAACCTCAATGCAAACACCTCGCCATTCCTGTATTTCCAATGGGTGAAAGTGAAGCAGGACAGATGTAGCAAAACTAAGGATTAATTCATTTTAATCCATTGAAGTACCAAAGTCGACTGAAGCATTTTAATAACAGTGCCAGGTTTTAAGTAGAGGAGAAGGCACTGATGTCAAGAATAAGAAATTAATATCAGCATGAAAAAGGTGTAACAGCACCACGTAACTTAATCCCTAAATCCATGTGAAAAAAATGAAAAAAAGAAATTAAGAAAATCACTTTGTTCCGTTAAACTGAAAAGAGTGTTTAATTTGTTACAAGATGGTCCTTGTGATGTTAAGAGGAATAAGAACAGCAAGGAAAAGCTCTTAGCCACTTGCCCTTACATACACACAAGAATTTGGCTAACATAAATTATGCACAATGGGTGTAAACTTCCACAGTGAGTGATTCAGTCGAAGACCAAAAGGATGTTTTCCGCCTTGCTGCACACAACAGAGGTCTATTAAATTTCACACATTAAAAGAGAACATGAAAGGTTACAGAAATTATACCTACTTAAACTTAAACAAGCAGGCATAGATGCATATTAAAATACATGAATGCAAATATGCACACACATGCATGCACTTATACACTAATACACTATTGCAGGACGCACCTGTCAGTTGCAGAAAGTGAAGAAATGGAGAGGGATCCTCATTTAGACGTGAGTTATTCATGCTCATGTTGTTGAATTATTTATGCTATTTATGCTATTGTGATGTCTGGCTGTCTTTGAAAGAAGTTTATTTTGGATTGAGCTGGCAGCCTGTCAAGGCACAGGAAGTCAGACTCTATTTGTGTGCGTGGGTGTGTGTCTCTCTGTATCTGTGTGTATGTGATGGCAAGAGTTGCCAGCACCCCTGATGCCGTAGCTGTGCTGTGCTGACACTGAGGGTGGGCGTCAGGTAATCACCCTAGCGACATCACCTTGGCAACTGGACTGTCGCTAAGGGAGACAGTTGAGGCACACCCCTGTCGGTGCAGGATGACAGGGTGTCCCCTCAGGACAGGCAACCTGGAGAGATAAAGTGTGTGTGTCTGTTTGTGTATCTCTGTAGACTCTGCATTAGCAAAGATCTCATTATCCACACAGACACACACTCAATTACACCCACACATATGTGTGTATGAGTGAACAAACACACTTCGAAATAATAATGGCTTCAAGTTGTTTTTAGAAACATACAGACACTGACACATTCCCACAGTTAATGTTTCTATGTCTTACAAACACAAACTACCATCTCAACCTTTTGCATTGACTGTGAGTGCTGGCAGACCACTCCAAACTGCAAAAAATAATCAGAACAACCAAAGTCATTTTCAACACTTTTAAGTACGAATAACAGTGTGTGTGTGTGTGTGTGTGTGTGTGTGCGTGTGTAATAGATTTTGTCAGTCCATGTAAAACCAGCCATGCAGTGAGAATGACATGCAGTGACTTGACCACATCTGTTACACAGAAAGTCGCATACCAAATTTATTTTCAACACTTTTAACTAACAATAGCAGCACGTGTGTGTGAAAGAGATTTTGTCAATCCACGTAAAGCCAGCCATGCAGTAAGAATTATACGCAGTGACCTGACCACACCTGAAAGTCACAAAGCAAGTCACATACATAGACACGGGCACACTCACACATTGCTGTCCACCTTTCACTGTCTAGCGAATCCATAGCAGACAACAACCTCTGAGTCACAGCTTGCATATTGGAAACAAACATCAAATGTGACACCTAATGCCACCTCGTCAAAGAACATCTCTTCATCAAAGTCAAAGTGGAAGAAACACAGTGAGGAGTACTGTTTCACATTAGCTTGGAGCAAGCTCACATTTCTAAATGATAAACAGATAAACTACATTATAAGGACAGAGAAAGAAGCATCAAACAATTCAATGTTAACCCAAGGCAAACACCACCTGTCGTACGTTGACATACTCATGTCTGACACATGGCTATCACCTTTAACTGACTTATCGCACCCAAAGGGGGAACTGACAACATCTGTGTCCTGCACGCACACACATGCACAATTGCATAGGAAGTCTTATGCCAAAGTAACTGAGATTTCTCTCAATTCTCTCAGTGTGACATAAGAGGACAGGGCAAAAAGGAAGGTCCAGACAACGGCAAAAAAGATTCAAACTCAGAACCTTATAAAAACAAATGTTAACACGTTTTAGTCCAGCATGAGCAGCGTTAGGTCACAGGGTTGACACATGTATGTATGCACACATGCAGACTGAAACAGGTGCAAGGACAAGACAACTTAAACCTTTGAAATGACCACCAAAAAAACAAATAGAATAGGAATAAACAAAGGCTAGTAAAAGTAGAAAAAGAAGGACGAAAGAGCCAATAAAGAACAAAGCAGAGAGACAACAGAAGAAGCAGGACAAAGGGAACATTAACTGTACTTTTAGATAAGACAAGAGCTCGTGTCTATAAGCTGTGTAGGCCCTAAGACAAAGCTACATTACATCTGTGAATCGGGCAGGCCAAAACAGTGAATGATGTACTGCATTTGCCCCGAGTTGCTGGACTGGCTTTATTATCGCCTGTGTACTCTTCACAAACTGATTATACTGCACCTCCTCTCAGTAAACTGAATTTGTTTGCCTATTCTTCGGGTGCATACGTAAGAATGTGTGTGAGTGTAGGCCGACTCTAAGACAAAGACGAACAATTCGTCTAGTCTGGGAGCTCTGCGATCTAAGAGACAAGCAGAGGGAGAAAAACAGAGTGGTGCATAACACAGACACACAGTACACTGCACAGCCTGAGCATAAATCATAGCTTGAAGATCTACAGTAAAGGCTTGTCAACGATTCGCTTGTGTGTTCTGAGAGGAAAAGACAAGTAAGGGAGGAAGCTCAGAGAGAATCCAGGTACCCTAACATCATACATCAGAACACCTGATTACCTGCCAAATGCCCATCCTTGCCTGCTTTGTCCCATGTCAATTAAAGAGAAAATGATGAGAAACTTTTTCAACTTTTTCATTAGAGGCATACCAATTAATTGATTTAAACTGTTTCTGGGTTTCACATCTAAAAGACTGCTGCACTACTTCACACATTCTTCAGATAAAAGGGAGGGGAGAACCGCAGCTACATTCATGTGGAGTTCAATTGTAAAAGCTTGACAGGACATGTGTATTTGCTTTTTTTCAGTACCTAATAAAGTAATTTACTCCACGACTGCTTCTGTTCAATCCTATTTCGTGTGTTTTCAGCCTTATTACATCTTCGACAAACTTGTCCTCTGCCATCCATCATCTTCTTCTCAGTTTATCAAAAATGTCAACCAACAGATAGAAAATACACAACACAAACTAGAAATGTTGATTAATGTACAGCAAACAGGTTAAACTTGAAAAGCAGTGGTTAAATATAAAGGCAGCAAAACTCATCTTCTGACTAATCTCAACTGATACAAGGGACTTGCTGTGAGTCTCTGCTTCAGCTCTTAATCTGCAACCAGCAGTAGTTCTAGAGATAATAAAGGCATTAAAATGTTTGACTGCCTTTCTTGACAACAGCTCTGTGCAGTCAAAACTGATTAGTGACACCACTGCACATGAAAACAAATCAGCAAACCATTATTAATCAACAATGGCTGTGTGAAAAGAAAAGTCAACTATTTTACTATTCTTATCAGCAAAGTAAAAATTAGGAAAATTCTGATGTAATCAGATGCAATTATAACCCAAGTAAACTGTTTCATCTGCTTACAGTTTGTAGTTAGGCCTGTAGTTTCTCCAACACACAAACACAAGCTTTTACAATATCGTTCCACCTCAAGCTGGCTCTCACCCTCAATTGGAAAATCTTTCCCAAGTTGGTTATATTTTAAAGAGAAAGGCCTTAAGCAGGATTTCTTTAGAGTAGCATAGTTAAGTGTGTCTTTACTGATTAAAAAACACAAGAATGATGAACCAAAAAAGGTAGTATTCTCTGTAACTGGCAATATGTTTAAAAGAACAAACACAAACACATGTACCATTATTTATGGAGAGCTAGAATCAAAAAAACACACAGGCAGCCATGCACACACCTTGTCGTATCTTGGGACTGGTGGAGCAGTAAATGTTGCAGTACTTCAGTGTGACAGGAAACACTGTGTTTATGTGCTTATCGTTTGTGCAGCCTGGACAAGCGGGCCCTCTCCCCATACTGATGTATGGCTTCTTAATTAGAGCTAGGCTCCACTTAGAAACAGAGCAGTAATCATATACAAACACACACACACACACACACACACACACACACACACACACACACACACACACACACACACACACACACACACAAACAAACACACAACTAATCTCCTAAAACTATAAACATTAACCTACAATTATAACCAGCGGCATGCATTTCCTTGTTTGTGATGATGTATGAATTTCAACCAATAGAATTAAATTATGCGGACAGAGTGACTCATCATACCTCAGCTCTAAATCACTGATATGGTAATCAGCAATGCTGCCTGTAAACGTGTGTGTGTGTGTGTGTGTGTGTGTGTGTGTGTGTGTGTGTGTGTGTGTGTGTGTGTGTGTGTGTGTGTGTGGAACCTTTTTCTGGCTGTTACTGAAGGAGTCTGTGTGTTATGTACATACTCTGCCTCTCCCTAAAACTGTCCCTGAGTTATGTGCTAATATATTTGGATATACACTCCTATTACACTGTTCTCCATAACTTCACATTGGATAACGCATCTCTGAGTTATTAATGAAATGAGATGGAATGGGGTAAACTGGGAACGGAGAATAAAACAATCACATTAATAACCAGTGTTTGTTTGCATTTAGCAAATTAATTTCCTGCTCACAGACTGGGATGCCCTTCAATCTGAATTTGTTGGATAACAGACATAGTAATGAGCCAGGTACATATTATGTAATGAAATGTGAGCAGAAAAAAAGGCTATTTTGTGTGTGATAGTGAGCAATTCAATCCACCTTAAATTAATGTGCAGCCTAGCATACATATTTAATAGTCTTAGATACACAGACACTCACACACAAGCTATCGCCAGTGTAATTTTCGTGGTGGTGTGTAATTGTATGTCACTATGTATATGCGCCTATTCACTGTGTGGATGCTGCCCCATTATATTAAATAATACCATAGAGCCCAATTTCCAATGCTATGGTAGTGTAATGCATTCACTCGTGTAATAAAATGCCCAATCAATTCTTATTAATAAATGAAATAAATAAAAATAAATAAATAAATGATAAAAATATAAGAAAGATTTTCATGGAGAAACAATATGCACTACTTTTCCAAATTAACGAGATTATTATCTCAGTGTTCATTGAAAAAAATCAGCTTTTTTTTTCATGGTAATGATCTTATAAATTCTCATGTTTTCTGTAGGAAGATGTTTATCTGGTTAATTTTTTTTTAAAGTATAGCAGATTCATTTTCCTTTAAAACTTTTCTCATATTTCTGCAATAAAAATGTCATTAATGCAGAAAAAAACAGGGCAAAGAGTTATTTTCTCAAGTTAGAATTTCGCTTCCATATAATCCTAATCAAAATCCAACTTTTTTTAGTGCAAAACAAACAAAGACACAATAGATGTGGGTGACAGTGTGACAGCGATAGTGTGATCATTCAATCACACTACATGCCAATAATCAGTTGAAGTAGTATATCTGAAGCCATCACAGTGTTAATCAGCAAAAACATGCCCGCTTTTGTATTCTGCTGACTGTTGATCACCAGAGCAGAATAACAGACAAACATAATCTCTTTTGTCATGATGACACTTATCATTTGTCATCTGACAAGTGAGAACTTAAAAATAGAATGAAATGTGGAGACTTGCAGAAAAGTCTGTTTTGGTTGATCAGTTTGCATCCTGACTCAGACAATTTCATTACATGCTGGCCTGACCTTTACAGGAGGAAAATACATCTACCTCAAAGAGAACATGATCACACTGTGTTCCTCGGCAAGTTCAGCCTTGATTTGTGTGAATATGGACAGGTCTATTTTATGTATGGAGGAAAAATTTCAGACTTTATCATACAAGAGATGAATGGATGGGTGAACCTGAGGGAAAGAAAAATCAAAAGGCCTTTGTCAATATATGTTCTTGTCTGTACTAGTGGAATTATTAAATCGTTGTAATCAGTCACTGTCCAAGTAGTGTTGAATTCAAAGTCGACATCTAGTCCGATGAAGTCCAAATGTCCAGAAGTGTTCATGCTTTTATTAAGGATCAAGTTTACTTGGATACTCCATGTATCCTAGAATGCATCTGCCAACCAGTGGGGATGATGGAGATTTTGAGCCAGGCTCAAAGCTGTTGTAACTTTTCATTCTAGGACTGCTATTGTGTCACTTTATTAACTTTTGAAACTTTTCAAGACAAAGAGTACCCATTAAGATTTTGAATATGTGGTCAATATAGCCAAATAATGCCTGTTTAGAAAACTGTAACATTGTTAAGCTCCCAAAATGTCTGGCCAGTCACTGTCTGTAATCATCCTTTTATTAATTCACCACCAGCTCTAATGCGTCTGCAGCGTTTTGATACAAAATGGGTTTTTTTTCTTTTGGGAGATAAATTTTGGTCTCAGATATGAAATAAAACATTTGTTGCTGCCAAAATAGTTTGTCTGAAGACAAACAACTGCACTTCTCAGTTTTGACCTATCCAATTTATTGCCTTAGCCTCTCAAAAAGAAATAAATATATGGGAGGTATTCAGGCCATGAGTCTGGAGAACCAGGAAAGTTCCTGGTGGGCGAGCTGATTGTGGGGCCGCAAGGGCCAGTGTACATGGTGTACGGAGCCCAGGAGGTTACAATGGGTCACCTCACTGATAACGTAATTACCTTTGATACCTGACTTTGGTCATTCGCTTCCCCCCAAGAAAGTCATTGCCATTAGAGTTGCAGGTGGTAAAGGATGTGAGCAAGATGCACGACATAAAAAGTAGCCTACAAGATGGACAATTTGTTTTGGGTTTTTTTTTGGAAAGCTCTACAAGCTGACGGGGCCAAATGTGCCAAACTTCACAAGTTTTTAATTAAAACAAACTTGCGACTTGACTGTGATAGCAACATCTCGAAGAAAATGCCAGATGGAGATGATGACACAGGTAAGTTAGCAATGCAAGATCAAGATGCCAGATGGGCAAAACACAACATATGTCATGGCTTGCAAACCACTGTTCAAGTTTATGAATCTCGTCAGTGAATTGTGTGGTGATATATAGCCTTACATACACAATACGAATAAGTTCTTTGCACAAAGTATGTCACAAATAAGTGTGAAACACTGCCTTGTAGCCCCTCAGCAGCAGCAGCAGCCCCTCAACCAGTTTGCTGCTGACAGTGAGAGCGAGGAAGAGCCACGACCAAGCGCAGTCATGTACCCATAACTCCAGCGTGGGCAGGCAGGATTCAATTCATGTTAATATTTATAAAGAGAGATCAGTCCAGACCTGTTCAATATAAAAAGTGCCCAGAAAAAAAACTTGATGATTTGGCAGTATATAATGAAACTGACTTGACTTTAAAAAAAACCTTAAAATAAAAACCTTTATATGGAGGGGAGACTTGAACTTATATTTACATATTTCCATTGAATTGGAAATTTGATTTTTGATAAAATAAACTATGAATAACAAGGTTGTACAGAATATTGCTGTATTTCAGACTTACATACTAGTAAGGCTAAAAATATATATTTCCAGTATAAAATGTTGTGAACTACAGTGGGCTGGTCTGAGCCATAAAACTCCCAGGCTAAAAGATGAGTCCCACTCCAGCCCTGGAGGTATTTATAGACAAAAAAAACGCATTGGCAACACTGCACCTATGAGCCTCTTTAAATCCTTTGCAATTACTCTATGCGTTGTGAATGTAAATTTATGGTATAATACAAACAAATTTAAGCCATGTTTACTACATAGCAGCAATTACAGAAGCAAAACAAAAACATGGCAAGATCCTCAGACTGGTGAAATCAGTTTTGGTAATGGTAATTTTGGGAAAGGTAGAGAGAGAAAAACTAAAAAGAAATGGGATACTTGGGTCAACGCTTGCCATGTCATTGTCATTTTACTACCTTTATTTTAAAGCTTAGTTTAACATCTGATTCTTCCCCTTACACTGTTGTATTTCTTCATTGAAGAAATAATTAGTAAAGTTGCATACAAGTTGTTAGGACCACGTTTCTGTAGGACTCCCTGACCTTTAGAATAGTCCACTATATGGGCATTAGCCTACTTCATCTATGAGAGGCTTTTTCCTTTTTTCCTTCCAACCTTTTCTTGACCTTTATAGGTAGAGAAGTCATCGACCTCCCCCTCTCTCTCATTTAGTCCCCTCTTCCATCCGTCTCTATTACTCAGTGCCTCTACCTTCTTTGTGGCTTGCTCTTTTACAGCTGTAGCAGTCTTTTTACCACCCTCCTACCTCCCTCAGTGACTCCTGTCTCTCCATTAGTCACCTGCACTGCCACCTCCTGTTAAGCTGTGACAGTTTGTGCTTGACGTTTTTCATCATTTATATATGTTAAGCCTTTTATCCTCCAAATCTCTCTATTTAGTCCTCAGTTCTTGCTTGTATAGGCTACTACACCAAGCAAAATTCACAATCTTCTAAATATAATCGGCCATCATTTCGTATTTTCTCTTTTGTGTGGCTGTTACAGGTGGTTACAACTCTTCATTCAGGTTTCACATGGCTCTAACCTGCTATTGATTTTCTGTCTTATTTTGTTGTGGCTTACAGTATAGAAAGTGTTTTGATGGGGAAAAAAAAAAAAAGGTTTTGAAATTGAAAAAAAAACTACACAGGGAAGCAAGACTGAAGGCCAAAGAAAACAAAACCAACTCAGTGTATTAATTTACTTATGCATCTTTGTTATAACCACCTTGGGCTGTTATTAATGCAGATTTTTAACACAAAGTCTAAGTAAAACAAATGTTTTAATGCTGTTTGAGGAGACTTCTCAGAAAACACCGAGACCTAATTCATGGTACAGTTATAGCACATGCAAAATCAAATACTGTATATAATTGAGTGCTCAATTTGATTTTTCATCAGGAATGTAGAATTTTGAGATATTTTGCTCTGGATTAAAGTGTTGGGGCAGTCAGACAGAATGACAGATGATCAGCCTCATCAAATGAGCCTTGTTGTTAATGGAGTTTAAAACATAAAATAAGATACAAGTCGGACAGCATTGAACTTTAAACACAGATATTCAATGTGATGGAATGCAACAATACAAGAAGCAGCAGAATTGTCTGTGCAGTAAATTAAAACTTGATACAGAAGAACGAGTCTCTCCCTATAGGGTTGCAGGATTTTCACAGTATACCATGGAAGGAAAACTGGCTACAAAGACTACAGCAAAAGCGAGATGGCTCACTTAAGATTAATTTCCTGTATCAGTGTCACACAGGTTTCGCCATTGCCCCACCTCTTTAGGATGATAGCTGCAATCCGTGAGCACAGATTATGATCGACTCTTTCAACCTGTTGTGTCTGGAGTAGGTATTGGACCCATTTTTTACAAGCCGTATCCCTTCTAAATATTCTGACACTGGATTGGGATTTTTCAAACAGACAAATCAGATGAGAATTAACTTTGTTTGAGAAATGTCTCAGCTTAAGCATCACACCATTGTAAGATCTGGCAACAACATGACGAGATTTTGTACTGTACTGTACTGATAATATATTTAAAGCTAGCAGATATAAACAAGCTGCAAAACAAAGAGTAAACATCACATTTGTTTCGCGTTGTCTTCTTTTGAATCTACTTTCATTTATCCACATAACGTTGATTGCACTTTAAAACGAGGTGGTGGTATGTGGAGGAACAACGCTTATGCCTGCTTAGCAGACCGTAAGTGTATACAGTTTCATACCATTTGTGCAGCTTGTAATGCATTATCTTCTGTTATATAGTGTGCACTTTTGATTATTTATGGTATTGAAAAAATGCGTGTGGCCATCTCCTATCCTCTGACTGCCTGTCGGACTCTCTACACATACCTCCATTTAAAGAAAAGTTTCAATTATAATTTTAAAAAAAATGAAACACCATATACTGTAATTCTGTGAAGTCAGGATATTTTCTGACATACTGACAGTGAAAAGCTCATACCGTTGCAACCCTACTCCCTTCTGTGTTTTCTATTACAGCTGTATTACCTCCATTCTCACCTGCCCACTTCAGTCTGCCCCCTCACCTCTTCGTCACCTCTCCCTCCCCTTTTCCCACCTTTTCTAGTACACTAACCTTTAACATGGATACTCACCCTCTCTCCTCCTTCTCTTTACTCATGCTCTCTTTCAGCTGTTGCAGTTTTTCCTCCATCTCTCTGCTCTCCTGGGCCAGAGTCACTGTCTCCATGTGCTGTTCTCGCAAGTTCCTATGGCAACATACACACACATACTCACATATGTGCAATCAATCAACAACAATCAATCATACAAATGACCTACTCCTTCAGATTGGACAGCCAGGCTTTCGTCAATACGTTCAATTCATCTACTGCACTGGCAGATCCCAGTTGCCATGACTGATCAATACTTTAATCAATTAGTCACTGAATGAGGGAACCACCGAGCCAGACATCAATTCAGTCAATTACCTGTTGGCAAATGAGAAACCAATGTACAGTAGAATGGACTCAATATTGCATTGGGCAATATGAAGTAAAAAAATGCGCTGCACTGAAAACAATCAGCATCCAGGTCACAAGGTTTATCTTGCCCGAAACTGCATTTTGTAAAATACATATTATGTGGGCAGAATTTGAATGGAAACAGATGAAAACAGTATGGCAGCCAAGTAACCATAATGGGCTTCTACCTGTCTTAAATCACATCATTGATCTTATCTCATCTTACCTGGCATTGAGCTTGACGGATTTGGCCTTGTTGTTAGGAAGCACCACAAAGTCATTTAAATTCATGTCTCTTCTTTCGGAGAGCTCAGGTATTCCTCCTGCGTCTTGTGCTGTGCTTTTTACAAAGAGCCTCTTCTGCAATAAACAGTAACAACAAAAGTAATTGCATAAAACTGGCTATCATGCTGGGCCCAGGCTAAATCAAGCACTGCCATAAATGAATGCTGCTGCAATGAAATGAACAAAATAGCAAGGACAGATTTGCTCCAATGTATAAGAGGCAGTTAAAACAAGCAATCTTGTGTGCTGAAATTGTATCTGGCAGACTTATGTGCTTGACAAATGGCTGGCAACACTTTTCGGCAGTAAAAGCCAATTATAGAAATTAGTCAGTAAGAAAGATATCATATATTGTTTTACAGTAATAGCAAGGCTGCTACACCTGCTTGCAACTCAGATGATTCCAAAGTGACATAAGGTGGAGGTGATTAGCCACTGCAAGTTTTGCTCAAGGTGGGTAACCTCTTAACAAAGACCCAAACATTTCACATACTAGTGCCCTATATAAAACCTCTGCCCACCAGAATGCAAAGCAGCACATTATAGCTTCCTCTCTCAGCTTGCTTGATAGATAGCCTACCTAGCAGACCTTTTTCAGAGGTGTTTTTTCTTGTCACAGCAGGCAAAGCACAGTTATAACTAACAACATTAACAATGACGCAGTTACATTTAGTGTCCCTTGAAGCTTTATCACTAATACAAAATAAAAGAGCAAAAGTAATGGATGATTCATTATATTAATCACACCTGTGCTTTTCCTGCCATCACTAATTTTTGTGTCCTGAAATTAGTTTAAAAATAGTCTAGTTCCAGAGCCTCTTTCCAGATTCATGCAAAGAAAAGACAATAACAGAGTAACTATGAGTAGCATAATTGGCAATTGTAAATTAACATATCGTAAATTTAAAATTGAACAAGGGCTGTCAACTCTGGAACACATTACCAACTGAAATCAAATTGATTCCAGATTTAAAATCCCTCACTACACAACAAAAGTGTAGTGGTGTATTGTGGTATGTGTTGTGATGTAGTATGTATTGTGGTATATGCACTGTAGTAAGTGTACTGTGTTAGAGGCTATGTATTTTACTGTGCCTGAAAAGCGCTCTATAAATAAAATGTATTATTATTAATATTGTTATTATTATTATTAGTCGTAGTAGTAGTAGTAGTAGTATATTATTATCTGACACTTAATAATTTAATAACACTGTATGTAAAAGCCCCATGAGGGATAAGAATTGAAAATTAGAAATATAGCTATACACTCTTTGTGCAACATGTCAGTTTCCTAATCTGTACTGGAACTATGTAAGTTGTATTGTCCCTATCAAATAACAATAAATTCAAATCAACAACTTAATGTGAAATTGTCTGCCGTGAAAAGGATCTATGACATTTTGACTTCTCATAGTAAGAAAATCAAAGGTGAAACTGGTAACATTCACGATGGCTCAGTTCTATTAAGTGTCCCAGTAAGATACCAGATTAAGCCAGCATGCACAACTCCCAGGCCTCCCCTATGTGGAATGTAGCATTAATTTTATTGAAAACACCTGTGCTTTTCCTACTATGACATGTCATAATGTCTGCCGTGAAGAGTCTACTGCAGACATCCAGGTGACAGACCCACTGTGACATACTGAAGCTTATAGTTCTTCATGACAACAGTAGCTTTTACAGAGACAGCAACACTGAGACTTCAGTGTACAGCCTCAGTTTTTTGGCAACAGTGGCTGAGAATACATCATCATGTCTCAAGTTAACTCCTGTAGCTCTGTTTTCTTGGTCCAAACCAAAAACAGCTTTGCTAGGGGGGGCTGTACTTTATTTATCAGCAGAGGGGGTAGCTGGGGTGTGACTGAATTTCATCATGACCCTCCCCTGAGCTGCAAATACTTTCCTTGAGCCTCCCTGAATAACTGGAGGGGAATGCTTGACCCTCCCGTCACCATAAACAGCCAAATTTAATTTACTTATGGAGCCAATGCAAACAATATGGGGGAGGGGGGTTTATCATCAAAATTGTTAGTTTCTTGAGCAAAATGCATCCTCCTTAAAAAATGCAGCATCACACAATCTCAATCACTACAGCAGAATATGGGTGCATGACAGCAACACACACAAAACCAGCACATTACACACACACAGAGAGAGAGCGGGAGATCACAGAGAGAGAGATCACAGAGCTAGACGCTGGCATTAGTAACAATGCCAAATAAACTGTTACATACACAACAGTGGCAGCAGTGGCCAGAATGATATCAGTAACCTGGCATCTTGGGCATTATCAGATTTTTAAAACTCACCCTGATGATCATAAGTTTTAAGTTGAAAATGAAATCCTGACGTTTAAGTGTGTAAGGAAATTTTAAATTAATACACAATATGACCATTTAATTTTGAAGGGAACTCCCATGATCCAAATAAAAAACACAACGCTCTTCCCAGTGCCTAAAACAATAAACAATAACTTATAATAACAAACAGTCGCTACAGCAGGAAATACAGTGTTTTAAAATCTCTAGCCCATAATGTTATCATATGCCAATGACTAGAAATCGTGTTAAACGTGACAGTGTGGACTACGTTGGCTAAATTTGGATGCACCTCATAAATAATGACGTGATCTGGCTAAAAGCTACCGAAAACAAAACCAGTTTGCTAAGTCAAAACAGCGTTTTATCTACACAGCATTTATATAAGAAGAAGGAGTCAATGTAGGCAAAATATAGGCTATATTTGACTAAAGCTGGTGGAGACTTACCCAAAATATTTCAGCAACTGGTAAGACTGATCACTGACGGCAAACATGACTACTGGGGTTTGTGTAACGCTACAGCACACTAACTTCAAACCCTGCTGAGAATAATTTACCTGACGCTCTCCTTGACTCACCTTGGTTCACCAGTTTGTGACAGCACGATGAATCTTCCGCTCTTCGATACAGCTTTACTTTACTGATATGAAAACACAACTTTTTTGACAATATTTCACGATTTGTGCTTCAATATTTCAGGTTTTCGCAGGCAGCGTGCTCCAGTCTCTGTGCTCAGGCCGCTTGTGTTGAGGAGTCGTTACTGTGGCAACAAACTCTCGCGATATCACCGCTGATGTTTTGGTTTACCGGTAGTCTTTTTTTTTTTTTTTACTAACTTACCAACTTTTCCCGAATGTGTTTATTAGACTTCAACTTTCTAAAACGAATTATTATAGCGTGCATTAGTTTGTTCAGGGAATAAACATCGGATTCAAAGACATCAAGTCCCCTATTGCCTCAGCAATCATGGGCAGCGGGAATTCCCCTCTAATTAAATCCTCACAGCATCAAGATAAATGTTATAGCTCTGATTAGAGCTTTTGAGCCCTCGTTGTTTTTTTTTTCCAACAGGCTTTCATGATGACAAGCATTAGAGATCAGAGGGAAAATAATTTCCCCTTCGCCCCATAAGATAAACGTGCTCGAATTAATTTGATAAGAGATGTAATGTGTATACAAGATTGTTTATGTTTGCTTGAGACAGGAAAGATGAGGCATCACGTATCTGTTTATTACATATAGTTTACTCTACTCTCCAACAGTGAAAAATGCCATAAAGAGGGAGAAAAAAACTTGGCCTGATGGTTAACTGCCCGGGTCCTTACAATAACATAACACATACCCTTGACCTATTATCCATCCGTAACTAATACAGATTAGCATTTTTTTAACCTCAATTAAATGTGTTCAATTAAATTTTTACTTCAAACTTTTTTATTTAACCTAATTAAATGTTTTCAACTTGAAGGATTTTTTCAGCTACCCCAATTAAATGTTTTCAATGAAATGTGGTTGCGGGAAGATGTGGGAGGGAGTGGGATGTTGTTACAGTGAGGAAAGGCAGGTTTAGATTGTAATTAACATAGATGGACTTCAGCAATAAAGTTTAATAGAAATATAGGCTAGATGGAATCTCTCATAATGATGGGCAGGATATGAAATATATGCGTGTGAAATTATGTAAATGAAATAGATTGTGCAATAAATATGTTTGAATTCACCTAAATCAGTGATAAGATGTGCTGTCCAAATCATTGAAATGCTTCCCAAAAAAGATTTGGGGGTCAGTTTAAACAAAAGGGTATGCCATGCATCCTTGGAATATGATAATACCTTCTTTCCTACTCAAAACGATCGGTAAATCTACAGCATTACAGAAATTAATCATTTGTTGGGCTTTTTTTAAATTTATGGCATGAAAGATTGAAGAAGGATGAAATCCTAAACTGCCCAAATCACCTTTAATTCGCCCCATTTTATGCCAGATTAATAAAACAAAACATAGAAAGATTTTCACTGGAGGAGTTAAATGCCCATTTTTCCCCAGTGTAAATATACTTCACAAAAAAAGTCAACAAAAAAAAAATAAATAAAAACACAACTGCAAACCACAACAGTTTTAACTCTAAAATTGTTGTTTAAGGCAACAACTGTTTAAGGCTGTTATTGTTGCACCATATTGTTTTCCTAAATATAGAAATACATTAATACAAAGGCCTCAACCAACACAATTTCTTAAAAGTAGCTATATCTCCCTTAGAAAATAATTGATAGTGGTGGAAAAAAATTCCACATTAATTTTTTTCCACCAACATTTTTTTGTCCATAATTTTTTTGCACCATCTATATATTTCTACATCGTTTCTTTTCCACCATGATTTTTTCACTATTTATTCATTTATTCTTATTTTTACACCATCTAATTTTTTCCTCCCCAGTGTGCCTTTAGGGCCTCCATAGATTCCTCTCTAATAAGTACTCTAAAATCATACCATGATTTATTATTGTCATATTTCTTTGTGAAATTCTTCCATGCATGCCAATGTGCCTAACAGAGAAAACTCAAACAGACCCAGAACTTTTGTTTGTCCATATATGAGTCTCTCTCTGTCCATCCCATAACAGTTCAGCCAGGCAGTCATCCATCCAGTCCTCATCTGTATTCCAGGATAAAAGAAACTTTCTGACGCCATTGCAAAGCAGCCCTCTGCTGCAGATCGTGCCCCTTCCATTGCTACTTTTTCTATGTCTCTATCCTTCCTTGCCACCAAACCACAGGACAATTACAGTGCTGCAAGCAGGGAACACACCTCCACCTCATTCCTAAATCCTGCTTTCTCCCTTTCTCTCCTTTTGTCCATTTCTCTCGATTCCTACATTGTTGGCGTATGACCTATTGCTCCTGCCATCAGGGAGGCGTGAGCGTATGACTTATTGAGCGCGTCTGTGTGCGTGTGAGCGAGGATGGTCATTTAGGGTCGTGACCCTCCAGCTGGATTCTGTCTCTGCTGCTAAACAGTGACTCTCTACCCCTCTCTCTCTCTCTCCACCCCTCTCCCAGCTCTGCCCGCATAGACAGCTGGGCGTGCAGCGGCATACCGATGAGCGGACGAGAGAGAAGAGGAGCAAGAAGGAGCAAGGGAAGGAGCTAGGGATATAGAAATGAAGGGGGGGAGGTATTGAGGGAAGGGGGAGGCATAGCGAGGGGCCAGAGGGCTCATGGAAAAGAAATGCAAGAGAAAGAACAAGAACAAGGGAGAGACAGAATGCATGAAAGGAGGGGTACAACAGCAGAGCGGTTGCAGGAAAAGGACAAGTGTTGTGCTGCGAAATGTCAGGGCTATTTAATTCATTAGGAGGCAATGATTATGGCGCTGTACTGAATGTCATCTGCTGGGTTAAACCTTCCTCAGTGGCCTCATGCTGGATATATATTGACTGTTTGGTAATGGTTGGAAACCTTTTAGCAATGACAGAGTGGCAGCAACAGGGACAGAGTGAAAGGAAGGCGAGAGAAAATAGTCAGTCAGCCAGAATCAACAGCATTTTTGTCACTCCTGGTATGCACAGGGGGGCTGTAGATAATCCTGGGAGTGTATTGACGAAATAATGGAGAAATTGTTAAATAACCTTGACAAAAGGTGGTTGGGAGCTTTTACTTATTCATCCTCTATACCTACTTATACCTACTCAGAGTCACAGGGGGATGGGGACTTTCCCTGCATGCACAAATGGCAAGAAGACAGGTCACCTGTCCACATAGGACTAACTGTGGGCAAACTCATTTATAAAGACAATTTTAATCTGCAGTTCTTTGGGGGGTGGGGTGAGACAGGCAGAACCTTCACAGATAAACAGCTGCCTGGGATCTTCTTGCTTCGACCGCCAGGCAACAGCATTAACCACTGAGCCCATGTGCTGCCCTTCGCTCAAAATGAATGGTACCGAAATCATTTAGCCTCACACTAATTGGATCCTGACCTGAAATTATCTTGCCAAATCAAACTAAAGTGCTGCAAATCAAAAGAAAGTGTGATGTAGTAATTTAAGTCAACTCAGCTAACCTGAAGTCTAATGTGCCAGTTTGAGGAATAAGTGATGCTGGCAGGTCTAATCATCAGAATAAAAAGGTACAGAGGGAAGAGAGACACATAATTTGATCAAAAGCAGAAAATAGTGCCATTTTGATTTTATGTTTTAAACCATCTAAATAGCCAACTACTTCCTGAGCAGCCAAGATAAAGAAGTCTCTGAACAGATCAGAGCTCACATGTTCAGTGATATCTGAAAAAGTTAAAGTGGTGTAGGTGAATGTGTAATGTAGAATTGAAGGGAAAAAACAAAAAACAAGTAAATATTGTTCATATTTTATCTACAGTAGCACACATCCAACATACACGTCTTAGAGCCACAATGCTATCCTATTAAAGCAATTATATTAAAATTTAAGAAAAAGAAACTCTGACATGTCTGCCTCCTTCACTGTACAATTGTCCCTTTTCACAGCAGACATTAACATTAATAATGGCTGAATACCATTTAGATGTGTCATCCCAGCTAGCAGGGAACATTCCCAAAACATTGGCTAACATTACAAACAAGTTGCAATAATGTTTTAAAGGAAACATTTTCATCTAATTCTCAAAGAATTAATTCAATTTCAAATAATGTCCCTATAAGTTTAAAAGCTGACTAAGACATGTTATAACTGCAACATTTTGAGGATGTTTGGGTGATGTTGAGGTGACAGATCATAGTTCTTTCATAAAACATTCCCACAATGTTACATGAGAGAAAAGGAACAACATTGTCAAAGCAATATTGAGAACACATTATTGAAGACTGAGATAAGACTATTTTATGAATGAAGGAAGGAAGGTCAGGCATGGAAGTGAAGACAACCTGGAAAAGAGTGAGTGAGTAGAGTGAGGCTGCTGCTTAAATACTGGCTTGATTGGAGCTGAAGAGCAGCTGGGAGCACCAGGTGGAGGTGATGAGGCTGATGAGGGGGAGTGGCTGGATGGAGAGAGAGGTGGGGGTGGAGTAAGTGGAAAAAATCCCACAGCAGCAGGAGAGAGGCAGAGCAGACCGTGACAGCTATGACAAGTCAAAATGTCTGCTGTGAAAGTGGCCTTTGGAGTTGAATAGATTTTATTCCCAGGCCTCACAGCATTGAAGAATTACATTTTAAAAATGTAACACCAGACACAAGGTCCCAGAAATTCTGGATAATCTACAGATCTTGCTGAGCAGTTTTCATTGCAACTACTTTCTACAAAAGACATAGTACCTGAGAAAACTGTTCTGTCCAGAGTGACATTGGTTCTGGAAAATAATGAGGCTGGTCAATTGCCTTAGGTACATTACAGATATCTAAAACCCCACTCATTTATCTTGGTTAATTACACTTCAATTTGAATTTGCTGGTAATTAAGTGAAGTCACCAAAGTCACCATACCAATAAAAATGATAAGGGTGTTGTCCCACCTTCAAGAGCAGGCAGCTCTGAGGCAGGTGAGGGAGATGTCAATTAAGTACAGTTTATACTATCATGCAATATTGGCTGATTAAACATAGCAGCAACCAGTGTCTCCTCCACATAAACTTATTTAGTTGAAACCACTACTTCACCAATCAAAGTCCACCAATGATGAACTCCAAGCGATGCAAAGATGCAAATTTGCTTTGCCACCCAAAGCAAATCTCCTATTCACCCCTTCATTCGCATTAAATGGAAGTGAATGGGAGGCAAATATCGCAAATGTAAATTTTGTTTATGTGTGCGCATAGCTGCAATACCAAGACGTTGAAATTAGCTCACCTAAATGAAATTTACTCATTATTTATGTTATCAATTACACCTGTGATTATTTCCATAAAATCTGTATTTAATAAATGGAAAAACATAAAATTAGAATTAATTTCAGTAAGTTTTTTTAAGTCAAATGTATATTTTCATTTTGATATTGTACAACAGTTTTCCACAACAACAAAAACAGGGACCAGATCATATGTGTCATCATTCATAAAACCTTGCTCAGGGTTGTATTTTTGCTTTGCACTAATGGAAGACTACCTCCACAATGCTCCTTTGTTAAAGTCAGAGATATTGTTAACTTTTCGCAATAGATGTTTTGAAGTCTACAACCATAATTTACTCTCACTGCAGTGTGGAAAATCCAACCGCAGATCCCATCCACTGAAAATAATGAGATTCCTTCTTGCTGAAGTTCTCATCACCAAAAAAAAATCCCTCTCAGGCCATGACTGTGAAGAGAGGTACTCGGTGGACATACCAGTCTGAAAAGATGTGAGCTTTATGATGAGGGGTTAGAGAGGCAAGAGCAGAGGAGTTTCACTGGCATCTCTATGGGCCGTAGCAGGACGAGAACATGGACAGAAATACTTGTCTGAGTCCTTGACATCATGAAAGGA
The DNA here is from genome assembly GCF_008729295.1 of Plectropomus leopardus. Classification (NCBI taxonomy): domain Eukaryota; kingdom Metazoa; phylum Chordata; class Actinopteri; order Perciformes; family Serranidae; genus Plectropomus; species Plectropomus leopardus. Next base: position 11,318,253 of record NC_056467.1, on the reverse strand, counting down.
GTCCAGTATGCTGACTCTCCTAATGATGTCTTCATTCTCCTCTGACTTCCTGCTGAAGGTCCCACCGGGTGTGTGATTAGCTTGAGTGTTTATACTGCAGGCTGATAACGTGTGTTAAACTGAATACAAACAAAAAAGAAATAAAAGAAAGATGAGAAATGGATGCTGAATTTCAAAAATAGGAGTCTGGTAAAGCATATGGCATTTGCTATAGTCTAACTAATGTGCTGTAAATATTTAAAAGCCATAAATAGGATTGGCATTGACACTGGATATATGAGGGACAGAGAGAGGAATAAAACACATGATCCACTGACAGTGGAGACAGAGTATTTGACAGAGAGCCTGCCCAACAGACAGCGAGGAGGTGACCGTATGGATTGAAAGCTTGATAGGAAATTAGAGAGGAAGAGCAGTGAAAGGGATAAAGTGATAAAGACAGTTGCGGTTTAAGTGAAAGCAAAAAAAAAAAAAAAAGTGAGAGCAACGGAGAGATGAGAACATAGAGGTGTCAGAAACTGATGGCCAGCCAGTCACAGGATGTCACTGAGAGAGAGAGGTAATGAGAGCCCTGGTGGAGGGGAGAGAGGCCAGAAGGACGTACGCAAAGGCCAAGTGAGAAATTGAGAGGTGGAGGGAGGGAGGGAGAGATGTATGAGTGTGAGAGACGAGGGAGGAGGAGGGTGGGGGCCACAGAGGAATTCACGTAAATGGCTCTTCATCATTTGGAGTAGCTTAAGCTGATGGCTCAGTGGCACACACCCCCACACGCTCATACACACACACACACACACACACACACACACACACACACAAGTGCACACAGACAAAGCACATACACAAAGATCAGGCACATCAGTCAAAGCGAAGATGAGTTATCTGGCAGTTAGTGGGGCTTAAGAGTGGTTGATGGCAGGCAGCGATTGTACTGATGACCCTGATGATCAGTTGATAAAATAAAAGACAGACGGACAGGGAGATGGTGAAATTAAAGCAACAAGGTTGAAAGAAAGAAAGAAAGAAAGAAAGAAAGAAGAGAGCTTCTTACCCTTCAAACACAGAATGAGATCGGTCTCCATATAACAGAGACGGTGAATGATTTTTATTGCCATGTTATGGCACTGTTATTGTTTATAAGCGCTGTTAATGAGTATGTTAAATGTCACACTAGAGGCCGATGCTCTTGTATGACCTGTCACAGACATCACACCTCCTTTGATTCTGTGATGTTGGCATGCTATCTAAAATCACCGGCGTCATTTGGTTCTGTTTAAAAATGCAAAGGCGGCATGAAGCAGGGAGTTCATAATAGCACTATAGCGCAATCTAGAAAGAAACAAAGAAACAAACAAGCAAACAAACAAGACAAGACAGGTAACAACTGTTAGCGACTATCAAAAGCATTTGGCAGACAACAAGAAATGCTTAAAAAGACTAAAAAAATGAATCTGCTGTTTTGAACGATTTAGCAAACCACAATCCTCAGTTGGACAATGATGAATTGCTAATTTTGGCTCAGGTGGAAGGTTTGACAGCAGCACTGACTTGCCTTGCTAAAGCTGCATTGAAATAAAATTATGTGTCATTCCTTCTTTATATTTACCCCATTCTATTATATTCAACTCTTGGAAAGGTAGTGAGTGTGACAGTAACTGCTGTGTAGGAATCTGGGTCAGACATGACGTTTAATAACCAGGGAACAAGCTGATACTGTTTGATCACATCAGCCTATTGTTCTGCCATGGATTATAGAGACAAATGTTGGCACGAACAAGATTTAGAATAGACAATTTTCCCTCCAATGTCTGTAAAACAATGTGCGTGGGAGCACAGGTAAACTAAAACTCCAATACCTTTCACTGCTGGAATTTTTTTTTCTGCTTGATCACTCTTGCGCAACCTCTCTCGCTTTCTCTCTCACTCACACAAACACAAACAGGTTTTTGCAGGTACAGGCACACACCTTCACATCAACACACATTCACAGCAGTGTGATGCTGAGCTGCACCTCTACTGCCATCTAGAGCTCATGTGTGGTACATGTCCTGGATTGATTGCAACACAGTGATGAGAGAGCTATGGCCTGAAGACTGTTACCTCTCAAGCATTCATTGTGATTTTCTGCATAAAGGTTGGGAAGAGGGATGGTCACTATGTCTGTGAGGTGTTCTAAAACTTCTGGAGATGTGATTTGCACAATATATCACAAATGACATGTAATTTGTTTCCCTCTTGTTTGTCCCAAACACATTTATAACTATAAACTAAAGTGCATGAGTTTGGTGAGCATGTCTCGATGTGCATAAGGAGCAAGAAAACAGTTCAAATCAATCATAGCTGTTTCTTCTATGGAACGTATGCCCAGGATTTAATGACTGTGTGTGCATGTACACTGGCGTGCAACTTCTGTGTGAGTCTGTGAGCTCTATGTACACAGCAACAGTGTTTGACTAATGCCATGTTTGTTTAATTCTATCTGATATGACTATTTGTATCTGTCAGTTTGTGTTTGTGTGGATAAAGCAGTTTAAATTGTTCACTGCTGTTTTTTCTAACATTGATAAGAGCTGGAATGTGTGAGGGTTTTGTAAATAGGGGATCATAAATATACTACAGTATATACCGTAGACAGAGAGAGATTATGATTACGTATACAGAACAAGCAGCAACTTTCACGGCCGAAAAAAAAAGTTAAAATATCTGACTTGAAAAGCAGAAATAAACACGCTTACAGCCTCGTACAAAAAACTGTTTTGAGCTTTATAGCTAATTTTAATGTTCATAACAATTATGCAGGGAGATTTTTTTTTCTTTTTTTTTCATAACTCAATCGTTTAAATTTTATAAAAGCCCATAGTTAAGCATATTTAAGGGCAGGGTCACTTGAGTGAGATGCTGTCTGAGAGACAGATGGCAACAGCCGAAATGGCGAGATTGAGATTTCATAACACCAGTTCACAAACCAATGGGTGATGTCATGGTAGCTATGGCCATTATTATTACAGTCCATGATGCAGATACAAAGCAATAAAATTATGCTCTTTGCTAAGCAAGCAGCTCATAACTCAAACCTGAAGCAAAAGTGTCACACTTAACAACAACTCTTTCCATTTTAAAAGTGCAAAGTTAAGCATTAGTTCAGTCTTTTATTTATTCAGTCAAATGTCTGAATTCTCTTGCAGAAATAGTTGCAACAGGGTTGGAGTAGCAGGCCAGCAGGCCAATGACTGCTGTGATGATGATTTTAGCTTAGCATAAAGAATGGAGGTAGGGGATATTAGCTGGCCCAGTTCTGTCCAAAGTTAAAAAATCCACTTACATGTGCCTATAAAACTCACTAACGAACATGTTGTATCACATTTGTTTCAAACACAAACACAAATTTGAAAATTACATAAATTTGTGGTTTAAACGGAATTACATTGTTTGTATTTCTGAATTAGCAACTGTTTATCTGTTCATCTAGCTGTCATTTGCCAAGAAATATTGTACTTGCAGGACTTAACTTTTCAAATTTCTGTTTTTGTACGGATAACACAAAAAAAGTGCTAGAAGTGCACTCAGTAGAGCGTAGATCTCCGCCAGGGTTGTTTGGGGTCATGTGGGTGGGAAAAAAGGAGTGTGCAGGTCAGTAGTCATGAGAGTTCTGTATCCTTCACAGTCTTGACGGGAGGGAAGATAACAAAAACTGGGATTTATCCATCTTGTATTGTCCCTTACTTTAATGGATCATAACATATCCCTTTTGAAATCGATCTTCAAAATGAGACCAAACTTCTCTCTGCAAATGTCAGTTTTTGAGTCATGACAAAGGCCAAAATATGGTTTGCAAAAGACTTGTTATTAGCTGAGACGACTCCTGAAAATGCCTTTTGAAATGCTATTGGCAGTTGTTGATCACTTGTAGCCCTAAGAGGATTTAGGAGTCAACAGTCAAGGCTTGTATAAAATCATCAGTAAAATAAGTTTTTTAAAAATTGTGAATCACCACAATGTGCATAAAGACATTAGGCACTGTGTCTAGTTGTATGTGAGATGAGCTGAGGATAGACAGTTACGAACACAAATTATTCCCTCCAGGCTTACACTTAGTGGAGGTACAATGAACTCTAGTGGTGCTGTTCAGTCTCTCTTTTTAACAGTGGACACCCAGGCTATAGCTGCTTCCTATGCTAAGCTAAGAAAATCACCTCATTGCTCCAGCTCCGTGCTAAATACAGAGAGAGGAAGAGTGCAGGCCCGGAGTGTCTAATCGGGGGAACCAGGAAAATTCTGGTTGTGGGGCTGCGAGGGTTGATGCACAGTCACAATTAATCAATCTGGCAGGTTGCACTCACAGGAGCCCAGGAGGTTACAATAAGTTACTACATTGATAACGTAATTACGTTTGATATCTGACTTCGGTTACTCACTTCGCAACAAGAAAGTCACTGCCGTGAGGGGTGTAGGTGGTTAAAGATGCGAGTAAGATACAAGACATAAAAAGTAGCCTATAAGATGGACAATAAAAAGAGCAGAGGCTGAGAAGGCCAGATTTTAAAAAACTGAAAGCTCTACAAGCTGATGCTGCCAAATGTGCCAAACTTAGTGAGTTTTTAATTAAAACAAGCTCGTGGCCTGCCAGTCATAGCAACATAAATGAGAAAGCACCAGATGGACAAGATGACACAGGTAAGCTAGCAGAGCAAGATCAAGATGCCAGATATGTAAATGCAAGCACAACATATAACGTTGCCTGCAAACTACTGTTCAAGTTTATCAATGAATTGTGTGGTGATATATAGCCTAACATGTATGATATAAATTTGCACTGAAAATATATGTTTTTATATTGCGGAAAAATTGTGATGTTCTCACATTTGTGAAAACAAATGATAGTTTTGAACTTATACTTATTTGCGTTAAATTAGAAATTAGATTTTTGATAAAATACACTATGAATAACAAGGTTGTAGAGAATAGTGCACTATTGTGGACTCTGATCTCGACTGCATACTAACATGGCTGAAAGTATGTATCTCCAATATAAAAGGTTGCTAACTAAAGGGTTGGTCTGAGCTATGGAACTCACGGGCTAAAAATGAGTCCCACTCCTGGCCTGGAAGAGCGGCATCAATCTCCTGATCTATCTTTCAGTATTACAACTATTCCTTTAATCACCAACAAAATCAGCATCATTCATGAAGACATGACTGCATCTCAGTCAGTACAGTCATCTCTTTCACCAGCTCACAGGCTTCAATCATGCCTTATCGCTCCCACCTCCGCCACTGCAAACACTGAGGCATTAACTACTGATTTGTGATGGCAAATGGTATTTAATTAGCTTTGTTGATCTGTGTTCATTCATCCAGCCCCCAAACAATCCAGATTTTAGTTAATCATCACTGTATCAGGCCACACCACCTGCTAATACTGATTATCTATGGATTAATGGTCATCTAAACTCATCTGTCACCACACATACACGTGTGCAGAAACACATAGAGAATTCAGGAACATGCAGTTCCTTGCCTTTTCCTCTTTATCATTTAGAATAATAGCCATGATCACACACTCACTCACGCATGCACGGACACACACACACACACACACACAAACATTACATACATGCATACATAGACACAGCACTTGGGATGGACAGTTTCTGTCATCGCAGCACTTTCCCAAACAGGCTCTGATTAAACAGCAGCTTAGAGCGCTTTAATTTCATGGAAGAACAGACAGCGAGAGAGGGAGCGATAGAGAGAGACACAGAGAGAGAAAGAAGGTGTAAGAGAAGAAGAGAGAAAGAGAGAGCTACAGATGCACGGACAGGGGGGTAGAAAAAGAGGGAGGGGGGTGGTCTGATATGAACAGAGAGAATGAAAGAAGCAGCAGCCAGAGAGTCGATTGAAAGGATGTATGGAAGACAGGAGAGAAGTGAGACACAGTATAGAGGGAGATTACTTAGGCTGAGGAAGGCAGCAATGATAGACAGGATATGGGGGAGAGAAAGAGGACATGGAGGGGTGTAAGGGCACAGGAGGAAGGAGATAAGAAAGAAAGAAAGTGAGAGAGAGATAAAGAGAGAGATCTGAGAGCTTGTCCAGAATTTAAAAAACCTTGAACAGGAGGTGAGGGGAGGTTGGAAAAGATATACGCTGCAGGCAGGTGGAGGGCTTCAATATTTCAGTCTCATAAAAAATTTAAATCCCAGCTAAAATCTGTGAATACTGTATATTTGTGATTTGTTTTGTTTCATCACACAACACGCTTTCACCTCTTATCTCTATTTCTACATGCACACATGCAGCCCATAATGCTTTCATGACACACACATGCTTCCAGTTAGTGGCTGAATGGAGAGCGGAGGGAGATTATTAGGGGATATCAGCTATGGGGATGTGACCACAGGGCCAAACTGTCACACCACGTTCTGAGCCAAGACACGAGTGAGCGGGTGTGCGGGGAGAGCCTATAGCACATGAAAGGAGCTAAGCCACCAGCCAGGAGCAGTTTAAGAGTGTGTGGTTGTGTGTGTGTGTGTGTGTGTGTGTATTTGGTTGAGCATTTCTCCTATTTCAGATGCACTATTCTATAGATCTCCACACTAAAGTGGTTCAGGGTTTTTTGCATTCAGAAAAGACAATGTGGACTGTGGACTGTGCAAGTGCGCACACACACACACACACACACACACACACACACACATAACGGGCTTTTTAAAATTCAGGGCTTTATAATATATGTTAAAGTACTCAGAAATCCATTTGCTTTGAAGAGCTCACTGTGGCCTTAAGGAGAACTGAGCAGTAGCTAGCAATGGCACCAGAATAGTAATAATATATGAATATTTATGCCACATTCTCTATTCTGAACTGCCTATAGATGGCACGGGACCTTTACTGCTGGAGTGCCAACTACACTTATGTGTGAGGAGCAGGATTGTGCATAGAATATGGATACTAGAGGCTCCATACGTGCAGGCTACACCTTACCTTTACATTCTGAGAGTTGACAGTATTAATATTGCTTTAGATGTTTCACTGATCTGAGGATAGACGTCAACATCAAACCCCAGCTTCCAGGCTATCTAACTGTTGAGTTTTTGTAACTTTGAATCTTTTATACTTTTTGATCTTTTGCAGCTGTTGGGGCCAATTTGGCAATTGCACCGAGTGAAATGATGTTTGAAAATGTTTCTGCAAGTTAGATGAGGAGTTCAACACCATCTCCTGTGGAGTGGAGACAGACACAAAGACGAAAATCAGGCAAAAATACTATAACAAGTGTGCAAATTGGTTTGGAGGTCATTAGCTTATATAAATAATATTAAGCCTGAAACATGATATACGATATAAAGAGGTGTCTTCTTTATTACAGGTGGAGTCAGTGATTCTAAAGAAAGACTGCTGATTTTTGAACTCACCACCCAAAGAAATACAACCGTCCTGCCAGTTGTCCTTCAGATGTTCCTGTAATATCTCTGATGTTCAGTGTTATGCATGAGCTTGTTTATTAAACATTTATATATTTTTGGTAAATGGTGAACAGAATACATCAGTTTGCAACTTATAGAGTAAGTGTGAGAGAGAGTTTCACTCTCACGGCAAGGACACTCAAGGATTACAGCACCTGGAAGGCCAACACTTGCCTTTAGCCTTTATCATATCCATATATCTATATCCATATCTATATCTATGTCTATATCTATATAGAATTTTATGCACAACCCCTGTATGACCAGTGCTAATGGCAAGTCAGGCAACGCTGCTACAGGGTTTCCACATACTTTAATGTACAAAATGTTAAAAAAATTCCACGAACCCCCCCCCCACTGTCCTCTACACCTGTCCTCACCACACTTCCCCTCATCTTACATACATCCATTTCCTCTGCCCTCCCTTCTCCACAGTCGGGCAGAGTAGGATAGATAAAGTGGAAAAGAAACCTGTTTTGACTAGTGAGGGCATCAGTATTTACAACCAAAGTGTGTGTGTACCTGCTGATCAGTAGCAGCCTTACCCCAGGGAAGCAGCACACAGTGTCAGGGAATTTATTGCCCTACACCCTTCTCAATATTAAGACTGTTTAAAACTGCTGCTTAGCATTCTGATAGCATGTATCTTCCTGCTCTAAGTCAAATGTCCCTACTGCACCAATTCAATCCAGATATACACACAAACACACGCACACAAAACACTCAAGTGGGTATAGAAATGTAGTCATGCTCTCTCTCTCTTACACACACACACACACACACACACACACACACACACACACACACACAAACACACACACACACACACACACACACTAACACACACACACACATACAATTCCTTCCTCTCAAGGGGACAATAACACAGAACATAAGCCTGACTTGAGTGATCGCCATTCATTATGTTGCAGTTCCTGTACATAACATGCTAGAATGGGTTGAATAGCATCTCTCATCATTTCCCTCTCTCCCTCCCTCTCATAAAAATATACAATATCCGGTCATTTCAATCTTTACAAGTGCAGCAGAAGTAATCATAATGCAATTAAAAACTCATTCAGACAGCATCCGAGGTGAATCCCCTGAGGTGAATGGAAAAATAGAGCAGATAGGGAGACATGTAGGAATTAGAGAGGTGAGCGAGCAGGCAGATAGACAGGTCTACTGATGAATACACAAATTAAGAGAACAATACAGTTGTTTGCAATACTACAATCCTATTCAAAAGCTATCACTGAAGTTTCATGGTGTAATCTATGGTGACCATGAGGTGCAAAAACATTTGACAGAAGTTGTTTTCTATTTTGCAAATGTGCTTCATTCAGTGTTCTTGTGTTGCGCACCTCGGGGACACCGTAGTCTGCATTATAAAAGTGGCAGCTACAAAAATAAATAAATAAATGATGATTAAAAAAATAGGAAAAAATGTGAGTTAATTAAAATACAAGAAAAGGTTGTTAGACTGACATTGTGCCTATAACTTTCTAATTTGCCAGTAATGCTATAATCCTGTGTATGAAAATACTATTTAAATTTGGTGTCATGAAGAGTTTAAAAAAGTGACTATAGCATGTCAAGGTTAAATCACTTCAGCACTACAGTCAACATTTCGAGTGTCAGAGAGAAAGTTGAGATTCAGCTGCTCTCTGTAATTGATCTTTCCCTAACAGGTGTATTCTTATTAGCTGTGCTTTGTCTTACTGCATAATTTCACAGTTTGCATATGTAGCTGGATTTTTTTTTCCATTAAAAATTCAGTTTTAATCGCCTTATTGACTACTTTACTAATTAGGCTAATTGTTTCCTCAAATTCTGCAGGCAATTAAAAACAACAAAATAATCACAACTGATGCCAAACAGAGTTTATGTAATTTTTGTATTAATTGTAACTAATATATTGAAGACAGATGTCAGAGTTACATTGACAGCTAAACTGCACTGTAAAACAAGAGTTATGGCTTGTTGGCTGTCACTATTTGCACTTTGGGATGTTTATGCAAGGGGAAACCACTGAAAAGTTGAGATTGTGGAATATAATTAGGCATATTCTGTGCAGTATATGCAATACTGGTTGTGAATGTTAAAGTAGATGTCAGGTACATAAGAGTTTGGCTTAGTTGCTCAGTAGACCCCAAAAACAAATGCCTTATAGAAATGCCAGTTGTTTTTTTTAACAAAAGGCTTCATATTTCAAACTTTATTATTATTATCATTCTGTCCTCTTATCGTTACAAATCCTCTAACTGAGTAGATTACTGTATGCGTCTATATTACTTCTTTTTTTCTTTTTTAAATATCTCTGAACAAGTGCAATCTCCTTCCCAGCCAATAAGGAACAATTTAAGTAAAACATACATTACAATCATTTAAATCTCTTTTGTGTTGAAACATGGACAGAATCTTAAAGAGTTTAAGATAACATATATAACATTTGCTACTGTTTGGTAAATAAAAGTTCTGGTTTGAGAAATGTCTAATTTTTGATCCAACAGTTCAGAACATTTAGTTTTTCTCTCTGGTCTCTGCACTACAAAAACAAACAGGATGTGTTTCTTTTCTATCCCTGACAGGTCAAAGTCTGTTTTGAATTTGTTTTCATATTTGTTTTACAGCTATTTAAAGATGGTGATTATTTATGGATTTGTCCACTGGGCTCCGACTAGCTTTATTTTTGGCTCTAGTTCTTGTAGTTTGGCTCCAAAGTGGAGCTTTTGGACCATGTCTTACTCTGACAGTACTGACTTTGAACTGCCTCAAAGTATTAATGTCAAAGATTCTGGACTTCAGGTGATCAGTGAAAGCACAGGAGGTTTTATATACAAGGAAGTCCACGCTGAATGTATATTAGAGTAACCTGTGTCCAGACTTTTGAATTTACATGCTCCACCAAGCTGATTGATTTGTCTGGCATCTTGACATGAACCAACAGTTTCTCAATTGACAATCCATCAATCTAATAAATGCCACAGGGGCACTAATGATTAGCCAATCAGCACCATAAGTGGGACACCAATGTCAACAGTTGTCAAGCATTGTGCTGCAACCAGTAAGGAGTAATAACAACACAGCAAATGCTTTAGACAAGATAGACGCTGCCGGTTAGGCTGCTTTAAATAAACATGTCTTCTCAGTATCACCCGACCTGGTAGTTTGTTTTACTTCACTCCACTCTTCTCTTAAAACTCCGGAAAAAGCAATATGTTGGCATGGCTATGCATCAGTGTGGACTCTAAAGCCGCACAGCTTGCTTTTAACTACGCGTTTGCATGTGCATGATAACTACCTTGCATATCCTGCATCCATCTAAAGCGTGTTTGTGCATGTCGTCAGAAATGAATGTTATGCATATGCAAGATAAAGTACTCACATGAAGAGCAGGGGCAGTGTAATGTACATATCCAACAATGTCACGCCATGCTTGATTTAGGGGCCTTTTACATACCATCTGCAATAGCACCAATGTTGCTTTTTCTGCTGTAAATCTATATGGAAGTTCTACACGGTCTCTGGTGTCCTCTTAAACCAAATCCTCCAGAGACACGCAAAGTGTATAGCAAATTTCTGAGCATTTACTTTCTTAATGCAGACAGCTGTCTCTGCAAACGTATGGTTTAAAAGCAAGTAAAGTATATCTCCTAACTCAACCAATAAATGACATTAGAGTTAGGTGTCTGTGTTGGTCTCAAGTGATCAAATCCCCCTCAACCACTGAAATCAGTGAGAGTGGAGCTAGTGTCAGACTGAAGATGGAAACGGAAGATAACGAGTTGACAATTCTGTCTGATATCAGGCAAGCATTAGAGGTAATTAGTCTCTAGTTTCTGTCGGAAAAATTCAGAGTTTTAGAATTCAGGACACATGTCTGAAACATTTCACTTCCAAACATAAAAATGGGAACATTTTCAGTTTGGAGGTGTTGTTGTGACATCTGTCCTGTAGATGAGTTCTTGCAGTGCATTCCAACAATCTACATATCGGAGTCATAACATCCTCTCTCAGTAAACTGGCTGGTAATCACACAAGCGAACGAGCAAAAGAGTGCGGGATTTGCAAGAGCGAATGCTTCGGGGTGAAATACTGTATCTGAAGTGTCAAATGTTCACACACTGCTGTGGTATTGTGATAGCTCCCTTGAGACATGTGTGGGAGGTCCGTGTGTGTATGAGTGCATGTGTGTGCATGTTCCAGTTATTAATCTGTATGACAATAAATCTTATTTGCAGTGGACGCTAAAATTAACCAGGCAACACCAAGATGAGTACTAAATTACATGACAAATGTAAATTTGATTTATGGTAATTATGCTGCAATAAGGCAGACTGTGCTGCAGTGTGCATGCAGACTAATTCACCTGCCACGAAACTCACATACAAATGAAGCTATCTTAAAAATAGAGCATATGAACAGAGATTTATGCAACATTCAAACAGATAAAGCAATATAACAAGCACAGGCACTTCAGGCCAATTAATGTATGGAATATGGACATATATACATACTCTATGCACATACAATATATTTGCAATAACCATAATCTCAATTATGAGTTAAAATATCTAATAAGTGAACCTAAATCTCTGGAGGCAATATGTGCATTAAGTTGCACTGTGGAATTGCAATTTAATGGTCTCACAAATTATATAAACGTGTGTTTGATATATATACACACACCAGTGATCATGAAGATGCATGTACACACTATGTATGCAGAGTATGTGCGCATGTGTGATGTGATTCAACAGCTTGAATGTCACCTTAAAAACTGACTGGGACTACTAAATTAAAATAAACTCAAGCTGGAAGGCATGCAAATTATGTGAAAAAAAAAACACACACACACACACACACACACACAGAAGAAAACTGCACCAAGAGGCCCCATACAGCAGTGCACTTTAATCACAGAGTTCATCTCATTTCCTCTCCTCTCTCCTTTATCACTGGCTTGGTTCTTATTCATCTTCATAAGAAAGCAGAGGCAGAGAAGCCAGCTCCTAATAGCTCACTGATTTACATGATGGGTGTTTAGCCCCATAGACAAACTCCTGGGAAAGGGGTCGGGAGAAAATACAAGTACACACGAACACCTTCACACACTCTCTCTAAAACACACAAACACACACGCACAGTGAGAGAAATGTAATTTGTTTTCATATTACTGAAACAAAGAATTAGAAGCAGATACACACTCACACACACACACAAATCTATACCCAAACACGCACATAAAGAGAACAAACAAGGCAGGCCCCGCTATAAACAGATGAGTTAGCACTCGAGCAGTGCTTTGCTTGTTTAGCGTGTAACTCAATTTGAAATGCTAACACTGCCATAGGCTCAGGGGCATGAGGCGGCAGGCTAGCATCATCAGCCCACTTCCTAGCAATTTAACTCCGCTCTTTCAACACAGAACAGTTGTGCACTGGTCACATATTTTACACACACTGAATTAAATTTATTGGCAACTTCTGGGTGCACATCATTCGCTCACTGTGAATACATGAAAAATAGGGGAGATGTGTGTGCATGTGCTGTGGAGCTTACATTAATGATAATGACCTCTAGCTTAGTCATTAGAATCCATCATCAGTCTGAGATGTGTTGGGTTCGGAGGGAGGGGGGATAATGATGAGGGTAAGGGAGAAGAAACTAATGACTAAATTGATCATGTATGTAAATTTGCACATTGCGTTAAAATAAAGCAGGCAGGCTCTACTTTGACTGTGGAAAATACAATACATTTTTACATTGGAGACTTTGCACTGATTCTAGAAGATAACAAATGTGAAAGTAAAGCCCGACTGATATTGGATTTTTGTGGTTGATATTGTTATTTTGGTTTAGTTAAAAAACATCTGATAGCAATATCAGGCATAATTCCTTAAAACATAAACTCATAACATAAACACATAATCTTGATATGTATCCTTGAAGGATTTTTTCTTTTCTTTTCATACTGAGATTTTACTGTCAACTTTTTTTCAGTGCATTCTGGAGAACAAACTTTGTCATGGTGACACTGTTTCAAAATGACCTAAAACCTAGTCTTGCAATTCCTTGTTGCATTTTTGCCAAATATACACCAATATAGACATATCTGTACTAAACTGACTAAACTTGACTAATATATCAGTCTAGTAAAACATAATCTAGTTGCCTCCAGTTGCTTTTTGTCATCAGACCAGATACCAATATGTTCCAAGACTGAGGTAAATAGTAAGATCAGCAAATTAAGATGCTCACAATGACAATGCTTATATTCTGATGTTAATCGGGTATGATATTTACAATTTTGGACATCTTAGTTTAGCTAGCACTAAATACAGAGTACAACTGAGGCCGATGGTATGTCATTAGTTTTGCAGGTATTTGGTCAGAATCCGAAGTACAGGACCAGATGAAAAGTTCATCATCACCAAATTTACAAAAGTCATTGCACTGTAAGGGACGAGTGTCTGCACCAAATTTCATGGCAATCCATCCAATAGTTGTACAGATATTTGAGCTGGGATCAAAGTGACGAACCAACTGACCGACATTGACATCAATCTTAGCATGGCTAACAAATACATTTTTAAAAATCTGTTCATTCTGCACACACACAGCCAAAAACCCTCAAAATGTCCCCAAAACCATGTTACAGAATTTCCAGATGAAAAGCATAGAAGCACATCAAACCTTAAAGCCTCACTAACCAAAAGTGAATCTGAGTCTTTCAGGAAATAAAACTATGCTGACAAATGCTTTCATTTGTAAGTGCATATGAAGCTCAAGTGTAAAAGACGATTTCTATGAAAATAAGGATAAGATAAGCCCAGAGGCTGGTGCAGGCACTATGCAAAGGAAGTAGAGGTGAATATCGGAGAAATGCAAGACACGGTGTAGTAAAATGAAAACGGCACAGCTCTGGATCTGACTGGAAATCTGATTCCATGTTAAGTTTCTTCAAAGAGTTAGTAATAACTTATGCTAAAATCATAATCACACTATAACACATTTTTACTAAATACTCCCAATCTCCTCCTCGTACTAAAACTGTTCAACCAATTAATTACAAGAACTCGGAGGAGGAACGGGTGATTAGGCCACAGGAATGTCGATAAAACTCAGCGAAAGAGTTTTGCAGGACTGACTCCACATTTATATTTGTTGGCTGTCGACGATAACAGGTGGAGCTCACAGCAAGGGCTCCAATTAAAATCAAAATCAACCTGCCTGCTTGTAATTGCTTCTCCACATTGTGTGTGTGTGTGTGTGTGTGTGTGTGTGTGTGTGTGTGTGTGTGAAGTTGGTGCTAAATTTAACAACATCTAAATTTCACAGGCTTGTTTGGTTATTAGACATGTTCCCAATGTTCACTCTTTTAATCTGGTTTAATCTTATTTGTTATAATTTCAGGCGATCTTTATGGCTGTGTGAAAACACAGAGATTAAATCCTGCACTTTCCTCCACGAGTGTGTGTGTGTATGTGTCAGAGGGCAGCGTGTCTTATTTCTCCTGTGGATACCAGAGTACTTTGTGTTGCCGCAGAGATTAGAGTGAGCGCCCGGACCCATCAATATCCATGACTCCTGTATCGCTCACACACACACAAACACACACACACACACACACACACAGTGATGGAGTAAACGGAACAGACCTGACGCTCTCACTCACCGGTAAATGGCTGCTCTGATGGACTGAGGCTATTCAGACACCCACCCACACACACACACACACACACACACAAATACTCAGCTGGTGATGGAGTGAGGCCATTCCCTCTCCTCACCTCATGCCCAGTAGCTGGCTGCCAGCCCAGTGTAGACTTGCCAATTGGCCCTTCCACCAAATCTACCACGCAAACTTTTCTGATGAGCTCAGTAGTGTACATACACGAACATATACGCACGCACACACACACACACACACACACACACTGATTCACAGAGTCAGTATTGATCCCCCCTGTAGAGTCCTGGTGGGCACTTTCCCTCCAGATCACCCTTTTTTCGGGCATATCAGAACTTTGCGATTCTTTTAAAATGTGGAGTCCTTTGTCATTTGACCTGCCCTTAGGCTCATTTAGACAATTTTCTCTCTTCACCACATCTACCACTTTCATTATCCTGAGGAAACTATTACACTGTAGATTAATATTAAATTGTTTCCTTTGATTGCTCAATTTTTTTATGGTCATGTAATGAATATTTGCGGTCTTAGGTTATACTCACAGGGATTAAATACTATTTTTTTCTCACTCCCTACTGCCCCACTCTATGACACAGCTTTGTTTTTACATCTCATTACAGCGAAATATGACAACTGCATTTCAGTTTGATTATAGTAAATGCACTGAATTTATAAAGAGCTTTTATAGACTTGGTGACAACTACTTTACAAAACAAGCACTATTCATCCTCTCACACACATTCATACATCGGGGCATATGAAATGGGGGATTTGGGGCTCCTCCATCAGTGAATTTTGAGTATCAAAAACTTATGACATGTAGACTGCAAAGGCCAGGGCTTTAAACACAGACCTTCCGATTGATAGGCATTTTTGGGGGATCTTAGATAGATTTCTTTTTTTGCAAGACTACAGATATAGCTCTATGCTCGATAATGTTGGTGTGTTGGTCAGTCTGTAAGTCTACTACTTTGGTAATCCCATACTTTGGTGATCCTGTTCACTTATTCAATCAAATATATCCACATAATGGATTGACACAAACTTTAGCAAAGATATTCATATTCCTCCAAAGATTGAATGACTTAGTTGAATCCCTGGCCGCCATAACGTTTGTGGTTTTGCAGCGAGCAGTCAGTTAGATAAATTATCATAAAATTTGATATAGCCACTCATGTACGCCTAAGGATTAACTGTATTAAGTTTGGTGATCTCCTGACTTTTTATTATCTCATAGCATCATCAGGTCAAAATTACAGTTTGTCCAATACTTCAATTTATTACCAAATACATGCCTTACTTACTAAACATGAGCACATTAGCATCATCACTGTGAGCATGGTAGCATGTGGACTTTAGCATTTAGCTCAAAGCACCACTGTGCCAAAGTGGGCTTCACAGAGCAGCAAGCATGACTGTACACTCCTGATTCTCCACAGGCTGCAGTTACTCAATTTAAGGAAAAGAAAATCTAAGTTTAAAAGTCAGATTATCTTTACTGCACTGTTCCCATAAGGCCAAGAATGAACTCTGAAGTGTATACTTGAGTTACTCAAGTCTTTGGAGTAAGGCATCTGAGCAAGGACCTATGCCAGCTGGACCTGCCTTGTCAATACTGGTGCCTGTTTGTGTGTGTGTGTGTGTGTGTGTGTGTGTGTGTGTGTGTGTGTGTGTGTGTGTGTGTGTGTGTGTGTGTGTGTGTGTGTGTATAACATCAAATCAATAAAGTACCAGTAGCAGAGATGGCAGATAGAGCTGGGACCGCTTTGCTGTCTATCTTCATATGGGGAGAGGTTCCAGAAACTGTGCTGCCATGTTTTTCTGGAGAGAAATAAGAGAACTGCTTAAAGACGGCATTTGTTTTAAAGACTCGGTGAAGAAAAAAAGTCTTTGCTAAGTTTCCATGTTGTGTTACACATCAGTGTAATATGTGCCATACAAGTATCCAAATGTGTTTCTTATTAAGACATTCCAAAGCTCAGGAAGCTGATAATCTTTTCTTTGCATTAGATTTTCTTGTGTTCTTCAAAGATTTTTTAAATTAATTCTTAATATGAATACTTTAATTTCCTTGAAAACACTGAAAAGGGAAAAATATATAAATAAAAATAGACTGCTAAGGCTGAGACTGAGGCTGGGTGCTTCTTTGTATCCTGGTTTGTTGTCAGTTACCTTTTAACCCTGTATCACTCAATACCTGCTGTAATCATATGATCAATAAATACAGTCAAATAAATATATTACATGCAGAGACATCTTTAAGGCATACTTTAATGATTATTTTGTTGAAAAGTCCACATTCATACCATAACAGCCCCATCAGTATTCGTGACATGAAAATCTATTGCAGAGACCTAGAAAATCAGAGAATCAAAACCTCTAATGTGTGGTGTCAAATCTATGTATCAGCCTGAAGCTACTCCATTGGCAATGAATGGGAGGATTGACTTTGAGGTCTCCAGTG
This sequence comes from Plectropomus leopardus, assembly GCF_008729295.1. NCBI lineage: Eukaryota > Metazoa > Chordata > Actinopteri > Perciformes > Serranidae > Plectropomus > Plectropomus leopardus. The sequence goes on along the minus strand of NC_056467.1, from coordinate 11,300,631 downwards.
GAGACTGCCAACTTTTACTGACTTTTGTATTACAGCAGGGCAATCACTTTCAAGTCATAAGGCACACTCTAGCTCCCCGAAAAATCATCTTTTGTTCTCTAAGCATTAGAGTAAAAATCATAGAACTGGGAGCATTACAAATGCTATTTCATTTTTTGTGGCTGTGAACAGCAGCTGTGAATATTCATCGTTACACACTATCCTGAGACAGAGAAATAAAATGTGAAAAAAAGCAGCAATTTAGTTGTTTTTCTGACTGCATGATAGACAATGGCTTGGTTTTCTTTGTACAACTGCCATGAGAGCTTTTTGACAGTATTTATAATTCAAATGATAAAGAAAACCTGCCAAATATTTTTTATTTAAATTTAAAAAAAAATCCAGTTGTTCCTCTGAAATCCCAATATATTAAATCTTAAAAATCAATTTAATGAATCAAAAATAAATAAAATCATTATTATGGAAAGAGGCAAGTCCTCATATATGACAAACTATTACTAACTGTGTCTACAGCTGCTGCTGTAACTAATGCATGAAAAACCTCTCACAGTGTTCATTCTCTATTGATCAATCATTGAACTGCAACGTTTCTACCTTTTAGTGTGTGGATCAGTGTGCTAGGCACAACAAGCAGAGAGGTTATGAAAAATGGAGACGGGAGGGAAAGGTTGCAATGATACAATCCATAACTTTTAACAACTGAAATGCAAAAAGTGTGTACTGAACTGAACTGGACTGAACCGACTTGCTTTGTGGAAACACAACTTAATTACACTAAGACACTAGACACACAGACATAAAAATTAAGCTAAAATTGTGCAAAACCGGCACAATGCCCTTGAATAGACTTGATTCTTCATCTGGATATAAGTTTTTTCTTGTCCACTCCTGCATCTACTCAGACCTCTCCCTTGACTTTTACTGTATATTCCCACCTCTTCAGCCTCTGCAGAGGTGTCAGGTCCTGGTTCAGGGAGTGTCTGAGTGGGAGCTGGAGGTGTCCTCTTCCCTCCCTGGCCTCACTGGTCTCTCTGGTCTCTCTGGTTCCGCTCTGCTTCGTGCTGTGGGTGCAGGGGTCCGGGTCTCCAAGTACCACTGCTCCTCCTACAGATGACAGACAGCAGTGATGAAAAACAGCAGGGACATTTCGGGATCAATGCAAGATGACCTTGTGACCAACAAGACTGCTGGTTTAAGTCTGCAGATCAGCTATAAGGATTTGAGGACTTAAACAATCAGCCGACTAACTCTCATTAAACTGCAGTGGGCTGCTCTTTACCATAAGTCACTGACTCTGCATGTTATCCTTGCTCATTGACACATTCATAATTAACAGTGTATCCTTTGATAACCTGATTAGCTGAATATGTATAGTGTTCTGTTTTCACCTCTGATAAACATTACACACACAATGTATGAATTCAACAGTATCTAATTAAATAGGAATGTTGCATAAATGACTAAAAGTAGCACAAATTAGATTAAACAAACAGCTTGCGCTGTTTTATGTTTTGCTCCACATGTGAATTTCCATGTATGAAAAAACATGGATATACCCTTGTATACAGTGTACTTATGTGAGTGTGGTTGTGCATTCTTCTTTAAATTGTGGTTGTATTTGTGTGTCTGTGGATGTGGCCACGTGTATGTGTGTGTGAGCCGGAGGCAAACTGAAATGAAGCAACACTCAGCAGACACCGCCCCAGGCTAACTTAATATGGGCCTCCTTTGACACAAGCGCGCACACACACATACACATACATACACCTAACCCCAGCTTGATGCTGGGTTTCACATCCATTTCGTCAACTGGATGCTACCACCCACCAGCATGCTGCAGAGTGGGAGGTAAAGTCTTTATCAGAGCCATCCTGCACCGCTGTACATTTGAACTGTGAGGATCTGAGGCCATTACCTTGACAGTGTTGTACTGAACAATATCTCTGCCATCCAAAACAATTTATTTCACACATGTGGGATATGTTATGTAATTTAAACTGCTGCAGTGTACTTAAATGACCTGCATGTGTTTGTGTACCTGTCCGAACAGGCCAATGGTCTCTCCTGCCAGGCAGCTCAGAGCCACACTGCAGTCCGAGGATGCAGAGAGAAGGAGGAGTCTGTCACCATGGAGACACATCTCCAGGTGAGCCACACGATCAAGGTGAGGACGAAAACTGCACACCAGTTTTGGAGCTTCTTTCAGTAGTTCGTCACATGGCATAAGACAATAATTCTGAGGGACAGAGGAGGAAAGCATTTAGTTACTTAGTCTTTGTTTGGCTGGAAGAAAATTTCTCCATTAAAGTACCAAAAAATGCTGTCCCCCACAGTTCAAGCTTTCCGTTCTTTTACAACACAAAACGTTTGACAATGGCAATGTTGGCAGGTTTTAAAAAATTTAGGATCCATGCATATGATTATAATAAAGGAACAGCATTGCTCGAGGACCTCAGAGTAGAAAAAGTTAGTTCTAGTATTACAGTACAATATGAATATTTTGTCCTGTCATTAGCCCTGTTTGGATACTTTGGATACTACTTACTGTTTATTATATAGAAAAATACATTTCCAAGGAACAGAAGCTAGATTTATGCTTTGTTAGTATTTTTATTTTTCCAAGAGTAAAAGCTTTGAGGAATAGGGCTAATAAATATGACTGATTTATTGTCATCTTTGGACAATTAGGACATCAAATGACAGTAAAGTGTTTGTGATAAAAGAATGACAGGTGAATTCACAAAGGATAGATTTTGGCTACTGCTATCTGCCCTTTTTTTAAGGTCTGATTCACAAAAGACATTGCACTATTGATATTATAGCACAAACATGCCTGTAACATTTTGGAACTGAGTGCAATTTTCCCTTTTTTTGCATCTTATCCCCCCCATGTTATCCATGTCACAAAGTATAAATGTTGCCTTTGCACAAGAAGAAGCAGAATAGAGGTTTCTGGCACAACATCACCAACTTCCAAGGTGCATGGAGAATGAAGAAAATCTTGAGAATGAAGAAAGTCTTGAGGAAATTCTTGAAGAGAGGGATGACACTGATGAAGGCCACAAGCTGAATCTCATTGGTTTAATAAAGTTGTTCTTCAAACTAAAATTGTTGCTGGAGCTTTTTGGCCTTGGCACAAGAACATAGTTGGCAGAACAATGGCATAAAGTAAGAAGAAAACTGAAATTTTCAAACCGCAAACTACAGGTCCTGACTGATGAGGTGCAGTAGCACTCCTGGCACAACAATGCCTCCTCTGGCACTGATGCAATAATGATTAGTAGGTGTGGACATGACACCCTGTTATTGCACTTCAGATACCACCAACTCTCTAAGGATGTTAATGATGTCACTGCATCTGTGTGTGGCTATTAGCATAGTTATTTGTAAACTTGACTTTTTTTTGCAGTGAGGATCCTTTGAAGGGAAAGGGGCCATTTTTGTGCCGTATGCATGTTATCTAATAGAAATACATGCAAATTGAACAGGAGCACCAAGACACCATTTGCTTGCAGCGCAGTAGGGGGTGCATTTCAGTCTTCGCAGGTGTGAATTACACGCTCTCTTTTTGTCTTATTTGTGCAAGTTTAGCAGCAGCTAATGCAGGATGCTAATGAGGATTAAGACAATGTTTGGCTGGGATTGCCACAGTGTAAACTTCCCTAACTCCAATGAAGTAAAATAATGGGGATATACTCCAACGGCTATTGTTATCCTGAACAGGGAATTTTCTAACGTAACCTGTGCCCCCCCTAAAAAATAATGTAACATTAGTTTATGACATTCTCCAGCCCTTGGCCTTGGTTATAAAACTATGTTGTGTTACTACTGTGATAGTGAGCCAGCTGACTGTACATGCTAACATTTGCAGCTTACATTAGAGCACATAAACCCACTCTTTAACCATTTTGCTTTTAGGTTTTTAGGTTTTAGAAAAGTCATTAAAAACACACCACCCTCTTATTATAGCCACACAAAACCTGCTTCATTGTGTGCACACATCCATAGCTTAATAGGTCTGCCAAATTGCTGAGCTATTGTCTGACAATTGCCGTTCATGGGAGGGGTTAAGTGTACAGTAAAAAAAAAAAAAAACATTTACAAATTTTTTTTTTTTTATAAAATATAAATCATAACCTTTGGCCATGTCTCTTTTTCTGCAAGAAACATACGGTACATTTATTTTAATTAACACAAATGCTACTTGGCATGTTGTGTAATATGTAAAATAATTGAATCATGTTAGGACGAGACCTGGTACTGAACTGCAAAGCCCCTCATCTGAGAGCACAACACTGGATACTGTGCAATCATGTTAGTCATCCAGCTGATTCCAAACTTGCCAAAGGACAGGATTTCTACCAGAGCACTGAGCCTGTCCAACTTCTTCAACTCTGCTACATATATACATAAATCACCATAAATTAAACTGGAAGCCAAATGAGACGCACCCATCTGAATTCATCCCCTCTTATAAACTGTGACAGAGAGTTGAGCTCTGAATATTGTGGCAATAATACCCGAGAGGGTGTTCTTTTACTGCGATTATGAGCATGACAGTGATGCAGCTCCGCCTTATTCCGATGGCGCGATCTAAGTCTTCATAATCAAGAGTCAAAAAGTGAAAAGGCCTCACCAAGGTACCAGAAACTCTTCAGCTTCCAAATGTGTGCTATGTATGTAAAGTGTTCATGGGCTGAAGTGAATCTCCAATCAGCTAACTAATTTAAAAAAATCCAAAAAATGTGTTTTCCACACATGGAAAAAGTACCTCCTTCTGCCAATACATCAGTGGATATTTACTAAATGACTGACTGGTCTGCTTGTACTCTAGCAATCTACTGAGCTTCAAAATGACAGCACTGTGTGTCATTTTAAAAAATGAACTGATCTAATGGAAATCTGGAGATTCACTCTTCATTGTGTACTACAGTTTGTCTCTAGATCACTGTCCCTCCCTCTGGCTCTCTCCTTCACTCTCTCTCTTGTTCATTTTACAGTATACTAGGCTTGCAACAGTATGAGATTTGCACAATAATGTCTAAGAAAATATCAAAGTTTCCTGGTATCATGGTATTACACAAGTAATATTATTATCAGTCAGAATGACCCTTAAAGAAATGAAAACAGAAGGTTTAATTTTGGTTGAACACATGTTTCCATTTTTAATGGAAGTACTGGAAGTCTCCCTCGTGAAAATACCTAAAAATATCTGTATCCTGGATGCTCATTGGATGTCTTTAAAAGCTGTTTTTGGCCCATTTCCAGCATATTCATGTGTCTGCATTAAGCAAGGAACTTGTTCTGCTTAGGGATCGTACAGAGTTTGACAAAAAAGTATTTACATATGCAGCTCCATATATGTGAAATCTTCTGCAGAAAGACTTAAAGCTGGACTCATTGATTCCTTTAGGCCATTTCAAAGCTATGCTGCAGGACTTCTGTACGTCATCTTCTACATGCCCTGAAGTTGGGGTGGATCTTAGCTGGTCTTTTAATTTTCTCATTTTTATGGTTCACCTGTAGCATATATTATTTAAAGCTGTTTTTAGCCCCTCCATGTAATAATGTCATTATATGTTCTTTTGGGTTTTTTTTTATATATTGGTTGTTTTGGAGTTGCATTTTGATTTGACTTTTATATCATGGTATGCCTTAAAACAATATATCACTGAAACCCTGCAGTATACACTAACATAATGGTGACTTGTACTTTCAGTGTGGTACACTGCAGCCGATTTACGATACATAATACATGTGTGTGCCACAAACACCTACCTGTATGTCCCAAGTCTTGATTGTCCCCTCCTGATCCGCTGTGACTAAATATTTCCCACAGAGGCTGACAGTCATGACAATAGACCCCAGGTCTTTACTGTGAGCTGTGAACTGTCCCACCAGACGGCTGTGGACAGTGTTCCAGAGTCTGACCACTCCTGATGCTCCACAGGACACCAAGTCTGCACCACCTGATGGAAATGAGAGGATATATATTTTGGGAACAATCAATGACTTCTGCGGAGCTAAAGTGGATTATGACACAATGGGACCCTGGGCACAGATATGCAAAAGGTCCCATTTCATCTCCCCTATAAAACAGCAAGACAAACAGACTTTGTGGTGTTTTTTTTATAGTAATAATAATAATAATAGTAATAATAATAATAATAATAATAATATAATAATAATAATAATAATAATAATAATAATAATAATAATAATACATGTTATTTATAGAGCACTTTTCAAGAAACTCAAAGATGCAGTAAAAAAAAAATATCAAAGAATACATTAAAATGCAAAATAACAATACATGCAACATTAAAATTCATATGACATTAATTAGACATTAAAGGAAGTTTGAACAGGTGGGTTTTGATGAATGATTTAAACTGAGAGGTCAGTGCAGGTGTGTCTGTTTTTTGTTGTTGTCTTTTGTTGTTGTTTCTTCGTAGTTGTTAAGCATCATTTTGTGGTTTTATGTCTCTTTCAGGTCATTTTGTGACTCCTTAAAGTTGTTTTGTGTCTCCTTGTGCAGTACTCACCTTGTCTCTCTTTGAGGTCATTTAGATTATCTTTGTGGTAGTTTTGCCTGTTTTGTAGCCATTTGATGTCTCTTTGCAGTTCCTTTGCATCCCTTTATGGTCTTTTAGTTTGTCTTTGAGGCCAATTTGAGTGTCATCCTATTTGGTATGTGTTAATTTGAGTAACATTTTGCAGTTGAAGGACTGGGGGACCCTTGACACTTTGGGCCCCTTGATACTTTGGGCCCCTGGCCACGTACCTGGTAGGTCCATTCAGTAATCCATTTATGCTGTAGTTGTGTTTGTTAAGTTTAAAAAGCAAATAGGTAGCAACAAAAGCACAAAAACTGAACCACAGAAACCTTTAAAACTATCTGCACATGCAGTTTTTGTTGCCTCGACATCATCAGTGATTCACTAATGATGTACAGTCTCATTTTAGACAGCACGGCAGGGAACCTGAAGTTAGGAGCAGATAAAGTATCAGTCTGACCTCCCGCAGACCATCAAGAGGCCAATCTCCCAGACGGAGTTAGAGATTGTAAATTCAAGAAATTCACAGTGCATTAGCAAACTTAGATGCTGAGTCAAAAAGTGGCCACAGCTGGATTTTTTCCTCATCAAAGCTGACAAGGTGCTAGGCAAAGTTTTGCCATAAAAAATGAGTTGAATCTGGGACACAGGAGCTCACAGCCACAGTGAGTCTGAACAACAGACATAAAGGCCTGACTGATTTTTTTTTCTTACCAAGCTAAACAGCTAGCAGAAGCAGCAGCTTTTGCAGGAATAACACTGATAAAAAAAAAATCTAACAAGAATAAAAGCCCAAGCAACCATGAGTATAGTTAAAATAAAGAAAAACAAAGTTCACAGTTTTAATTGCTGCATATGAAAAGTAGTTAAAAATGAGAAAACTTGAAGCAAACTCACCACTTCAAACAATCATTGATGTGCAGCTACCGTACAGTAACTTAGCACAAGATACCCGAAGCCTCTTTGCAATGTGTAAACACAAGTGTGCAACTGTGTATTTCAACAACAAAAACAGAGCTGTATATGCATTTAAGAAAAGGCTTTTGATGGTAGAACTCTTTCAGCTCTGAAGTAACTTCACTGTGTTTGCATCAACTATAACTTTTCAAATCACAGACTCTCAAATAACTCACACTACAGTATACAGACAAAATATTTCAAAATAAAGAGGGACAATCACTATCTGGTTTCAGAGTTGGGGGAGGATTTTATGGCTTTAACAAACTGGTTACATTTTTTGTCCAAGATGACACAACTCAAGTCAAAATACAAAATGTCTTGGGGTAAAAAGAGTTTGCTTTGTAATCACTGTTTTTATTTTGTAATAGCTCCTGAGGTGATGTTGCCTAATATTGTTACTCAAAGATTATGCATCTTACAACACCTATTTTAAAAATAACCCATGCTTAAAGGTTGATAAGGATTATAGTTGCTTTTTCGTTTTTACCTGTAGCTGCAGCTGCAGACGTGCGTCCTGGTATGAAGAACAATCTCGTGATGGCAATGGAGTTATCTGAGTCTTCTTTGCTGTTCACACCAAGATGAGAATCAGGGAAATGACCTAGAAAATCAGTGTTGAGCAAAGCATTGAAAGATAAAGAAAAAAATAAGAGGGACAGACCACAAGCAGAGGAGCAGGAAACATTTTGTTATACGATTGTAAAATAAAGTGTTTGTTGAATTTAGTCGCATATGTGTGAGAAGTGAGACTTCTTGCCTTCTCTGTGTTCAGCATGTGGCCGCAGTTTTCTCAAAGCTTTTTCTGTGCTGTTGTTCCACACAATAATCTCTCCATCGTAGCTTCCTGCACACATCAAAAACAAGACCAAGCAAAGTGAGAGAGCTTATGATGAACTCTTAAAATTGCACAAGGCTTTTTGGCACTTTTATTTTTTAATCAAAAAAACTGTCAGGCTTTCATATCAACTAAGCTAATTAAAACAAAATTTTCAAAAGAAATATAAACAATTAAGACAAACTTTCCGTCAACAAACACACTTTTGCTTTCCTCGTGCTGCTGAATCATGCAAGCCAGCCACTAAAAACCACTTTAAAGATGATAAAGCTCAACATCTGTCCTCAGCTACCATCTGTTCCACCACTCCACATTCACCTCAACAGAAAATGCTTTTCAAATAATCTACATTATATATAAGAAAGAGTCTGTGTGTTTATTATATGAGGCAGGAATCTCATCAGGGGGTTCGGCAGTTGAACAGCAGGAGTTAATGAGATATGTGAAGAGTGTGTTAGTTAAGGGTGTGAGCAAAAGGAGGTATAAAGTTTATGAGAGTGTGGGCAGCCTGCATTATTCATGCAGCCCAGGGCCAGGGTCTGTATTTCAAGTGACTTTTATCATGCTCTGTGTGTGTGTGTGTGTGTGTGTGTGTGTGTGTGTGTGTGTGTGTGTGTGAGAGAGACACAGATGGAGAGATAAAGGGAATGATAAGGTGTAAATATCTGCATCATCTATGCAATGTTAAGCTTTATAATAGAGCAGGATTAACATCACCTTCATCACCTTTTAAAAGACCTTGAATGCACTAAACCTTTTAACTCACATACACAGCACAGAGGCCTGTGGGCACAGGGTTACATGTTGATGTTTACAGTCAGTGGGCATATCAAAAAAAGCAGCAAAACTGATGCAGCAGAACCAGAGATGGTGTTTTATTCTTTCTTTTTCCTTGGGAAACCTAGAAGTCCCTACACTATCCACAATGCAACTTGATGGCAGACAGTTCGCTGCAGATTGATATGCCAGTAGTGACTAATGTAGCCTTAGAGGCTGTACACATGATGCGTTTTTTGCACGCACATTTCTATTGTTACTGCAACAGTTGTGCCCTGAGGTAAACAGAGTTCAACTTTTGGAACACAGCAGCGTGCAAGGCACGTCATGTGATGAGGAACAAACAATTATAGCTAACACATACTGTATCTCTCCTTTTTCTTAAATATCAGTCTCAGTCTATCAGTCTATCAGATAAATATGGAGGAGAAAATGGATCATTTTAATGCAGGGATAACCTGAGCTTTACATCTCTCCCACAGACTATATTTTAGGCTCAAAACACACTCAAGAAACAGCTGGAAGAAGATCAGCTCTGCATTCAGGATTTCTTGAAAGAGGGCTATGACACAGTGATGGTTATAGTTGTTAAGCAACCTCAGATGCAACTCCTCACGCACATAAACGTTGGCACAAAGTGGACACAAGAGTAGCACCTAGCGCCAAACCTCGCGTTTTTCAGGTGGGTAAAAGATGGGGCATGTGTACCACCTCTCAAGCTGCTGGCTTTAGGTGGAGTTCAGAGCAGGTTCCAGACGTCTGGTATAAAACATACACATTTCCTACTTGTCAAATATGGCAGCTTGGTCAGTGGCGCTGCAATTCAACCATGATGCCCTAGGTATCCTTCTAGTGTCAGTTTTTATTACCCAAGGATGGTGAGTCAACTTCCACGTTTCATGCATAATTTTTCAAAGGACCCGGAAGTCCTACAGCATAAAGTCATAGAACAAAGCCTGGAAATCAAAAGAAGAAGGGATGAAAACAAAACAAGATAAAGGATCAACAACAAGTGTTATCACCACTCAGCATGCATCCCGTTTGACACTTGTTAACTTGTTTGGTATGTGACGTAATAGGTCAACCAGAAGAGGGTCCAAAAGCAACTAGCGAGTCAGACATACTTCCGTCAATACTGGGACAAAGGCAGTAGTCCAATTAAATGTCCTAATCGAGCTATAACCATAGCTCGACTTATCTGTGCATGGAAATGGACTGACTGACGCTAAAGGGTGCCTCGTGGGTCAGAATCAGATGCTGACAGCAACTGACCAGCAGTGCCAGACCCAGCACATTTGGTGCCCTTTCCTTTCCAGCCCTTTTTTCTGACTCTAAAACGCTCGCCTACACTCTTGACATTTAGGTGAACTGCTTTGCCAGACTAAGCATTACATTTTTGGATCACATTTTCCTCATGTTAGATCTTTTTTTTTAATGTCTAAATATATTTTTGGGTGCAATTTCCGCACCTCCCTCTGGCTGGCATCCTAGGTAGCCGCCGATGTTTCTTATATGAAGATTCTTCACTGCTGACCAGGCTGCTATATTTGACACCCTATGAATGAGAAATGGTTGTCTGGTAAGCTCACAACAGCACCCTGATTTTTTTTTTTTAGCTTCTAGACTTAACCAGTGTTGACTTAAGTGACATCACTTGAGGACATTTATCAGACTTCAGGCACCTCCCTCTGGAGCCTCAAAAGGCTTTATACAACCCCCTCTTTGACTCACTAACTTGTCAAGAAAGAAGTTTTAAATATACTGTACATATAAATCAGAACATCCTCTGCTTGAAAAAGATGTCCTCACTGTCATTCAGCGTTCTGATGTCTACGTTCTCATTTCCATTTCTAAAACATTTTTTGGCTGTCCATCAAAGTTCAGACGAGTTGGTCCTTGGTCGCTTGGAAGGTGTTCAGCCATGGAGGATTATGGGATCCGAGGAAAGTAGGAAGAGTGAAAAGGGGGGAGTTTGTGACTGAGGGAGGTACACAGGACCCCTGTGTACATGTGCCCTGCTCTGTGTGTGTGTGTGTGTGTGTGTGTGTGTGTGTGTGTGTGTGTGTGTGTTTGACAGTGTCTGTGTGTGAGAAGCCAAGCGGAACCTAGCAAAGACTCTGAATATGGATGAGGAGGCTTCAGTCCCACATCAGCCAAATGTTCCTACTGCAATTGATTCAACTTGAGACACAGACAAACAGATGCACGCACACGCATAAAACACATAGACACACATACATACACTGAGTCCTTCGTATGTGTGTGTGTCCAACAGAACTTTAAATTGACTTTTGTCACTGGTGGCCTTGATGCCACTGCTGCTTTCACTTGGCACATAACTAACACATTCTTTGGCAGCACACATGCTTTGATGTGAAAACAGCATTACTCACTGCAACCCTGAAGAAATGTGCTGGCAACTGAAACTAATGCGTCATCGCTTTTAGACGCCGTCTTTGTGCTCAACGGATTTAGGCAAGGAAGAATTAGCAAAAATAGTTAATGCAGAAAATAACACAGCGATAGTTCACAGTCACCTTTTACTTTAAAGTGTGCGAGCAGATAAATGTGGAAATGCGCGAAATCGGGACGTGACTGGGATTCATCTCTTTTTTTCACATCTGCCCAAAGGCCAGAGAAAGAGAAAGCAATACACATATTAAAGCGTAGGAGGAATTTATGAATGAATTACATAATTTTAATAATTTTTTGAGGAGGTTTGGATTAGGGTTGATCTGGATAAACCAGTGCCTCTGAGGACAGAAAACCATTACAAAATCATTAAGGTCACAAGTCTGATAACCACAAAGTCTCATGAGCAAAACCATAAGCCAAAGATCAGGCAGAGTGTTGTTATTTTGAAATAAAGAGTACTATTTATGATGCAAATCATTTGTATTCATCAGATTCACGGAAATAAATCGCAGATAAAGAGGGATTTCTTGCTGGAAAACTGTAAAAGATTCGATCACAGCATTTGTTTTGTCAATTTCCTGCATCAGCTATTAACAAAAGGATTCATTGTTTCGCTTTAAGCCGAAAATGTGACCACACTGTCATTTCAGAGAGCTCTGCAAATAAACACACAAACATACATCATTTTTTCCCTCTTCCTCTAGCATATACAAACCTCCACCTCTGCAGCCTTGCAACACACAAACACACACGTATGCATGAAAGATGTGAAGTATTAGGTCTCATTTCCCCTCACTCCCACTGTGAGAGCTCTAATAAACATAATTTAAATTGGGCATTGGATTAAATTGGAGGTGGTGGGTGCAGCAGATGTGTGCGTGTGTGTGTATGCGTGTGTGTGAAAGAAATGCAGCAGGCTAACTAGGGAGATGAGGTAAAAAATAAAAAATAAACAGAAGTGAACGGGGAGTGTCAGAGACTGAGAAAAAAGAGAGGAAGCAGACAGAGAGAAGAGCTGAACACACCGACAAGGAAATTGGGGAGCGAACTTTGAAGAAGTTTCCAAGTTCACAAAGTAGCTCCTGAATTGTGCTTTTGTTCCAGCTCTAGCTATTCATTTCCTTCCAAACCATTTCTCTCCCAACTTCGAGAACACCCACTCTTATCTACCTTTCCACCTCCATCCTTCACTTTATCGCTCTCTATACTTATCTCTGGGGTTGATGCGCCCCAGAAGGCCAGAGAGGGTCTACGGTTTATGTCTGCGTTCTACATGCACAGACTGCTGGTAAACTGAAACTGAACTTTGAGTGTGTGTGTGAGCCAAACTGATACAACTTCACAAACTGAAGAGCATACTGGGGCAAATTGGGTGCAGAGTGTTTGTAGTTTGATGGTTATAGAAGTGGACCAGTGACTGGAGGATTGCCAGTTCAATCCCCCAGGCAGAAAAATCTAAGGATGTGATGAGTGCTGAGGCACCTAGATGGTATTTTAAAGTTTCCTATCTTGCATAAAGACCTTCACAGATTGGGACATTCTACTTGTCTTTTGTTATAATGTTGATTTTTATGTAACTTGCAAGGTTTTTTTGTGTCTTTGGTGAATGTTGGTTGTCAGTCCTGAGTTACTTAATGTGACAATTGCCACAGGTTTGAATTCCATGATCCACAAAATCAGTAAAAAAAAGTAAAAATCATGCGCACAAACTTTGGAGAGGTTCTAAAGTTTGTATGAACTCAGATGTGGATGTATTTTTTATTTTTTAAAATAGAGTGATTGACATACAGAGGGAAAACTCCTTTTCTGCTCTTCCATTAGCCAGCGGGGGCCCAGTATTTCTGCATTTGCATAAGCGCCGGCATGATTTTAGGACTATTACTGATTTCACATATTTGAGTAATTTGCGTTTCATACCACTGAATCCACGCGCTGATCAGCTGCCGGTATTCTGGATAACTGTCTGCAATGTATGATTAAATCTTTTTTCCAGCGCTTTTACTTAAGGAATACCCTCGGTGATGTAATAAATACGGACATAACAACACCCACAGCTGCTGGTCCAACTGACTATGTGTGGAAAAAAAACAAAGACATTTTTTAGTCTGAGTAATTGTCCCTCCAAGCTCTCTGTGGGTAGTGCTTAGTCATGGTTATTTTTCCTCTCTCTCGTTCACACACACACACACACGTGCACACACGCATGCGTGCGCGCGCACACACACACGCACAAACAGAGAAATAAGTGGAATCAGAAGTGTGTGTACGTTTTTTCGGAATGTCTTGATTTTGCCTATTAGACAAGTGTTAGTGCTGAGTGCTGTATGTACTATTTTTTTAATCATACATACCTCTTGACTTTTCCAGTTCACCTGCCTCTAGTATAGCTCTAAATAAGAATTTAATTAGGACAGAACTGGGCTCTGACATGTAAAGGTTTCAGCCTGTGGTGGAGGCAAATGTCAGCTCGGAATAGAGAGAAAGTAAAGTGTTATTCTTATAGCTAATAAAATACTGATTTATGAAATAAACTGCCAAAAAAAGTATCTAATCTAATATATCTAATATATCTATCTAATATACGGCATCTAGACAGTGTGACTAACAAAGGACAACAGGGAAGAACTCTGAATCTAAAGGTCCTGGAAGTCATGTAAAAACCAGATAGGGAGTTTCTAATTGGATCATTTTCAATTTACTTATAGCTGTTTTTACTTATATTGTATAATTTGACTTTATCTATATGTTATTGACTTTTAACCAAAAACGCTAAATTGATGGGTGTTAAACTTTTCAGTTGTAGTACACACTCATAGGTATGCAAGGCTGTAAAAGCACACATCAAGGCAACACTTTTAATTGTGAATGCTGAAATATGTTGAGTATTTTCTGCTTTCACATGCGCAAAGACGCACATAAAAACACAGAGCTATTTCAAGCAGAGAGAGTCGTGTGGAGCACAAGTCCTTTGATAACAACACCACTTACTTTAATCAGCAGATAACTGCTCCCAGTTATTTTTCATTTCACTGGAGTTCTTCTTTTTAAGATTAATTTTCATTTCTTAGACTTTACCCCCCCCCCCACCCCCCCCCCTTCTTCCAGCTCTCTCTTTCCTCTGCTTGAGCCCTCACTTTTAATGTAAGTCAAGTGTTTTTTAGGAGAGAAAACACATAGATATACAGGAGCACACAAGCACATGTTGTACAATGTGCCTGTGAACAGTGTGTCATCTTTAGATCAACACTGACTTTTAGTTTTCTAGTCAATATCAAAACTGTGGTTCATGTCTTAACATAAACATATAGAAACACACATACAACTACACACACCTGTGACCAGAGTCTGTGGCGGCTGAAATGCAGCACAGAGCACATCACTGCGATGCTGAACACCTCCTTTCCACTCTGACGGTTCAACAAAAGACTGCGAGAAGGAATGCAGACGGAAAACTGTTAACATCCTGCAGAGACACAGAGAGACACAGAGAGGAGGGGGTGGTGAGAAGTGAGGAGGGTAAAAAGGTGTGACACATACACAGACTTCATAGACTTTCTTTACAGTATACTAGAAAGACACACATATATCTGTAGATGGTTTGTCCACAAACACACACACACACACACACACACACACACACACACAGATACACACACTCCATGACATTTTGTGTGATTATTTTACACATTGTCGACATTATCCTTATTACTAGTAATAGCAGTAGTAATAGTGGTAGTATTAAAAGCAGTATCAATAGCTACAATAGAAGTTGTGATGGCAGCGGCTATATTACTTCTTAGTGATATTTGTAGAAAAAAAATAATAGTTGTAGTTGTAGTAGTAGTAGTAGTGGTAGTAGTAATAGTGGTAATAGTTTTGACAAGTAATGTAAAAATATGCACCAATGTCAATGTTAGCAGCAGCATATTATAGTAGCGGTAGTAGTTGTAGTAGCAGTAACAGTAGTGGCTGCAGTATCAGTACCAGTGGGGGTTAAAAATTATCGATGTCGATGTATAACATGCACATAGCCAGATTAACCATTTCAGTTTGAATCTGGACAAAGGACTTTCTAACTTTATATCCTAAAAGAAAAAAATGCATTTCCTCACACTTTCAGACCATTTCCAACTGAGAGCATTACCAGGAGGGCCAATATTTGACATTTTATACATTTTATTTTGTAATACTTCATTGGGTTATTGTTTAAGAATATTGTCTCTAGAAATGTTGTTTTACACATCAGGGAAGTGCTTGTAATGAACATGGAAACAATTTCTTTACACCTCAGTGCTGCAACAGGCACCATGCATATGAAACAGGGTTTTAAGCACACCAGCTATTAGTTCTGCTTCTTTTGTCTTATATTTCATGACAGCACTTTTCTTGTTTTCTTTCTTGTTGTGCAGGTACTGTACGTGAAATGAAAAGAAAAGATGCACTATTGTTTCAAACTGAGGGATTTGTGTATCAGTGGGATGTGGATATTTCAACCTGCATGAGTTCGAACGAGCAGCAGAAGGCAATCGGACTTTGAATGAAATGCCATGCGACACAGCGCTATATGGATTAAACTGTGGTCTAGGTGGATGTGAAGAAATGGGAAATGATATGAGTGATGAAAGTCATAACGGTAGTATTTCGCTTTACTGCTGCTGATCTGTCGTCTATGTTCTCTTTACCACTGTGACACCCCAGAGAGCAGGAAGAGAAGTGTGTGTGTGTGTGTGTGTGTGTGCGTGTGTGTGTGTGCGCGCATGTGGAGAAGAGAGAGAAAGGGGGAGTCGTATAACTTGATGATAGCACACTGCTGAGTTCAGCTCACTGGGTGTGAAATGATGATGATGAAGATGAAGAGCAGATGTGATGTGAGTATAAAAGAAACACACTCACACACACACACGCACACAAAAATATGAGGTAGTGATACTCGTTAGAGTCCAGATGTCTGTTTGGCTCTGACTCGTTGGCAGGCAGAGAGAGCAGGAGAGGACAGAAATATGCACACACGCACACATGCACACAAACAAACACACAAACACAGAGTTTTTCTCACATACACACATATTCACTGTGACTCTTTGACAGGTGCAGTCTCTTTCATACACAGCGTGCAAACACACAGAGTTTATGAGGGTGTTACTGCATCTAAAGTCATTAAATTCACCTTGGTCCTAGAATTGCCAGTTTAAGTTTTTCAGTACCACACATTTTGAGTTGTTTTTTCAATATTTGAATTATGCATATGGTAGGCTAAGCACCATATAATAATCAAACTTAAGTACACACATTTTAGTACCTTTCCCAGCCCATCACCAGTATACTCCTCTTCAGCAGCAGCACCTGTGAAATCTCCACAGCCCGACCCAGGCCAGCATTCATCCTGTGGAGGCAGTGGCCATTGAAGTCCCATACCTGCAGCACAAAATAAAACTCAATTGCTATCACAGCACTAAATGTCTCTAATTGCTGTGTACAACACCCAGAGCAGCAAACAAGTATTTGCTATGTGAGGTTAAGGCTGAGGTATGGCATCCTGAGGAGAGCATGAAGTCACACTCCCTCTGTGTGTGTTGTAATCAGAGCTTCTCTGTTGTTTGTTGTGGTCCAGCCAGCACACATGAACACAAAATTAACGTTACCTTGACTTTGATTAGCAATTCTGATTAGTTCAACCTTGAGTGCAAGTGAATGTTTGTGCAAAATTTCAAGCCATTTCCACCCAGGTGATTCTGAGAAATTACTTAAAGTATAGGAGTCAAAGTTGCAGTGACCTTGAACTTTGACCACCAAAGTCTGATCAGTTCATTTTTGAGTCCAAGTGAATGTTTGTGCAAAATTTGAAGAATTTCCTCCAAGGCATCTTTGATGTTACATTCACCAAAAAGTTGAGAGATGAATAAATTAACTCAAAAACATTATGCTTCTAGCCATGGCTTTTGCCATCACAGAGGCATAATAAAAGCCGGTCTATTCAAAGAAGCTAAACACATTATTTTCTAGAACTGAAGTCAGGATGACTTGAAATTAGAATATTTTTTGGCCACCCACATGAGGATACAAACAAGCCTTGGTCCTACCATACACCAATCAAACATGACAGCTCAGGTAATATTTCACACAGTCTGTCCAATTTTGGATGATGACGCAGTTTGGATCTGTGTCTGTTGTAGCATTTAACAAAGAAACACTGATTGGCCCAATGGGAAGGCTGTAATTAAAAGGTCAAAATTTCAAATTCTGAATGTCCCTAACTGCTACACCACGGGTTCAGTGTTGATGAAAATTAGAGAGATGATGCATCTTGTTCCATTTTGTCCTGAGGGGTGCCTGTTTCCTCTGCTGAGGATGATTTGCGTAGTCGCTTCAAATGGCTCTGTGAGTATATACCTGACACTGCTTGCACATGCACAGGATGCATATGGCTGCATCCTCACAAAGGCTCATGGGGTAAGAGAGCTGATGTGGTTGATTATATTGATAATAATATGCGTAATTATTTTACTCATCTGTTGAGAAAAATTGCACTGCACATGGATTCATTATGCAGTGCTTGAATGTGGAGTGCAAAAACAGTCACAGTGCACCACTTGTTTGGAATACCAACCAAATTTGAAACTAAAAGAAAAATAAAAAATTCTGTGCTCGACACGATTTTTCCCACAGAAGACACACATGCATGTGCAGTCACATAATTAGAGAGAATGCAGACAGAGAAAGCTATAACTTCTCTCTAAAATGGAAAAATGTGGAAAAAACACTCATTATGTGTGGCGTCAACATGCATAACCAAAGATACCCTATCTCACTGATTCAAAAGCACACAGCAGCACTGAGATAAAAGAGAGGCTGATGGTATGCCACTTCTGTTTGAGAGGCATATGCCAATATCTTTGCAGTATGCCAGTGTTGACTAAACACATGCAGGCCTTGACAAACAGTGTGTCGATCATTTTTCACTGACGCATACTATGTCCCAGTTGTGTGCTTGAAACTGGTATGGCTGTGGTTTTACAGTTATTGACATAAGACTGTCACATCAGTGCAGCCTTCTGATATGCAAATGTGGTGGATATACTCTGACTAAACAATGCAAACATACATATACATAAATGTTGTGTTTTCTTATCTTTTAAAGATTTTTTTTTAAGATTAGTGGCTGGTAAATGCTGTTGATGGCTATTAGTTACCAAAGGTCTACAGTGCCTCCTCCTGGCAGATGCCGGTGCTTGCCTCTTTTTGCAGAGTCATGCCAAATTAAACTATACCTGGCATAATCAATTGAAGCATGTATTGTCATTAAAGATGACAGGAAGGTACTCAACAGTGAAAAAAGCCCTCTAAGTCATATGACAATATGGCAATGATAAGAGCAGTGGAATAACAGAAACAAGGCAAACACCGCTGGATCAGAGCAATATGTCAGGACGGTATGTTGATAAAAGAGCTGTATACGACACTCAGAGCATGTCTATGATTGATTGATGATGATGATGATGATGATGATGATGATGATGATGATTGATGAGTCTGAGCTTTCAACATGGAGGTGGCTGAGCTGACAGCTAGCAGAGCTAACAGTGCTAACAATGACAACAGTGTTGACAGAGCTAATATTGTTCGACTGGGGGGAGTCAGAGGATGGGAATTACACTTTTGCAACAAGGGAGTTGATGTTATCAGCAGTTACCGCCTATAACCGCCATGTTGATGCTCTGAATGTCATTTACAGAACCTTTAAGGTTCCCTTGACCTGGCAGACTATTTACATGTGATCCAATATATGATCACATTCCACAAGTAAATTGCCAAAAATAGTGCGGTTAGATGGCACTGTATCTTTGTTATTGGCTAGCTACAGCCATTTCAGCTAAGGCTATATACTATAATAAGTTATTTTACAACCAGTGGTAGAAAGTAATTGCACATAATCTAATAAAAGAACAGACAAGAGTAATTCAGTGTACATCAGGGGCATTTGTAAAACAAATCACTGCAGTGACATTGCTAACGATCACCACAGAAGTTCCCTCTTGCCACTATGGTAGATAAAATGTGAAAAAGTGCTCTCTAGGGTGCCTTTCCAGTGGATAAAATACAGTGCAGTGCTATATAGGCTGCCCTACATGCTAGAAATCTTCTGCACCCTAGTGTGCCCCTACCACATGCTGGTGCCCTTGTTAGCAGCCATACAGGGACAAATTGCAGCAAGGGAATTAAGTGTTCATTTTTCAGGAGAAGTTACTCCTCTGTCACCTCTTCACATCTTGTCATGAAACTTATTTCAGAGTTTGCATTTCTATGAAGACTGACCTACAGCTATATGGTTCACAGCTGGGCAAGTGTGTGTATGTAAGTGTGTGTGTGTTAACCTACTTTGACCTCTCCATCAGCGCCTGCAGTAAACAGCCGGGTCTGCGTACCATCCAGGGCCATGGCAGAGATCTCTGCGTTGCCATGACAACGGTGAAACTGCTTGACCTTTTGGCCTGTGTCAGCAAGCCAGCAGATCACAGAGGAGGCAGAGTCACTGCTGACTACCTGCAGACATAGAGAGACAGGATATCAATCATCAAAAGGAGTTTGATCCTTTCTATGCAGCGACGAAAGGCAGGCTCCACTGATGTATTCTTTAATGACGCTCGCAAAGCTAAACAATTCTTCACACTTCGTTACACTTTATTTTAGCGCTACGTCACGGCTGAAGAAAATATGCGACTAATGCTGCTGTCAAGTGGGAATAAAAGCAGGGGGGTAAAAAATCAAGAGTGAATGCACTGAAATGCTTCATTTGAATTTATTAGCTATTTCTTATTCCCTACACTGCATGGGAAACTAACATCAGCTGTGTAAGTCTGCCATGGAGTAGCGTAAAGGCAACAAAACATGGAATAAATAATCATATGACACATAAGTTTAATAAAAAGGTATGGAGCATTGTTCCTCTGTTAAACATCTGTTCTCCTCTAACCAAAGTGTTATGAAGCGTGTTAAGTTTCAGTACATCAGTATCAAAGCAGCATACCCAAACACTATGAAATTAAAAATTCACTTTCCCATTTTTAATCCTGTGTCCCTGTGTTAAATGGTCATTTATTTATTTCTATATGCCAAAACATGTAAAAAAAAAAAAAATTGAGTTTCTGGGTATTTTATTTAATTAAAATCCCTGTCTTTACTATTTTCGTAACAGTTACAACTGTTGTCACTTAAAATACTGTTTTGTGCACGATCCAGTGCTCAGGGGCGTTTCCAAAAGTTCATCCAATCAAGTGAGTCTTTGACTGACAAGGTAGCCATGACAGTCATATAAAACTGCACTTTAGTGCTTGTGGGTTTTAGTAGGTAACAGGGCAATGTGGGGACAGGTATGACAAGACATGTGTTTGGATATCAGTGGGCAAAACCTTTGTTTTAATTTCCAGAATAATATAGCTGAGGTCTAATTCATTTATCTCTCTCTCTTCCTCCTCCTAATCTAACCTCACCCATCCTAATATATCCCCCTTTCACACTTGAACTGCCCTGTCCATTAAAGGCAATAAAAGCCCACAGAAATAATCTTGATAAAAAAATGGAAAAAATCACTCTTGTGACTGTACGCTGCTTAAATATTCAGTTTCAAGTGGAATCATGTCACAGTATAGAAACCAAAGGCTCTTACTAAAATTTCATGGGGAGTTAAATGGAGTCAGTATATTTGTGATATACAAACACAGCCAGCAATCATATTAATACTTAATCATTGATAATAATATAAGCAATATTTGTAGAATTGGAAAAGCAATCCTTTTAGGGTCCATTTAGTAGCTGTTCAGTAGCTTTTGATCTCATTATATGATCTTCATAAACAAATGGATGAGAAGAACAGACAAGAAGCCTTCAATGTGCTCAAAGAAAATACAAATTTGAGCATTTAACATATTCATGACAACCAGGCAAACCTCATTCTCTGATGAGGAGCATGTGATATGGTCAATACCTCCAGAACAGCTACCAAATGGACTTTAAGTTGAGATTTTATCAGCAACTACTGTTTCCAAGGTCAAGATCAAATTTTCAAACATACAGCTGACAAGACTTACACTGCCTGCCTACTGCTTGTTTCTGGATAAAGCTCAATTGAATCAGTAAAGAGATTAATATCAAAGCAATAAAGTATCAGGGAGCCATCTGACCTGCATACCTGTCTGAACAGACTATTATACAGCACACACGTAACAGGGTGCTCATGGCTGCTGGTCCTCTTCTCCTCCTTCGTGGTCTCCAGCAGGAGAAGCAGGCTGTTGAAGGACAGCAAGAGGAGTTGACGCTCTTCATGGAGAAACAGGAGGGTGTGTGTGTCCTCCTGTGTCTTTGGGAAGACACCGGCAAGACGGTGAACGCACAGCTGAAGAGGTACGTCCCACAGACACAGGACCTGGAAAGTGTATGAGTAGATGGATTGTACCATAACTTCTGAACTCTGAAAGCCACTTATTATCACAAAATGTTGTCATAATTACAAAACAAATACAATAATTGCCAAGAAGAATGGTTACTCTAGAAGTCTGCGCAAAATCTGCCACTTAGTCAGAATTCACAAGGACTCTGCCATATTGCTTTACAGCATACAACAAGAAGACTGTCGCTGTTTCAGGAATTCTTCCAGAGGAATCCAAGGTAAAGCTTTCAGAGTTTGTTGCAATGGCAGATGGTGTTTGAGCAGAAGGCAGATGGAACATAAATCACTTCTAAAATATTCATTATCTTCAGAAAAGCCAAAGAGAAGGCAAACATGCACAGCGCTACAAGGGGGGGAAAGGAAAAGCAGCACAAGCACCAACATCCTCTTTGCATCAGAAAGAAGGAAAAGAAGATGTGGTCTTCATTTTGAGAGAGCTCTTATAATGGCAACAGTCCGAAACAGGCTAACAATCATCTGAACCACATCCTCCTTCCTCTGCAGTAATTACAGCAAGGTATCACAATTAATATTGCAATGATAGGGCTCTTTATCATTACATTATCTCCTCTCGCAGAGCACTGCTGTACACACAGACACACACTCCTACCTTATCTTTGGAGTAGCTCAGCAGTTGTTGCTTGGTCTGCAAGAAGCGAACTGCTGTGACGGGACTTGTGTGCCCGCCGAGCGTGCAAACTGGCTCCGAGGTCACAAACGGGTTCCACAGCAAGACCTGATGATCCACACCTGCTGTGGCTACAACCAATCAGAGAGTCTCAAATTAGCGGAGGCGCCAACTGCACTTAATTACAGGAAACCATACTGTTTTAAGTCCACTACAAAAAAAGCGGCATTTGATAGTTTTAATGCATCTTAATGCCTTTTGTAAGCCTAGAAAATATTCTTTTCAACTGTGGCAACCAATCAAGGCACATGAAACACACATACAGTTTTGTGATGAAAGTGTTTGTGCTGTTTCTTCACAGAGACAAATTTGTGATTTCAGGCTATACAACTGAAACTATCTTGAGGATGAACAATTTACTTTGACATCTCAAGTCTGAGTACACACTGGTCCCCACCTATCAGATTGAGTTCACGGTGGTGGTCCATGTCCCAAACACCCCTCTTTGTAAAGAAAGTCGTGACTCGTAGACTCCTGCTTTCCTTTTCCCGCCAGCCGATCACCATGCTGCTCTGCGGTCTGGTGCTGCAGGACACAAAGGCTTCCAGAGAGCCCAGGTAACGTACTGCAGGAAGCAGAAAAGAGTCAGAAACTGCTTGCAAATTTTCGGACAGACAGGCTGTTAAATCATTTTTGTCTCTTTTTCCCTTTGTTTTATTGTTGTTGTTTTTATGGTTGCTGTTTACTCTGGTAGTAATTATAATTGGAAATCTGTTGTTTATAATGCATCAGCAATGCACAAGCACTGGTGAGACAGCTGGTTTCAAATACTGCACTGAAGTACAGACCACCTGTTTTATTTGTGTTGAGATGTGTCGTAGCAGCCCTGTTTCCTAGAAATTAAATTTATATCATAGACGGTATAACTAATGGACACAACTACTGTGACGTAAGTCATTGGTTTGTGGACTGCTATTTTGAAGCCTGGAGTTTGGCATTTTGGCTATCACCATGTTGTTTTTTTGGAGCAAGAAGTGACCATATTTGGACAAGTGGTTGGAGTTGTGGAGTTGTGGAGCTGTAAACAGATGACTTATATAAAAATTCACCCCCATACAGTTGTTAGGACACCAGTTTTTAACATGGGTGTATATGAGGATTGACTTGTTTTTGACTTCTTCTCAAGTGGCAATTTGAGTAACGGTAGTTTCTGGCACTTCTGCACTGGCATAATTTTTCAGTCCCAGAGGTTGCTACTTGGTTTACATAGAACTAATTTGAAATCGCAAACGCTCTTTTGAGTGCAATGCAATGCCAGAAAAGTTATGTTTTGTATTGACATAATTATAAAAATGTTGCCAATTAACATACCTGGCAAGTCACAAAAATGTTGACGCTGAACGTGTAAGCAAAATGTTCACTGACTATGAATTTCAGTTGTTTTCTGCCACAAAGGACAATCTTTATATATTATCCACTCATAGTGACTTCAGCATTATTTTTTTCATTATTACCTTTTTATTAGAATTTAACCAGGTTCACAGTCTTTCCCTTATCTTAACCATGTGCTTTTATTACATAAACCTAACCACTGAAAAGAGTCGGGAAGGCAACCAGAGATTCTCTTGTCACATTTCTGTTTTTTGCCTCTATCCACATAAATTTAAAAAAAAAATGTCGCTGAGCAAAATACAGGAAGCAATTGTGATTGTGTCCACACATCACAACAACAGTTAAGTAATATAAAAATGTAGTCTTTGGGCCCTGACACACCAAGATAACAGTTGACTATAGGTCAGTGTTGAGCTGTCTGTGGGCATCTGTCACCGTTTAAGCATGTTAAAGTGGAGCTGGTGGACGCTGTCAGTAAATGAAATCACAGAAGAAAGAGAAGAGAAATGAAAGTGAGGAAAGCAAACAAACAGCTAAGGCAAAGAGGACGTGAGATCAAAACAAACTTGTTATATATGGAAAGATCATTAACAGGAACAGTTTTTAACTGTTTGTACTTTTTTCCACGAATCCACAGTAAATAATCTTTGTTCTTTCAGTATCAGGTTGTGCGGCCAATAGGCTAACTAGCATCTTGAATCCGTGCAACTTGCTGCCTGTTGGTGTGGAGAATTATTTCCTCTTATATAGGTGCAGAACGCACGTGCTTGTTGGCCATTTGCTGTGGTCTTTGCGATGTGTTCAGGTGCAACAGGTGACCTGAGGTGATTTAACAGTCAGACTTCGACCCCACTAGCTCTTTGGTGTAGGTTTGGTGTGTCTGGGCCTTTAGAGAGAAATTGACTGACTATGGGGGAATGTGTGACTGAGCAGAGGGACAGTCTCCATATGACTGAGAAGAAAAGGGCTAATTCATTAAAATGTTTAACAGCACAGATCTGATCATAACTTTTTCCATCGAAACTGAGCTTCAGAGAAGAAATAAGGAAACAATCATTAAATGAAGGCCACTGGCTTCCAAGCAGCCCCTCTGCGTGGAGCAATAATGCAGCAGAAGTTACCAGCAGAGGGAATAAATTAGTGTAAACTCAGACAAATTCAATGTAAAACAACATTGCAGCACATTTTGATGATGACACACTGTTCATTAGTTACTTCATCCCACTGATGCCAAGATGCTTTCACCACCAGAACTCTGAAGGACATCCACTCTCTGAAATGGCTGTGCTAAATGTGCAATGACCGCAACCCTGGTGTATAGTAAACCAACCAATCCGCAGGCACTCAGCGCAGCATAGAATTAGGCCAGTTTGATTTGCTCACTGGTATTACAGAAAATGTAATGGATCTTGCATCACCATCCATCTCAATTAACACTTTGATTGAAAACAGCTAAATTGGATGCCACACGTCTCCATTAGAGGCTGCCTAGCTTTCAAATACTGCACAAATAAGTGTGAGCTTGCGAGATAGCATATGACAGTCGCAGGTCAAAGATCAGCCGCATTGCTAGGGCAAATAATTACGTCTGATTGCATTTCATACACCACGTCTTTTCTGCCGCCTGTGAATGAAAAGATCAGAGGATTTTTAGACGGCGTCGCATGACTCATCATTGATTAATGAGGCCTTCTCTCTTTCACTGACACACACAAATCATAAGTCAAGCTATTTATGATGCAGACACACATACGTAGCATCAGCTTTAGCCTGCTTTCACCAGTATTGTAAATAATATCATACTTTTATTGCTGTGAGTTGAGAATTTAAGCAGCGGGAGTCATTTAGATCAAAGCAAACCTCTTTTGTACGGCGACAAATCACTGCACATTTTCGGAGACTTTACCTACACGCTGATGTTGATCCTTTTTCATTTCTTTGATCACAACATTATGTGGATATGTTAATGCTTTGCTCTCTCACACGCTTCCCACAGCTCTCCTTCCTTGTCCTTTCGATTCTGTGTCCATCCCAATTTCCTTCTAATTTCCTCTCACTTTTCCTCTCAGTTCCACCAACCTCCTTTTACTCTCCTCCCCCTTCCTCCCTCCTCTCTCTGGTGGCCCATGAGCCCTAAGGTTTGGAGGTCTGGATAACCAGCCATGTCTAATGGTACACAGCCCACTCATACTGCAGGGTGGGCAACTTCAAAAGAAACAGCACCAGCACCCCAGAGGTATGCAAACACACATATACAGTTGCACAAGCTCCTTTCCTTTCTCACACTCTCAAAACACCACACATACGCACGCACACGCACGCACGCACGCACGCGCACACACACACACACACACACACACACACAGAGAAAGCCTTAGTACTACACTTGTTGTTTTGCATGCATGCGCACACACAGCCTACAAAATTTCAATTAAGCAGTGCTTTTAATGTTTTGGCACTGTCTCCTCTGTTTCCCCCTTTTTTGTTTCCCCTTTGTTTTCCCATTTGTTGTGGTTATTTATATGTACTTTATTCTTGTTTTCCCCCTTTATCAGGATCTCCCCTCTCAGCCAAGCTAGTCTCAGAGCGCTGCCTCGGCTGAATCATTATCAAACAGCCCAATGACTCTTCAGAGGGGCTCTACGCGAATGATGCAATTGAGATACAACTAAGCGACCTCTTTGTTACCCAGGCTGAGCTCAAGTGGGGGTGTCTCAGGAGGCCAGACCTCAAGCCCGTGACTTTATGCCAATAGTCAAAAGTCTGGCTATGCAAGACTATAAAGTGGATGACTCAGGACTCGCTGCATGTGTGTCGGTGTGTGCGCATCAGCGACACCGACACACCCAAGCGTTTCCACGGTGTTGCATAAGCCGTTATTGTAGCGATACTGAAAATGTGAGCAAGCGAGCACAGACAGTGGCTCTCATCTCAGGTGTCAAGGTGAAAGAGTGTGTTTGCAAGTGCTTCTGTAATCTGAGCCACTGATTTTGGACCAAAGGCCCCGGGTGAATGCAGTTAACTAAAGGAATGAAAAACTGCACGAATTGGGTTCCAATTAGCGAACAGCAAACTAATTTGGAAATAACACGTCTTTGATACTTTGGCATGTTGGAACACAACTTCTATTTCTGCTTCATTTACATGGAATATGAACAGTAGTGCAAACAGAGGACTTACACACAAATGTCTCATGGGACAAAGTGAAGTGATGTCAAAATGTCAAAGGTCAACTTCACTGTGAGTTCATAATGTTTTGCAAAAAACACTTTTCTGGCCATTATTCAACAACATATATCAGGAACAGAAGGAGAGACATTTGGTCAGATATTGAATTGGTGAAACTAATCTTTGGTGTCCACCTTGAAACTGTGCTGATTCTATTGATCTTCTGTGCTGTTGGGGGGATAATATGTGTGAAGCATCATTGTTTTCACAGACATGGATGTAAATTTGAGTAAAACTTGACTCATTCGCAGAGGCATACAACCATAAGGCATGTTCTTATCTCATGTCGGCACAAAAAAGTACAACTTTTTATATGTGTGTGTGTGTGTGTGTGTGTGTGTGTGTGTGGTGTGTGTGTGTGTGTGTTTTACCTGCCTTTCCTAACCCAGGCATGCGTGTGTGCTTGGTGTGTCACAGTGTAACAAGAGTGATGCTTTCCTTTGACCAGCTCGTCCCACGTGATGATGGCTGCTGAATCTGAGTCTGTCTTCAGACTGAGTCTCTCAAACAGAGATATCTGAGCTGAGGTGAAATATAAAGCGCTGACCTGCAATAGCAAACATACATGGACACACAGTTATGGAGCAATGGACCACTGAACACATACAAATAATGCAGAAAAATGGAGATTCATGTCAATGTTCTGTCTCCCTCCTTCTCTTTCTCTTCCCTTCTTTCTATTATTCTGTGCATTACCTGTCCTCCAATGTCTCCTAGTGTGAGGACGGCCTGGTCTGGCTGAGAGGGATCCACCCAGTAGTCCAAACACCAGGGAGTAAACTTCAAACCCTATAGAAGAAAAGAAGTGATATGTACAATGCTAGGCTGTGGCTAAAAAAAATGTCATATGTCATAATATATATATATATATATATATATATATATATATATATATATATATATATATATATATTAGAAAAGGGACTGTATAGTGTTTTATAAAAATTATTATAAATATTATAAAAAAGTATGATACATTATATAAATATCATAAAAAAGTCAGAATTGTTGACGGCCCTGGTACAATGTTGTGTGTCATGTCCATTTACACTTTTCTCAGGATATTTTATACATAGTGTGATGTAATCTGATTCTGATTCTGATTCTGTAATGACAGAAATGTCTAAAACCGAGAGAACCAAAACATTAGAATATAAATAAATGCAGCTCTTACCTGAATTTTATACTTGCAGCTGAAGTCCTGTTTTGATAGAATGTCATAAAAACACACCTCCTTACTTGTTAAAGAAGACACCGCTATCTGAGAATAAAGGGAAAAAAAGAGTTGAAAGTTTATTAGAAACAGACTAATCCAATTATGATTTAAGAATTACCCAGACTGATAATAGATGCATACAGTAGCTGGAAAATCTTCATGTGTATTGTGTAACAAAATTCTAACCATTACACACAAATATGTGTTTATAAATGTTTATTTTCTAAACATTATGCAACAACTTCATGTCTGCAATGCCATTAACCAGTACCACTGATCAATTGTTAACTGATTGAGTGAAATGCGTGTTCACCACTGTGCAGTACAATATCCAGCCAAATAAGTCAGACCACTTATCAATAATTCACTCATCATACATGAATTTCTATGGGGACACCTGGTGGCTCAGTGGATAGAGCGGGCGCCCCATGTATAGAGGCTGTGTCCTCGCTGCAGTGGCAGCAGGTTCAGTTCCATCTTTGGCCCTTTGCTGCATGTCATCCCCTCTCTCTCCCCCTTTCACACTTGTGCTGTCCTATCAATTGAAGGCATCAACGTCCAAAAAAATATTTTTAGAAAAAAAATGAAAAATAAAATGATTCCTATGATAACAGTTCTGTAAACTCTGCTAAAAGACCCAGAATGTGTTATCATAACCAGGACACCAATCAATAATCTGCCTGACTGACTTTTTAAAAGTGAAAGTCACCTTGTTTACATTGTGCA
Source organism: Plectropomus leopardus (assembly GCF_008729295.1). NCBI lineage: Eukaryota > Metazoa > Chordata > Actinopteri > Perciformes > Serranidae > Plectropomus > Plectropomus leopardus. Next base: position 11,271,453 of record NC_056467.1, on the reverse strand, counting down.
GCAGCACCATGTCTGTGACCCAGAGGTCTTTGGGTGTGACCGTGCTGTTTTGCAGTCGATATGTGTGCAGGAGGGACATGTCTTCTCTGCTCCGCAGTCCTACAGTTCCTCCTTTACTCACAGTGAGATACTGACCTGAACCCTGCAGGTTCAACACCTGGGAAGACCGGAGGACATCACAAAAAAACATTTAACCGGGACAAAATATACAGGTTGGGCAAAGCAACAAAGCTTACTTCACTCTTTGTAAAACTGACCTTCAGCTTAAAGGCTCTTTGTGAATCAGCTGGTAACATTTTGATGTTACATTAATTAGTAAAATAGGGGTCTTGAAGATTTAAGTATCTCAGTTTAAGATATTTTCTTTTCTTTCGTGCTTTTATTTTGCCATAAAACTACACTTGAAAAACTCCATAAAACATGAGCTCCACCCTCGATCTTATTGTGAGTTGAAGAGAGTAGGACGTGTTATTCTGTGCCAAAACCAATTTTAAAAAAAGGATTAATGAATGATGTCATTTTATTGGCTAAGCTTCAAGAAAAAAAACAGAGCAGCAGGAAAAATGCTTAGGCTGACTTTGTCTGATGAGAAAGAGACACTGAATATCGTTAATGAAAGAAGAGGTTTATTAATATGTACAGAATAGAGGTCAGTGCTTAGATGTACTACCAATGTAATTACTGCAGACTGGGTCACTTTCCCACAGCTAACTGAAGCCTTTGAAGGATCTCTCAGATTGGCATGTCATATATTTATTGTTAATTATTCCAATAACCTATTTATCAAGGGTACATGTACACTGTTACACTCGAGTCACTGGTACAATGGTCTTCTAGTGACATTTTTTTCTCAACTGTATCCAGTGGAGTGCTGACAATTAACCTTCTGTAAAGTGCTTAAAAAACATTAGACTTCTTGAAAAATGAAACATACTGCACGTCACTGCTCAGTTTGTCTGTCTGGCTGCCTTTGTGATAATAAGCCAAAGTCCTTCCCATTTTTTAAGACAGCCTGTACATTTTAATGATTTTAGTCTCACTGAAGCCATAATTGTTGAATGGTAAGCCTAACATTCACTCCTGCGCTGCTAACAATCATAGAATTTCAATAATGTCAAAATGTAAGATATCCGTGGTTTACATGAATGTACAATCCAATTTTGTCTGCAACTGGGCTGTTAAACTTCAGGAAGTGTGTATTTTCTGAGAAATGGGACTTCTGTTTGTTTTTGGTGTGAAGTGGTGTCAGAGAAATGGGCTATTCATCCAATGGAAATTTTTTTCGGACTAAGGGGGCTTTGGAAACTGGGCCACTGTAACAATGGACAGTCCCGAGAAACATTATCGTTGTTTTAGTGTTTCTGGCCAACTAACGAGTGTAAGTGCAATATTTCATTTCCTGTTAATTCTGTTTACTCTCAACCAACTCTTTGAGGGATTATGTCACTTTAAGGTTCTATCTGTAATTTTTGTCAAAATTGAGGTATTTTTTATATTCTTATTCTATGACAATCTATTGACATTACGTAACGTTTTTTTTTTTCGTTCTATGAGTTCTATACCTTTTTGGACTTTTTATTTAGAAAATAATACTGTGCAAATCAGTTTTGCTGTTTTGAATGCAAAAACTTGATGCTCAATAACTCAAAACCTTTCAGAATACAGATAGAATCTCATGATTAAAACATGGCGATTAGCTAGCTATTTTGCTGCTTAAAACCTGGCTATACTTAAAAGCTGCTCGTTAACTTTGTCTTTGGTAATGAAAAGGTAGTGTGCAGGGGGTTTATGTGGAGCCATAAAAAACTGCACTGTATGAGAGTTTTCTCTGAGTTTGTCACAACAAGTTTGTCACGACCATTTTGACATTACACAGTCATTTTATCTGTTGTTAAATAAAATATGGATGAATTCAGCTTTAAGTACATTTTTCACTACTCTGCATATGTCATGCTGCTGTTTCAAACAGTAAATTAGACTCTTCTAAGTCCCATTGGTCTGTCTGCCTCTTTAAGACAGATCTAAGTTAAAGGGGTCAAAACCTTCCAGCCATTTAGAAAACAACTTACACAACATTCTGACATTTTGACATTCTCAGGATTGATAGATTAAAGTGGTGAGCCATCACTTTATCCACAGCAGTAGGCACTTTATACCAGCCCCTTCATTTACATATTAATTGATAGATGTTAAACTTAAAGGAGTCCAGAGCCATTTATCTCAAAAGAGGTGTGCCTTTTTGATGAGCAAGACCCTAATACTTTCGCACATTTCCTTGCACAATGTTTAATAATGTGGAATTCCACCCAGTCAGCAGAGTTTTGGATTCTCCAGTCAGTCAATGTCAAAATGTTTTTCAGATAATATGCTGCAATATATCATTTGTTTAAAATGCGCAACATGCTCTAACTCTCAAAACAAACTCTTCCTCTCTTAAAAAGCCTCCAAGACGTCAGCGACCTTTTACCTTTTGAACCGGGTCTCGGTGTGGACAGGTCAAAGTGCGTGGTGGCTTCCAGCAAGGCACGCTACTGCTTCTGGTGTTCTTCACTTTATCTGAAAGCGCCATTAGCAGAAAAGAGCACAGGCCTCCCCAGTCGACACGTCCCTCTTCTTTCACGTCGTCGATGTCCAAGAGGAGGCCGTGATGCTCCTGAGTGACAACCACGCTGTCAAACAGGAGGCCATATTCCTCCTTGGAGCCATGACCAACTGATGACCAAGCCAGACTGATGAATTCAGTTCTGGATAATGAGCGAGGTGCACCTGAGGGGTCCTGGGGAACACAAGAGACATTGCACAAGGTCTGTACACAAATTAAAAAAATACCCTATTCAAACCTGGTATTAAGATGTGTCTCAGGTGATGTGATCACAAGTGGAAATGACCACCAAGACGCACTGTGATTTGATCACTTAAACCACATGCCAAGGTGGCGTGGGACATATTTCGTCACATATCTTTTGAAGTTGAAACTAAGCACCAACCTCCAACACTGAAAAATGAAGTCATTGAATGCGGAAGTTCCAAAACTGCAATTCATCGAAAAGCCACGTGAGGCTGCTCAAACAGAGTAGACCCCCATAGATCCCAGTCTTAAAATGCTCAACTTTACAGCAGAAATAAACATGTTTACAGCCTGGTACAAAAAACAGTTTCGGTCTCTGTAGCTACATTTAACCTTCATGACAACTGTACGGGGGATGAATTTTTATACAGTTAATCCGATTTTATTACAGCCCAAAGTTATGCATATTTAAGGGCGGGGCTGCTTGATCGACAGGCTGTCTGCAAGTCGTCCCTACCGGTCATTGCAATTAGTCAGATCCCCCCATTGCTCCTCTACAGCTCCAGCCTCTCATCTAAGGTCACTTCTGGCCCCAAAAGAACAATATGTTAATGGCCCAAATGCTGAACACAAAGCTTCAAAATGGTCACGGTAGCTATATCCATTATTTAAACATTCGATGGTGTTAATGTTAACGCAGTGCTGATGCATTTCCGACAAGGTCATCAGTGCAGGAAGTGGTGTTTATTTTGGTGACAGTGTGCTAATGCCTGTAACATACCCATTTTATGACGCTGGACTAAGTGTTGCGTGACCTTCCCTTGTTTTACCTTATGAAAGGAGGCATGCTGAAATCAGCTGACAGTGATATCTTCAACTGTGCTAACACAACTGCTAATGACAAAATCTGAACACAAGTGGTCATCTGGAGACACATGATAGGCAAGTGTGAACTGCGATGTGTCTGTCCACAGCTGTTAATAGCAAGTCTAAACAGGCTTAGAATCTAAAACACAATGTGCTGCAGACTCTTCTCTGTTTTGTTTTTTTCAAGCATTTCTTATGAGACCTGGAGGTGTGGTACCGTGGGGTACTGGCAAACAGAAATGATAACACTCTTCTGTAGGCGTTTCCTGTGTGAATTAAAGGTGTTTTAATATAAGACTATTAATAAACACTCACCGTGAAAAGGCTCTGTAGCTTTCTATAGTCCTCAGTGTTCATCCTGCTCTCAAGCTGTGCCACCTCCATCCTCGTTCCCATCGTCAGAGCTCAGACCTGTCAATCAATCACCAACACACCAGGCAAGGTCAGGAAGGTAAAGCGGGTGTATGTGAGTCTATCCTCAAGACTCACAGTCAAATAATAGATTCCCCTCATTTCTAAGTGTTACATGACGACACAAGATGTTCTCAGCTCAAGTAATCCCTAAGTAACCTTCTATATCTGCTTCACAACGGGTTGTCATGTCACACTAATCATGCGGCACACTCACAGCAGCAGTGGACTTCTTTTGTTGGCTCTTTTCACTGTATCCAAACATATCAGTGTTGAATGGTGTGCAAAGGTCTTTCATTTTCAACAAAAGTTCCCCCCCTGCTCAGTGGCTTTCAAAGGTGGGTGAATAGATCCCCCGAATGATGTCTCAGGAATGGTTCGAACAGGCAGCAGGTTGCCAAAGCATGTCAAGTCACTGTTATATCAGGTAATGTGAAACAGTGGAGTCAGGTAGGGGAGCAGTTTGAATAGTAGTATGAATAAACGTAGGATGCGTTAAATTAACTTGTGTGGTGATTAAAGGCTTGTTTGAGGTCTTAGAAAGAAATTTGAGATGATGAAACAAGTTTTTCATGAAATACTACAAAGGGGAGAAGACAGAAAAGACTCTGGGTTTCATTTTCAGCCTGACATAAATGTTTACAAGACAAATTCATTGGAAGTGGCATCAAACCGAGCTGAGATTTAGCTGACAGGGTGTGTAATGAAAGTGAAAATTAATGCTTTGCTGCAGCTATTATCTTTTTTATAATGCTGATTAACTGCAGCATGATCTTGATATGATAGCTTATTCACCTCTTTACTTACACTGACAACAAGTATACTACTGCAACAGATATGCCACAGTATTACATGAAAAGACATCCTGACTTGTTTTGTAGTAAGCAGCTGGCATCAGTCTTTATGAGATTACACAGTTCCATAAAATTAACACAAAAACAAGCCCATATTTTGAGCTAATGCATGTTGCATTCTGCTGTTTGAACTGACATTAATCATATTTAACATTTATGGATTTGCTTTCAATCCTGTATATTTGAAAATATAACTTAAAGGTCCAGTGTGTAGGATTGGAGGCCAATTTTACTAAGTGTCAAAATGTGGAATTACAACTTCAGGTTCAACCACATGATGCCATGGAGCCCAAAAATCCTATTTCTAAACCAAAATCATTGTACTCTTAATTAACATCTGAATCTATTATGTGATGTGCCCTACAGTCATGACTGTCGGTGTGCTTTGCTTGGTTTGTGCTGTTTGGGTGATTGTATGTCTAATTTGTGTATGAACTTCTTGAGCAGAGCTGTCTGATGACATAAAATGAATTTTAGTTCAAACTGACAATGAAGTTGTATTGTATCGCATTGTGAAAATACTTTTTTTCCCATAGGACTCATTTATACATTCTTTATGAACAAAATGTCCTTGTCATCTCTGATGATAATATCTCACTTGGACTATGCTACCTTAACCCCATGAATTCAGGTGATGCTGCTCCATTTTGTCTGTATCCATAGGTTTTCAGGGAAAATGCACAGATACATACGAAAATAAAGCAAAGTACAAACAGAAATCTCCATCCATGTCCATATATGTATCTCGGGTTGAAACTAAATGAGCACATAGACTTACAATTTAAAAAGAGACCTTCACAGTGCATACATTTTGTGCCACAACCATAGACTGTATATAAAGGTGGACGACACACCCCCACTTACCCTGGCTGAAGTGAGGTTAAAATATCCGGGATATGGGCGTGGCCATCTTGCGAGAGGGATGTCATAACATGGAGAGGCGAACCTAAGACCTATACTGTAGTCAGACACCAGGGGGTGATCAAGATTGAATAGCCACACTTAGGGGGAGATGTCATCTTCTCCATCTTTATATACAGTCTATGGCCACAACCCCTGTAAAATGACTTGTTTTACCGTCTGGATTTGATTCATTTGGTCACATAACATTTTAAAAGTCTAATTAAAGTCAATTAAATCATTTATAGACCAATTCAAGTTAGCAGAGGCATAAATCATAAGTTATCTGCTCGGCCATAAGTCTCTGGTGAGCTTGCTCACCACACAATGCAAAAGATCTAGGTAATTTTGGGCTATTTTGGCTTCATGCCCCACTGAGAAACTTTCATAGGAACAAGGCCCAACCTCAAGTGCTGTATCTAGTTCTCTTTATACAAACATGCGCGATTCCTCCAGGGAGTCCGCCACCTTGTTCTACATTAGCCCAGAAAGGATAAATCAAACACTCGCTCTAGACAGGGCCATTTTTCGGTTTGGCCACAGTAGGTCCACACACAATCTGCAACCTCACCACTACACACAACTAAATTCTTAACACTGGACCTTATGGGAGAAAAAATGTATTTTGGCAAACAAAACTCCTTACTTACCAGAGTTGGCTCTCTTCTTTCTAGATGGCCCCTTCAGTCGCAGTCAGGCCCTCTCCAGACAGTCACTGCTGGATTTCTATCTGGGGTTTATTAAAGTAGTACAGAGCATCATCAACTGCAGTCAAACTGTCCAAAATGTCATCTCAGCAGACTGTAACTGCGTAATGACACGCTCTTGGCCTGGCAACATCACTGTCAAGTTTGCTGTACCTTCCCTGGACTACCAGTGTGTACACACGCTCCAGTCAAGCATTTTTTTTAAATTACGAAGTCCATATTGTAGAGCTGAACATACAGTTTCTCAGTTAATAACAAATTCAAACTTACCAAACATGACTAATTTCATCCTCACAGTCCACAGTGGGTGTCCACAGAAAACTGTCCCAGAGTCCCTGAGCTCTTCGGTGTTGAAACACCATTTTTAAATGTATGACATTTCAAACAAATCCTCTGGTTGGTCCCATCTTGGCGGTGGCTGGGTCTTGTCTGGAGGAGATTCTTTGTGTCCAGAGGTTTGTCTAAGCCGGCGATGTCTGAGTAGCAATCAATGTGAATAGCCCTGGCTGCAGCACACACACACACACACACACACACACACACACACACACACAGAGTTAACTAACTGCCCCCAGTAGCCCAGACAGTGGCGGAGGCCACACACACACACACAAAATTCTTTTCTTTTATTATCCCTCACTCTCAAAGACTCAGACTAAGTTTCCCAGCAACCAAGTAGTCAAAAAGAGTTGTTTGTAAAACCAGGCCCTATCGTCTGTATGTAACACAATGTGTGTGTGTGTGTGTGTGTTACTCCTATTCACAGATTAGGCACTGGAGAGAAGATTATGAGGTCCAATTACCACCCTACCCAGATACACACACCATAGCTACAGCAACACATTTCACAAGAACGTTATTGCCACTCATAAAAGTGTTCATGCATTGAAACAAGTAAAAAAAAGTACTGATGTGAATCTGGACCTCAACAAAAATAAACCACACACCACCACAGCTTTATAGTGCCATTCAAATGCCTTTGAATTCCTTCCTGTGGGTCACTTACAAACACAGCAAGAGACAGAAAAAGTCTCCCATGGATTTTTTTTAAACAGAGACAAGTAGTTTTCCCGTATGACTGTAAGCATGAATACACACAAAAGGCTATACATCCAACATAGATATGATCATTTCTCGGCCTCCCTGCTGCTTCAGTGACCACGACCAATCCGTGTGAGTGACTTAATGGTCTGGAATAACTTGAATTAGCTGATTACAGTGGTCGTCAACGCTGACAGGATCAGAAAATTAGGTCTCAGCAATTTCAATAATAAAGCTTTAAAAATTAACACTATCACAATTGGATTACAGTGGTGCATGTAGGAGCCAGTACAGAGCCCAAAAATAGCCCACCACAAATCCACCATGGAAAATCCACTATTATACAGGGGGAAGAATGAAGTTGCTGGAATGGGGGAAAAAAATTGGTACGGATCTAAGTACTGGGAGGAAAGAGGTGCAGGCAGAGAAAGAGAACGCAAGGGCAACCGAGCAGAAATGAAGCACTTTCATACAACAATGAAAATCCGAAAAGAGACCCACTTTGGAAAATCTGTCTCAAATGGCAAACTCTTTAATTTCCAATAAAATGAAAAAAAATCTCTTTGAAAACTCTTTGTGACACTTGTTTAAAAGCCCCCAAGAATTTTATTTACATTTTGTTCAAGGAATGTTGCCACAGAAATTAAAGTATCAGAAAGAGAGAAAGACAAAACAAAAAAAGCAATCATTCATGGTCAAAATATATTTCTGTCAATTCAGTTAAGATTAATCGAGACTTTATGAAAAACATCTGCTTCAAATTCTCAGTAATCTAGATAAAACTTCAAGTCACTCACCATCATTTTAGGATTATGTTGTTTCAGAATACATTTACTCAGTCTGAGAATTATTACTGAATTCCTGTTACTTCTTCTGTTGTGCCTTCTTTTCCTGAACCAAGTCGACTTCAGCTTTTTGTCGTAATGACCTTCAACTACCTTTGAATGTGGACTTCACAAGTCAACCTGTTTTTCAGCACCAGGTTGTGCCCGCTATTTCAGCTGTGCCTACACAATTCCCAATTTGTGGTACAAACTGGAGTTCAAAACAAAGGATTTATTGATTGATGTTATGTATCTGACAGTTCCAAAAAATCTCTGATCAATCTCTGATGGTGATTTGCTGGATATATATTTCAGTGTGATGTCCTGCCATCTATGTTTAAGTATGACACACTTACAATGGAGGGGTAAAAATGAAAAAAAAAATTCACTGACAAACAATTAAATACACTGCAAGGTTCAAAGAGTTTCATGGTGGATTTCATTTTTGTATAAATACAGGATGAAAAAAAACACTCAAAAATGTTAGATGGTTGAAATGGATGAAAGACGGTTACATTGATTTTGTGTTTGTATTTATTTGCTCCCATTAGCGGAAATTCCAATACATAAAAAATCCCCACTGCAGTGCCTATTGATTTTTTTATCAAAACATTTATCATTGTTCCACATTTTATTGTAAGTGGGATATGCACCGTCTCCGGTTTTGGTCTTGACTTGGTCTCAATTCCTCAAAGACTTGGTCTTGTCTCCGTCTCTATACACTCTGGTCTCATTTATGACTTGTTCTAAGTTTAGGTGGTCTTAAGTATAACACTGCAGCATTCATACTCAGTACTCCAACAAGGTTTTGGATCAGGTCATTATCTTAAGATTTTACATCTTTGATCCCGTCACTGAAAAAAAGCCATGCGTTCTTTGATATGAGGGGTTAATTGTTAGTAAACGCAAGGACTTCATACACACAACACAACACAAAGACAGACCAGCTGGTAAGTCCACCTGAACAGGTTATTTATGATGCACTTGGGTAAACACTGGAGTAAACACTAGATCAGTGCAGGGCAAAGAAAGCAGACAGTGAATGCAGCCTCCATTTCGAATTCCCAAACATTTCTCCAGACATTGGTTTCCCATACAGGATTTGAACCTATTAGCTTTCAGTCGAACATGATGAATGCTGATAGTAGCAGGGTATCAGTGCCAGGTACATGATTCCACCATATAGATCAAGATTATTTTTTACAATAAAAAAGTGACAATAAAAGGAAAGTGAAAGTGTAAAAATGTGAGAATGTGTTTGGAAACTCAATGCCACTTTTTTTCATTGTACTTTTTCAGACCTGTGCAATCGCAAAACTTTTAAGGACATGGGAAATAATCACATTTTCCCTAAACTTTTTTAGAACCACACAGCACTTAACAGAGAGGGAAATATATAAAGGAACGAAGAAATATCGACTTAAGAATCTGATAAAAGAGCAACATAAAAGAGAGTTAAAAATCCCTGGCAATTACTGTCAACCTGATTCGCTTTGAACCTCAAACTACCTGATCTCCCCTCAAAGCCACAGAATTATAAATTATACAGCCCAAAATAATACAATGTCTTTATAAATTACAAAGCCTCATATCCCCTATTCTCTTATGAAAACATGTGTGTGTGTGTGTGAGTGTGTGTGTCCTCTCGAGTTGCTACCCCACAGTCTTGAAGGCCTGCAGTATCATGTTGGTTTGGTGGCAGAGCCGGTTGGCGCTGACAAACACGTTTATCACTCTGGAAACAACCGTGACAGAGACACAAGGACACACATGTCAATCATACAGGAAAGAAACCATGGCAACAATATTAGGATAGATCACTTTGATCTGGCTGGAATGGAGAATGTCAGGCTTCAGAGAATACACGCCAGCATGAATCCACAGGAAATGGGTCAAGGGAATTATTCAGTAATGGTGGATTTGATAGAAGCGGGCCTGTGATCAAACGACAACCATTTACATGATGCTGACAGTGTGCGTGTGTGTGTGCGCACGAGTGTTTATGCATGCTGACATGTGCGTGTGCAGCTATTAAAAAGTGTTAGCGGCAGTGTGTGTGCATGTGAAAAATGAAGGGCGGAACAAGTGAGTGAGAAAACAGCAAAAGAAAGAAAACGTACAGAAGAGAAACTCCCCAAAACAGAGAATAAACTAGAAACAGTCATACTTTCCATCTCCGAAGTAGGTTTTCAGAGTGATACTGAAGCTCTTAGAGTATTTCACAAACTCTTTCTTCTGCTGTTCCAGTGCCTAACCAATAAACACAGACATCCAATCAGATCCATGTATTTCACAGAAACCATGTTTGTGTGAATGCAGTTTGTCTTTTTTATGTACCTACTTACCCGTTTATTCTGATACTGGTATTTCCTGAAGACGGTATTAACTGTGTCTAGCAGCTCCTTGATTGCACTGGCAATGTCTCTGCGGATGACACACACAAATAAGCCCATGTTAAAAAAACAATATCTCGAAATCTGTCTGTTTTTGTCAGGCAGTGATACCCGATAGCTACAGTTCCTTGATCCTGCTCAGTGTCTCCTTTTCTTCTCTTTTTCTCACAAGCATGCTTTCACCTTCAACTTTTTTCTCCCCTCGTATGCACTTGAAATCTACCGTTTCATAACTTTAATTTTTCAGCATTCCTTTTGAATTGACTCAATTTCTAAGCCCTCCGCTGGGTAAGTAACTTAAGCAGTGACTCACTAAGAGTATTGAATTCGATCAAAATAATGGCAAAGTGGGCCAAGAAAATAAAATGTCTTTCACTTTCTCTCTGTAGTATGTGTGTGTGTGTGTGTGTGTGTGTGTGTCTAGAGCAATGGACAGGGATATAAAATTGCATGCAGGGACCTTGACTTTTTGTCATCACTAGTCTAAAACATATGAAGGAATGTCTAATAGTAAAATCAGCGTCTATATATGTTTATGTTTTGTGTTTTAATAATTTGATTACTAAACTACGTTTAGCCGATAAAGACTGTGAGATGGAGTAGAAAGCTTGTAAGAGGACTTTTGAGTTGGCATTATTTTGTAACATTGCTGTTCCCAGGTTCGAAAATGAACTCCCATGCTCAGAATTTGCATTACTTATTAAAACTGTAACTCGAAAAATATTATATTTGTAAATTCTCTCTGGATGTACACAATTAAAGAGTAATATTCAATTAATTATCAACTGCAGTTTTTCTTTTGATCCTTTTTGACCGTTTTGATCCCATATACAGACTAGCAAACAAACACACAGGTATACTGTCTTGCTAAATAATGGTGGTATAATAACACAAAAATCATATTTTGCATCTTAGCTTGTGAACTAGTGCTCTCAAAGATTCAGTTTGTAGGATTTAGGGGGATATATTAGCAGAAAGTGAATACAATCTAATAAGTATGTTTTTCCTAAGTGTTCAGTCACCTGAAAATAATAATCCTTGTGTTTTCATTTCCTTAGAATGAGCCATTTATATCTAAATAGAGAGCAGGCCCTTGTCTATGGATATTGTCATGTTTTTACAGCAGCCCACAATGGACAAAGCAAATACTGGCTAATAGATCGGGCCATTCTCATTCACTTAGAAGCCCATCCACGGAGAGCCTCAGAAAAACAGATTTTTTTTAACATGAAACCACTTTATTCAGTTTTCACTAGTTTAAATCATTAAATTCTAAAAACCTCCTTAACAATGAGCACTGAAGGAATTCTAACCTAGAAAAGGTTCAGCAGTTTGCAGTCCTCACTAGGCGGGTTTCCATTAACCCTCAAGTGGTGCAAATTGAAATTGCGAATACAAAATACGCCTTCAGAAAAAAAGGTGGTATTTCAGGTGAATCAAAAAACCAATATTTCGCAAAACTGCAATGGAAATACTTTTTCCGCTTTTATAGCTCTTGTGATGTGAAACACCAGGTGGCTGTAATGTGACTTTATGGATGCCAACTGCCATTAAACCCAAAGAAGAAGAAAAGGTACAACAAAGTCACATATCGTTAAATAAATCATGGCTCATCATGTGTGGACGGAGGACCAGACAGAGATCTTCACTCTTATACGAGAGAAGGACATTACGGCGATGCTAGATTGGCTTTGTTGAGTGGCTGCAATAGAAATAAACCTGCCATTGTTTTGGACATCCATCGCCATGGTTACAGGAATGTTATCGCGATAAGAAAGTTACGTAACATTGCGTGAGAAGTCGCATAATATCACTCAATTGAAACACAGTCATCTTGCAATTTTATCAAAAATATTTTAATAAAATTTTGTGCAAATCTGTAATGGAAACCCACCTACTGTTAGATGCCACTAAGTCCCCCCACATCTAACAGTGTTCCTCTGAGGTGTGCTCCAAGAGTGACGCAAATTTTCACGTCACATGAATTGCAGGAATAGGACCACTGTCCTGTCTATTCATTTTGTGATTATTTGCCACGTGTAGCTACCATACCAACAATATAGACATTAGCTCTAGCTAGCAAAATATGCATTTAAGTGTGTGGAGTGTGCATGTTGTTTGTTTTGAGTCACACTGACCTCAATATTCCCCATAAGCTACTGAAAGATTTTCTGCTTTGTCGCACCATTTCGCTGTGAGTTTGCACCAATTCAGAGCCACGATGCAAAATTCGCTTCCCCAAAATTTTTTTTTTGTTTTTATGCAACAAAAGTGGAAATCATGTCGGCCTTTGCACCAAACAAATCACTCACTGGAGTGGTTGGCTAAAGTCCTCAAGAAGTTAGACTGAAACTTTTATATAGAATTAAACCTGGTGTACATTTCCCACCCGCACTCACTCACACTCACACACTGAGCTGTCTTACTTGATGGTCTGTAGGAAGCCCACTCTGTCATTGATCTCATCTGGTATGGTGCTGAGGATGTGTTTCAGAGATTGGGCCCTCTCGTTCAGCTCCTGGAACTCTGGCTCTCGCCTGTCAATCACAAACTCTGAAAACACCAAGAAGAAGAGAAAAATACAGATCACAAACTCCTCAGACGTAGACACGTCAAATTACCTGCAAATAGCTGCAGGGGACACTGCAATGAAGACATTAATAATAGTGGCCTACTGTGCAAATGTACAAAATTAATACCGGATCAAGTGTACCAGTGTGAATGTGTGTGCACACACTTAAAAGTGACAGTGTTTAGTTTGTTAAGTGAAAGAAGGATTAAGGCAGAACTTGGGCTGTGCCATGCAGGAGGTACATTTAAAATTCATTCAAAGTGTGTGTGTATGCATGTGTGAATTCATTACTACCATCAATCACTGTACACAGCACAAGGAATTCAATTATAGACAGAAACGGAGGAACATTTGAAAAAACAGGAGAAAGCAGTTGATTTGTGGAGAAACAGCTCCACCCAGTGGATAATCAGGCTAATGGAATATGAGCAGGGGCATCAGAAAAACCCAAGCTAAGCTGATAATCATCAACAGTTGGTGTTGTGCATGTCCTGGCAGAAAGTTAATGTTGATTAGTCTAATATGCCTTTCTTATTACTGACCCTCTGCAACTCTATACTGGCACTACTACATAGTTGTCTTATTTGATACATTTTATTTCACCCTCCTCTTTGCATGCACCATTCACTGAGCATCCTACCATCCACATCCTCTGCAGCCATGCGAAGTAGAGACTCATTATAGTTGATTTTCACATTCTTCTTCTCCAGTATTTTCATAACAATGTCCTGGGTTAGACCTGGGCTCTCCTTCTCTGCCTTGAAACACACACACACACACACAGCTGCACTGAGAGTAATCACAGTCAACCTTGGTCTTTTGCGGCGCTAAAATCTAACAAATCTACAAATGAAACAAAAGCTGACAGTGTTAATATTTTAAAAAGGTAGAATAGTTGGCAAAGTTATTACAGGGAAAATGGCAGCTCATTCAAAACAAGCAAACGAGGGAAAACTTTTCATTTTACCTTTATAACGGCTTCTCTCAAGGTCTGTGCTGCTGATGAGTTGACTTTCTCCAGCTGCAAGTTATAAAACACAGACACGCAAACATAAGCCAGCGGTAAAAACAAACACAAACACACACATCTTTGCTCTTATCATGGCCTCTCTTCTGTCCTGAAATGTAATTCTGCAGACAGCACATACAGCCAGACATCCTGCAATATCAAAAGGAGGACACTGTGCTATTGTATTGTGAAAAGCTATGCTGAGTCCATCCATCTGTAGATCTGAAGTCTATTCCATTTCCCTGAGCTGATACTCTGGTATTAAAGAGCTTCCCACTACTTCAAACTATAATGTGAGTGTGTCAGTTTGCCCACTGTGTACTCACATGTGTGGGTTTAAAATAAATTGTCATTTAATCATTGATTCCCTGTAAAGCTCCACCCAAAAAATAGAAACTTTAACAACACAAATTAAAACTAAAAACAGCTGCAAACAGATGTGAGGTGAGTTGACAAGAGGCTTCAGGCAATAGTTTATGGAAACTGCAGTTTATTTATCAGTTGTATTTGGTTGTATGTATGTAAGTTGTATGTAATTTGTTTGATAAATGGGGCCAATTGTTTCGTTTTCAAGTATGTGCTGCAGGGCTGGAAACTTTTTTGTCCGCCGGCCACTGTGGCTAGCAGATTCTATAATCTACCAGCCACTTAATAGATTGCTATTGTCTTTGTGGTTGGTAGATAAAGCAAATCTAGCAGCCACCTCCACATTTTACCAGCATTTAGCTGGTGGCTGGTGCTATTTTTCTAGCCCTGATGTGCTGCCACAGTTAATACCCTTTACTAACTATCTTCGTCTTGTCACTTTTGATGTGGCATTTTTATTTCTTGTAACTTGTGTTGTACATTTTTTAAACTGATTAGCCCAACAACAGAAAACAAGACTTAGGTATACTTCCTTACCCACTTCCTACTGCCACATTAGCCTGGTTTCTGTTGGACAGTTGCAGTATGTGCCAGCTGTTAGTTAAATTGGCTTGCTGAATAATCAGCTTTTCCTTTATAACAAATCGTACAACAGTACCTCGCAGTATAAGTGCAAGCAATGCACCTTGGTGGGAGGCGCCAAGTTTGGTTGCTGTGTTTAAAAAACAGTAACCATAAATTCCTGCATAGAGACAGAGCGCATTTAAGTCCCGCCCCTTCCAGGGGGGAATACAATCCAATGCTCTCCATTGACTTTGTATTGTGTGAGGATGCCTCCTAGCAAACAACATAAAAATGCATCAAAGCTGCTCTGTGCTGGGATACAGTACCAACATTGTAAATAATCTATGTTTTTATAAGTTGTCAAACTGGAAAAAATGAACTTTTAACCATTAAGTTGTGAGGTATCAGAAGAGAGATATGGGACAACTGTGTTGAAAACTGAGTCTGACGCTAACTAAGCTATGTGATGCCTGGTTTTAATGTTGTTGTTAGCTTAAATGATGATCTTAACCGGTGATTCAATTAAATAGTTGTAAATATCAAAGCATGTCACTTCTGACCATTCAGTGGAACAATTTTTTCAAGACATGTAAAGTCAGGAGAAAGGACACTGAGGTAAACCAACAATATTCTGTTTGTCAGTGTAACTTTTCCTCTCTGGGAGACATAAAGTGCTACAATAATCTGTTGTCCCGCTGATATATAATGGTTTGTAGGTAGCTACAGGCACTTGGTTAATGCCTCTGCTCTGTTGCATATTGTGGCAGGTGGGCCTGGTGTTCAGAGTGCAACATGTCACACTTCTTCCTCAGTGTTAACTAAACATTAACGTGGAACATTCAATGTCTACTGTTCCCTTTTTTCTATTCTGCTACACCATAAACATTTGAACCCTGCACAGAATCCCATTCAGATAACTTCTAGAAGTATTTTCTTCAAACACACATTACACTCGCTTCTGCTTCACCCGATTATCTATCACAAGTCTCATCCACATTTCTTTCTTCCTTTTTTTCACTTCAGCGAGAACTCTGCATTCTTTACCTGATTAAAGACAGGAAACATCACACTGTAGAGAGCCATAGAGACGATTGAGGCGGTGTCAGCTTCAATCTTCATGTCTTCCATGGACATCCTTGACCAATCAATGGCCCTTTGTGTATGTGCTTGTCCACTGATGCCAGTTTCACCTCATTCAATCATTCATGCAGGCTGACAGAATGGGAGCAGACAAGGACCTGAAGACGGAGAAGAAGAAGAAGAAGAAGGCAGGAAAGGTGAACAAGAAAGTAGCGATAAAAGATGTTGGATGAAAGTGACAGAGTAAGGGACTAAAAAAATAAAATATAATTTGCATGATTAAAATCAGGAATCAGTTCAAGCACATCTAATCAGGGTTCTCACACATTTTCATGGACAAAATTTCAAAACTTTTTCATGACTTTTCAAGGACCTATAATATAAAAATTGTGCGCTACATGGATGTTATTTCTCAAACATATCAAATTCAAATTCTATTCAAGCATAATTTCAGCTCACTGGCGGAGAGACAGAACACAGTGAGAAAATAAAGAAATGTACAGTGGAAAAAAACACATAGATGCACTTTAGAGATGTGTTACGTTAACAGCTTCACAAAATACATTAGCCGTTATGTTACATTTTGTGGAAGGTTATCCACAATAGAATACTGTAACATTTTCATAACACACAAAAAATGTTATGACTTTACTGAAACTTTCAGTGATTTTTACTAATTCCATAACTTTTACAGGCCTGGAAAAAGAGACTGTGAATGTTTCCATACCGTGGGAACACTGTTTAATGTCACAAAATCAATTCTAAAAATCAAAATCAATTTTATATGATTAAACAATGCACCAGCTTTACTCCTTCCCATCACATGTCATAAATTCCCATGAGCACCACCTCCCAGAAAGCCTTTCAGTCACAGACATGATCGTCACTTAACAGCCACATTGCTGAGGGGTGTGAGCTTTATTGTTCCACCGGGTGCAATGGAGACAAAATTGGCATGAGTCATACCTGAGTAAGGAACACCCTCTCAATATTACTGCAGCAATAAAAATATCACTGAGATAAATATAGAACCTTGGCACACATAGTCAATGATTTTTCTACTTCAATCTTGTCATAAGGAAGTAGTGAATCCTGGAAAATATCTATGATATGCCTTTTATGTCTCTGTCTGACACCTCCAGGACCAGTTCTTCCTTTGCCATTGTTTGTAGTGTGACACTTTAACAGCATTTGATATGACACTGTTTTTCATTCAGACTCACATACCTGGTAATTCTTCATGCGTGTGCCTCATCATTTCAAGAATACGATGAGTCACCGTGTGAAGATCTAACAGTGACTATGTTTGCACACTAGCATAACATGGTGATCCCAGATATGACAACAGTATGAATTTTATGCGGGTTAACATAATTGGCATATTCGCTTGGATATTCTCACTTAGACTTTATTTCGAATGTAGCATTTTCACATTAAAACACGTGGATTATGTCTATACTATCTGGATTTTAGGAGCATTCTTTGGACATGTATTCGGCACATGCAGAATATGCATCTCAACTTGGGTTTTTACTAAAGTTTTCGACACACAGCCTTTTGCCTGTTTACAGTGCGTTGTCATAGATGCATTGAACACACAGCAACTCACATAAAAGTTTGCAGGGCTGTGGCAGAGATGCATGCCCTAAAGAAAAGCCCAAATTTCTGGTCAACATGACAAATGTAACTTCTAAACATTATCAGAGACTTGGATATAAACAAGTTTTATGTGCAAACATTGCAACACCGATGTTTTCAAGGTGGTAGTTGAGGCAATGACAAATGGAGGCTGTGTTTGCACAGTCGGGCAAATCACCCACCGGAGGAAAACTGAAAAAATCCAATTTGGATGCAAAGAAACAAACTGGCACTAGTAGCTCCACCCTCCCACTTTTCCATATTTTGACATGATTGTCAGCTTGTTACAGGGCACGTCAATCAGAATATGCCTGGAAGGGAATTTTAGTGAAATAATCATTTTCATCAGCCATGTAAACAATGTAGTAGGAATACTGTCTTTTTCAGAATAAGGGTAAAAACAGTAACATTTATGCATGTAAACAAAGTCTGACTTTACTCTTGTCATTTCTAACTGCAACTAAGATGGCTCTCAACTTTATTAGATGTTTTATTTTGCCCCTTGGCAACCACTATTACACGAACATTAAGGTTTTAGACAGGCCCAGCATGGCAGCGTTTTCCATTATCAGTAGCTGACTGGGATTATGGGAGGTGGATTAGTCACAGGGTCTTTATACAGGTATCTGAAAACAGCTACCACAAGGAGACGATAACAGACGTGGTTACACAGACAGCCCCTCAACAGGCTTTAACCAAGTATCACTGATGGGTGTGGTTTGGTGTGGTCAAAAGTGTGATTATTTCCACCTGTAACCACACCTTACAATGATGTCACAGGGTCCTGAAGTGGGTGTCCTATTAACCTTAAAGTTACACAAAGCAAGGAAACAGAGAAACAATTATTATGTGTTGTTTTTTGCAAAATGTTAGTGATAAAGTCATGTAAACATGTACTTTAATCCATCTGCATTTTAACACATACATTTTAACAATTAATTGTGGCTCTTACTGTCAGGATATTGTCCTCTCATGCTTTCGTAATCACTGATGCGCCGATGAATAAAATAAACATGGATCCAAGGTGTTTTTTTTTTAGTTACATTTGTGATATAGCTGCTATGACAAGTCAAAATCTCTGTCAGGACATGTGTCCTTTTGACAGCGTTTTAATTATTTATGCGAACAATTCTAATCATGAGCCATTTTTTTTAAATTCGCCCTTAAAATATCAAATTTTTTACCAGACCTGATAAAGCTGCAAAGTTTCATGAGTTTTTGAATATGATAAAGCCCCCCAAAAGGCAATTCATTTATAGGAAGAAGAAGGAAGAGATAATCCATGATTTTATGGCACCTGGTGGTGTCACCCTTTGAAACATGGATTAGTGTCACTTTTCTTGAGAAGCATTCACACACCCTTCACAAGAATTTAAACCTTTGAACCCTGAGCAACTTTGGTTTGATTTTTTTTTTAAAAAACATGGGAAAAAGGCTATAAACCCCTTAGCAAGAACGGTCCCACAAATTGCAAGAAAGTGATAGGTTTGTAAAGTTGTTTTTAAGAAGGTAAAAAAAGCCAGAAAACTAGCTTATATTTATAATTTTCAAAAATATTTATCTAAAATTATTTTGACTGAATTGCTAACACAAGGATTTTTTTATGGTGATAGCCTTATTTTCTTTTTTGTTTGTTTTGTTTATTTGTTTGCTTTTAACTTTTATCTTTTTGTTTTGTTTTGTTTTGTATGCTAAATTTCAGGCAATTTACTTGTACTTTCAATGAATTTCTTGCTAATTTCTGGGTCAATTCTTTTTAAGGTGCTCATTGCCTACACCCCAGGCTTTTGAGAGAAATCAAGTAAGTTTGCCCTGGTTTCAAAGGGTTAAAAACATGCTGGTTTCAATGTAGATAAATGTCCCATTTCAGCTTTTTTTGTCCCATTGTAATTGTATAAACTCAATGCTCACTCAAAACCCTTTCCCATGTGGCTCATTATGAAAATATTTTGATTAAAAATCATACATTTATTCAAATACAACATCCTACAACTCTTTGTTGTTACACTAGTTACATCCGACAAGTAGGCCAACAATGATTGCTTCAAGTAAAGTACATTTGTGGAAAAAACTCAGGGACATGTTTGGTGACTGGCTGCTGATATCTAAAAAGCCTATGATGTAAAACCTTGTCCCATTTTTCTTGACTTCATCTACCTGTGGTGAGACTAAAAAAGCAGTAATACCCAGAGC
Organism: Plectropomus leopardus; assembly: GCF_008729295.1. Taxonomy (NCBI): domain Eukaryota; kingdom Metazoa; phylum Chordata; class Actinopteri; order Perciformes; family Serranidae; genus Plectropomus; species Plectropomus leopardus. The sequence continues at coordinate 11,251,246 of NC_056467.1, read as the reverse complement.
TAGCGTTCACGCGCTATCAGGAGATTAGCAGTTCAGAACAGGTGCTCAACTCAACTCCGTCTTTAGCTAACTAGCGTTTTATCGCGTGTGTCAAGTGACAAAACAGCGGAAATATAAAATACATAACAACATACATGCAGGCGCTTCAGTTGTTTGCTCCTATGTCCCCTCTTGTTGTGGTTTGTGTCTCATTCAGGAAGTTTTCTGCCTGACAAAGCTGTAGCTGAGAGCCGAGGTGGGCGGTGTTGAGAGCTGTCCGTTGGTATCACAGGGGAAGCTAATTGTAGTTCTCTCGGTAACGCTCCTCCATATGTCGTCATTGTAATGGCCACCAAAACAGACTACAAGTCCCAAAAAGGCACAGGTGGTGCGTTTTGATTAACCCCTGGGACGCTTTCGTTGATAGAGCAATGTAAGATTATTTTAGTGCTTTTCCACTTCTAGAAAACATCTAAATATAAATTGGAGAATCAGTCTGTATTAACGCTTCCTTACAAATATGTGCTGCCTAGCAAAATAAAAGAGTTTTTTTTATTATTCTGTACTCATGTGTACTATAGCTGCTATACTATCCAGTAAATTCTGTTATTTATAGATTTATTTTTAACAGGAATGACAGATTATACCTTAATATAGCAGAAACACGAGAAAACTTTTTAGTTGTACATGTTACAATCTTCTAGATTGATTTTTTAGTCAGACATTTCATTCAGAGAACCTGAGTTGTTGCTAATATTCAACAATTCAAATTTCTCTAAGTTGCTAATATTCAACAATCCAAATTTCTTTAAGTATATAATTCATTTGCTCATCGTTTAAGTTAAATTTTACTTTCTTTTTTTAAATTTCCCTCATGTAACACTTTTTTAAACACATCAGCGCTGTAAATGTAGATACAAATTTTAAAGCATCCAACTTAAAAATATCTACTAAAAACTAAACTAAACTATTAATGTATGCAAATCTCATAGCTTTATCATATTACTAATTAGGTAAACCCCTATGTGTATTCATACTTGTGTTTATTTATTTTTCTGTCTGGTTTGTACCTTCTTATGTCATTATTTTCATTTGTAAATGTCTGTATTGATAAAAGAAAGTTCTGTTTTCAACAGTGTTATGCGTAAAAAAAAAGTAACAAAAAATCCCTCTAAAAAAAGAACACAATATATTAGACTTTGTTCTCAGTGATATTATGAAAATATATTTGGAGTTAAAATAGGTTGAACAGCAAACTAATCACAATATCATGAGCAACTGATGTTCTGTGGAACAAGATACTTATCTGCCAGTGTCAGTGAGCCTTACACATAAACAACACTAACGGTCAAAGTCCGTTACTACTAGCTTAATGTAGATTCGCCAAAAGAACTACGCATTCGCCTAAACGGAAACTATGCTGAGGAAGTTTATTTAAGAGCTGTTATTAAGCTCTCATTCAAAGTAAAGCGTTAAATTCAAAAATATTGTGCCGTGTGCATATGTGGCAAACGGATAAAACACGAAGCCGCCGTCGGGAGGACAGAAACAGTTCGTCGAAACAAAGACGGAAGCAAGAGGCAGGGAGTCCTCTCGTTTCACGTCACCTCTTTGGTCGACGTTCATTGGACCAATCGCCGTGGAGGGGGCGGGGTCTGCGGCAAATGAAGAAGCAGCGAGCTGCGGTGCTGGAGGAGAGCAGCAGAGAGAGACCGCACACATCCATCCATCATACCTAACACCGTTTATCGGTAAGAGCCGTTTTATGCAATAACCTACAACTGGTTCAGTCACAAAAAGCTGCACAGATTTTTATAAATGACACGATAGGATAACAAACCTTAACCGCTCAGCTTTGTGAGATTAAAAAAAAAAAAAAAAGCTTATTTCTGAGTTTGTCCACAGAATATTTTTTATGGAGGTGTAGGAATGTGTTGGTGTAATGGAGGATTTTTATTCAGTACTATAAAGGGATTATGATGTTATAATCAACATGTGTGGGCTTAATAAGGGGGCGGGTGGAGACGCACACTGGAGCCAAACATATTTCTTCAAGCCTATTGATTAAAGCGCATAACCGTGTGTCCACCATCCAGTGCTGTTGAATTTTTGTCGGTGGTCTGCGATTGCATTGCTTGTTTTTGTTGTTTGTTTGCGAGTTTCACTGCTCAGACATTGCAGTGTGGTTCTTGTCCTTGAAATACAGGCAAAGGCGCAGTGAGTGAATGTGTGTGAATTAACGAGGCAGATTGTAGTAGCCTGGTCCTACCCTATCCCCACCCCCCCAACTCACACACACATACACACACACACACCACTTGTTATTCCTTCATGCAGGTGTGTGTATGCGTGTGTTCATGGTGGGTTGTGGTGAAAAATCCATGTAACCTGCAGATTGAGCTGGTTCAAATATCTGAGAGAGAAACAAAATACATCTCTTGTAATGTAAAGCTAAATTATCATGATGTATTTATATGTGAAAATGACACTGAGGGGGATAAAGAGTGTGTCAACAATAATCATTTTGGTATCCCTCCTTCTCATGCCTCATTCTCTCAGTCCACCTATGATCTCTTTATCTCTGCAACTCTTATAATGGCCCCCTATCCTCATTTAGGCCCATAGTTTTAGCAGCTCCAGATTCAGAAAATCAGCATCCCTTTCAGTCATAATCTCACCGAATTAATCCCATATGCATCTGAATCACTGGTTAATCTCTGTTGACATCCTGCCGTTTCCTCCCTATCCCCTCCCATGGTGTTAGTGCGTGTATGTGTGTGTGTGTGTGTGTGTCCTGCCTATTCCCACAGTGTGCTGCATTAATTGCATTTCAATAATTAAATGTCTTTCAAATCAGCCTAGCGAAACAGAGCAAGGGAAGGGAGACGTAACTGACTGAATGCTCTGCACACAGCATGTGCATGTGTGCGACTGCCAAGCATAACCTTGCTTTTTGTGTGTGTGTGTGTGTGTGTGTGTGTGTGTGTGTGTGTGTGCATATCCTGCTCTAAGAATAAGAGGAAATTTGCAGTAAGTACTTCAGTTGACTACAGATGCATCATCTCAGGCTAAACTCAACCTGTTATTTGATGCAGTATGAACTGAAGAAAAAAAATCTAATTTAATGTGTCTTTGTCCTGAAATACATTTATGCCCATGGTTACCGAATTTGAATTTACTGGAAAAATGTTGCAGAACAAAAGCTTGACTGTGATCAGCATGAAAAAGTGCTTATTTGTCTTCCTGAATGGGATTCACATGAGAAGCATACTGAGAAAAAGCACGGCAGTTTAAGTTATATAATAAATTTACAGTATATAATTAAAAACATAAAGAAAGGTGGCTAAAATACATTTCAGTAGTTTTTCTTCTGCTCTTAAATTCACTTTTCCCTTTACTTTCTAAACAAACGTGCACACCAAAGCACCTGCACATACACACTCAGTCAGCAGGTTTGTCCCCATCCGTTCATTCTGCTGCTGCAAAGACACGGGGGATTAGTTCATACCCGGCCAGAGAGGAGGATGAGAGCAGAGAGAGATTCAGAGAGAAAGAGGTCAGGAGTTATATCCGGGAGTAACAGAGAGGGTGAGAGGAAATCAAAAAAATGGGAATTACTTGTTTATTTGAATGAATGCATCAAACTGTGAGTGGTCAACATAAAATTAAATATATCCTTGTTTAAACACACACGCGTATGTGATAGGACGGTTTGAGATCAGATCAGCGAGGCAATATCATTTGACTGGAGACATTTATCGATACCATTTAGTACCGAGTTGTTTCGGTCGATATCTTAAAGGTACAGATTACTGATTAATTAATCATTAGTTTAAGCTATACATAAACTCAGAAAAGAAACCTCTAAAATATAGACATTATCGGATAAATTAAGCCAAGATACTAAGTTACCTTTTAACATTTATAAATAATTAGAGATTCACAATATTGGATTTTTTGTCGATATCCAATGTCGATATATAACAACTCCTTTGGCCAATACTGATATCTATATATCTATATATTATTGAAAAATTATGCAGCTTTTCCCACCAGAATCTTCTGACTAAATATGCCTCTTTATCTGTACGCCTGTACCCCAGTTTTTCTTTATTTTGATATGTATTTTCATTTTTTTGCTCATTTATTTTATCACCTGTTTGTCTGTTTTTGTGATTTCTGTTCTTCATACATACTTGTGTCATACTTTTATGTCTTTCAGATATTGTTCTGTTACCTGTATTATTTACATGATTTTTTTTGTACACATTCACTTTGTTCACTTTTTCATATTGGCAAAAATACACATGTTGGCCAAGTCCACTAATTTATTTAAAAGACAATATCAGCTGATAACAATGACGTGCAAGTATTATATTGCATCCCTAAAAATAATTATTTTTAACAGTACAAATTTTGGCGTTTGGTATATATTCTCAACAAAACTCAAGATTTCACAGATTTAAGGGGGTATTCAATACCATTTCACAGCAGTCTTGTCAACCTTTTACAGCCTGTGCAGCTCACATCAGCTCTCTGGTTCACACATATGCACACACTCACAATGCAAGCTGGAAATCAGTCAATTGATTGGTGGTCCTGAGGAGTGGGCCGAGTGGAGAGGAGGGACGACGAGAAAGACAGAGACAGATTTCTCTGAGGAGGACAGTGAGTAGGTTGAAGTGATTTGGTAATACCCATATTTCCTCTCCTTCAGACTCCACGGCTCAAATACCAAATCAATTTGAATTATCTCCTAATTGTCTCACTTGTCACCATCATTGTCTCACTCAATCTCTTCTCAATTTTCACACCTGTGTGCGAGCTAACCCCCCCGCCCCTCCTGAAGCGAGCAAAATAATCACAGTTCAGTTTGTGAGCGATCCAAACACCCTTAATATCACCCTGCCTGCCGTCTCTGCTGTCTCCATCTCACCGGGCTATCACTCCTCATTCAGTATCACCCGCCTTGTCTCCAGTTCTCACCTCCCCCCAAACGCGCACACCCACGCACACGTCTCCCCCATAGGACTAGTTGATAGTGACCTTTCCTGTGCTCCGATGTCTCCCCCGTCTTTAGTCCATTTGAAAAAGCCTCCAGTCTTTTCACTTTTACCACTGACCCCAAATAGAGGCCGATCCAATTACAGCTCAAACCTCCGATCTGTGCTCCCACAGCGCCGGAGCTGTGTGTGTGTGTGTGTGTGTGTGTATGTGTGTTTTCTGATATAGAGAAAGAAAAGAGACACTATTGAGTGTGTCTTGGCAGAGTGTGGGGAGAAGTCAACCATCTTGCCATGTCATGCAGGGGGTCGTTAGATATCACTGGCTCTGAGTCAAAGCTGTGTGTCCATTCAGCTTTTCAGTGCACTTCCTGTCTCTGTCTGTCTTTGCGTCTTCCTCTCTTCTGTGAATCCAAACCATATATCTTTTTTGTTTCTGTCTGTGCTTTTCTTTTTTTTCTCTTTCTCAGTGTATTAAACTGTCTTTATACCTCTTTATCGCTTTGTGCATGTGTGTGTGTGTGTGTGTGTGTGTGAGTGTGTGTGTGTGTGTGTGTGTGTGTGCGCGTGTGTGTGCGTGTGTTCCTCTGGGTATCTCTGTTAGCAGGGATTAATTAAGGGTTTTTAACCTCTGTTTGCCCTCTGTGGAGTGTACAGTGAGCATCCTGGGACTTCAGGCAGGGTCCATAGCACGTTATGTCATTTTCTAACAAATGGCTGAATGAGCTGCAATGCTGGGCTGAGGATGGGGATGTGGGTAGGTTTTGTTTTTTTTGTTTTTTTCTGGCACTGGGATGGATATAAAACTGCAAGGGCAGGGTTGTTTCTGTAAGTTTAACAGGTGCTAATGATCTATTGCTACACCCCCAGGAAACCAGGAAATACAGGAGGGCTCTTTACATATGAAACTATTTCTACACCATAAGTGATACTGTACAATTGTTAGATATTTGGCCATTGAATCAATCAGGGTATTTCTCTCCACTAGTGGCCCTGCGTCACACATCTTGTGTTGCTTTCTCTATTACAGAATAAAGAATTATTTATAATACATTTCAAACTTAATTATAATTTCCTATACATGAGGAAATTCAATTCATTAAATTGGCCACTTAACAAATGAAATACTGCAAATGAGCCAATCCTGAAGTTGCTGGAGGGACAATTTCTGCTTTATAAGACGATACCCAGTGTTTTTCCCTCAGATTTTTACTGTCAAGTAGAATTTGATCTATCTGGAACATGAAGGTATTTTAACTAAATTTAACCAAACTAAACTCTATGATATATAAATAAATTATCATTATTATTATTATTATTATTATATTATATTTTTTAATTATTATCATACTTAACTAATCTAAAATTATGTTAGCTGTGATGTAGGTTTGGATGGTTGTTACCAAGATATTAAGAAATCCTGAATTTAGGGCTGGGTATCATTTTAAAACATTATGATACCAGTACTGATACCAATACCTTTAAAGCAATAGCAATACCCATAGTGTACTTCATTTGATATCAATAATGTGAATGGAGTGGCGTGTATACCATAAATCTCAAAGTAATTGGTCTTTTATTTTATTCAGTCACAACTGAATAAAACAAAAATTACTAAGAATTTTTTTTATTTTTTTATTTGTTGATTAATTAAAAATAAGCAACAAAAAAGAAAAGAAAAACATAAACAATCAAGAAAAATGACCTTAAGAAAGTGCTGAAAGTAAAAAGAATAAAAACACATGTAAATATTCTTTTATTTCTTTAAGTTTTAATATATAATTATATGAATGAAAATATAGCTTTAAGAATATTTCTCCATATTTTTTGACAATATCTCATAATCCAGGTTTGAAAGGGTTAAACCACAAACAAAACTGCTTTGTTATTCTTACAAAAAAAATGCATCCGTGAGATACAATACAAGCCTGCCTGGTTTCTACAGTAGGTGTAAATAGGGGGAAAGAGCAGAATGGACAGCTTGATTGATGGGTTGTATCCACTTTATTGGTCATAGTAATAAAAGTCCCCAGCTGCCGTAGGAGTTTAGCACTTCCTTTTTCCTTGACTGCAATGGAGTTAAAGTCTCGACCCAGCGGTGGACTGTATTGCAGCCTCCTTGTGTAAATCTACTGTTACGTCTTGGGACTCTCCACATCGGTGGGTGAGCAATAGGAGAGAGACGGGTGTCTAATCAAACAGGGGAAACGTGAGACACTCAGACATGAGTGAATCGAGATTAATGATGTAGGTTTAATCTTTTTCAGCTTAAGTGTTCGTTAGTCTTTTTGCATTTCACTCGGTTCAAGACCTGAACAGTATGTAGAAAGTGGTCGGTATAGCGCCTCCAAGGAAAACTTGAAACTCATGAATGATAATCAGACTCCATTATCTCTGTACTGCAAAGCCCTTTTTAAGTTAGTCATCTTCATGGTGCCAGATTGCTTTGCCATTTTTTAACAGAGCGTCCATTGCAGAAATTCAACATTTTTCGGGGCCCAGAGATAATCACGGACATCATTCTCTGCAGTTTATTCCCAGAGGGATAGGCCTTCGTGAAATGGGATGTTAGCATTTGCACAGAATTCGTCAAAGCGCCAATGAGCTCCGGCAGTTTGGAAGTGTACTTAGAGCCTAAGTGAACCAGTGTGCCGTGATTTGAGCTAGAGCAGAGAAGTGGGTTAAAGAGGGAAATACTGTTGGGGGACTTTGCTGCAGCTCCGTTGCGATCGCTTCCAGAGAAAAGAAGAAGCTTGACTTGTTTTTGCAAAATTACTGAGTGCAGTCAGTGCAATGTATGTGTGTCTGGGGAGCGAGTGTGTGTGTTTGTACCAGACAATGTCAGAGAGTGCATTGACTGACAGAACTGGAGCTGGTGTGAGGAGTTCTTGCAAAGAGAGAGGTTAGTCAGAAAATGCTGAGTAGTGTGTGAAAAAAGGAAAAGAGTTTATCTGCCTATATGGAGGGAGGAAGATATCTTTAAAGGGTAAAATGTCTCTCTGTCAGCTCTGCAAAACGAAAAATGTCCATCACTTGCAGTTGCCTTGGTAACCTTGGCTTGGATGTGGAAACGTGTACCTCAAAGTGTGTGTGTTTGTGTGTGTGTGTGTGTGCGTGCCTGTGGATTTGATCCGTGAATGAGGATGCCCATGTTTAATAAATTCCACTGGCCTCCGAAGCATGCCGTCTAAAGGTGTTGGGTTTAAATGGCAGTAAGGATTAAGGTGCGTGCCGTGGATTTGGGTGACGTCACATTTTAATTGTAGAAATGTCAACTGCCGATCTATTCTGTCTGAGAATTAGGATTACACAGAGAGATTAGAGGCTGCTTTTAAAGGCCACCGAGTTTAATTGCATGGAATTAATCAAGTTGTCAGGATTAAACTCTTGCAACTTAAACCATGAGAGATCTTCTGACATATTCGGTTCTTTAAGTCACGGGAGAGCATTTTACAGCTGGGTGTTGGGTTTCCTTGCTTACCTGGGAGGCATGCTGGGAACCCCACCTGAGTAGATTGGAGCCAAAGTTGGTCTTGTAGTCATCAATAGCTGCAGACAACATGCCGCAACTCAAAAGGTCAGAATGGTGTCAGCGTTACAAGGAATAGGCAGCCACCCATGGTGTTATTATCACACTCACACAAACACACACAGGCGCACACTCAGTGATGCTCCACACTACTTTCCCTGGCTTAACTGCATGGCTGGGTCTTTCCTTACACAGAGCGGGGCTGTCTGTCTCAGAAAAGTTCAGCTCCCACAGCTCAGAAGGTCAAGAACATTACCTCCATTTACATCTCTGCCAGCCGCCCCCTCCTTTCCCTCAGCCTTTCTTACTCTCTTTGGATCTCTCGAATTCACACTTCACTGTGTGACGCACGACATGTGAGAGCAGGTGAACGCACGTGACTGACTGTTTATTAACTGCAATACACCAGATTTGTGCCTTCAGGTGTCTGTTCATTTTTCTGGTAAAAATCATTAATGCGACAAAGCCATTTCCAAGGCTTTAAGCATAACTTCTGTGCCTGCAACACTGATTGCCCTCCCTGCCACTGTATGAGTCAAATCTAAACAATATGATCAGATTAAATATCTTACATTAAGTAATCTTAAGGGCCTAAATCGATTTGTCAATCGATCCATTTAACAATAGGCTGGTATTATTAACACACTCTTTATCAAATTAAAAGCACTCACATTCAAAGATCTGGTTGATTTCAAAATGGTTCAAATTATATACAGAGCTAAAAATCAGCTACTACCTAGTAGTATCCAAAAGCTGTTTCAAATGAAAGAAAATTTGAATGATTTGAGAGGAACTTGTATGATCAAGAAACAGTTAGTGAGGGCTAGCGCTACATATTATTGTTTTACCAACAAAGGTGTTAATTTATGGAATTTACAATGTTGTTTGCTGAATATGTCCGATGGGCATTCTGGTGTTGTTTTTCTCACTTATATTTTTATTTTCATTCTCCCATTTTATTTGGCATGTTTGAAATAAAGACCTAAGATTCTATACTTTTTCTCTATTTTTCTTCCTGCCAGCAAGTTTCATGAAAATTACCAAAACCAAAAAGAATTATGCATCAGTTTATCTCTCAGTATTTCCCCATGCTGTCTAGAGCTCTCAGCCCCAAGAGCATGTCATCCAACTTGTGCTGGGAAATTTTAACAGTTCACAATTATTATGATTTCTTTTTTTTTTTTTTAAGGGCAGTAATTTCTTAAATGAGCAAAGCAATGTCATTTGTACAAATAAGAATCTAACTGTGCTGCAGTGAGTATTATTTAATCATCCATATTGCATTTATAAATCTAAATTGTTACATATTTAGGTACATGAACAACAAAGTGTCATGTGACTCCATTTTGTGTGAAGAAACTGTGTCCACTGAAATGGATTTCCATTTGCTGACTGATGTAAATGCAAATCCAGCTGGCACTTTGGTCACCATGCTTGTCAAAAGCAGTTTGTCAGAATACTTATAGACGGAGAACAAACAAGATGAAATGTAGACTGTCAATTTAAATGGACATAAAGTGGGAGTGACATGTGACGATGTGTGTTTTGCAAGAGACTGAGGAATAAAACTTCATTTCTTATGACCTAGATTGGGTTTATTGTAATATAGGCAGGACTGGCTGGCTCCAGCCACTCAATTATGAGATATTGCTTTAAGCAGTCCCCCAGGATGTTGCAATGTTGTGATTGCAACAGTAACACAAATTTAGCCAGTCCCCATGAATTATGCACAACCTTGCAACTTTGTCAAATTACAGCAAATTTAACATAAATTTCATGACTGAAAACAAGTCAGTGTCCAGACTGCACCAACATTTTAAGTTGACTAAATCTGAGAAGACATATTGAGGTTATTTTGTAACAATTCAACTTGTCTTCTCAAATTCAGTCAACTTAAAAATTCAAGACAGACTAGACTCAATTTTTTTAAAAGACAAAACAAATAGTTTATTTTTACAGTGTTCGGGTGTGTGAGCACCACGCCAGGGATGGAGTCATACAAAAAGTGACTGGGCTAACTGTTAGCATCACACAGCTATCGTTACCTAATGGTTATTAATGAGTGCAACGACTGATTTTGTGTGAGATTTTTGTGGCTGTTTAATGGCTCAGTGTTGGACATTAGCCACTGCTGCTGTGTTAGTTAGCTTGTGTTAACGGGGCAGAGATAGCAGAAGGAGAGCAGCTCATGGAGCTAATAATTCCCCTCAAAACTTGTACATTTTTGGGAACCATTTTCAGGCGCAGATTGGCTGCTGTAGCAAGTATTTATGACAGGAGGACAGTGTATGTGGGAGCGAGTCAAAAGAACTACAGTGGCCATGTTTAATGGTAACACAAGAACTTGTCACCAAGTGTAGCTGTTTGATATGTTTTTACTAGTTTTTTGACACCAATGGGGATCTATGGCACAGAGGGATAATCATTTGCTACAGAGAATATTAGGATCAGTTCATTTTCGGTTTTGGTCTTTTTATAGAATTAGTTGGCAATAAGAAGTACTAGAGGATATAACCAAAATAATCCTTTAATGATTTGACATGATTGTGTCTCCCAGGTTGGATTGGCTTTATTTTGGAGGAGAAATTGTTTGTCACATGCCATAGCACAGCAGAGGAAAGGACAGCACACAACAGGATGGGGCGCTAATTCTCTGGCTGCTGCCCATTGTTGTTGTTGACACTCAGGTACATTGTGACCACAGTCACCTGCCGTACGACACAGTAGCAGCCAGCAGATTCCAGCCATGCATGGGACTGCCAACTGAATCATTTTTACAAACCGTATAATGCCAACAGCAGCAGACACAAACAACAAGACAAACATCCATGTGTTATTTCACACTTTATTTGCCATCTCTTGATATCTTTCTCCACTCCACTTTATGCTATATATCATTGACTCTGTCTTGTTTTGTTTAGGCAGCAGAAAACAATGTTGCCTGGCAACAACAGCGCCAGAGCGATGGCTTAGTGTGTGTATATTCCTTTTCATGTTAAAAGGTATAAGGGGAAGGGTTAAAGAGACTGAGAAGGTATGGAAGTGGACAGAAGGGGGGAGGTTGGTGATGATAGATAACATATGGACAAGATGGAGATGAAAGAGGGGGCGAGAAGTGTGTTGGCATGGAAAGATGAGGGGAAGGATGGAGGATGAGGAGGGAATCAGTCATTCTATACAGACAGACAGACACTCATCCATTCACATGCAAAGGCACATCGCACACACGCACACACACACACACACACACTCACACACACATATACAGTGAAGTAGATTTTGAAGGAAAGGAGCTGATTTAACTCAAGATGATAAGAATGGCTATAAAATATGTATGAGCTCATTTTGCAGATGTGCTCTGAACAGCAATACTGACTGCAGTCAGCAGTACAGCTGTAGTAACGACACATTCACGTTGTTTATATAGTTTCTCTCTGCCTCTCATTTCTCTCTCCAGTCCCTTCTGTCTGTTATTTCTATGACTGTGCACAACTGTGTTTAACTCTTCATGTGTGTACTTTTACCTTTTTCTTCCCTCTTTATTCCCTTTTTTTTTAACCACATTTTATTTGGGGTTTTCAGTTTTAACAGATAATACATATAAATAAAATAGTCTTGGCAACACATATGGTGTACCATAAAATTAAAAAGTAGCAGTATCTGATCGGCTGCCATGATCAGAGCAGTTTGAATTCTCCTAATATTAAGGAAAGGTGCTTCAATGCTTCTTTTATAATCTCCTTTACCATAGGAGACAGTGGACCATCCTTAATGAAAGGGGAGAACTCCGTCCCACAGATCGTCATGGCACAATATTTATAGCACCACACAACATCCGCCGTTCTTTACGGAGTCACGAATTTTGTCACATCACACATCCACAGCCTGTGTGAGCCGAAACAACCTCAAAACACAATCCAGTCAACGAGAAAGATGTTTACTGTGCTGTGTGCTGCTTTTTAAGCTTTTATATGCACAGGCTTAAAATCAGATCTTTTCCCTGAATGTAGGCAATGTATTTATCAAAAAAATATGTCTGTTATTACTTCTTACATGCTCATTTAGTTATAATATTTCATTTTGTTTTATGTGTATTACTATTTACTGTTTTCTATAGCCTAATAGAGCTTCTAGCAAAAATATTTCATATGATTGTACTGTAAGCGAAAGGACAATAATCATCTCTACAAGATCATAATCAGCATATTAACAGAACACTAGTGGACATTTTAAGCCAGATGATGTTTTTAATTCAACATGTTGAAAGTGTTAAAATGAGAGTATGTACAGCAGTGTCTAACACACTGTACATATTTTGAGTAAATGTAAGTTATTTTAACATAATCATATTGGGATTCTTGGCGATAAATATGAGGGGAAAGGAGGGTGAGTGGGAGCATTCACAGTGTGACAACTGTTTCTTTTCACAGAGACTGGGAGCGTTTATTGTCTTTTTTCATTTTAATTCTAACCTTGGTAATGAAAGCATGTTTTTCACTGGGTTGTCAGTGTTTAGCCTGCATAATGTGAAACAACAAGAAAGTAACACACAAACTTATTAAGGTAATAATATTAATATTAATGATTTCAATATTAATGTAAATAATAATAATACTATATTCTTTATATCTTAAAGCACACTTTTTAAGATCAACGTCACAAAGTACTTCAAGAAAGCAGCAAATCACTACATTTTTAAAAACAATTAAGAAAAAAACTATTATGGGCACTTTTGCTAGTCTGTCATCTGAACATCGTCGTTTCGTATAGGAGCCTAATGTAAGAGCACTGCAATTCTTTAAACACCACAGCTGTCTTTTCCTAGGTTCTTATGAATTCTCCTTCGCATCTTTCCTTGACCTCATGATGTTTTCTATTGAGGTTAAGGAAAAGTGGTTTGGAAAGTAGATTATTTGGATTTGTCGACCACAGCCTTGGTTTTATCTCTTCCTTAACCCACTGCCCTTTCATCTATATTCATTTAAATCCATTTTTTTCCTTTTATCCCACTCTTTGGCTTCCCAGCACTTTTCTAAGCAGACAATTAACAGTGTCTGTATGAATAATAGAGCCCTCTTTGCATTTATAAATTCATCTCTGCTACCATAATTTTTGAAGAATACTTTTTTTTTACAAATGCATTCACTTTTGTTTTCATAATCTAAACTGGCACAGTGTTTGACTGGCAGATGTTTCCTGTCTCTCTCCTCTGATCTCTTTTCGTCATCCTACATCCTCTCTTTAATTTCATCTCTGTCTTCCTCGCTTCCTTGTCCTTCATCTTTTTTTCTCCCTTATGCAATCATCTTCTCTACCTTTATCTCCCTCCTTTCTGCAATCCTCCTCTCTCTACTTCTGGCTCTGTCCATGCCCAAATCGTTCTCCCTCTTTCATCTTATCCTTCCTGCATTCTCATCTGTTTTCCTTCCTCTCACACCTTTTTGGCTGCCCATCCCCCATCCACCCCTTCAATCAATCATTTTCTGTTCCTTATCCCTCCTGTTTCCTCCCTCTTTGCCTCATTAACTCTCCATCCTCTCCTTTTTCTTCTACATCTCCTTTCTCTTATCTGTCTCTCCATCATCACACTAACTTCTTTATCTCTCCATGTAACCTTCCACTCCTGACATCCCTCTTTCTCTCAGCTCTCTGTGGTCTTTGCTGCGATGTTGATCCTGGACGTGTTGTCCCCGCTCCTCCTCCTCTCCATCCTGTTGCCGCGCTACGGTTGCCGGGCGGCAGACATTCCGGAGGACACTATATCAGAGTTCTCGGTCAGACTGTACCACCGGCTGCAGGCGGCAGGGGATCAGGATAACATCATTTTCTCTCCGCTGAGTGTGGCTGTGGCCCTGGGCATGGTGGAGCTGGGAGCCAGGGGCGCTTCACTGGAGGAGATACGACAGGCTGTTGGATTCAGCCACCTGCTGCCAGGTGAGAGACACTCTCATAAACACATGCTAACCAGCATGGGGGTCAAAGGGAAAGTCTTTGTTAAAGTCACAAAGTTTGATTAAAGGTGCACTTATCCAACTTTGCACATTAATTTCAATTATCTCATCAGTTTTACTTAAAATCTTCTTGCAATATTTTGGCCATTTTGTAAGTTACTCGTTGTCTCATGTTTTTGAAAGAAATCGTGCAAATTTGCTCAGGTATCAAAGGGTTAATCAATAAAACCAAAAATGTCAGGGCTGTTTCTTTGCTTTAATTGAACCTTTACTGTATCATTGTTTGACATTAGTGTATGGATCTTTTCCACAGTACTCTGTATACACACTTGCAGCTTGAATGTGTGTGTGTGCCTCCCTCTGCTATCCAGGTGTGGAGTTCTCTTTGCTCCAGAACCTGACCGCAGCTCTGTCCGAAGAAGATACCCACTGCGTGATACGATTTGCAAACAGCCTCTTCCTGCAGGAAGGCGTCACCTTTAACCCAGAGTTTCTGCATCTCATGAGGAAATACTTCCGGGCTGATGTGGAAACAGTAGACTTCAGTGAATCAGCAGCCGTGGCCGAGCAGATCAACAACTGGGTGGAAAATCATACTGAGAGTGAGTGAGAGAGAGAGAGAGGGAAAGAAGCAGATGAATGATGAATATATTATTACATTTCCAATCCCAGCATATAGTGACATGGAGTTGTGTCATTGTTTCTTAGATCAGATGATCTGAAAACAAAATTTAACGAATACATTTCCAACCCCCAGTTGCACAAATCTTTATCCTTATCCTTGTGTGCAACTTCAAAAGCTGCATCACAGCAGGAGCTGTCCTCAGGCTAATGAATTTAATGTGGATCCTACAGTAACACACTGAATAAATCACTCCCTACAGGTAAGATCCGTGAGCTGCTATCAGCTGAGGACTTCAACAGCGTGACCCGCCTGACCCTGGTGAATGCGGTCTACTTCAGAGGCTCCTGGAAGAACCAGTTCAGACCAGAAAATACCAGAACCTTCTCCTTTAGCAGAGACGATGGCTCTGAAGTCCAGACGCTCATGATGTACCAACAGGGAGACTTCTACTACGGTAGGAAGGAGCTGCATGTGTGTGTGTTTCGATTTGTACTTGTGGCTCTTTTTCTGGAGCCCTTGAATTTCAGCTCACATTTCCTGAGGTTATTTAAAATGTTAATCTTAGATCTGAAATATTCATATTTGGAGTGTTATTCCCAGGAAAGCCTCGTCTTTTTTGTTCAGTGAGCTTTGCTGGTAAAATCTTCTTCCCTTGCACAAACTCCTCTGATACGTCAGTTTGATTTAGTAGTATATACTTAAAGGCTATCTAAGCTTTACTGTGAAAGTCTGTCTTAAGTCATATAATACTATATCAGGTTTACTGAATCTATTCTGACAGTAGATAGAACAAACACACTGTCTTTGTATTTATTATATATATCTAATTTTTTACACCTTCACATACCTGTGTGCTGAGGGATGCTTTTTTAATGTGAATTTCCAAATCTCTCTGGAGAGACCTTTTTCCTCTCTTCAAATTAATACAATACATACAATTTTCACATGCAGCATGCACGCTGTGTATTGCAAATTTTATTTTTTTTATGGAAGAAAAATTTGTTTCAAAAGGTCAGTGACTGAAACAATAACATACTGTATTGTTCTATTAGGTGCTGGAACAAGGCAAGGGATGTTATGACAAGAATTTCAGTTTACAATATTATCCCAATAATCATCCAACTATGCTTAATACTCTTAAATGGCACTGAAACATACTGACATCACTCTACCTTACATTTTGTTTAAAAAAACAACAACGTATATTTTTAACTGCATCACAGATAGGACAGATCTTTTTTGTGCTCAACAATCTTAAAAAGCAAGGCTATTTTCAACTATTTGAAAAGGAATCATATCTTTCAATATGAAATGTGTTTTTGAGGTTGAGACTCCATCATTGAGACTCCATCATTGTTAGTTGCCAGCAGTCTCTTTGAATGCTGTTGGACCCAATATTCACAATTACATCCTAAAAGTGCAAAGTCATCATGATCTATTTATTGTAAGTGTTTTTTAGCATGAATAATCTGTGGTAAAATCATATTGTCCCTTACCCACAACTAACTAATTAATTGTTTAGTCTGAACAGTAATGTCACAAAATAGTGAAAAATGTAAAATGCACACTACCAGTGCACAAGGTGACATCCTTACATTGCTTGTTTTATCATGCCAAGATACAAGACCCAAAGATTTAAGTTTCCATCCATGTAAAACAGTGAAAAGCTGAAAATTCTCCATTTTAAAAATGTATTATTTTATTTAACCTTTATTAAACCAGGTTGGTCCTATTGAGAGTAAAAATCTCTTTTTCAGGGGAGACCTGGCCAAGACAGTCAGCAATGAAAACACAAAGTTGCAGACAGAGACACAAAGGGAGATAAAATACAATTCACAAGCACTAAAATTTGCATTAAAAGAGAACTATCTATCAGTCAAAAGAGAGCTCTCCGGGGGTCATTTGCACAACCAGGCAGGCTAAAGACAACGACATTCTGTAGAATCTGCTACTAACTCTTTCATTTTAGATTTAAAGACATTTAGTGACACCAGCTCCTTGAGTTTCAAGTCATTCTGAAAGAAATTCCAGGCTGAGGGTGCAGAATACCCAAAGGCCCTTTTCACAATTTCTGTCCAAGTATTTGGGACCGAGAGCATAAAGAGGTCCTGAGAACGCAATGAGTACTGACCGGTACTTTTCTGCACTATGAAAACACAGAGAAAGTGTGGAGAAAGTGTGGGAACAGACCAAGAATCGCTTTGTAAATAAAGGTGTACCAACTTAAGAGCTTTCGGGTTGCCAGAGCACGCCATCCTAACTGAGAGTTCAACTCACAGTGGACTTTACAATTTGTAAAGAATCTCAAGGACACATGATAAGCTGAATCAACCAAATGGAGACACTGAGCAGAGGCATACATGTACAAAACATCACCATAGTCCATAGTTCAATTTTTGTTATCCTCTTGCTGTTGTTTCCCCCCTATGTGACAGTTTGACATTCGAGTGTTATGTAGCTAAATCTAGTGAGGCATTACATGTATTTTGCTGTCTGGGTTTATTTTCTGAATGGTTGCTGTCGTTAAATTCCTGTTGAAGTTTTGCATGCCATAAACAATTTTAAGCTTATTTTATCAAACTTATTTGTGGGCTAGAGCACTATGCATGACAGATATTGGTGTATTTGGTGTTTTGCCAGCACTGTGATGTGTAAGACTTTTTGTACCAGAGTCCTGCAGGTTGGCTAGTGCTGTTACATCTAAATGACTCCAGTCTCTCTTCTATGCATCTAATGTTTTTTTTTTTTTTTTTGTCTGACGTACTGCCAAAGACTGTTACGTCAGATTCTTACTGCACTGCAACTAAAGTTGGCGCGTTTGAGTTATTTTGGTGCAGTCTGTATGTGTGTAGTGAGCTTTCACACTTGCATACACCTACGTTCATAGGATGCACACATACTCATTCTCATCATGGAGATCTGTGTGTGTGTGTGTGTGTGTGTGTGTGTGTGTGTGTGTGTGTGCGTGCATGCGTGCGTGTGTGTGTGTTTGGTGAGCGTGGCGTCTGTGTGGATGCAGAACAGGGACAGGTCCTTGGGGAGAAGTCTGCGTTTGCATTCTCATATTGAAGCACAATCATGTTGGTTAAGTAAAATGTTTTGGGGAAGCCACACCCCGCTCTCTGCTGCAATGTGGCCTCGCTCTGCATCAGCAGCTGTTACACAGAATTCTACATGTAAGTTAATGGAGGATCATAAGTCTTTTTGTTGTGATTTTCCCTTTTAAGCAGCTTCAAAAGAAAAATCATGTGCCAAGATTGGGATAAAGGCTGGCAGTGTTAATTGCTCTATAATCTCTGTCTTGCACTGCAAATAGCTAAGTAAGAGAGATAATCTTATATTTAGACTTAAAATCTAGTTGGACTTGTTTTGAGCATAAAAGGATTATCTCGTCCTAACTAAGAAACACTGTCTCACTTAATTCAAGTAAATGTTTGTTGGCTTGTCTTGATTAAAATGGGTTTTGTTTAATTAGACACAAGAGACAAGTCTCTTAAAGATCCACCTTACAATGATCAAGATATCACTTTCTCTGCCTCTGTAGTATATCTGTAAGCATATATCAGGTCTTACAGATGTTTGTGTGTGATCACTTGTGTATTTGTCTCTGAATGTGTGTAGGCCGTTGTATTTGTATGAGTACCTGCAAGGATTTTTTCTTTTTCGATGGTTATCTCCAAGTCTAAAAAGCTAAGCCAATGCTGAAGTGCTTTAGACCTGCCTTCTCTCTAATGGCCAGCAGGGGGTGACTCCACTGGTTGCAAAATTAAGTCTTTGAATGTGACATTAACTCTTGCCTTCTTCCCCTTAACCTAACCATCCGTGACTTTGTCACCTAATCCTAACCGTCCGTGCCAGCATGTGTGTTTGTTGACATTCAGGTGTTGGTTGCCATGTGCTGTTGTTGTCTAAATATAAGCATGTGCAGTGTCATCCCACCATGTGCATTTGTTGACATCACAGTGGCGGCATCCCAGAACGTAAATATCAGATGCAGAAGGATATCAAACTCGAAATATGTAGACCTGAAAGTATCCTGACAAAGCGGCAACATGGATGAGTTTGGATGAGAACACATTGGTATGCTTTAAGTCGCTGTGACGATGGTGTCTTTGGGTTCTCCATCAGATCCACCTCTTGCTCCTCCATAGCTCCACCCTCTCTTCCAAATATGGTCACTTCTGGGAGACATGTACGACATGATACACCCCTATATAGCTAGCTGATCACTATCTTAACAAATTTTGTCGGGACTTCTGTTCTGGGACTTCTGTTTCTGGGCCAAGGAGTGAAAGAAGCTGATCATGGATTGGTGTGTAAAAATGCAGCTAGAGGGCCACAAACCAGTGGATGATGTCAAGGTGGCTACATCCACTTCTTTTATTCAGTCTTTGGGCATTGTACAAAAAATAGCCAGACTCATCCTTTACTGCTGAACTTCAAACAACTTCAAAGAGAATGTCAAACGCTTTCACACAACTGTAACTAAAGCCTTTAAAGTCAGGCATCAGTGCTTTTTAATTAGCTCATCAAGAAAATGACCATGCGTGCTTCAATCAATACAGTTGATCAATATGCTTTAACATGCTGCTTATGTTCCTCCTCAGCAAAGTTCACAAACCCATTACATGAAGCGCCGGTACATGTGTGTATGTGCATGGCTGCACATTTTTTCAGTGTTTGCATATGTCCCCCCCCTCCACCAGGTGAATTCAGCGACGGCTCACAGGAAGCTGGCGGTGTGTACCAGGTGTTAGAGATGCCCTATGAAGGGGAGGACATGTCCATGATGATCGTTCTGCCTCGGCAGGAGGTGCCCCTGGCTTCCCTGGAGCCCATCATCAAAGCACCGCTGCTGGAGGAGTGGGCTAACAATGTCAAACGGCAGAAGGTGGAAGTCTACCTACCAAGGTGAGAAGTTTCACACACAAGCAAAAACACATGCATGCATGCCATACAATATTCTCTGTTCATGGCACCGTTGTGTTTTGGTAGTTTTGTGCAACCAATTTATCTCATCATACCTCAGTTACTTAAGTATAAAATAGAGATTAGTGATCTTCCATCATTGGAAGTCTATTTCTTTATTAATGTTGCTGTAAAATGGCAGTTCCTAAAAATAGATTTTTCATTCCAAGGGCATCAAAATCTGTTATATGCCACAAATATGTAAAATAGTGTACCAGTCTCAGGCAATTAAAGTCAAATGAAATGTCATAAAAAGTCATAGTATATGCCACAGAAATGTCAAAAAGCATGATAGCATAGTCTGCAATAAATATGTCATTAAAATGTTAGTGTAGTAAATCATAAAAGAATTCAGGGAAAAAAAATCAAATTATAGTGTGCCAACATCCTAAACAATCTCAGTGTAGTCTGAAAAAAGGCCATAAAAAATATCGACTGAACCAACAAATGGACTTTACTATGTGGACACCATGTAATTCACATTTGGCTAGCTACAGTATGAAGGAATGTTTAAATGTAAATTACCACCACATAGTGATGGACCTTCAGAAGTTGCACAGTCAATTTTTCATTTAAAACTAAAAATAAGTATGTACAAGCACTGTGCACATGCATGCAAAGTGATAACAATATACCTTTAAATATTTAAGCCAATGCCACTGTAGCAAAACATAATAAGATACACAATAGACTTTGATGTCTGTCAACTTAAGCTGTATGTTTTGTGACTAGATGATAAATTATCATCCACCTCAAATTTCTAACCATTAACACGTGACTGCTGACTGCGCTGTCAAGGTTCAAAGTGGAGCAGAAAATCGACCTGAGGAGCACTCTGCAGGAGCTGGGAATAAAGAATATCTTCACTAACGATGCTGATCTCTCTGCCATGACAGGTAACACTCAGCTGTATAGAAAACCACAGACACACATGCAAATCGCTGAAAGAAGGGACACAGATTGCCATAAAGGGCACATAGATAAAACACAAATAGTAAAAGAAATAAACTTCAAGAAGGATTCAGTATGAGAGGTTGATTCAATATTTCTGCTCCTTGGCTGCATTAAAGTTGCCTCCGGTGCTTTCTCAGGTAACCAAGGTAACTGGCACCAAGTGGGCAGGTCAGGAGCTGTCACATCATGTGGTAAAAATAGATCAGGAGAAAGAGAGAGAGAGAGTTACATACACAGAGGCAGAGGAAAATAGATGTAAAGACTTTGCATCTAAAGCAAAAATATAAATAAAATAAA
Organism: Plectropomus leopardus; assembly: GCF_008729295.1. Taxonomy (NCBI): domain Eukaryota; kingdom Metazoa; phylum Chordata; class Actinopteri; order Perciformes; family Serranidae; genus Plectropomus; species Plectropomus leopardus. The sequence goes on along the minus strand of NC_056467.1, from coordinate 11,229,940 downwards.
TGAAAAAAGGTAAATACTCCTTACAGAGCCTTATAGAGAACAACTACATCTGACCAAAATGCATCAGCAAATCACAGTTGACAAATCCTTAAAAAACTCAAGATGCTTCATGCTTCATTCTGAACAGCTTGTTCTTACTGTTCATGTGGAGCTAGTATTTAATTGTGAAACACAATCTGCAGTCTGTACTGGACTTCAGCACATCTTGTACTAGCTCAACATGTGCTCAGAGGAGACGTTCTATTCTGGCAGGTAGATAGAGATAAGAGGGTATTTTAAAATGCTTTTAATCAACTCATTTTCTGTTTGTGTAGAGAGCACTATTTTTCAAATGAGACTGCATGATGTCATCCCATGCACTAGTATAAATGTTGATTTTACAAATATGTGGTTGTGTTCCAGTGTACCCTGAGCTTTAAAGAAATACTTCACCCCCAAAATGTTCTTCAAGAATTTATGAGTTCTTTTTACATGCGCAACAACAGCAGAGGAGGGCTTGCACACAGAAGAAAAAAAGAATCAGAATGAGGTCTGTATTTCACATGTTGCAGGGCTGTACAGACAAATGTGCAAAAGTGCATGGAGTGCAGAGGTGCAAATGTTTAAGTCCATGCTGGACTTTCCTCAGTAGAAAAATGAAGCATGCATACTGTTTCACCACACATATAGGTTACTCATACAGGTGCAACTACTCAGTCATCAGGAGCTTGATTGTGCACACATGTAGTCAATTAACAGGTCACATCATGGCAAGCTCAGCAACCATCATTCAGAAACACAGTCCCAAGCAAATACTGGTGTAAATGCATACAATGATGGAATACAAACTGAAAATGGGGCAACTGGTGCAGGGAGAAAATAAAAAGATAAAATAAAATAAGAAAAATAAATAAATGAATAAATAAAACAGATAAATAAAAATGAATAAAAAATATTGAAATGCAGACCTCAGTCTGATTCTTTTATTCTTCTGTGTGCGAGTCCTCCTCTGCTGTTGCTTTGTATTACCCTGGCTACCGCACCAGAAAAGAAGACTCAGGCGCAGCTAATTCCATGCCTTCTAGTTTCTTCTTACATGCAACCAACGTGAACCAAGAATCCAGGCGAGGCATGCAAGAAATACAGTTTTCTTCATGAATTCAAAGTAACACAGGTTCATGCTGTGTAAAGTATTCATTTTAAAATGTGCTGGTGCACAGACTATGAGTGTCATCCTGCAATAAGACTCAGCATCATGTTGTCATCACATCTCACAATGACTGATGAGTGATCCAAAAACAAAGTGATGATCTGTGTGCTTTTGTGCGTGTATGTGACAGATGGTAAGGACCTGTTCATTGGGAAGGCAGTTCAGAAGGCTTACCTGGATGTGACTGAGGAAGGGGCAGAGGGAGCCGTTGGGTCAGGTAGACTTCATCTTTTTCTCTATATCATAATCTCTCTGATCAGTAACATTATTAATACATACTTGGACTGGGTACTGTTTAAAAAATCCCATTACCAGTTCCAATAAATTACTTCATTTGATACCCTATTTTTCTATGACTGGTGCAAATTTGATACTTATCATGTTAATGAAAGCATTCAGTTAACTGTAAAATACCACCAGACACCACAGGCATGACATAAAGTCATACTCAAGAACATTTTGGTAGCATGTAAGCTCATTTAACTGCCAGTTCTGTCAAACACACTGTGCTCGACCACACTAGACAATTTGGGTTGTAGCTATTGTATCAGTGAGTCAATCAAGTGTCACAAATAAGGCTTGCAGTGATTGGCAGCAAGCAAAACTATACAAATAGTCCTTTTTTTTGACGTAAGAAGTTTCCATTTGTTCAGCTAATAGCTTAAAAGTATTGATTACCAATACTCAGCTCTAGTAGTGACAGAACATAACATTTTCTTTGAGTGAATTGGCTTCTACAATAACATCAAGCCTTACTAAACCCTGCCCCTCTCTGTCTGAAAATAATGGTGTTTGTTTCCCCCTTTCCCTTTCCTCTCTCTCTCTTAGGAATGATCGCCCTGACTAGGACTTTGGTGCTGTACCCACAAGTCATGGCCGATCACCCGTTTTTCTTTGTCATAAGAAACCGGAGGACAGGTTTGTGTGCCGTCATACATGTAAATGTGCCTCTTTTATACAGTATGTGTGTTTTGACCCAACTTTCTATTCGCCCCCTCCTCTCCCAGGGTCCATTCTCTTCATGGGCAGAGTCATGACCCCTGAAGTCATCGAGCCCAACGACCATGACTTTGACTCTATGTAACTGCAGTGTGAGGTCACTCACTCTCAGATCCTGACGTCATAGCTACCTATCCTCTATATCACCATCTCCTGCTGTGTTTTATACTCTTGAGAAATTAAAATACAAACTGAATATTATACGATGTATTATATATTGGAAAATGACATACAACATATAATGTGACTGTGTTTTGATACTGGAAGCTTTAAACTCTTGGACACAGAGATGCAGAAAGAGGAAGCTGTACATATTCTCTGGTAAAGGATTGTTTGTATATGAGAAAGAAGAACACATGATATGTAATCCACGCACAACCCCTTTAAGTTCAGCAGCTTCGTACTCACTTGCACCCACACAGGATGCACAGAAAAGGTTTTCTCTCTACTTCTTTAAAATATATTTACTCTTTATCACTCCAGATACAGTACGTGCACACTGTAAGTTTCACACTTTAATTATATCCCTGTACATTTGACATTGTGTTCTATATATACATATATACTCAGTATTTATTGCAGAATAAACGTGCAAACATTTTGTCCCTATACAATGAATCTTAGTAATACATCTGTTTCAGACAGTATTCTAGACATTTTTTACACTGTAGGCACATGGCTAAACTGCTGATGAACTAATATGCCTTATCACATCTGAGTGGTTGATTAAGCCCCAGCTGGGCATCTCACAGGTGAGCGGAGGGGAATGCTAAACTAAAGCAGGTTGCTATAGAGACGGACCAGAGCATGCAGGCGCACTGAAAAAGATCTGCTGCACCGTTTTGGATGTACGGGGAGAAACAGTAACACCAGCTGTATTCAGTCTTTTACTCAATAAAAACATGAATGTGTTCCCATTAGAAAACTGCCTTTGTGTTTTTACTGTATGTGCTTAAAGGCATTTTTGAATATAAGCTGTATTTTCAAAACAGTATGGGTCGTCCACAGTAGGTGGTTCTTTAACAGCACAGGTTCTTTAAATAAATGATTTGCTGAGATTTAAAAAACATGCAATGCTTTAGGAGATTATGAAACCAGTTTAGAAAAAGTCCATTATGTATTCAATGCCTGAATATATAATGGACTTTATATAATGCCCCAAGGATGGCTGTTACGGTGGAACGGCCAGCCGTCAGGCAGAAGTTGGCTGTTCAACCGTAACTCAGTTTCCCAGGGCAGACAATGTCCTGCCAAGGCATCTTGGAGTGGTGTCAGGCCTGTGACATCACCGAGCTACCGCAACCACAGACACACACACACACACACACACATCGCTGGGCCAAGCAGGGATATACTGTGACAAGGATGAATGAGGCCCGCATGTTGAGTCATTATGTTCATAATGGAAGAACATTTTTGGCCTGGTGCATCTCATAGGTAAAGGAAATGTACAAAGAAAATATACAATCTATTAACTGTATGTGCTCATAACTGTTTGTCTCTCTCTAATACAGTGAAACTAGATGGCACTTGGCTTGTGGTGCTCAAAGCCCCCAAAAATACACTTGAAAAACTCAAAAGCAAAGTGTCTTTCCAGAAATCCTGAATTGGATAATCCACACATCTTGTTTTGAGCATAGGCTCGTTGGTTTTGGGCAGTTTCCTGTGGGAGCTATTTTCTTTACCCAAACTACTACAGCCATCAACCACATCACTGTAAAGAAGGAAGCGTGCTGTGAGGTCACCTAGCACCACTGGGCTTGCTAACATTACAGCTCAGTCAAAGATGATGCCATTAATAATGGCATTATGCGCAGTCATGATTTCTAAAAAGAAATTACTGTTGAGTTGTTTGGGGTTTTTTTTTCGCTTTGAGCACCCCAAGCTGAGTGCCATCTAGGCAGACATTTCTACAACCGATATCCAACACTCAACAACTCGCATCAAAGCAGATTATAGATTGATAAATATCCCTACATGTAAGAGGAAACATATTTATTTCTGATTTAGGGGTGAACTGTCCCTTTATGCAAATACTCACTATTAAAGAGTAATCTCATGAGTGAAACAACAGTCGCACCACATTTAATTAAACACTACCAAAACAACCAACACACCTAATACTGTCTGCATGGCACTGGCATGCTGAGAGAAATATATTAGGAAATAAACTTTAATTACATCCCCGACAGCTGTTCCCTGCCATTGTATAAGCATTTTTGCTGTGTTAAACACACACACACACACACGCATACACACACACAAAGAAAAGATGCTTTGATGTGACAGCAGCCATCCCTTTCCTCAGTTGATGTTTTAGGAACACCAATTATCTATGACATTACTGTCACACAACATGAAACAGATCATAAAAGAACAAAACAAATCCTTTTAATCATTACCAGCAAAAGCAGATATAGGTTATGCACTGTAGATTACTACTGTAAGTGACAAATCAGTCTGCAAATAACCAGCAAAGGCGATAGCTCTGCTAAACACAAGTTAGTTCAATGTCAGTGGGAATCATTTCCACAGTCCCCTGCAGTATCAGGGGTTTTCATTTACCTCTATGAAATATCTAATAGCTTTTTCATCTCTTCAGTGCGCACAGTGTGTTTCAGTGCTGCAATATCTTAAACACAACGAGCTGCATTGTTGAGGAACGACAGCCCATGGGTGTCGGAAGTGAGGATCTAAATTACTTTCACCAGCTGGTATGATAGCTGTGCCTTATGTCTTTATTGTGTGCCACTGAAAATCTAAATCAACCTCCTCCTTCCCATGAAAACATTCAGAAAGACAGAAACAACAACACAAGGCCAAAGAGGCGTTATCTCAACATGTCCTCTGCTTAGAAAGGTGATATCTGAACCTACAGTGCCGTGCATAAAATGATTATTAGTAGGCTGCAACTCAGATCAGACTCAACATTTAAATACTAATGCATTAATGTATCAATAATTGATTGTGATCATTTCTTACTTTTCATAAATTCAGTTTGCACCATTTATTTAAGTAAAAGTAAGGCTTTCACAACTTTTAATGATTTGTAGATTTTCCCACCACTGCTTTCCTCATTCCCACACTACACAAGATAGTGTAGCTTGTGTAGGAGGCTGAGGTCCTCTTATATATATATATATATATATATATATGTATATATATTTATATAAGAGGAACTTGATAATATTAGAAAGGGTACAAATAAGGATAAAAACAAAATGCACAGAATGCATAACATAAGATGGAAAATAAAAACCCATTGAGATAATATTAATCAAAAGTAAAGCTAAAAATTGAGTGTATATAATGCAGAAAATTAAGGAGAATACATTTTAAAGAAGTGCAGCAGTGCGTAAGTGCGTAGCAAAAGGCAAAATATTTACATGTAGCTCAAAGTCTATAAAATAAAACAGCAGGGATAAAACAAAATTAAGTGGAAAAAAAACTGCCTCGCGACAGTTTCGCCCCTATACCTGCATAATGTGATACACCTGAATACTGTTGCCAGGCAACCAGCAGCGATGTGTCGCCTACAGCCGCGAGCCCACAGTGGTGTCAGTCTCGAGCCGGAGCAGACAGGACGGTAAACTTTCTCTCGGTGAATACTAACAAACCCAACGGGCTCCATGGGTCACAGCTGCACGGTTACAGGGCCAAACCGAGCCGTTCACAATGTGTTAAAGAAGTACAGGAGAATTCACCACGAGACGATTGGGGACATGTCAGAAAGGTAAGACAAAATAATTACATTGTTGGCTCGAGGGACTAGTTTTACTGAGACATTTCTGCCAAGATAGCTCATGCTGGGTTAAGCTAACTTAAACTATTTAAAATGATACAGTATTTATTCAACAATTAGCATATAGAAGTATCAGCGCTTATTAGCTGTATCAATTATAGAGGCTGCCCCCCACATACAGCGACTATTATAAGCAAATAGCACCTGCTCAGGTGTCCGCTGCTGCCATGGCACCGGGTCCTAATCTGCATTGTCAGGCCCAGTTCACCGTAACCCTAACCACTCGGCCGGTGGTCAGGGTTTCAGCACACAGCAGGGTTTACATTACGAAAAGACAGCTGCCCAAAGACCTGATAATGTCCCGGATGACCCCTTCTCTCTCTCTGTCTCTCCATCTCAGTTCAGTTCAAAGTTGCTTTATTGGCATGACCATTGCAAAAAAAATGTGTTGCCAAAGCCTAACATAAACATTATGCAATAATATATCAATAAAATATAAAAAGTAGTTAATAATATGAATAGCCTATGAGCCTATGTGATAAGTTAATTACAAATGTTAATCAGTAAGACCAAAAATAATAGATAACAATAATATGAATATTGAGATAACTAGAAAATACAAATAGAAATTAATAAACAAATATTCTCCTGTCAGCTGTGCTGTAGAGCTGTCTTCTGGGAGGGCTAAAAGTTCTGGGACTTTATGGCCATTTTTTTTCCCAAAATAGTCTCATTTCTTGATATTTTGCACATTTTGCAAAAACAAAACAAAAAAAAATCAGTTTCAACATTTCCGACTGCCATAATCGATACAAATTCTTTTTGATCTTCATCTGCCATTTTATGGTCACTGGGTGTGTATTAAGTTAGGGTTTGTGTTTTTATGGGATGTTTGGTTTGGGTTAGACATTGGGTCAGTTGAAATACTGTCTAGTAAAATTGTAGGACTCTAATTTATGTATTGATTGCATTTCTTTTTGCCACTGATTTAAGATATTGTCTCTCTCTCCAGTTCTTCAGGTGTGAATACTCTCAGTGGCAGTTTTCCCAAATCCCACTCGTCTCAGTACTCTGACCTCGGGGTTACACGCACACCTCTCTCTGTGGACCAGAGTCCCGATTCTGGACTTGTATCTACACCTGTGAGTGGCACACACACACACACACACACACACGCATACACACAAAAATACAGCAATTCTTCATTGCTGCTGTCCTTAAGGCATCCCCCTCCCTTCAGGTGTAGCTTTGCCTCCTCCATCTTCTTTCCTCTCCTCTGTCCTCCCATTTTCTCTTCATCTTTCTTCTCCCAATCTTTCCATTTCAGCCTTCCTCCCTCTCTCCACTTGCTCCCTCTCTGAACTGAACCTAATATTCTCAGTCTGTTCTCTGCACTCTTGATTTTACCCTCAGGCCACTGGCCTCGCGCCTAGCTTGCTATGCAGAGTGATTTTTTTTAACCCTCCTGACTATTTGAATTAAGACAGACGAAAAAATGGCTTCCTACCTAATCCTCCCTATGTTCAATGTGGAGCTCTGTACCTGTAGTAAAAATGCTTGATGTGTTCATGACTCTGTGAGGTGCATTGCTTTTAAAATGAAGCAAAATGGCATCTTCAGAGTTTTATTGATAGAAAGTGGATGAAAATTATGCTGGTTTGGGATCATTTTTATTGTTTGTGTCCATAATGCATGCTTCTGTTATAGAACTAAACCTTAAATGATACTTTTTCTTTTCATTTATATATTTAGACATTAGTTTTTCATCTTGTACATGGGTATAAATATACATGTATAGTAGAATGACTTATCCACATTTTCTATTCTAATTATTCTCCACACATTATGATCTCATGTGTGAATTTGGCTGTGATTTATTTAACCACCTTGCCAACATCTGGATTTGTGGCTGGAGGCTGCATCAGTCTGCCAAGTTTGCATTTAATTCTGTGCAAATTTTTATCCACTGCACTTTTCATGTGATGTGAGCAGGAGACCTGGGCCTGTTTTGTGAGTGTCCAGTCAATGAGGAGCGGTGGTCAAGTGGAGCGGGGTCACTCTTCTGTCTAGAGTAACAGAGGAAGGTGTTAGGTTACGTAGACAGTAAGGGTGAACAAGATGAGTGTAAGGGGGTTGAAAAGGTCATGTCAGGAGAAGAGTTTAGTCCAGCACTGCATCCTGCTGGTTTAACAAAGACAGTGAACCTGCATGTTACATTAGCAATTTCATTAATAAGCAACTAAGTCTCTAAAACTGTGCTTCTCGAACTTTTTTACACCACATGCGAAATCAGAAATAAAAGACTCTAGAACTACCACTATTATGAGTGACTGTGTAGGTCTACCCTATTCAGCTACAGACATTTTGTGCAAGAAGCAGGTTTATAAGAAGATAATATATTAGTAATATATTATTATTATAGTAATAGTATTATGTGTTTAATTAATTTATTTCTTTAAAATATTTCTGAGATTCCTCCAAGTTCCACTAGGGGGAGCTTGTGTGACAACAATCGTACCATAGTTATTGCAAACCAGTGCTCTAAATTGTTCTCCATTTCGAGGTAGGAAACTGTTTAACATATTGAATCGGTGGGGAAAAAAAAACAGCTAGCACAGATTAGGGCCAATGGTGCGTGACACAGACACTCACAGTCAGTTCTGACGATTATGGACGGCTGACAATCGGCTTGGTGTGTCAGGGTCAAAAACAGCAAAAACATTAGCATAAGGATGAGAAAGAGACATGGGGTATGAAGTAAAGATGAGAACGGAGGAGGCTGTCATCATCAGATGATAAAAACATTAGTGGTTCTTGTCAAGCATCAGCCTATCAGAAGGAGTTTGATTAATACCTGAATGCTTTTACCTTGTTAACACATGTAGCAGTATTGCTTAATGGTCTTAAAAACGACCCATTGACTTTGGCTACATATTAACTGCACTCTGAGAAAATACAGTTTATATAGCACTAATGGGACATTATGGTAGATTAATCTTTAGTGTATCTCCTGCTCTGTCTTCAGCATTATACTGAATCATCTAAAAGACTGCTTGTTATCCATACTCACTACATATGTGTTATGCATGATACTCTAACCTTCAGTGATTAGATTTGAATGAAACTGGGCAAATTAATGCACCATTTCACAAATGTGCCACCATAGTTATAAATCAACAGAAATTGTTGCTGGTTGACCAAGCCAGTGTTCACATTTTTCATCCTGCTCTCTTCTGCTTTTTGTGTTTTTTTTAGCTTCCTTCAAGTCGGTTCCGGTTTGTGTCGTGGCATTGTCTGGAGCAGTGTGATGTCACAGGTGACAGCTGACCTGCCCCAGGGTCAGGGAAGGTCTGGATCGCCCTGAGAAAATCACCACTGTGTCTTTTGAACTTTGATAGTCCAAAATTAACACAGCCACAGAAGCAGTGCTTCTTTCTGCTATTTGTGTTTGCTGCAGTAACTAAGTGAAACAGAAGGAAGGAAATGTAATGTAAGAACTTCCTGTGATATGAAAGAACAGTTTTCTAACTTAAACACTGCTGCACTGTGCTGTTTTTGAAAGTCTTTCTTTACAAATTTAGTTTGTTTTTTTGGGAGTAAAAGTTAGTGTGAAAGTGGAGTGAAAGGGAGGTCAAAGGAGTGACCTGCATTACTTAAGCTGACTTTCAAATGAACTCTTACACAGACAACTTTTTTGAATGATTTAAGTATTAGAAATAATGCAAACGATTGTATCTCTTTAATTTTTGCATTTCTATTTTGTTTTATGTAAGTTTCATTTAATTTAGTATATGAAGAGATGCATACTGTAACAAAATTTCCAAACTGATAACAGACTAGGTATGCGTCACTAAATTGATTATAATGACTTGATGACGTGACATTTTATTTGACTTTTTTTTTGGCAATGTCATCATAAAAGGGCCAACAGAGGAGGAGCTGTTTCATAGAGAGGGGGATGCTATCTGCTTGGAGCGAGGGAGGAGGAGAAGGAGAGAAGACGAAGGACAAAGATGGGAGGAGAGATTGCAAGAGAATTGGGAAAAACTGTCTGGTAAGGCAGCAAGCATTGTGCATGTATTTATTTATTAATAATGTATGCATGACATACAGTAGAGGAGAGGGAGGGAGAAGGTGAAGGAGCTAAAAAGAAGATAAAGAGTGTGACTGTTATGGCTCAGAAATGTTATGGCTTGAGTGCTAAAGAATGCCACAAAAACAGCAAGAGTAACATAAAAGTTGCTGTTTTTGAGGTCCAAAACCAGGCATTGTTAAATCCCAGGTAACTGGTCAAAACAGCGAAACTGAGAATCAACAATCAGTGTATCATTCAGACAGTCAGGGAGAAGAAAGAAAGAAAGGGCTGGGAAGAGCAAAAGCAAGGAATGGGAGGAAATTGGCTGCTACACTGCCAGGCTAATTAGGGGAATTGGGAGCAGGTGAGTGTGTGGAGCTGAAGGCCAGCTGATGGAGACAGCAGGAGGAAGTGGCTGGATCAGGGGGGTACACAACAAAGCAAGATAGAAAAGATTGGAAAATATAGCAAAAAAAGTAGCAAGGATTTGGGAGCTACAGGCTGCTGCATCTGCATTCGTAGTGCACCTACCCCAGAATAATGGGAAAGTTTTTAAATTGAGCATGCATTGAAATAAATTTTTGGAGCTGGCAGAGACAGAGAGATAAAGCCACTCTTACAATAATCATAATAATAATGATGATAATAATAATAATAAGAAGAAGAACTGTTATTATTATTATTATTATTATTAATAATAATAATAATAATAATTAAAAAACAGAGTTTACAAAGTGCTTTGACAAACAAAGCAAAGCAGAAATGGAAAACATAGAAAAAGGGAAGCCAAAAAGTCCTACTGAACACAAGTTGGAGGGTGGAGGAATAAAACCACAAATAAATGAAATAAAATAGATAAAACATAAATAAAAATGGTAAAATAGATTTTTAAAAAAAATGAAAAACGAAATACAAAATGTCACTTCCTGTCTCTCCTCAGGAGTTAAATTTGTCCTACCAGGATCTTGGTGACCCCTTCCAGCAAGAGAATTTCCTCCGGATCCTCCGCCGGTTGATCCGTGTGGAGAAACTACAGCTGGTTGACAACTCCCTCACCAACCTGAGTTCTGTATGTCTGCCAAGGTATGAACCACATTACCCAGACTGCACCACAACTTCCTCACATGGACAGCTAGCTACAGTTCAGAGAAACTATCTTGTTAAACACCACTGCTGTAGCGGGATGTGACAGCTGTTTCTTCTGACAAGGCTGCTTATCTGGTATTTGGTTTATGATGGTATGTTTTTTTTTTTTGTGTGTTCTTTGTTTTTGCAATGTCCTACTTGTATCTAACTTCCATGTAAACATGGAGATTGTCAGACTATTAGGGCTATGACTATAAATTTAATATTTTACCAATTATTTGACCACCATTTCTCTTCCGTTAAAGTTGCTGGTTATAATATTTAGAGCACATCTATGATGAGTCTGATTCAAATTGTCTGCATACAGATATTACTATATTAATGCTCTTAATGTTGTACAGAGACAGCATGATAGCGTAAATAAGAAAAACGTAAGGTCCACCCATGCCTCCTGGGTGATGGTTTCCCCTTTTTGTTCACTAAAAACAGAGCAAAGTTTTCATTTGTACCATGAGCCATTACATTTTTAAACAGGTAATACACCAGCACATTATCCCATGTGCACTTTGACCACTCTGTCCGGGTCTCAAAAGATGTCCAGCGGTCTGTTCTGTCCCCCTCACCCTTGTATGTGTATTGGCATATCATCGAGTATGTCTGTTATGTCTGCGTATGTTAATTGATGATTATTGTGTGTCCCCTGGTGACTTTCATGTATTTTTTTCACACCACTAACCACAGAGCCCCATTTTTCTTTCTTGAGGCAGGTGCAGAATGCTAAACCTGCACCGTAACCACCTGGTGTGTCTGCGTCAGCTGCCAAAGCTCCCAGCAGTGGAGCACCTTTGTCTGTCTGAGAATGCCATCGGCTCCCTGGGGGGACTGGGAGCTCTGGGGAACAGCCCGCTCCGCTCTCTCAACCTGACCCGCAACCCAGTGACCTTCACTCAGGACTATCGTGCACGGTGAGGACATAAAGATGTGTAAGGGACAGAGGGCACAGAAGGAGAAGAGTAAAAGATTCTTGTTTTTCTCTGTCATATTTTGTCATTCTGCTTTTGTCTTTGTGCAGTGTTTTCCTCTGTTTGCCAAAGCTAGAGATCCTGGATGGAATCCCCAAGCTGCCAGAAGACTCTCTGCCCATCCAACTACAGTTCCCAGAAACCACCAGGATGTGCAACATTTTATGACTTTCTCTTCATGGATAGATGTGTATGGAGTCAGTTCTTGAAGCTGTTGCCTTGTTATGTTGAACAGGAGGTTTCATAGAGCTGCTGAATTTATTTACATACATCATGTCACAGCAGTTGCCGAAAAACACTGACAATGCCGTCACGGGAAATGTAATGCTGATTTGCTCCAAGGCCATATAAAATACTTTTTATATGAAGTACAAATTATATATCATTCACCTTGTTGTTATCTTTTTAAGTAACTTTTTAATATATCCAACTTTTTTAAAATAATAAACAGACAATACAATGAAGTCTTTCAGCTTTGCTCTGCATCTGTTTGTGTTCAGTTTTTAACTGAATATTTTGCAGTACAGAGATTGAATGGTTCTGACGAACTCTGGCTTGGATGGAGGGAAAGAGGGGGAAGGATAATCAGATTGCTTCATGACTCATCTCCACCAGCTCGACATCTCCCAGGACTTCACTGAGCCAACATATTCAAATTTCTCTATCTGCTATCGATTGCACCTGCATACATAGAAGACCTAAACAGAAACACAATCCACACAGCAAGCTAAAAATGCAGATGATTTGATGGATTCTTGTAAGTTGAATTTGCAGCTGTGTCGTTAGTCAGACATCTGCATTATATGAGAAGAGAAACAGGACATCCACTTTCGAGGCTTATCAAACATTTAGTGTCCAGCCTGCCCAGGACAATTGCCTCTAGTGTCCTCTGACTGACTGGGTAATGACCCGTGAGCCTCATGCAGCAGGTCAAACACACACACACACACACACACACACACACACACACACACACACACACACACACAAGATTTATCCCTAAAAGCTTGCACTCACATCTGCAGGATTTAATACCCACTAAAAGTATTTCTAGTCTTGGTCCTGTAAAGTGCGTCGGATAAAAGAAGAAAGCAAATGGCGTCATACATGCTGTTAAGCATAAAGCAGTGTTACTGGGGTTACACACATTATCCCCTCCTGTCGGCTGGAGTACATTGCAGCAGTGTATTCTTGAATAACGGTTTCATATTCAGCTTACAACCTGAAACATAAACACATTTTGTCATCTGATACTGCAGAACACAAGCATGAATACTGCCACACATGTCCTCAAGCAAGCACCCAAGCACATACACATCTCAAGTATGATCCTAAGCGCATACACAAACACACACACACACACAGCGCTCGCTTTCTTTTCCCTCACAGTAATGCGGAGAAACACAATTTAAGCAGCTGATATCTCTCTAACAAGCATACAGGCAGACACAAACTGCCAGTTACATGCCTCATTGGGATTCGTTTAAGTGTGGAAGATTGTTTGTGCAATTGCGTGTTGCGTGTGTGTGGAGATAGAGATAGAAGTTAGTGTGCGGCTGATAAATGAGAGATCATTACAGCTGCAGAGAGACAGTATAATGAGCTCTCTGGATCCTCATGTATTGCCAGGTCAGAAAGAGAAATTGGTGACTTCTACTGAAGGCTTCAAGATGAAGTCAATTATCTTTACGGCCCCATTTTGACGCTATGATCTCCTCCAATATGGCAGTAAAATAAGAGAGGAGTTGATATTCCAAAAATCGTGGGTGGAAGAAAAAAAATCTTTTCATCGCTTGGAGCTTCAGCTTTCAAGTAAATCTTGCACTGGTGTTAAATGGAAGATTTGAGAATTGGTGGCAGGAGTCGTGTGGGCATGCGTCTCAAGATAGACTCCGGCTCTAGGCATCGACACGTTAAAATTATTCATGCCTGGTAATACACCCATGAAATGATGACAGAGAGAGAGTGAGAATGTGAGGAATGTGGAGGAGTGATCATCTCTGCCATATCTTGTCACTGTAAAAATGTGTGTGAGTGCATGTGTGTTCCTTGTGGCCTGCTATTAGCACAGTAATGAGGCACCTGTTACTCTCCAACTCCTCCGGCATCCCACAATCCCCCTGGGGAGATCAACAATCTCACAACAGCAGAGGGATGATGACAGGAAGAAAAAAAGGCAAGGGGAGAGAGAAATAGAGAAGACACAGTGAGAGGTAGAGAGGGAGGAAATGGAGAGAAAGCACAGGGACAATGTCAGGCAGTGAGAGGCAGAGCAGAAATAGAGACTGAGAGGAGGGATGATTTGATAGAGACTGTGTGCCAGGGACAAATGTTCATTAAAGGTAATTGCCTCTCTCAGTCAACCCCCTCTCCTTTGATTTTCATTTCATCCTGATTTTTCACTTCATTTCCCATGTGAGCGAGTTCATGCACAATCTTCTCACCTCAATGTTTTAAACCACAGAGGGTAAAGAACAGAAGCTCTGTCCCTTCTAGTCTTCCCTGAATCTCCACACACATTGCTGTTCCTATGGACCTGCTATCATTACAGGGGGGATTTAGACTTGGGAACATTTGTGTCTTGCAGTGCAAGATGTGAACAGTATTTTTTTTTTTGAATAATGGGATGAAAAGAGGGCCTAAAAGGAAAAGAGGAGTTCTGGGTAGACGGGTTATGAGAACTGAGACAAACAGAGAAGAAGGGGTTAGACACTCCTATATACGTCACAGCAGGTGATTGAATCGATGAGGCACAGGTGGTTAACTTGACGAGGTGCAGGTGATTTAAATCAGTAGGAGAGAGAAGCTTGGTCTTGTTCCTGAACTTCAGTTATAGTAACTACAATTAGTTGGGGAGATTGTAAAAATCTGAGGACCCTCCAGGTAATCAGGCTGCTCAAAGTAGAGTAAATATTTATGGTTAGCACCATGAATTCCTCCTAAAAACTCAGCAGTTTGACATGCCACCAGTAAGACAGACAAGAGTATGGAGACATAAGGGGGCTAAAAGTGTTAAAATTTCAAAAGACAAAATTAAAAATGAAAAGCTAAAATTTGAAAATGAAAGCTGACATATTTATTTTATTTTTTATTTTTGGACATATTTGCATATTATTACAATTTCTAATAAATTAATTTATATCTTCTGTTTTATGTCTAGTTTTAATTTTAAGTTTGCTTTAATTAATTTTTTTAGTTCAATTTTTTAAGGTGTTAAGGCCTGCATTTTCATTAGCAATAATTCTGCCAAATATGTTTAATCAACAAATTTATCATTTTACCTTTAAAATGTCAAAAAACACATAAAACTGACCATTAGAATTTAATAAAGTGTAGAGTGACATTTTTGAATAGCTTGTGAAAGACAAAAAAACAAAACAAAAATAAATTATCCTGACATTATAGACCTGGAACCAGAGTGTGTTTGGTAGAAATTCAATCAGAAAAAAATCTTGCCAATTAATTTTCTGTTGATCCACAATTTGATTAATCAGCTTGATCATTCCAGATCCTCACGGTTTTTCCCCCCATAGGTAGAATGGAAAGGTAAAAATAGAAGAAGAAAGCAGAAGCTTTCTCTACTTGCTACTCCACCATTCGTAAAGACTAAATGTCAGCTAACACAGTGACCTCAAGGTTGGAGTTACCACTATTGTTGTTTGCCATTTGTTTTGCTGGAGGCTTAGTTTGCTGTTATTTTTAAATTATATCTTCAAAAAGGTGAACATACAGAATCAGCCAATACAGTCACAATTACCTGAAATCCTCTGACCTCTTTATTCCACACACACCAATCAGGTGGCAGCCTTGGTGCAATACAATAACAAGCCCATTTCTTGTATCAAATATAACAGGTGGAAAAATGTACAAATTGTCAGCATTTGTTTTACTATACATTCTACAGTAAATTAAAGATTTTGCACTCGGTTTGTGAATTGAATTCACACCAGCAGTTGACATGAAACAGCCCTCCATTTAAGGCATATGCTGAAGCAATATGCCAGAGGCTGAGCACTAACTGGCATACTCTTATCTCTCCTGTCCTATTGAAATGATTTACCAAATGGAAAATGACTAAGACCTTGAAGGATGGAAAGGCACATGTCAGTGTGACATTTTCAGCATAGAACGGCTTCACCAGAAATGTCTTTTTGACTGGCACCGGCAAAAAATATCCAGTGAAAATACTGCGCATCAACCACTATGACACAGTACACACTACACAAAGTAGTTCCGTCAGGAGAAAAAAAAGAAATGTTGCACCTTTTCTTTTTAAGATTGTCAGAGTTGTTACAATCAACAATAAATAACAGAAAATGACTTGATCAATTGGAATGCAAGATGCTGATTAAAATTTGAGCTCTACAAAGAGTAAAACAGTTTGCATAAAACATACATATAAAGGCCTGAACATGAGGACATCAGAATAACATAATTTAACTTTGCTTTCTTTACAAATATTCAAAGACAGCACATGATAGAAATACATTCTCTGCCTGTCTGCTGTTAAGAAACAGAAACAGGCAGGCAATCAGGCAGACGTGCGAGGAGACAGAAAAGCAAATGAAATAAAAAACAAAACAAAACAGTATACATCCCATTTCCGCCCTATATATTCTGTCCATTTCCACAGTGTAAGCTGCTCAGTTCCATCCCCACAGTGTTTGGAAAAACATCCCATCTTCCAGGCTTGATATCCCAATTTTCCTAACTGGACTTCTAAATGGATGGCTGGTTTTATTCCTTTGGGAGACAAGGGAATGAAAGATCCAATAGGCTTTATGGGCAGCCAAAAAGGCACTGCAACTGGTCAAAGTTTGCGTCCGTCCTACATCTCTGCCCTCCGATTGGTTCCCTTGTCTCGACCACCCATGTCCTCCTCTACTTCCTCTTCTTCCTCCTCGTAATTCTCCTCCTCGTTGTTCTCTCCCTCTTTTCTGTGATCCCCCTCCTTTCTTGGTCCCTCCTGGTGTTTTACTTCATCCTGGAGAAAATCACAAGCACATAACAAGACCATTAAATGGCCAACATAAGCAGTACTGTGAGATCCACATTTGGATTATTTTCCACTAAAGTTGCTAATTCCATACATTTACAGGTTAAGACATAATTTAACTTATATAATTTATTTATTTATTTTTTTTTACTTATAAATATAATTTAATTATATTAATTGACTTTATGTTTACCTCTATTTTTTCACACTATTTTTACATCATTTACTTTCTAAACCATTTGACAATTTATCAATAGAGGCAACCATGTAAGTACACAAATTAACCTTTCTATTTAATTGCGAAAAAAAAAGTCCAAAGCTCCATCCCCATAGATCTATGTTAGTCTGCTGGAAATTTCTTGGACCCAGAAATGTTGTTTCCTATAAAGTTTTATGATTGAAATGTCATCTATAGGCTTAGTGGATGAAATTCAACTCCATTGCTAGGAGTTGCATGTTGGGCAATTTTGGTAATTAGCATAATAAGCTAATTAGTTTGTGAAAACACAGAAATAGCTATAATTTTGATTAAAATACAAATGTCCAGTCTCCTGTCGCGATTTGGTCTTTCGTGTCAAGGTTTCTTTGTGTGCCTTAAGAGACCAACTAATTATGCTACTGAGAAAAGGCTGCATGATTTAGTTGTAGCAAAAGATGCATTTCTGGCCATGAAAACATAAATTTAATCTGGTAGATCACCTTTCTAATTTAACTTAAGGTCAAAATATAGCTATTTCCCTATTTTGACACTTTTTTTAAAAAAAATAATTCATGGGAATTATGCTAATAAGGAAAGCTTTCATGACTGCACCATGGTAAAAGGTGGATTTCTGGACATCACATACATGGACTTTGACTCTTAGATCAACTTTCTAAATTACTCAGAGGCAAAATGACTGCCATTTCTGTTTTTTTGGTAATTATTTATTAGCTATTTTTGCTAATTATAAAATTGCCAACATGCAACTTTTAGCAACCAAGTTAAATTTCACCCACTAGGGCTATTGATGACATTTGACTCATTTAAGTTTCTAGGTTTAGTTGATCATACAGGGGTTTCCAGTCTAATCTCCTGCTAATCTGTCTACACGATCGTAACACAAAGGATTTTAGTTCTAATGTAAATAAATGGAGGCAGTGAGACAGAAACACCTGTGCTGGACCAACTGTGCAGCAGCGGATGAATGAAGCTGAATGAAGTGAAAGCTCCACTGAGCTCAAATTACAGAGAAATACAAGTACGTTCACTCACTGGGTGACCGACAGAGTATGAAACACAAGTCAGTTAAAGAAGCGAGGGAACTGGGGACTGAACAGTTACACAGGACAGTGTTCCTGGCAAAAAACGAGGGATTATAAATTAATTAATGTCACTCTCTGAGGAGGTCATGAGTCAGGGTTAGTTGTGTAACAAGATGTAGTCGGGAATCAAATGATTTGCTCAAGGACACTTCAGAAAGCTGGATTACAGGTTATCATAAAGTTTGTACATGACTCAACTCTGGATCCCTTCTTAAAATTAACTCTTAGAAAATATCAAGAGCAGCCCAGGATACCTTTCCCATTTTACAACAGTGTTGTGAACATGTCAATATAGTAAATTAACTTTTATTTTAAACTTATAAATGTGTGAGCTTCTCAATTCAGACAGATTTCCTCTCAGGACAAACAGAATAAACTAAGCCCAGGTGGTGACCTGACACTCTACAGACTGGACACCTGATCTCCCAAATTTAACGGACGTGCACAGCAAGGCTCAAGTTACAGGAACAAACCACATGCATGTACACACATCTACATCACTGTTTAGCAATACAGCTAGCACGTCACTGTTGTAAATATTACTTTTGTGGATGTGATACAAAAAAATGTTAATGTGCACGACAGGTGCTTTCAGCTTTAACTGTTTCAGGGTGTGATATTGCTCAGGACGGGAACCAATGCAAGAATGGATATTGTTTAAGATGCAGCCTTGTAAAGGCTATTAGAGATTGGATACAAGAAAACTGACTATAGTGGAAAATCCTTAACTTCTCTTTTCAAACATTATGTAAATATGTTGTATAGGTGATGTCAGTGTGG
The DNA here is from genome assembly GCF_008729295.1 of Plectropomus leopardus. Classification (NCBI taxonomy): domain Eukaryota; kingdom Metazoa; phylum Chordata; class Actinopteri; order Perciformes; family Serranidae; genus Plectropomus; species Plectropomus leopardus. The sequence goes on along the minus strand of NC_056467.1, from coordinate 11,210,749 downwards.
TTGGTGCCAGGAGATGCATCATGCATTTCTTATGATACACAGGCACCACCTGAACACCTTGAAGGTAAATGTTCAATAAGCTTTTCAAAAAGCCATTACTAGTTTGGATTAAGGGGAAAAAAATAGATGAGTTATTAGGGGTTTAATCATTGCTAAGACAGGGAGTTTAACATATTTGGATTCCTCTGACTCACCTGATCGACATTCTCCTCGTTATATGGATCCTCTCCTTCCTCCTCCACCTCGTCTTCTCTCTTCTGACCACCAGCTATGTCCTCCTGTGCCTTCAGGACACCAACAAGTTACACACACACACGATTGGTGTATCATTATGGTACGCAATGTAGTGTTATCAGACAATTAAAATTAATGCTTTTGAAAACTATTTTGCCATGGTAAGGGTAAGTATAAAGTAAAACCGGTATTATGTTCTGTGGTAGGTTAGGTTAGAAGATTTTTCACATCAGTAATGTGGAATTTCATGCAGAAGAGCTTGACTCATTTTGACAAAATAAAGAAATTAAAAGACGGATAAATGGAACTGATAAAACATTTGTGGCAATTAAGACCTCACAATTTCAAATCCAGGACTATTTCATGAATTTTATGGCCCTAATAATTACATAAATGAATTTAAGGCATTTTAAAACTTTTAGGGACCTGGAGACACCCTGAGTTATTACGTTTTCCTGTGTCAGTCTGATACTATATATAAAAGTAAGTTTGAGAGTGAAACAGCCATTCCCTTTTTGCTCCTTCACATCTTTTGTATTTCTGTACTGTATTCAATATATACAGTATTCCACTGCTGACCTCTTGACCAGGTCACCCTTGTGAAAGAGATCCTATCTCAATGGGTTTTTATCTGGTTAAATAAAGGTTATATATGAGGGTTACATACCTCGTCCTCTACTTCCTCCTGGTACTGGTCATCCAGCGTGTCTTCCTGTTGATCTGGGTTTCCAGCCATCTAAACACACACACACACACACACACACACACACACACACACACACACACACACACACACACACACACACACACACACACACACACACACACACACACACACACACACACACACACACTAGTTATACCACCACAAAAAAGACACTTTCTTGCCTAGATCTTGTGGATTTTTTCTTTCCCCTGATGTCTCTGGTTCTCAAACTCTCACTGTCAGTTTCACAGAACCACCCTGAGCAGTGTTTATGTGTGTGAGGCTGTGAATGCCTCTCTCTCCCATTTTCAACATGTATCCATCCCAGCCTCTAGTCCTCTTCTTATGTCGGCACTGAGTTTGTTCCTCCTGCTGCAACCTCTGCAGTGTGTTCTTTTGATGCTGAATATAGTTTATGTGTTTATGTTTATGTATTTGACCCTTGCCTTGCTTCTGCTCTGGTCTCTTACTCACCACCAGTTCTTCCTCCACAGCAGGTCGTTGGGGTCCCGGGTGCGTGTCTTTGTGCTGGGCTGGTGCTGCTGGCCCCTCTTCCTCCTCTACCACCTCCTCCTCCTCTTCTGCGACCCTGTGCTGCGGTCTCTCGTCCTCCGCCTCCTCAAACTCGTCCTCTCCCTGGTTGTTAGGGTCGTCCTCGGGGTCCAGCTCACTTACTACAGCACCCTACAAAAGACGAGATAACAGTTAAATAACACAGAATTCAGGGAAGCGAGAAAGAGATACAAGAAGAATGGCAATAGTGGGTTCATATTTGCACAAGATATATGGTGCATTAATATTAGAACAATGGCAAAAGATATGTTAAAATGCATGCTATAAGCCTGTCGTGTAGAGGATTTATAACTGAAAATTTTTGGCAGATGAAACTGATTGTAGCAGTCAGTGTACTCTAATGTTGTATTAATTGCCTTGTTGGTATGCCAAAGCTTTAACAGATCACTTGGCTGACTGACAGGTGAAAGATGGATGGAGGCGAGATGAGCATGCCAGCAGAAGACAGTGGGCAGGGAGGATGAAAGAATCGATTTGTGGATGGATGGCTGAATGGATGTATGACACATGATACACTGGTGTGAATGTTAAGTGACTGAATGAGCTAAGAGGATAGACAGATGATGCGTTAACAGATGGGAGCGAGTGGGATGGATAGACAGTCACCTGCTGATGTGTAGGCACTCTGTGATCCACGTCTTGATTCTCCTCCTCATCATGTAACATGTCTGTTAAGACACAAAAAGACACATCACCTAAATATGAACCTACTGCTACTGTGAACTCTTATAATACCACCACACAGTGAAAAAAATGCTATTTTGTTTACATGATGTAATGAGAAACATCATACATACCGCTTTCTCACAAAAGTTCTTCAGACCTGCGTAAACCCACTAAATACTGTATTCCCACTGCCAGTAAACACCGCCCGAGTCTGCCTTTATGTCAGCTGTTGTGTGTGTGTGTGTGTTGGCTGTTTGGTTGGTGTGTCAGTGCGACGTCGCACGGACAGGCAGGAGGAACAGAAGTCTTTCAAAACTTTCCATTTGTTTCTTCTATTTCTATATCCCTTACTTATTCAGTCTCTCAGTGTTTTGGTGGTGCTAAAAACCTGTGTCTATTGCAGAATCATTTGACCTGGGTGTGAATGCCGATCATATGCATTCCCATTGCATTAAAAAGCCAGACGTTAGCGGGTGTTAACAGGTTTTTTGTGCAGTAGGAATGAGGCTTAAGAGGTTTTAAATAGATTTTTTGATATGGATTTGCTGTTTTAAAACACAGACTTCTATGACTTTAATTCTTCAAGAATTTCTTTCATAACACGGCGTGAGCTATTGATAGACAAACAATCCATTTGTGAGTGAAGTATTCCTCTAAATAATCTAAATACCAGGATTTATACTGGTAATCTTCCTGTCTCACCTTCTTCATCGTCTGTGTGTCGGTCCTCTTCTCCTTGAACAATATCATTGTCCATATTCTCATATTCGGTCCTCTTCCTGATGACAGCAATGACAGTACAGGGTGGTCAGAAGAGCACAGACAATATGAGCCACATCATAACCGAGCTATTACTGTCAACAAATATGTGTGTGTGCTAAAGTGTGTTTAAATGTACAGCTTGTCATAAAGCAGTTTTTGGACAGCAGCTGTCTTTTGAGCTATGAATGCATATTAGGCTGTATACAATATTATATATCGTTTGCGCATACTAAGAGCCATAGAGATTTCCCCTTTGTCATTGTACAAATTTAAATGTTTCTTCATGGATTATGGATGTTTGTGTTGCTGCCAGGATCAGAGAATAATTAGTTTGCTGAAAGGAAAACATCACAGTAACAATACTACTGCCAGTTTACAGGAGGGAGATATTTTTTTTGCTCCGGTTAATCAATGCAAGGCTCATCTCAGTAATAGTTCCTTTTTGTCATTTCTTTAGAAAAAGATAATTATGAAAATGGCTGACAGCCAAGGTTGACTGAGCTGCTGACTCTTCATGCAGCTTTTGAGCGGATGAAGATAAAGATAAAATGCACTATGTTTAGGTCAGGTCATTTCACTTTCTTCTTATCAAAGTAATACTTGAAAGGCAGTGAGAAATTACATCAAAACTTACAAGATTTTTAAATGATTCGCATGGGACAAATTAAATTGCATTTACCTCCTTTGAACTAGCATAGCAACAGAAATCTCAGAGGTGGATATCCGAAAACCTGGACACATAAATCTAAAACTATTTGCATTTATAGATCCTTCTGAGTATGAAAGTTTATTTTTTGTAATATGGGCAAACTCCTGCGCCTGAGTTTAACTAATTCCAGCTTTAATTTGCAATCTGACCTTTGGTGCTCTTCTCTGAGCAGCTGCTCCCGTTTGTCGGCCTCCCTGTGCTGCTGCTGCTCCCTCTCCTGCTCCTGCTTCATCCGCTGCTCCCTCTCCTTCAGCACCTTGTCTCTCTGGGCCTGCAGGGCCTCCTGTCGCATCTGGATCTGCCTGCGCTCCTCGGCCCTCTGAGCCTCCAGCCGCTGCTGCTCCTGCTGCTGCTCGTAAGCCGACTTCACACGTTCCACTTGGTTGTGTGCCTCGTGCTGCAGCTGGGCGTCCTGATGGGGATCCTTTTGAGAAGACAAACAGATGCAAAAGGACGGACATGGAGAGCAGGGGAAAAAATGAAGTGAATCAAACACACAGAAATGCTGCTAATTTGAGACATAAATGTGGAGGTAAGGTTCCTTTGGGAGAAACTAATAGATAAAAATGATGTTAAACAATGAGCACAACACATTATGCGCAAGCTGTCATTAATCAAAGAAGCAATCAGTGAGGAAAGGTTGTAATTTGTACCAGCTCCTCTGGGATTTAAAATAAATGATTAGGATTTCAGTTTGAGCAGTAGCTGTGTCTCTAATATAGCAACGACACATGTGACTGATTTATGATTACGTTGTTTGTTATTTCGCCGAATTAAGCTGTAAAAAATAAACACACCATATTTATACAAGTCCCTCTAAACTAGCAATACTCAACTAAGATACAGTAAAATTGAAGCCAGTTAGAGGCCTGTTTTAACCTTATTTAGATGACTCTGTGTCCTAACTGGATGTGAAACCACCGAGCGTCAGTGACTAAATTTGTTTGATGACATTCTTCCCGATTGGACAGCACTAACCGCAATGCAGCGCGACCAGCACGCTGTTTTGACCTGTTTTGAGCAGCAAGGGACAGCTTTTTTACAATGAGGTCATCTGTACCATATTCCTCCATTAATCTGAATCAACTTCAACCTTTAGTCATTATTTACATGGAGGAGTAAATCAGTTCTTTCAGGAAGGGAACCATAGTCTTTTAAATCATGTTCAATAAAGTAATGGCCTCTTACAACAGTATTTGTAATACAGCTGGAGTCATGACGTGTAACAGCCAACTGACTAATGGTGTGAACTCTAAACTAACAAAAAAAAAAAAAGAAGACAGTAACCAACATAAATCACCATGTTCTGAAATGACACATTATAAACACTGACAAAGAGTGATTTTTGTGTTTTGGATCATAAAACAACAAACTTAACTAGAAATGACTCAGTACAGCACTACGCACGTTGGTAATGTGGGTGTCACTACAATAAACTGGCATCTGACTGAGAGCTGAATGTTTCAGTAAATATTGTGTGGCATGCTAGCAAGCTAGTTTGTATTACAAAGTGGAGACGGTGGTATTTTATGGTGTGGAAGCTACAACAATGATTTCCTCACCCATATTTTACAGTGGTTATGTCTCTGAGTGCACAGCTGATAGGTAGGTGATTTGTTTACACGGTGTGACGGCTTTCCATTTTGACCGATGCAGTGTGGATGTGTTATAACGCGATGTTTGTGCAGTTGTCGCATCTGGTTAGGACACGCTGTAAGGCAGTAGTCTAAACAGTTCTGACCGGTTCTGGCTGGTGTTTTTGTTGCTCCAGGGCGTTCTCATCCGGCTGTTCCTGGTCTGGCTCCACCTCTTCTTCCTGCTGCTCTTCCTGTTGTTGGTCCGGGTCCTCCTCCAGCTTTTGAGGCTGTCCTGCTTGAGCCATCTCCTCCTCTGCCAGCTCCCTCCTCCTCTCAGCCTCGCCCTCTCCATCCTCCTCTTTGTCTGACAATGGGTGTTGAGATACGATGGGGTGGGACTGGGGCTCTGGGTGGGCATGCGTCTCCTCTCCTTGATGGTCCAACTAAGGACAAAGCAACAAGAGAAATAATTAGATTTGTGCATTTTTATATTTACAGTTAAGTACGGTTAAGTAATTCCAAAAAAATCCAACTTTACCCTGGACTCAGTGTCCTGGTGATCCCGGTGGTCCTGGTGATGGTCCTCAGGGGCGGGCTGGTCATTGTGTGGCTGTTCCAGTATTGTGGCCCGTTGGGCTTCATGAATATGGGACTCGGGTGCTATGGCAGCTGCTTGCTGCTGATGGGGGGCCGGGTTTTGTTCAGGCTGTCTCAAATATGGCGACCTATTCAGGGACTCCCTCAGCTGCTTGTATTCATCCACCTGCACCTAAAGGGATCAACACAAAGGAGGACTAAGAGATAAAACCCTGGGAAAATTATGTAATGTAAAATTCCTATAATTTACTGTATAAAACTTGCAACAGAATAGGATGACTATCAATTGAAATTCTTTGATTCGAGCACTGAAGAAGACTACTAATGGTCAATCTTATCTTAACACACACTGACCTGCAAGACTTTAGCCTAAACCAAGTATCATCTCAAATTATCCAAATTATTATTTCGGTATAAACAAACAAATATCATATTGATGCCAAACAAAAAGCAAACAAGACTTTGAATCTGAGCATTTATTCAGTGCTTTCGGGATTTGACTGTTTGACTTCTTCTTTGCGAAAGATTTCAGTCAGAGAAAGGAGAAGGCAAGTCACATCCAAAAAACTCTCAGAGAAGTGCCGTCCATTTCAATCCACACCAAAAGTAAGTACTGAAGTTTGATCCCCAGCTTTTAAGTCGTATAAACATACTGTATACTATTAAATTTGAGAATGTTTTAAATAGGGCTGTACCGAATGTCTTTCTCTTTTTTTCTTCTTCTTCTTCTTTTTTTTTTTTTTTTTTACAGTAAAAGCATCTATGGAGGCTCCTGAATGAAGTTTGAATGTCTACTGACATATTTTATGACATCATCATCCCGACCCTTCAAAAAAAAAAAGTCCTTCAACAAAAGCTTCAATTAAAAAACAAAAAGTTAATTGAATTTTTTTAAAGTAAGTTTTGACTTCTGGACTTTACAACACTCGTACTGGTACGTACGTAGTCACCACTTGAATCTAATCATATAAAAAGTGCAATGCTAATAATATTAGTGTAGCCAAATCTTAATCTTCAATTGTGCAGAAATAAAGGGTTTAAATAGAATGAATTGACATGCAAAAGCATTTCAATGTTGATTTAAAAAAATGCGAATGACAATGTGATGAATGAAGCCTCTGTGTTTCAACCTATTCTGTACAGACCTAGTGTTGACTGACACGTCCTCAAATGTGTGCTAAGCATAGACGAGTATCACACCAGCAGGTTATACAAAGCCAAAACTCAGAAACGAACATTATTTCGCTACTAACTCACCTGCAACTGGAAAAAAAACCAAGAAATTTTAATACAGATATTTCTTTTTAAATTAAGTGTCCACTTCAGACCAGTATGCCATTAAAGGACACCATCCTTTGGACATACACACAAACTGTCTATCCAGGCCTGAGGGGGAAATTCTGAAAATTCTTGCCAAATTCCTCCCCTCTCTCTTTATCTCGCATCACTCTCTCCATTATATCTTTCTGGCTGATTGGCTGGAACGTGCTTTAGATGTACTGCTCTGACAGCCCTGACTAAACCGAACCCCCTGGAGAGACGGAGAGAGTTGTGTGCGTGTGTGTGTGTGTGTGTGCGCCTGTCCACCCAGAAGCGCTGATGGAAAGCAGGACAGGCTTTAAAATAAATTAGCAAATGCAGACAGACAGAAAGAGAGAGAGGAGAGTGAGTGAGTATCTATTCATGCAGACGGAGAGGAGCTAAGCATTTCAAACAAATCAGCAGAGCACTGTATATTCAATAAACCATTCAGGCATTTCAAAGGTCAGTTTCAGGGAGAGACAGCAAACATCTGATCTAATTACCCAACCAAGCAACAGCTCTGCCATCTTATTTTGTTCTCTACTGGGGATTGTACAGTCGGCTGCAGAAAACATTGTTTCTGCTTTATTGAGAAGGTTAAAGTAAGGCTGAGGAACATGCAAAACGGGCTTACTCTTCAGATTGCAAGTATGACCTTGTCTTTAATCAGATTATTGACAAACTGTGCTGCAGTGATAAGCACTCTCCATCACCTGGCTTTCCTACTCCCTAGTCTCTGAAGCTTCACTGCTAACATGCTAAAGACGAACCCATTTCTCATGACAAATCGAAATGCAACTCTTCAGTCTTTCTGTATATCAAAATCTTTCCAAGAGCATTTGATTATTCCAGGCAAACAGCATTTGATTGGAAGAAAAAATATGTGCCCAAAATACTTATGATGCAGCAGTTCAGCGTCAATGAGCTGTTGAATTCAGTGATGGGAGTAAACAATGAGACTGCATCTTTACGCCGTCCTACCTGAGCTGCAGCCAGCGCACTCTTGTGGTCTTCCAGTGTCAGTGCGAGCTGGTCGTGGGCTGTCTTGAGGTCTTGATGCCGAACCTGGAAACACAACCAAAAAGTATAAATAAACTATTTCTCTTTATTTTATGTTTAAATTTAACTGCCCCAAATCTTGAACTTAAAGTAGAATTTAAGGTAAGTGCAATCACACATATTCATGAGTGACTAGACCGCTTTATTTCTTCCCTTTCATAGAAGCACATTGTCTCTTCATACAGGGTTCCCACACGTTTTCATGGACAAAAGCTTGAAAACTTTTCCATGACTTTTCAAGGACCAATAATAAAATTTACAGGACCAATAATGTATAACATGAATATTGCTCCTTCTCTAAAATGCAGTACAATTTAAAAGTAGTAGTGGTACATAGCATAGGTATGGTGATCGTGCCCATATGAGTTATTTTAAGGTATATAACTGAAATTCCATCAAAAGCTTTTGTAACAGTACCTTTGGAACCAAAAGTAGCACCTACGAAAAGGTACCTAGACCCTAGAACTGTGTAGTGTTTCCACCGTCTCTTTTCCTTAACAGAGCCTACGTAATTTTATGTTAAATTTGTAATGTGACAACGCCATTCATGGGAGCTAATTTGCTGATTTTTATATATATATATATATATATAATTGTAGACACACACACAATAATTATTATTATTTATATAGAATCTCTCAAGCTCCCCAATAAAGAGGTGCACAAAACAAATGTCAGAAACCCATTTAGCCTCTCCCCTGCACCCTTAAGACATAACCAAAATTAAGAACATTAAGAACCTGAAAGCACAAATAATGAAAAAGCACTGTGCAACATATGAGGGTGCTAGTTTAAAAATACAGTTAATGAGTAAAATGTGGATAAGAGAATTAAGCTTATATGAGCAGATAAAAAATTAAGAGTAAAAGAAATAATCATATGTATAAGCAGATAAGACACTAATAAAGGAGATGATCTTATACAAAACACGATGAATGCCAATAAAATAATAAACTCTTGAATTTTAAACAGTCAAAAGTGCAATGTATATGGAAGTGCATAAAATAGTCACATGGGGGAAACTAAAACAAGACCACTATAAAATGTAATGATAAGTTAAAAAATGTAACACCATCAAAAAATAATATTAACGGTTGGCTTTCTTTTAAATTGAGTTTTAAAGAGGCTCTTAAAAGCTTCAGTGGAGTCTGCCGATCTCACATTGAGGGGAAGAAAACACACAGTCGCCCTTGGTTTCCAGTCTGGTTTGTGGGCCTGCTAAAAGGTTTTGATTGACTGATCTTCAGGGTCTGGCAGGGTTGTAAGGTGTCAGGAGTTCTTTGATGTACTGTGTTGCCAAACCATGGATGGCATTGTAAGTGATTAATAAAATTGACACTAAAATCAGAGTGATGTGACAGAATCTTCTGGATTTGGTTAATAATGTGGTTACAGAGTTATGTAGAAATAGTGTTTAAACAGGTAAAAATAGAATTACAGTAGTCCAGGCGTGATGATATTAAAGCACGTATTACTTTGTGTTATTTATCTTGGAGAATATATATATATAGTTATATGTGTGTGTGTGTGTGTGTGTATGTATATCCATGATTGCTGGTATACAGTACAACATTACTGGGACTTTTAACTCTGCATGTATCACTCCGCGTTACAGCAGTTCTACACCATTACTTAGGCCTACTTTACCTGTGGGTCCTTACTGTAGACTGTGGCGTAACAGACTGTTCTGGAGGCCTGTTGTGTGTCCCTCTAGAGTTGTCCTATAGCAGGAAAAGAAATAATGGCGGGAACTTCCACTATTTTCGGGGCTCATGCATGTGTTGGAGTTTTGGTCAGAAGTTGTTGTTGGAGCTGTCACACCATCCTGTCCCGTTTACTGTTTTAATTAGTTGTCCAGTTAGGTGAACCCGGGACGCTCGGTTACTTTGGTGGCAGTAGTGTTTTTTTCCAAAACGCTGCACGAGAGCTTTTCTGTGGACGAGCCAGCGTTGTTTTTAGCTTATCTGCCTCAGTATAGCTAGCTAGCTAACCCTCTTATGGTGCCTCAAGACTGTCCACAACGACGTTACGAGGACACGGCGCGGAGACAAGAACCCTTTTGAACACGGTACGGGGATGTTTGACAGACGCTAAGGTTTACCTGTCCTCTCCTTTCACTGTCGAGTTTCCTCAGCTGGGTGAAGCAGCTGGAGGCGGCTGTCAGCGCCAGTGCGGCAGGCGGCGGAGACTGCAGTTATGAGCCGGTAAGGAGTCTTCCAGCTCGCCTCGACTAGTCATGACACACTACGTATTTAACTGGAAACACACATGTAATTGTACTTGATACTAAGCAGCTGCCCTGCGCTTAATATGTAGACCTTACTAAGACAATGCAGTAAGCTAATTTACAGGAAAAAGTTTTGTGTTGCTAGGCAACTGCTTTCACTTCCAGCGGTTGCTGAACTATTTGTGTCGGCGGAGCCGAAAAAAAATCATTAGATGAACAAATAACCTGTTCTTGCAACTACATAACAAACTCCTAATAAAAATTTCTGGGGCATTACATCAGCTAGACTAAATGAGGGTTTCAAATGAAGCATATTGTTCACTAGTTTGTCATTAGAAACCGGGGTGAAATGACTGAAAATAGGACGACTGAGATGAGACAGGTCTATAAAGGAAATAGGAGGTGAAATCTTGAACCTAATACCGAAGGCTAAAAACCAAGAGCATACATTACCAAATAAGTTCAGCTATTTCGGTCAGTTTGAATTTAATATTTGTCCTTTACTAGTTAAAGTGAACATTAGTTACCGAAGTACACCTTAATACCAAGTCTGAGTCCCATTCTTTTTCTTACTGTGTGTTTGTGTACATATGTGTGTGTGTGTGTGTGTGTGTGAGAGAGAGAAAAATAACGCAATAATTGAATAGGTCAGGTTTAGTCTCACCTGTGCATCCTGTAGCTGTGTGTGAATGTCATGGTGGGCCTTTCTCAGCTGTTTGTTTTCCTCCCTCAGGTTATATACATTATCTGCCATCACAAACACCAAACACATTTACAGAAAGTATGCATCTAAACAGTTAACATGTGAAACGAGCAATATTCTACAGCAAAACATCTGCAGAAATAATAAGAACATTTTGCATTTTTAAAATTTCTTGTTTTTACTCATGACTCGTGTTACAAATTCTGATCCCACTTTTGTTACCCGAAGCACTAACCACAGAGTAAATATCTTACTGCAATATGGTAATTTTGTCCCAAGTAACAAAGGCTTCAGGCAGAGGACAGTTTTAACTACATACTGAATGGTACAATAAAACATTTTCTAATGCAGATCTAAAAGTCTGCACATAAAGCACTTATACTTCAGACATGCAATATTTCATTATGTCAGAAGGTGGAGACACAGTAAGAATGTTTAATGACTGAATGTTTAAGATTAATACAGAACGCTACACTGCATTTGTACATTGTAAATGTGTAACTGAGAGGTCATGCAACCATCTGTACCTTTGAGGTGGGAGATTTCCACTTCTTTCATTTGCTGCAGTTTCTCGTAGTGCTCTTTGTGTTCATCCAGCAGCCGACTGTGGTCCTCGCCCTGCACTTGGTGCTGTTCCTGCAGATCGTAAAACTGCTTCTTTAAGTCGTCATGCTGGTTCTGAAACAGAAAGGAGTCTATTGTCATCATATGACAATATGTAAAGCATATATCAGGGTTCCTTCAGCTTAAGGCAAGTTAGATTTAAAACTTTTTACATTTTTTTATTGCCACACTGAATAAAATTTAAGACCAATTTTACAATAACCAAAATTGAAGGTAAAAGAAATTGTGAACCGACATATGTCAGCGACTGGGAACACTGCACAGAATAGGTCACCTACTCCCTCATTTGACTTGTATGATTGGTGTTTTGTTATTGTTTTCAGACTCCACCGTGCCTTGTTTGGAGATGTGTTGCTGCTGACCCTGGTTCTGGTATCAGCAATAGGGATGGAGGAGTGGTAGAAACAAGGATAGAACAACACTGGGCAATATCTGATGTTTGTTGGTATGTTTTCTTGCTGATTTTGTGTCTCACTTTGTGTGTGGGATTCTTCTGCCTTGATTTCCATCATGCCAAGTTTGGGAACCTTTTTGCATTAAAAGCACAGAGCTTTGTATGCATTGTCTTATACCAGTTTCAGCCATGCTGCAAAATCTTGGTTTAATGGCCAATATTTGTTGAATTTGCACTTCTGCGTGTCGTTCTGGGAACATGGATAGCTCGATAGCACGCAGTAGATCATCTGCTCTGAGAATCTTGGCCGGAAACAAATTTTGAGTGTTGTTAATTCTGCTATTGTGAGATGCAAGAGGCAGATGTTAGTTTACTACTTTTAAAAATTATTTTACAATACAGTGTCAGAATTTTTAAATTTTTTTTAAATCCGGCTTCCCATATCTTGGCATTCTAATCTCTTTTGAAAGATTAATTTAATACATTTCAATACCTATTGAAAACTTGTTTAGATCAAGGAATTAAATGCCTTTTAACTTTTTTAAGATCTGCGTGAACCCTGATATATTCAAAGCACGCACACACATGCACAAACACACACAGAAACTTAACACCACAAAGAGGAAGGATGTCATGTGGTAAGGTCAGCGTGTGTGTGTGTTTGACTGTGTGTGTGTGTGTGAGCAAAAGGTGACAGGAAGAGAGAAGGTTAAATATGAGGGTGTCTGTGTATGTGTCAATGACAATAATGAAATCTACTGTGTAAAGATGTGGTTGTGTATGGGGGATTATAATGATTTATACCTTCAGCATCTGATGTTGCACTTGTAGAGAATTGAGTCTGCTGTTGGCTTCTTGCTGTTTGAGCATAAAAATAAAAGGCATGAAAACTGTTCATACTTCAGCAGGTACTGAGCAAATCGAGACTAGTGACGTTGTAGCTCGGCCTCAGGCTGTCAAAACATAATGGTGAAGAGATGAATCATAGCCAAAAGTGGCAATTGTAGCAGCAGTATTAAACAAAGCAATGCATGCTGTCTGAAAACAATGGTCAAGTAATGAGAGACAGATTGAACTATATAAAAGTCCACAGAAGTACGTTCAAAGACAATTTTAAATGATGACATTCATAGCAGAGGTGGTTTAAGTGTGGAAACATACCTTCTCCTTGTTGAGTGACTGTTGTGCATCAAGCTTATAAACCAAATAATCTAAAAAAAAAACAAAAAAAAAAGCCCAGAAACAACACAGTTCAAGCTTACTTGTTTTACAAGACAAACTTAATTTTAACCAATGTAAAGGAAACTGTGTGCTAACTTCAGAAATAACTTGCTTTTGTGGAAGAAAAACTACAACATTTATGCTGACGTATGTGGGCACAAGCTTCATTCTGATGCCTTACAAACTGCATAAAAACTCCAACCCACATATTCATTATATATCAGTCTATTCACAAAAATGACACACCGCCCCTGAATCATAAATCCTCTTACACATCACCTTGCTGCAAAATAAAAAACCCATACCATAATACATTTACACAGCTCAGCTGCTGCAGATGGCGTTGTGAAAATGTTAAAAGGAATTCCTCACCCACACAATGATTATTTTTATATCAATTACTCACCACATGTTGCATTGAATTTTAAAGAAAACCTTTTTCTTGCTTATCTCCAAGTTGAACGAGGAGTCAAAAAACAGAGAAAATTATTTTTGAATTGGATTAAAAGGGGCTGTGTTGAAAATTCAAAGCATCTATTTACAACTTTCACATAACTTGTGCAATATAATACAAGTTTCATGTATTCACTTGCATGCTCTGTACCTTCCAAACAGTGGCAATTTAAAACTATGTCACATATGAGTAGCACACAAACGCTGTTGTGTGCTAGCACACAAACGCTGCTCTTGTGAAATACTGTTTCTGCCGAAGTGTTTTTATTTAATAGGTACGTGTAGAAAACGCATGTTTTTGGGAAATACTGAGCATTGAAATGGATAAATGAGACTTGGATTATACTGCATGAGTCGTGTGAGAGTTTGTAATGCTTTGATATGGTTCTGCTGTTGTTAAACATGACCCATTTTTACACCCATTTATCAACTGTCTGTTTTTAGATTTTTCTTCATTGTGGAGGCATGTGAGAATAACAGGTTTTCTTCATTAACTAAGTGTAGCATTGAGTAAGTGATATACAAGTGATGATTTTGTTGGTGAGCTATTCCTTTAAGATTAGTAAAAAATTGTTAAATAATGGTATTACATTAAATCACATTACAATTTATCTGCATGTTACATTCATTAGGCAGATGCTATGGTCATAGGTGATTTACAATAAACATCAAAGATAATACAGTTTATTGCAGTCTACTTTAGTCAGAATTGAGCATAGATGTTATTTTTCTCACCTTCTTTGGCCTTTTTGTGCTCTAATCTCTCCTTCTGAAGAGATTTCTCTAACCTGGAGCGATGCTCGTACACCACTGCACATATAAAGCAGAGAGGGAGGAAAAGAGAGGAGATACATGAAGAGAAGGAGATGGAGAGAGAACAGAAAGTGGTTTAGTAAATGGTTTGAGCTCTGTTTGGGCCAGGTGGAAGGTAAACTAAACAAAAACAAAGCTGTAATACAAATAATTATACTGCAGAAAACATATACACTCACAAATGTTTAAACATTCATTTTAGAGAGGAACAGGATGTGAATATTTTGGTTAATATGAGAGCCAGGCGTGATATTTATTCAACCATTCTGTGATCTCAGTACATGACAGCTCCTCCATCGGCAGAAAGCTGTGGTATTCCTCACCAGACTGGTGGTCCACAAGTATTTACAAATACCAGAAGTTTGGTTTTAGGCTTCTTCTGTGCCTTGTGGGTGGCGTCTACCACAAGCACTCATACAATCACAAGGAAGTATATGAGATTAAAGGAGAATTTTGGAGAATTGATGCTTATTTGCACTGAGATCCCGCTTTAGCTCTTACACTCACTCCTAATCTCTCCAGCTGTCCTCATACACTCCACAAACTGTCAACAGATCTTTTATTCTATCCATTTTTCCATCTTCTTTTCCATCAAGATTAAATCAAATGAAATGGAAATAATCCCTGTGGGGAATTAGGGCCATTGTATCAGCAGACCACAGAATGGAGATAACACAGCATAATACAGTGGTCTGAAAAGGATACAACAGATAGTTACACACACAAACAATGCAACAAATTAATAGCTATTGGCAGGTTTGCATGCTGCAAGAGAGTTTTGTCCTCTTGTTGACTTGCTCCATTTACCTGATCTATTCATTCTTACATATGTCCTTTCAAAATGAAGACTTGATGATGGCCAATCTATTGAACAGAGTTTCTAGAAAACTCCTGTAAGTCTAAAACAGACTATCGAGGCTCAGTGTGTACCCGTGTTTGTGTGACTGTACATATTCTGGCAGAAGGGAGGATGGAGCAAGTAACCACCAAAAGAAACAGAAGAGGAAGGAAGATTAGCAGAGATGGATTAAGAGATACAGGAAGAAAAGAAAAACATTTTATAGTGATAGCATTTTAACAGCAAACATCGAAACATGTCCTAGTTATACTCAGAATGGAATGCAATGTCTTTAAAAAATCAATATGCAAGTTACTTAATTAAAATATGAACTTTCATTCAAATTTTTTGTCACATTGAGCTTTTCTCCCCCAGATTTTCTTTGGTGGTCCGTCGTGTTTCCAAGCACACATCCACTCTCATCCTTATCTATGCTGTTGACTATATCTGATCTGTGAAGGCTTATGACACAGCTCTTTCTTACACAAAAACCTATAACCATCTCTGTTGCTGTAAACTCACTTTTGTTGCACTTATGCATGTATTGTAAGTGCAAAGTTGTTGCAGAGAACAAAAAACTTTCAGTTCATTGGTATGTCTACACTTTGATCACTGGCTGGATTTCAACAACACTTGAAGTATTTTACTACTTTTGTTTTTGTAAAACTGTGAAACTACTAGAATGCACTGTGCCACACTTAACAAATATACGCTCCTGCTTGTGAGTGATGTAACAGGAACATCAATCTCATGCAACAGTTAAGCAATTAGCTAAAATTTGTTTATGGATGAAATTTCAGACAAGAAATAGGCAATGCATGCAAAAAATTTTGGTTCGTATTTGATCAGCACTTCTTAGTTTTACAGTTTGATCTGAGTTTGAGAGAGGGATAAGAGGGACAGGTCTCTCTCTCGATCCATGTCTACACTCTTTGTGTCCATGCTAGCAGGCATATGAAAATGCAGTACAATCTGTGGTTCCAGTAACAGCCCATGAGCCAGCTAAAATCAATTGCTAAAATCCGCTAATTGATCAGGGAGATGAGCAGGGGGGTGTGGGTGCTGGTAAAATGGAGATAAATTTACCTCAGTTCAACTACACATGCTACCCACAATGTTTTGATACAATCCTGGATGAAAATAATGGCAAAGTACCCCTTTAGGAATACATAGTTATTATAGATGAGAGTGTCACACCTTAATGGCTTACTACACTTGATTAGCAAGTTGACAAGTGCAGTATTATTGTTTTGAATCTACAAATGCTTTATGGTGATAGCTACTACTTAAAAATAAAAATACAGTCTATTTCAGTTATTCTGGCCTACTTCCTTGTTGTGGTTGCGGGCCAGCCTCTGACTCAACCCCCCCCCCCCCAAAAAACAAACAAACCCAAATCGCTTTTTTTTCAGTTTCTCACATGTTCTCTGACTCTCTTGCCTTGGGTTGGGGGGCTGGGCAGTCTAACTAATGACGTGGCTGCTCTTCCTTCTGAGTGCCAACTCAGCAGATTTCAAGATAAACTGTTCAACACACAATCTCATAATAATTTCATTGGGATGACAAAACTTACAAGGAGAACGGTAAAGGAGCTTTGGAGAAAGTAGCAAATGTGAGCACAGAGAATTAGCACAAAAAAAGGGAGATTGAAAATGAACCAGAGGAAAACTGATGAGACAGACAAAAACAGGGTGAAGATAAATAGAACTAAAAGGGACAGAAGGAAAACACACACACACACACACAGTAAGAGAAAGAATGACACTCAGACTTAGTATTACGGGTGTATTGCGGTAACGGTCACCAAAACAAGTAAAGGATAAACCTTAAATTCAGACAACCCAAAATAGCTGAACTCACCTGGTGATAAGTGCTCTTGGTTTTTAGCATTTTTTCATTGTATGAACTGAAGGTATTAGGTCCAACATTTCCCCTCGTGTTTCCTTTATAGACATGTCTCACCCCAATCATCCTATTTCCAGCCATTTCACCCCAGTTTCCTATGACAGACTAGTGAACAATGTGCTGCATTTGAAACCCTCATTCAGTCTAGCTGATGTAATGCCCGCAAAATTTTTATTAGAAGTTTGGAATGTAGTTGTCTTCTGTTGGCTTCATAAAGTAAATACTCTCTACCTTTCTAACAGCTGTGTCCCTGGCTGTTTCAAGACTGTCAGCCTCTTCTCAAAAAACCTGCCTTTGATTCCTCCGTCTACAATGCCTACAGGCCAGTTTCCAAAAATCCGTTTACAGAATTTATCTTAGAAGATACAATTTCATTACAGCTTCTGAAAGCCGTCAAACAGAAAGATTTTTAGAAAAAGCACAGACACCACCTTTCTCAGAATCACAAATGACTTTTTAATGACTTTAAATGTCAGAGATTCCTCCATTCTCATTTTGCTAAGTGTAGCCTTGAGACTTGAAACAGTGGACGTCATACATGCCCCAGGGTGCAATTCTAAGACTAATCTTGTATTCCTTGTTTGTGCTTCCCCTCAAGCCAAATCATACCCAGACATAGTGCTGCATGTCGTTGTTATGCAGATGACACCCAGATGTCCCAATAAAGCCCAGTAACCCTTCTGATATGTCCTGTTGGGTTAAAAAAACAGTCATACTACAGTATCTTGTCTAACTGCAAAACATCATTCACATCCATGCTCTCATTAGGCTGTGTAAAACTGTGGCTTTTTTTAAAATCAGCTATCTGCTGCACATAATGTTTTCACTTTTTATCAAACTCACTGCTCAGGTGTCATTGGTTAAGCCAGTGATGGCACTAGTGCCCAAGGTTGATGACCCCTGGTCTAGAAGATGTGAAAGATTGGACGTCCGTAAATTTTCTTTAAACAGTTTCAGAGAACTATGAGAGTCGTGTACTGGCCTTGAAAAGTTGTACTAACAGATCAAGAAATATCTTGGTGCCATTGCCAACATCATCAAGCCTATGGCAAAACTGTAAATGTATATTTTGATTCAAATCTCAATTCTGAATATCATATCTGAGCTCATATCATATAAATACATGTATTTTGTGCACTTTGAATTTATTCCTGTATCTTTCTTTTTATTGTTTGTTTAGTTTTGAGACTGTAATTAGAAAGCCATCATTGGACGCTGTCATGACCAGTTTGAGTGTTTCCAGTATTGACAATACGTTTTATACAACCGTTTCAGAGGTAGCATGTGACCTTCAGGATTAATACCTATAAAAATGGATGTAATCCAACAAACTTCCAATAAGCCTCTTTCTGAACTGACTGCATGAGTTTCTACAAACCTCTTTGAGCTTGATCAGATGGAGGTCCAGACACATGAGATTAGGGAGGTTTTATTTTACTTGTTGGAGGCTTTGTACCCTTTCAGCAGTGAGAAGTGCCAAAGATGAGGCAATGTTGCTCTTAGCTCAGCTCCGTTCAGGCCACACCACACACACACACACCCACACACACCCTCTCTCTGGGGGACAACATGGACAAGCAGGGCAATAGCTACAAAGAGGCTACAGTCTAAAAACGGATGCAATTTGAACGTGTTTGAATTATTAAAATCCACTAAGTCAGAGTCATAATTTACAAAGTGCATTTTATACAGAAACTTAATGTGCCTCTCATAAACGAGTATTTACAAAACATGACAGGAGAAGGTATGATATATTTCTTCGTCAAATCATTGTCACACCATAGCCAGTGGGCTCCAAGACTACATTTCAGCCAATAATTTCTGCCTCTCCACATGGACTTTTTACCTTTTGTTTACTGTGATTGGCCAATACTACTCAGACTACAAAGGGACTACAAAAAAAAAAAACAGAACACTTCCCATACCAAAATCTTGTCCCATCTCCTACAGATTATGCATAAACTACTACATTATGACAGCATCACACACTGCAGCCTAAAAATGACCTAAAAAAAGGCTCCATCAGGAAAAAATTCAGAGTGTAGTACAGACTATTCCTAAAAACAAACAACATTTCCCAGAGCTTCTTCACCAACCCTTATCTTGTTCAAAACATGAGAATGAACATTTATTGTTTGAGGCTTTCCCCTTAGACCAATGGAGCGTTTCCCTTGAGGTGTGGTTAAAGTGCATCGACAGAGCAACAACAAGGGAGCTCTTTATCGTGGTAACCTTAACTGGCCAACTGGTCTAGATGTGGACTAGATTGGTTAGATTTGGCTGAGTTGGTTTGCGCTGTGAATGCTATCAATCAAATAAGGAAATGAACTCAAAGATGTCCTGAGGAGTGTTTGTGTGTATTCACACTCCCACCTTTGTGTATACACAAAAAGATACCAACACAGGACACCAATTCAAATAAGGACAGAGAGAGATTGAATACAGATCTTAACTTACTCTAATAATGCACACCCTGTTTTAGGAATGCTCTACGTGTGCTGTATCTATTTTACCTGGGTGATCATCAAAGAGCTTACTGAACACCTTAAAGAATGAATACTGTATTCAATGGGTAATCTGACTCGCTGAAGTCAATCCTGAGAGTGAAACATACACAGTACATGGGCTGATCCAGGATCACATATCAGGTCACAGAAACGAAATATGTATAAACAATAGCAGATATTTTTGCTTTCTCTTATAGGAGCAGGCAGGGAATACTTGTGCAAAGCTCCCACAAAACACATTGTGGCTTTCAACTTCTTCTTTTGATGGAAATTCCTGCAGCCTAATTTCTAACTCCTACTCGAAAAAATAACCCCAACAGGTATCTAAGGTAGAAGATTATGGCCACAACTGTTTAAAGTCTGCCTTTATTCTCAGAATTCTGACTTTAAGCTATAACTCAAAAATACTTTTTTCTCATGTGGCCCTAATCCTCTTCCGTAGATCTCTTTCTACCCAGTAAACTCATAAAACTACACAGAAATTGGTGGTTTTTGAACACAAAAGTTACTCAGATGACAAAAGCTTGGTGGTTTGAGTTTCCACAGCTCAAGCAGGTGGGAACCTGATGAGAAACTCACTTATTCATCAAGTAAATAATGGACTTGGACTGTTGAAGGGCAGAGAAATTTGGACATTTGAGACCCCTGATCCAACAGTCTTACAAAAATCCCAGTAACAAATGATAAAATCAAAGATGTGATTTGATTTTAATATTATTTAATATAATAATATTTATTTTATCCTATGGACAAAAACAAACCTTTTCAGCTGTTGAGATGAGAGTCCTCATTTCAATAAACAGCAGGCAACAACAGAGCTGGTGATGTAAAAATATTACAACACTCATTTAGAGATAGCTACAATTATCCCATTTGATTGAGCAAATTATAAACAATGGTAACCCAGGAACGTATGCGTTGGTAACACGTTCCTGGGTTGCCAGATCGGAAGGGGGGCGGGGGGGACGACACACACATTTGTCAGAGTGCACGCAAAACCACGAAGTGCCAGTTGATCCTATTAAATGATTGACAACTGCCAGCCTGTGGTTATAATGGGTGACAGTGAATCAATATGGCCGGCTGACAGGCCCCAAGCTATGGCCCACCTCTAAATATAGGACACAAAAAAAACAGCAATCAACAGTCAGCCATGGATATCAAGTGGCCTGGGCCTTGTGATCACTGAATGACCCATTGCTTCACAATGAGAATAAGGGTGTGGTGCACAAATTGAGAGGAATGGAGTTAAGCAATATCCACTTCATTTAAAGTGACACATTATACTGTTATGCTCTGTGTTTCTCAATACATCAGATTTACTGCAGCTGTTTGAAACAAGAAACAGGATCCATTTGTATAGCGTCGACCTAAAACTGACAAAAAGAAGTCGCTTACCTCAAAGGAAGGGATATTCAGTGGGATTCTTGTCCTCCTTTATGTTGTTAAATGTGGGACATCCGTCCGCCCCCACCCAACTATCTTTGTCTTAGACATGAACACCATAAAAAGTATGATATGCAAAAAAAAGTATATATTTCATACAAGGCTCCACACTTGGAAGCCTCAACAACTACAACCAAAAGTTCTTAAATCAGATTTAAAGTTAAACAGTTTAATACTATTGACAGAATGCCCTTTATTTATTGTCCGGTTGCCTTTTATTTCATTAGTTTGAGTCTTTGTGTACATGTTTAATACTTGCACTGTTTCAGAAGCTGCACTTTCAAATGTTGTTGTAGCCTACTTGTACAATGAAAATAAAAGCTTTCTTTGTGACATCAAAACAGAGGCTTATGTGCAACATGCAAACCTGATAGGTAAGAGCTTCAGAGCAACTTCATAGTAGGTCTGCTGGACCAAGCTGTGGACAGCGATTGAGTGTTATAACTGCTGGGTAGGTGGATCAAAGGCTGCATTAAATTAACAGGTCCACAGTCTGGGCTTAAACCCTGACGCGCTGTTTGACTTCCTGATGTGGGCACAAATCTTGTCCTAAAAACATGAAGCCATATAGGAGTGGGCTCTCCGCCCAGCTGTTAAATTTAAACTCATGGCATAATGGCATGACACGAAACCTCACATCCTGTCAGCACAGCAGAGTGTGTTTATATGGAGGGAGTACATTTTGGAGGTTACTCTAGGGCAAGACTGTTCATTTTTTTGCAGAGGGGGACACGCAAGAAGCTCTTGAGGTTTGAATGTTGTAGTTTTAGTAGCGTTTTATGACTGTAACCGAACAACTGGTGACTCTGTGTTGAGATCTTTACAATGCAGGAATCTTCTCACATTTTGAGATGTAGCCAAAGATACTGTAAAAGAAAAAATAACTAATCCAAACAAACAAATGAACCAAAATTTGAAACACTGGACTGTAATTTAGGATGAAACAATTATTTGAATCATTGATAAATAGGTCGACAGATAATTGTTCCTTACTTAGTTTAATTATCAATTATATTCAATCATTTTTCAAGAAAAAACACTAAACATTCAAAAGTTGTAGCCTCAAAGCTGTGAGGATTTAGTGTTTTTTCACAGTCTTATGCTAAATTAAATTGATCATTTTGGGGTTTTACATTATTAGACAAAACAAACTTCTTGAAGACATAAACTTGGGTTTGAGGAAATTGTAGCAGGACATTCTTAGCAATTTACATGATTCTATATATATTTTTAATTAAAATAATCTTCAGTTGTAACCTCAACTGGGACCTGCTATCACTCCTCATGTTCAACATGTTTTTACACAACTACATATAAGTTATCAATGTTTTGTGCTGCAATAAGAGGTTTGTTTACACTAGTTAAGTATGTAAACATGGAACTAAAACATTTGCAAACCACACAAAATGATTTTACTTCAAGCTGTAACCATTCAATATATAACCAGCTTTTATATGGCATGACCTACGCTATTGATAGGGAGACTATAAAATGCTAGACTAGACAACATTACAATATGGCCACAAAATTAAGAGTGCTGCAAAACATTCTGTCGTTAGTACGTGAACAACACACAATATCAGGATGATGCAGCTGCAGTACCCAGCTGGCTTATACCAAAAATGGTTAAAAAACAAAAACACGCACAACAAAAAACAATACCTAGTGTTTACAATGTAACACTAACTCTGACTCTAACCTATATTTCTCCTCTGCTCCTCCAGCTGTGGCTGACAGAAGCAGCTGTTTTTACTGACCTTGTGACTTTAAAGTATCTGTAAACTGTTGAGGTGAGCCTGAGGACACATTGACTGAAACCAAATGTATGTTTATGTGCGTGTACTGTGCATGTGTGTCTTTTTAACCTCCAGTCAGCAGAAAACCTCACTTCAGGGTAGTGTGTAGAGTCTAATGTCAGTCTTACAGTAGGCCTATGCAAAGGGCAGGCCTGTCCAGCCGAATGAACTCTCTGTTGAACTTTACAGCCCAATCTGCTCAGACCTTAACCCGGTTTACCACTGGATTAGGCCACCTGAGGTCAAAGGTCAAAGACAGGCTCTTTGTAAATCACTGCTTTGCTCTAGTTAAGTTACAATCCAGTAGGTCAGATGGTAGACAGACTCTTTAAGTGGAGTCATTCTTACCTTTGGATCACTTAATGTTACGTTTAGGGTTGCAATGGTATGAGATTCTCGCAGTGAAAATGTTGTGTCATGGTGTCACAGTAATACAGAATGATTATTATCAGTTACAAGGACTGTTCAGGAATGAAATTAATGGAAAACAGATTTTTTTAGTTGAACAAATGTTTTGTTACTGTAACTAAAACTTGAAACATTTTTCTAAAAATTGAAGTCAGTGTTAAAAGTCTCCCGTATCAAATTAATTACAATAGATTCTTTAGCCAGTTGTATTTTTCCCCAATACTGTGGATAAGCAAATATACACGGTAATAAAAAACTGTATACCTTCAAAAAGGGATGCTCGATAATATCTTCATCCCATCGGTTTTGACAGATATTGCCCCCCCCCCCCTCCCTTTTTTTTCAATTAACAAAGTAGACATGTACCAAACATCAACCTTAAGTTGAATTAGGCCTGTGTTTCTTATTTTGCACAATGAATGAGTATTACATACACTTGAAAGTATTGTATATTATGTCTCCATCTGCTGGTGGGCCTTCACTATAAGAGTATGCATAATATGATGGTTATTCCATTACAAAAAGAGACTTGATGATTACTAAAATTAGGTGGGTGGGGGGTAGGGAGGTGGGATATATCAATATTGACTATCGGCCAAATAAGTTATATATCGGCATATCTGACATCTGCAAAAAATCCGATATCGTACATCCCCACCTTCAAATAGGTACTTCTGCAATCCTAAACGCTTGGCACTGCATGCTACAACCACTGTTTATTTTATTATGACACAAGAAAAATGAAATGAAATGAAAACGTTTTTTAGGCGATAACTGTATGCCAAACTGAACTATGTTTCGCAATGAATCGTTTTAAAAGTTTGTTTTTAGATGTGTAACCATTTGGCAACAAGCACGTTTACGGAGTTTAGCCACACTAAAAAGAGAACGAGTTATCACGCTCACCTCTGTCACCTGCACAGCCTTAAATCACGCCACGGTCACTGTGTTTACCTTGGAGCTGCGCCGACAGAGACTCTTGATGTTGTTGGTACTTCAGTGCCATCGCCTCCGTCCTCTTGAGCTGTTTGTGCATCTCATACGATATCATGCCCCCGTACATCATCCCGCAGACCACGGTGACCAGCAGGAGACACTGGAAGATCCTCCGCTGCCTCCGGGAGCACACCCCGCTTCCCATGTTGGACCCGCACCCCTCCCCGCCGTCTGCGCGAGAAAACCCCGTCTCTGCTGCTGGAAACTTCCGACCCAACTTTTTACCTCCTGATTCTGACCGATGCAGATCCCGTCCCCTCACTCCCCGAGCATTTCCAAGCACAAATACGAGTTAAGTGCAAATACTTCCCAGTGTTTACAACATTTTAGCATAGCCACATCCAGTCGTAACTCTCCCCTCTGACTTCAAAGTAGCCGCTCAGATTTTCGCTTGCCTTCCCGTCAAACTCCTGCTCTGCAGCTCAAATGCAGCACAAACCGACTCCTGCGTCCGTCTCCGTGTCTCTTTGCAGGCGTTTGCTTTTCCGACACAGTTCAGAGAAGCTTATTATGAAGAAAGTCAAACCTCAAGTCCCCGACGAGGCCTCCATAGCACCTTTAACTTTAGTTACGTGTCAGCCCAGCAGCTGCCTGCCATCCGAGTACAACTCTGAAGGAAGTCCCTCCTCCGAAAAATCATAAATTTCCCTATTCCCGCCCTCAGAGGGAAACATTTTATCAATTGGTTGCCAGAGAGTTCTGTCAAAAAGGAGCTGGTTATTTGAGGGTGGAGGGCTGTTTACCCTACTACAGAGACCTGTTGTAATCCCGTTGTAACATTTTAGGATACTATGCAAATAATGAGCAATCAAAGCAATACCTTCAGGAATAAAAGAGACATGAGCAGGTTTATTATAATACAGTATGCCACCCTGAACACAGCTTTGAGTAATGCTGCAGTGATTTCAAGCACCAGGAACGACCATAAAAAATTTAAACAAATTAAGAAAAAATAATAATTGTAAAGTAGCAATGATTATTGCTAAATTATACTGATATCTGCTACATATGGAATAAGGACTGTATCAAAATGACTATCTCATTCTGAAATTTAATCACCACTAAATTTATTGCATTGAAATGTTTTTCTTTACAAACCATGTACCTTATTTTTTATTATTAAATCTATTGATTTGCAATTCAAAAGCTAAATTTGAACACTTTGTCTTCCTATGAAATCAAATTCAGATTTAAAAAATAATATATAGATTCAGGTTGCTCAAGTTTGATTTGTCTGTGTCAGAACCTAAAATTAAAGTATTTTTAAAGTAAAAATATTTTAATAGGATGAATTCAATGTTTAAATTTAAATATTAAGTATTCAGTGGCTGTTAAAATTAAAATATGTTTTTCTGTTATTTTCCTTCATGTAGTAATTACCAGTGTTGGGAGGGTTACTTTTGAAATGTAATAGGTAGGTTATTAGTTACGCTGTTAAAAATGTAATAAATTATGTAACTTTTTGGTTACTACATCAAACTCATGTAACTTATTACTTATATATTACTTTACCAACAAAAGTTTTAAACAGGGCAATAAAGTTGAAAAGACCTAAAAACATAAGTGCATGAATGTTGGGCCCAAATTTGTTTCAACTTGCATTGTCCAAAATACGCCAAATGAATTCCTGCACGGCAAAAAGATGTAAAGCAGCAGTATTAATGTTTTATTCTGCACATAAACTTTTTTACTGAAAATATTTCCATCATGTGTAACCACTTTCGTAATCATCATTATGATTGATTAGTAACTGTAATTTAATTACTTATTTTTTTCTCAGTAACTGTATCTGATTTCATTTACATTCATCTTGTGATATAATTACAGTAACCAGTTACATGTAAGTACTATCTCCTCAACAATGGTAATGATTTTAGCAGTGTAAAAGTTGTGTCTCATGCCTTCAAAAGAACAGAGCGTGCATTCTTAATGCGACACATGATTAACATTCATAGAAAATGATGTATTTTGCTCCTAAATGTCTGATTTATTAAATAATTGTGTAGCCCTAGTTTCTTTTCCCTCTAATCACAACAAATACCTAATGATATACAGTATATTGCAGTTTATTCAAGTTGTACATTACAGTGGTTTTATATACAGTTAATTTCAGAAGACACTGTCAGTAGACATACCCGGGCACAGAGCTTAAAATGACAATATAATGGGCCGTGTAAATTATACTTAGAGAAAATGAATATGTCATAGCTATAGTGTTAAAGTAAAAACAAGTCTTGTAAATACTACACATTCTACATTATACAGTAATAATATATACAATAATGTACTTTTTGTGCTAGATTGAAAAGTATATCAGACTCATTTAGAAGAAATTTAAAAGGGATCAATTGGACAATACAAAAATAATTTGGAAAAACTGAATTTATTTGTGAAATTGTTTTTACTCTAATCACATATATTGCAAATAAATTTCCCTCTCAGTAAACTAAGTCAGAAGAAATCCCCCAAAATACACACAATTCCATGTTATTGCGTCAGATGACTGATTTAGCATTGAAAAACAGAACCAGCTGGCTATACAACGGCCAACATATACTTAACAACTATGATTTTCTATGAACGTGTTTAAATGCTAACAAATAAACTGTTAGAATTCACAGTTTTAGATGCAATGTGTGCTCGATTAATTTTCCCTTCAAGCAGAGACAAACTGGATCCACACATTTATGCTTCAATTATGAGCCAGCTCCTCAAGCACACTGGGAGAAATAAATCATGTCCACACTACGAGGTAGAAAAATCTGCAAACCTATGCAAGTACAGTACTTTAGTTATGCAATGACCAGATGACAACACCACACACATATTCTGTAACAACATTTGGCACAACACTGATTAACTGATAGTTTTTCTAATGATCTAAATTAATATCCAATAACTTGAAATGCTCGTCATCAATGACTATTTGTTCCATTTTATTTTTGCTCCGCTTTGTCATCTGGTTTGTTTTGTGTTACTCTTTGAACAACGACAATAAGAAAAAGGCGTTTTAAAAATAAATGTGACTTGACAACAGCATCTCTGCTTTAAGCAGACATGACAGAACAAAAACACATCTTAAATGTGCAAACTAATTTTAAGCCTCATTACTTTAACACGTCTTCAATAACATCTCATTAATCTTCCTATTCTTAGATGCATCTGAAAATAAATTATCAAACAGTCATGTTTTTTAAAATGGATATTTTGAATGTCATGAAGATGCTACAAAAGAGGAGGCTGTTACAAGAAAACAATTAACAGTGCTCAAAACACTGAGAGGCAGATCATATTTAAGAACATGAAGAGGTAATGAGAAAAAAAAGTTTCACTGCATTGACTGCAAAAAGTGGCTTAAATAAATCGCTGTAAATAGTTAATTAATCTAGCTTAATTAAAAAATAACTTAGTTAATAAATGTATTTACAGTGCATTTATATTAAGACTACTACATATTTAAAAAAGGCACAAACAATGTGATTCTTCAGTACAGCAGAGAGCTTGGCCCATACAGCAGAGAAATGCAACAATACTTTGAAATACAAATTAGGTCATACAGTAGTAATGGCCACCTGCAGACCTTCACATCCCAGCTATTTAATGTCTTACAAACTTTGAACTCTAATGTGTTGCTCACTACAATTTCCTGTTAGCCACAGTTAACCATCTGGAAAATAACCCTGATAATCGCCAAATCTGTCACCCACACATAGAAACTGTTAGCTCTAAGCATGACCGTAAAGCTTTGAAGCCTCAATGTTACAGTGGTATTTGCTGTCAAAATCGGTTTTCAAATGTTTTTTTTTTTCACCTTTAAACTGGTGAAGGATAAAGAAAGGAAGTTGCTGCTGTCAGACACAAATAAAACCAGTGTTCTCAGCACAGCCACTGATCCCCACTTCAAGCAATTAAAATGGATGTCCGATGAGGGGAAGGAACATTTGAGACAAATTGTAAATGGTTATTCAGGGCTAGCAACTTTAGTAAAGTACTTGGTTTTCATCTAGTGATGCGGCCCGACCTGTGATGTTTGTGTTATTAATATATTACTGAAACATTGCACCTTCCACCTTCTCTTCCCCCTCTTTATCACACTTCTCTCTCACAGACATGCAAGTCCTACCAAAGTTGGGTTGGGGTGGTTGAATAGCAGGTCCTGTCTCGTCATTCGAATATCTGGTTTTCATTACAGCCCTAGTTAGTTCTTTTGTTACTCTGCACTCGAATACCAAATCAAGTAAGAAAACTTAAATCTCACGCCATTCATCTTAGCATAATATTGCAATTCTCTACTGCAGTATTTACTCTATCAAAACTGTGTAAATATAACAGGCACTTCATTCTTCCATAAAGCTTGCATAAATCAAGAGACGTCTGGCATTAAGCTTCCTCCTCTGGGTGTGTATGGTCCCCTGTGGCCAATAAAAACACAGTTATTCCATCCAAAACAAAATCAAGAAATCCCAGTGGAGACATGTATCATAAATTACAGTACTTATAACCAGAAGAAAAAATTTATTGATGCTAACTTTCCTGCATAGAAAGAACCGGAGAAATGTTTCTTAGGGTTCTTAATTTTACCTGATCCCTGTTGTTCAGGAAAATGTATAGACCAAACACTTTCTGTATCTTTTCCTGTCCTATTACCACAGATAACCATATACGAGTCTGCAATTTTTGTCCTTTTAAAAGCAGAAAAGTACATCCTACAAAGCTTCTGCAGTGTCTGTTCTGTGAAGTTGTTTTGAGTGAGTCAGTGACCACAGACAGAATGATCAAAACCAAACCGTAGACATGGCAGTCCGGTTTTGACTGTGTGGTCCATGCTGGTGTCCATTCTCTGTCTTATAACACGGACAGCTCCATATCGTCACAAAGTAGAGGCTCCACCTCTGGGATGCTGAGTAGTTTGTTGTTTTTGGTGGAGCTGTTCTTCCTGTACATGATGAATTGCGCAGTCACCTTACTAGGTTAAGGCTCAAACGGAAACATGTTCATTTAAACAATATAGTGTTCTCTTAAAGGTCCTGCATGTAGGATTTAGGGGGATATATTGACAGAAATGGAATATAATATAATAAGGATGTTTTCATTGATGTACAGTATAATCACCTGACAAAAAAGGATTGTTGTATTTTTGTTATATTAAAATGAGCTTTGTTTTGGGGAGAAGGAGACCTTCAGGTCAGGTCAGATAATTCAGGTCCTGGTAAAAACCTCCTGCACAATGAACACTGAAGGAAATCTATCAAGGGGGAAGTCTCAGCTGGTGGTAATCTGCAGTCCTCACCACTAGATGCCACTAAATAAACCTAAATCTTACACACTGGACCTTTAAATGAAATTACCATATAACCTAATAAGAGACTCATGTTTTCTCATGGAGGTATTATCAGAGGTTGTAACAGACAATATACTTGTGGCTTAACTTGTGATTTAAAGGATACAAAGAAGTCAAGTATGAGGACTCCCAGGCTGCCGATGAGCCAGGCCAGATGTTTGATGATGAACGTCTGTTTGGTGCCCTTCAGCGCCGGCAGGACCACGATGACACTCAACCCATATGTCCCATTGCCCATCATGGCCAGAGCAAACAACAGGTAAGAGGTGCCCTCTGTAGACTGTCGCTGAAACTAGAATACATAGAGTTTACAGTACTTTGTTAACGGACTATACAGCAAGATCTGCAATGAACTAATGTTCATCTACTCAGTATGTATTTCACTACTTTAATTTAGCTTTGTGATAATACTGGAGCTTCATCTTGTTGTGAAAAACAGGCTTTATTATAAAGATGGAGGGCATGACAACATCCCAAAAGTGAGGCCAAAACATCTTGATTGCTCCCTGGTGGTTGGCTGCAGTATAGGTCATAAACGCCTAAGCTTAATGTTAGCAGATGGGACAAACACAAACAAAGTACATGTCAAATAATTTTTTTCAAAAAACAGTTTCTGTCATTTTAGGTAGTTCTTATTATGTTGATATTTGTTCAAGTGTTCAAATTTCTGATAAGTTTGGCTTCAGTTATTTATTTGAAGGCAAATGGCTTCAAAGCGCTGAGCGCGGCATGTGTATGGGAATGACCTCGATACCTTGGCTCCAGTCCCCAATCACTACTGCGCAGATTTTGTCTCCAAATTATGTCACCAGCGCAAGATGGCATCACATGTATGCCTAAACTTTTATAGTCTACCTTTATATACAGTCAATGGTGAAAACATGCAGTCAGAAAAAAGGGAATAGGTGTGGTACTATATTTTAACCACAAGGTAAGTTTCAGTTTCAATCTTAACAATAAATTTGTCTTCCATGTACTTGGGCTCAAATCAGATATAGACAACCATAACAAGATTAACGGATAAGACTATTGGAATTTTATCTTTTACTGCCATCAGCAAATTCCCTGGAATGATACTAACCATTGCAGACATTGAAAAGAAAATATTACAGAGATTATACTGCTAGTTTATTCTACTGTAGACAACAAGAGTGTCATTCAGCTCAAGCTGCATGAAGGATGCGTAATCCATTGCGTTTAACACATCAGAAAAACAATCATCACTTCTTTGCATCATATGTGACCAGGAATGAGGGCATCCATCCATTATTGTGAAACCAAAGAAACATAACTTTAACTGAATAAAAAAGTTTTATACTGCCTGTTGAGTTCAATCTCTCCCCAAAGGTCTCATAGTAATACTGAAGGTAGTCATAAAAAATAGGATTCATCAAACTAGATGAGCAACTTGCCACTTGGAATGATATAGTGAAATTATTTGGGGCTTTCTGCTGAAAAAACAAGCATGTTTTAACATGTAGGAATTCCCACAGGGCAAATCCTACTTAAATGATTTACAATAGTCTCAGAAAGCGAGTGTGTATGTATGTGCCCAGAAGATTCTCTGGCACTCGCACCATACTGAGAAGATCCCCTCTGGTGATTAATAGCTGCAGTTGAGCCAGGATGTTTCTCCAGCACAACAGCAGCATTGTCTTCAACGTCTGGTTCCTATTTTGACACACATACTGTAAACACAAGCACACAAGTCCCACCTCTCCCTTGAAACACACAGTCCCCGTTTTATGACAAACTAACATATAATAAGTGCAGTTTTCCACGGAGCCCCAGGGACAAGAGCCTGAGAAAGCAGTCCAAGATCTCCTGTCAGGATGCCACTGCTCTCATGCAAACCAAACAAACTGCACATGGCAACTGAAACACACCAACAAATTTCCACTTACATTTTTATAGAGCTGGGGGAAACGGGAGCAGAGGTAGAAAACAGATGCCAGGTATCCACATATATAGCCAGTGATTTCTACTGATTTAGAGGTAGTTGGACTCTGACAAAGATGAGGAGAAAGAGGGAGAAAGAGTCAAAATGTTGCACTACAACAGAAACAGTACAACCGCAATCTCCGGTCAAAAGTGGGAATCAAAAGATTATTTTCACTGGCGATTATCTTACGATTATTTTCTAAATTAATCAATCGGTTGTTTGGTCGATAAAAAATGTGACAATATTGAAAATGTTGATCAGTGTTTCCTAAAGCCCAAGATGACCTCTTAAAAAAAACCCAAACAAAATACTCAAATTGATTAAATGGTTTTCAAATTAGTTGGCAATTAATTAAATCGTTGAAAACTAATTGATTAATCATTGCAGCTCTTGTCAAACATCAATGATTGTGTGTCCAATAAACTGTCAGAGAAAAACAAACCAAATTTTATTTATGAACAACTAAATCTAGCACCTGCACATATACACACATGGATTCAAATATCAACAGTACACTTCGAACAATCTACTTACCTGGGTGTCTAAAGTTGCACTATTGTCTATGATGAGACTGGGTAAAGCCAGGAGGACTAACGTAGCAGCGCCACACCACGTGAGGCACAGCCACTTCAACACAGGGCTTTCTGTAGCACTCACACAAACACAAAACAGAGAACCGACAGTCAAGATAAGCACAGGCAAAAAAAAACCCCAACATAAGCTGAAATTAAGCTGACACTGACATACATAACGTCATTTTCTGTTGTTTTACACTAGACAAGTGCAAGAGACATGATTCAGTTTTTCTGCATCAGTGCCAAGGAGTGAGTACCAAAGGCTGCATAAAAACAAGACTAACATACACACTGTATACATGCAGGGCAGTGTGCAGTCTTGGGTGAGTCTCATTATGAATCATTAGACTGTTATGCTCTTTTGGCTTTGGTGATAACCCCTATTAAGTACATAACAACTGCAACTGTCCCTGTCATCCCTGAAGTCAGCGGGTGGCTGTCATGCACTTCAAATTAAACATCTGTTGAGTCAACAGCAGGGAATATTTCCATCCTCATTGTTGGCCTTACATTAATCCTGAGGGTCGCGATGTGGCTGACTCACAGAGGCATCGCCTGCCAGCTCTGTTTAAACTGACAAGCAGGGAAAATGTTTGGGCTTACTTCTGCTAGAGCTGTTCTTGATCTTATAGTAGAGAAACTGAGAGATGAGGATCAGGTCTGTGAAGATGTAGAACACCACAGTGACAATCTGAAAGAGAGACATGAAAATACAGACTTTCACAATCTGTTTCAAAAATATAATTTGCAACATAACTCATAGACTTATTGGTTATGAGTTCACACTGTTGGGTACAATACGAAAAAGCTTTGATTGATTGTTAGGTAATACTGTTGAGATGAGGGGGTAATTATAAATTCAACCAATTCAGGTCAAGAGTCATCTAAATTGTGGACGCTCATGAATACCTTCAATAACCTGTTGACAGGTGCATAGGAGGAAATGGTCCATACTTGAAGGGAAGAGAATTCCCGCACACTGTCCTTATACTTGCATAAACTTTATATAAATACACAGCATTTCTCTCATTAGTTTAAGCTTTACCTGATAAAAGTCTGAGGAATGATTCATTGTTTATTTAAATAAAGTTGAAAGTAATTAGGTATCTAAACTCATAGTCACCAAAATTCAAAACCATGTGAATTATGCTTTTAATGTTCTTCTACCTAATGGCAACAAAATGGTTAAACATGCAACAATACATAGCATAATTTTCATGTTTGTTTTAGAACAGGTAAGATAACGGTGAATTTGAACACAGTATTTGCAGTACGTAGACCTGAGCACAGGCTGTTTAAAATGTAATAACTCACCAAGGGGGCAAGAAAGGAAATTAAATATGACTACAACTGAGATCTGCCAGGGACAAACAATAGTAGGACAGAGTTTATAGACACGCACACTGAGGATGAGTGCATGTGTGTGTATTCCTACCTGAATAGGCAGCTGGCTGGTGAGATAGCAGCCTGCAAAGCTGGTCAAGTCTCCCACTGAAGAGGAAGAACAGAAAGCCAAAAGACATGGCCTCCTCCACTTTACCGTTCCGATAGGCCTCGCAGACCTGCCTAGATGGGTAGGATGAATTAATTTTTTAATAAAATTAAATATAAAATTCTATCAGTTGTTAATGTGAACATATACCAGACTTGTGTATTCATGTATAAATATGTACACCTAACTTTTGACCTGCCGAGCGCCAAAATTTGCAAGAAAGATTAAAGATTAAATTAAAATTTGGAAAACAAAACAAAAAAAAAAATATACTGAATTCTGTAAAATACTTTTAAACATATAATTATGATAATTAGAAGCATAGTTTCCCCTTAACTTTTTTGTCTCCTACATATTTTCCCCTAGCTTTTTAAAAATAATTTTCTAAATACACTAATTTATTGCAGTTTGTAGAAACATTTCTCATTAAGTACTTATGCCTTCTGTCCTCGTGTATTTGAAAGAAATTAAACCAATTTTTCTCAGGTTTAGATAGATAGACCTTTATTGTCATTGCAGGTTATGCAATGAAATTTCGTTGGAGCTGTCCAGTTTGCAGCATATATAGCATATATATATATATGTGTGTGTGTGTGTGTGTGTTTTCAGCACCATGTTTTATGCTTGTTAAGGCTGTCTGAAAGCAGCACAAGAAAACTTATGTAGCTTCAGTTTTCAAAGGGTTAAGGGGGGAGGTATCTCCATCAGCCAGTTTTGGCTGTCAGCCTCTGCTGCACAGTGTATTTAATGACAAATCACAAACAGTTTTAGTCAGATAACTGGGTTTCACCTCAACATTAAACACTCGATGAAGAATGGTTAACATCACAGGTGTTGTGCTACTTACGGCAGAGTGGACAGCAGGAAACAGAGCATGGATATGAGTCCTATCACCACGCTGCAGTACTCCCACACATTCTCCACACACTCTTCCAGCAGGTAAAGGATCCACGGCGTCCCGTTGACACACACCGGTCGGCCCAGCACCGGAGCTGTCCAGTTGGCGGCAGCCACGTCCGCACTCTTCCCGGGAAAGCGCGCGGTGGCCATGGCGAAATACCGGTTTTGTCCGCCGGCTTCCTGCTCCCCCTCAGCTGCAGGACCTCTCCTCCAGTTGCTTCCGCTGCCTCCACAGAGTGAGTAGATGTGTGTTTACTCTGGCAACAGACCTAACGAAAGCAGGTCTGACACGCCTAGCTACCTCATATAACAGATGTGTGGAGACTCGTGCTGTCATTTAATGAGTCTGCATGAGAAAAAGCAAAACAAACTCCATCAGGTAGCCTACCAAACGAGTGAGAAGTGTTACAACTGCTTTAGTTGATAATAATGACTTCGCGAAATCCTACAACGTGTGTGGTGTTTTCTTAATTATTGCAAATTTAAGATAAATTTGCATTAGCTTCAGACACTGTCATTGTCATTGTTAAGGCTAATTTGCATGGATTTGAGGATTGGATGCTAACACACAAAGGTGGCTAAAACTAGCTTCCGGTAACGTTAATCGCTCACCTGACAAAATGGACTCGGCAAAGATTGCAGTGTGTTTATTGGTGTTCGTAAATTTTTCCCTCATCCTCACACGTTTTATAAAAGCATTATCGATTTGCTCCTAGCTTATCCATTGCTGGTGGTCCCCAAGTGATGAGACATACTGAATGATATTATAACATCCTGTTAGACGTTTCAAAATAATATCCTCACATACTATCGTTTCTATACCACTGCAACCACTGCAACCCAGTGCTTCACTTTCAGAAAGCTGTTATGTCGTCATTCTTTTTATACTGCCTATGTTTTAAAGTCATTTGAGGGTTTTTGGGCCCTGACGTTATTTAATATATATATATGACCATTCAAAGTTGAATTTCACTTCTCCAAGCAAAACAAAAAACAAACAAACAAAAAAAACCTCCCTCCCTAGTGCTTTAAAATAACAAGGTGCCTCTCCCATTTAGCACCACCCCCTCCCTACTCATCAGCAACAAACAGCCCCTAAGGTATTGCAGTGGCTTTTGCGGATGGAAAAGACATTCTCATAAAGAAGAGCTTGGAGTTTGGCATTTTATTAATTTGCTGTATGAAACTTTCTCACAAATGTATTTTAGTCCAGTCTAACAATTCCGACATTTACAAATGGGCCAGGTTTTAATTTGTAAATATGTACCTGCTTTTTAGTGCACTAGAACTACTAAAAGGGCTCTGCTGCTTTTCACCCAGTAGTCTTGTATTACAACCTGTACATTTTTTGTTTTCCTTGACACATGCCTATTTTTTGCCTATTTTTTGCACTATTGGACATTTCATATTTTAGATTTTGTCTATATTGATATTTTACATATATTTTTATTTTCTGTATACACGGCTGCTGTGACAAGTGAATTTCCCACAAGTGGGATAAATAAACGTGTCTAAGTCTAAGTCTAGTCCCTTCAAGGTGACGAAACCTGCGCTTTTATTTTGAAGGCCAAACTGCCGCGCCGGAAACAGAAAAATTATTTTCTAGCTTCACTTTTGATGAATGATGCTGGGGGAAATACCAGAGAAATACCACCCCCACTGATCACATGGACCTAACATAGCCTAAATGCAATTTTAAGATAGTGAAAAGGACAAATAAATCAAACTAATTCCCGCTGCTATGAGGTTATATCATAAACTATGATGAAAAATGTATTCTTTTTTTGTTGAGCATACCTTTATTAGTTTTGTTTTTTAAACGTTTATTATTTATTTAAAAGGTGCCATGCTTCCGCTACTACTATCACTACTTCTAGGCCTACTAAACATATTAATAATAATTACAATAATAATTGAAATATACGTAAGACATACATTGTTTATTTTGGTCGGACTATTAGCTAATACATGTAACATGACCTTTATCTTTTCCGCTTCCTCCCATATACATAGTTTCTGCCAGTGGTCGTTATGGCACTCAAGCAAACATTAAACAGTATGTCTGAGCCGGGAAAAGGGATTAGGGATAATTTACTTTGGTTTGGAATGCAGCCATGAAGTCATTAGGCTTCATCTACCCCTCTAGTTCAATCCCCTCTGTGGTATCATGCTGCCTTCAGGGGTTCCCTGCAAACTCCCACAATGATATGGGTATGGAATAATAATTTCAAGTATTAGTTAGTGAAAAGGAGTGAAAATTGAGCTTTTAACAAAATGTTTATTTGTGTCAGAAGTTCATCAACAGAACGGCTGCCACAGGAGAGTTACAAAAACTGAAAACATGAGGTTGATGCTTGGATTAATTTTTTTGTTAGAGGTAGCCTAAAAAAATCAGTTAGTCAGTTAGTCCTAAATGTTTCACAAAGAGCATACCATCCAAATCCCAGATCAAAACATCAGTTGTATTACTAATGTATGATGAGTTGTAGGGTTGATTGATGCAGTCTTAATCATTCAAAGCATTCAGCTGGGAGTGAATTGATACTGACTTTGAATGTATTCCTATTTGCCGGTTTATTTATTTTTTTAGTTACATGTCTATTTATTCAGTGACAGGTTTATTTAATAAAAGCCTTAGCCTACAACTGAAGGCACATGACCTAATATGCAGGGACGCCTGATGAACTGGTACTCATTGAGCCTAATTCAGGAAACTATATATGAACAAATTTTCTCTTATTTTTGCTCATATCCACAATTTGTTCTCATTTTGTCAGCACCCACAGATTTTTGGGATGAACTGATGATTTATTATTTTTGCTCTTCTCTTAGGTAAAAGAAAATTTTACGAGTGCTCGAGAGCATTCTTACCAAGATAAGAGAAAACAATTTTTTTTTTCACCGATCACAAATTGTTACCCAGTGCAAGTAAAAATAAGTTTTCCACTTGAGGAACATTTAAAAATTGCATGAATATCATTTAATCAAATTTAGATAATGTTTTAGAGTAATTATAATGTCTAGATTATTAAATTTCAGGGCTAAAGAATACTTGGTACATTGATCCCAAATACTATAAATTAATCTACTGTGTGTCCCTCTGCTGACCATATAATTAAGTACATTTACTCAAATACTGTACTAAGTATTAATAAGTAAGGATAAATCTAAGGAACCTTTACATCACTTGAGTACTTTTATCTCTTGCCACTTTCTACTTCTACTCCACTACACCTCAGAGGGAAATGTTGTCCTTTTTACTCCACTTTTATTTTGATAGTTAAGTTAGTGGCTCCTTTTAAAAATGAAGATTTTTGCACACATATTTTATGAAAATATACAAGTGCAGCTGATACACTTAACTACACTAAACTGAAATGTTTTTTGCATTAAAAAAAGGTAGATTGCATTATTAAAAAGTTTCACGTGTCCAGCTTCTCGTATATACTATATGAGGACTTGTTGCTTTTCCTTTTAATTATTTTAAATATTTAATTTTTAAAATCATTATTATTATTTTAAATGTTTTAACTATTTTGATTAATTGAATTTATTTAAACCTTTGTGCATGAGTACTTTTATTTTTAATGCTTCAATACATTTTCCTGAAATCACATTTACTTTATTTAAGTCTATTTCACAGTAGGCGTACATTAATTTTACCACTGCAGTAGTTTTTTTTTTTAGTCTTTTTTGGTGGCATGTCTCCAGTCTTGTACATGTGCCAGGGTCTTTGCACATGGCACAAAACTTTCCTTTATGTAGTGTTGAGAGGGTGTCACCTATGCTTAAAGGTGACTTATGATCAAGTGATATTCAGCTTTGGGCGGAACAAATTTGGATAGTTGAGAACGTTTGGTGCATCTGCAGTTGACTCTTAAATGTTGTCTTTTCAGGTAATTAAGAGAAAATATAATAGACATTTAAGACAATGTTGCTGCATGAGGCCCACTATATAGGCTGACCAGCTCAGGAAATTGGCCACTTTGATACATTAGTTCACATTTGTCATGGTCCTTCCTATATTTTCCGATAGCACTTGAAGGCAGCATCCTAACCTGTCCCTCCCTCATCCACCTGTTGCGCTGCGCGCTCTCGTCTGCCGCCACACGATGGCGCGCTCTCCAATGGTGGCCGGCGAGAATGAACATAAAGCTCGCTCTGTGGGGGAACTTGAAGCTGTGCAGGGGAAATTTGTGTTGCTATGTGCCGCTTCGGTCCGAGGTTTGGAGGTGCTGAACGAAGCTCTGCGTTCAGTGTCCGTGCGTCCTCGTCCTGCACGGAGCAGGTAAGCTGTCCGACGCTGTAGGTGTTAGGAATTGAATCATGTTTTTGTTTTTTTCTTGTTGCATGGCATTCTGTCATTGGAGACAGAAACGCGTTGCCGGGCTTGAATGCATGAATGCCACCCACATTCCTTGATGTCGGGAAAGTTGACTGGATGAGGTGAATCAGTGTGTAAAGCGCCGATGTGCCACAGTGCATCAAAACATTTTACTTGTCATATATGAAAATGAATGCACAGGAGAGCGCGCAGGTGGATTTGGGAGGTGTTTCCGTGGTTGTTGCTATAGGCACTGAATGCAATGGGTTAAATACCTGTAATTATTGCAAATGCTGACAGTGGAGCCTATTTACAGTGTTTTTGCCTCTATAGAAATGCGATAAAGGTAATATTTAAAGTACGGTACAGACACACATAGCTTTCTATATTTCTGTGTTTTTCAGGAAACATTTTAATATCCTAGAGTACTTATTTTTTAGGCTACCTGCTTTACTTTCAAGTAGTCTCTCTGTCTCTCTCTCTCTCTCTCTCTCTCTGTGTGTGTGTGTGTTTCGGTGTAAATACAGAGGAATGTGTAAAGAGCTTGATAGGCAAGTTCAGTCGCATTTCTTGCATTTAGTTTGTGCATTTCTTCACTTAATGACCCGTCAAAGTCGAAATCTACTGTTGCTCTACCAGTGTGTGTGTGTGCGTGTGTGTATGTGTGTGTGAGAATAGAAGGGGCACTCCTCAAGGTCACAGACTCCTGAGACAGACAGATGTTGATGTACTGGGGAGGAAGGACAATGTCCTGATTGTTTTAATGCATTATTTCTATAAAATGAATATTATCTTTTCATAGACATTGTGAAAGGACTTGATATGCAAAATTGCTGTCCATTGCTGCTATCCATTTATTCATGTTTCATTCATTCTCCATTCTTGCCAAATCAGTCATGGATAGATGGTGGTTGCTATTATGTCACAGGGCAGGACAGAAACATGGACACACACTTCCCATACTCTCTTCAGATTGCAAAGACCAAATCGGATTTTATTGTGTCTTTTAAAACAAGCTGTAAACTGATGACTTTAGACTCGACTTGACAAAATCAAAATAGACATGCAACTCGACTTGGACTTTAACACCAATGACTCATGACTGCACTTGGACTTGAGCCTTTTGACTTGAAAATATTTGCTACATTTCCAAAAGCCTGAAGATTAAAAAAAAGAGCTAATTTAAAGATTGTGCCACAAAGCTATTAATTTCCCTTAATTTCCTGAATCAATTAATGTTACCACTATTAATTACCACCAAGTTAACACGTAATTCCACAGATCCACATAGTTTGAACCAATCTGACAACATCCAATCAAGTTGCAGTGCAGGACCACGAAGAATTAATTTTATGCTGCTAAGCCCTATATGAAAAAAATGATATCAAAGATCCCTTTGTGTACAAAAACTATGCCATGGTCAACAAAAAGCATGTTGCAGTATGCAAATCATGTGGGTCGAAAATGAGAGATGGAGACACAACAACTTCCAGAAAACTCATTTTAACAAATAACTATGAAGTATAAAGAGAATGTGATTTCTGTGAATGTAATACATTTGGTAAGAACAGTACTTGTCAAATTACTTTGCCCTGGGGGTCACAGCAAAATGTTAGGAAGCCAGGGGCCTTTAATAAATGACTATTAATAATTAATATGTAAATATTTAGCCAGGACCTCTGTCAGGGGGGTCCTCCCTTTCCACTTATTTTAGGTAAACAAGCCCTATTTTAATGCTTTTTATGCACTCTGGGACATAATTTACATTAACAGAAAAAAAATCCGACTATGAATTAAATTAAATTTTATTGCAAATGAGAGCATGGTCGGTGGGCCACCTGGCACCCTGTTGCAGACCAGATTTGGTCGACGGGCTACAAGTTGAGTATCACTGGTTCAGGGCATAGTATGACTGAAACTCAAATCTTAGGATTTGGGACTTGACTTGTGACTTGACTTGAGACTTGACTTGGGACTTGTGGGGTCTTTTAAATAACAAAGTGCACATGGGGCTCTCCATGAGTTGTTTTTTTTTTTTTTTTGTCTTGTATTCCTTAGCAGCAGTTTGTGATACACTGGGTGGATAATTTAACAGTTGATCAGATCAAATTGATGTTTAAAAGGAGCCGCTGCGGCGAGTAAACACAAACTTTTAGACCCAGCAGAATGAACGGTTAAGTTTCACATTCAATACTGCTACTCTGTCTCTGCCCTGAGTGTGTTCTGTACTCTGAGAGTGTGATGCTATAAATTGTCCAGCTCCAAAAATAGAACATTTGTTTTTGGTAGCAGATTTTTTAATTGTGGCGGGCCGCCACAATAAATGAATTTGGGAGAAACACTGACTTTATATCAGATTCCAGGACTTTTAATTTATCTCATGTCTTGGCCTCACAAAAGATAGATTTGTCATCCAGGAATGAGGACACACTGTTTTCTTATTAGAGGATGGATTTATGTGGAGTCATCTTGAGGCATCTTTGCATTGCCTTGTGCTGACAGCATGTAGGCGATTTGCAGCTCCAGTGAAAATGAGCTTGTGTGTATTTTCAGGATAAAACTTAATGTATTAGGATTTCAGGATATGCACCCAGCAAGTGAAAGCTGCAATGCATCATTGGCTGAATCACCTATTCAATCCACTTACTCATTCAGGAAGCAGGAAATCTAAATAATGCCGAGAATGCAAGTTATGAAAAGATTTCTAAACTTAGAAACATATTAAACATGTATTGGGGATATTTGAGAGCAGCTCACTATTAAGAATATGGTCCTAATATTTCATGAACTGAATTTATTCCTTTAAAGCCTGCACTCCTGGGTCAGACCCGCTGAAACCAGAACACGCTTCCGTTCAGCTCTCTGGGCAAGCCTGCGAGTTTGGTCTGCTGATGGCAGCGGGGAGTGATGAATAATGAATGGTTTAGAAAATGTGCGCGAATGTTAGTTGGCTGAGTGTTGCCGTAATGCACTGCTCCAACCGGCACTTCTCTCTGCTATGGAAATCCTCTCAGTGGCTGTGAGTCCCACAGCGCAGCAGAGCCAAACTTGAGAGCAAAGAGGAGCAGTGGGAGTTCTTTTAGCCTGTAACACTTTAGGTTGGATTCAATGCCATTTGACATAGTCATGCCCACAGAGACGCACACATGCATCCTTAAACACACAGTGAAGCCAATTCAGATCAGTCTAGACCTGCAGGATTTTTTTTTCTTTCCCTGTCTGGGACTCAAATTAGTTTCACCTTCAAATCCGGCACTCTGGTTCCCAAAAGATATTTTTGTGTGAATCTGGGTTAAAGCTGAGAGTTTTATACAGAAATCCTCTGCAGTTTATGTCTGATTGTCATATCAGTAATAGTGAGAGAGCTGGAACGATGCATTGATTAGTCCATCAATAGGGTAAAAGGCCATGCATACGCATTAAACTGTTTAAACTTGGCATTCATAACATGTCTGCTCTTTCTGCAGCAGGCAGTGTGACATCCTTAAGTGTCACATTAAGTGTTTCTCTGCTTTAGCTTATCAGGCCCTCACTGACCGACCGCTTTCTCTCTCTCTCACTCTAGAGAGAGAGAGAAATTGAGATATTTTTTCCCCCTCACACTCAGTCTGTTTCTCTCTCTGTCTCTCCATATTTCCCGTTCTGTCATTCTTTATCTCTCAGTGTGTTTTTACAGTACCTATTCTCTACAGCTCCTGTCATACTGTAATTCCCAATCGTTGCTCTACAGCTGCATAACTGCAGGGCATAAATAATGGAGAACTTTTCCTTTGTCCCACACACTCACATCCGCACATATAATACAGTACACTCATGCATTATGTTCCTATGCTAAATCTTCAGGCGCCGATCTTTCAAGAAGTCTTAACTGAGTTCTCTGTGGCGGTGTGGAACCATTTCCACAGAAGTCCTCAGGGGATCTCTTCTTTGTGACTTTTATTCATCTTACTTATTCATGAAATTCATGGCGTCAGTTACATAACTGATTGGCCCAGTTATAGGAAGTGACTACAGACGTAATCGGCCTTTAATCACAGCATTAGTATGGACAGTGGGTGTCTGCTTGGGATGTGACAGGAAGATATGAAAGCAGATACGACAGATACGAATTGGTACTTTTAGTTGTTGTCAGAACAACAACTACAAGTACTTGACTGG
Organism: Plectropomus leopardus; assembly: GCF_008729295.1. Classification (NCBI taxonomy): domain Eukaryota; kingdom Metazoa; phylum Chordata; class Actinopteri; order Perciformes; family Serranidae; genus Plectropomus; species Plectropomus leopardus. The sequence continues at coordinate 11,167,501 of NC_056467.1, read as the reverse complement.
GATGCTTAACGGGTTTTTCAAGGAGTCCAGGTATGTTTCAGATTAATGTTGTCAGGATACTGGAATTTTTATCCTCAAATCCTTAAAATATATCGATATTTGACATGATTTTCGATACCACAGAATAAATTTGACACTGAGCACTGAGGGCTTTTTTTTTTAAATCAAAAAAAGGCTTTAATGTGACAATGATGACTTTTCTTTTCCTTGTTAGTAGCAGAGCACAGCAGACTGACTTTCAGTTTCCTCCACCATTTGAAAAAACAAAACAAAAATTAAAGCATTTCTGATACTGATTTGGATGTCGATTGCCGTGGCAACAACTGAAACTTTGAAGTATTTGGGTCAGCCCCAGTTTTTTGTGTCACTATAAACTGACCATATTTGAGGTTTTCATTTTTGCCTGAACTTAACAAAATGTGACTTTCGACTTGAGGTATTTGTGACAGGCAATTTTCATCAATTTGTGACATTTTACACCCCTCCAAAAAAATCATCAATTAATTGAGAAAATAATTGGAGTATTACAGACTATAATCGTCAGATCAAATGAGCTAGTGCATGTTGATGTCTCACTGTGGCTATGGGGGAAGCAAGTTATTTTTGTGAGCATAAGAAAGTATTACTGCACAAACTGACACTTTTTAAGCAATTTCAGCATGTATTTGTGTAAACACTTTTCACAAAGACGATTAATTTAGTGCCATTTCAAAGACAAAAAAAAGTTAATGCTGTAAAGTTAATATCCCTCCTTAGAGTATTGTTAACCTGATGAGCCCCGTAGCCCCAAAAACAAACAGTGAAACTCCAGAGGTTTCTGGTGGTACGATGACAGCCAGTGGGAAAATTTTATTTTTTTCTTAATAGAGTGAAGTGACAAACTTCAAATAGTTCTTTTGAAAGCAGCTTTCCAACAGGGTTGAAAGCTTCCCCCCTACTCTCAAATCCACATAATTATTATATGCATAAAAAAGACTGTAGGAAATACAATCAGTCAGATATGAAGCAGTGATGTAAAGACGACAGTGGAAAGCAGGGCTTTTTCTTCATTCTCTCCCTTTCACTCTGCTCCTTCTTTAAAGTATTTGTGTGTGTGTGTGTGGGATGTCTCGTCGGCCGAGTCGAGCAGGTGCACATTACACAGAAGGATAGGGCCGACTGAACAGAGGGAGAGAGAGAGAGGGGGAGACGGGGGAGGGAGGTCTGTCTTATAGGTCACACAAAAGAGCCAGTGTTTTCTCTCTCAGTCTCTCAGAGTGCTGAGTGAAGACAGTAGTGGCAGTGGTGGAGGAAAGAGAGAGAGGCCCTTCAGTCACATTGTCCTCACATAGCCTCGAACCCTCTCACCGGCCCCCCAGCACGCACCCCCACTCTGTCACCCCTCACCCAGAAGCCCACTTGCAGCTTTCCTGCAACATATAGGTGCCTCCTGGAGCTTTATATTCAGTCGAAATTCAGTGGAAGAATTTAGGTATTTATAGAAGAATGACAGACCAACATCAGGAAAATGAAAACTGGAATTCAAATATGCTGCTCAGTTAATTATGAAACATTTAAATTTATGTATATCAAAAATACAGCTGCAAACAAGCCACTGCAACTGTCTTTTAGTGTGTGTGTGTGTGTGTATGTGCATGTGTGTGCATGTGTGTGCATGTACATGCGTGCGTTTGTGTGTGTGTTTAAAGGCTGCATTCCTGAGCTTGCTGAGCCGTAGCTGGGTGATTAATAGTAACTAGCTGATTGTTTAAGAACTGAAATTCCTCAGGCCCATTTTTCCTCTGCTTTTACACACAAATACACACACGCATGGACACACATAAACGCACTCTGGTTCTCAGTCACTCAGGCGGTCTGTGACATGTAGTGAGAGCAGGAAAGGATACCTTAAATAACTGCAACAGTTCACTAGTGAGAAGAGAGGATGGCATGTGAAAATATCAATCTGTATGTGCAAGTGTGTGTGTGTGTGTGTGTGTGTGTGTGTGTGTGTGTGTGTGTGTCTATGAGAGTATTTGTGAGGCATTCAGGTAGAAAAATGGCAGCTCAGTATGTGAGTTGTCTGCAGGTTACTCAGGGAATTCAGGCCACTGAAACATTATCCACCTCTGGCTGTTGCTCCCTGTCTCTGTCAGCTCCGCTGTTGCTCTCTGCCTTCCTCTTTCACTCTGAGTGTGTGTCCAACTCTCTTTCAGCCACTTCTCGTGTTATTTCTTTTCTTGTTTTTTTCCTCTGTTGTCTCTCTCTGATTCCCCCCATCTCTCTCCCCCTGCCTCCTTCTTTCTTTCTTTCTTTTAGGTATACACGATATTGGATTTTTTGCTGATATCCGATATGCCAATATTTAACAACTTATTTGGCGGAAAACCGATAACTGACACTGATATTACTATCTATCTAACTATCTAACTATCTAACTATCTAACTGTCTATCTATCTATCTATCTATCTAACTATGTAACTGTTTCAACAAGAACTTAACATTATAAACGTCATGAAGTCAGGATTTATTGCAGGGTTTTTGTATAAAGGCTCCATCTACATTTGGAAATCAGGTTATGATTCTTTTTAATTATGAATTTTTGATCAGTAAAGGTTTTAAAGCTCCACTGAAAGGTTTTGAGCTTAAAAAAATGATTTATAGATCAGTAAAATCATCACTATGTAAAACTGTAAAGTATGTAATGTAAAGGCACTCAGGCAGGGCAAGTGGAAGAAACCGTGCTGCCACATAACCCAAAAATAAACCCGGAAGCAAGAAACGTTTTTGGCATATGTGCCATGCAAGCAACTCAAATGGATTCAGTGGATCCATCTTTGGGTCCAGAATCTAGTTATCATTGTAAATCTGTGATGAAAATAGATTTATTTCAAGTGTTGTAACCATCACTGCCCACATACTTCCATGGGTCCCCTATGTTGGCATAGGTACATCCTCTAGGTGGCACTAGAGGGCAAAATCAGCAAAGTTTGCACTGCTCCATTTTGTCCGTATGCAAAACTTTTCAGAAAACGTGCACAGATATGGACAAAATAAACAGTTCGAATTGAAGGCTCCGCCCATGTCGGTATATGTTTCTAACCCTGAGCACAAATGAGCCTTTAACCAACATTAGTTTTAGTTTGGTGTGCCTAATAATCTTACAGTCATCATAAATATTGCGTTCTCATACAATTTAAGATTATGCATAAATATACCTCTCTAACACACATGCACACACACTGTACCTCCAGCCATGCAGAGAAATAGCTCTGATTGTTGCACTACACAACAAAGATAATAGGCGTGTGTGTGTGAATCTGTCTGTGTGTGACAGATAAATCGCTTCGCTCTGTGTTTACGGTTGTTTTGTTGTTTTGGTCCCAGCAGCCTGGCTTGGACCAATAAGAATTCCTGATGTGGTATCCTGGCAATGGGGGGTGGGTTTCCATGGTCATCACCGGCTTGGCAGTAGAGACAGTGGTCTCCCAAGTGTTTCGCTTTGTGCCTTCCTTTGGTCTAGCTTGGGTTTGCTCCAACATGACTTTCAGAGAAATGGTGTGGAAGGATGAGATGCCGTCTGATTGTAGAGAAAAGCGGGTGCAGCAAGTAGACAATGATGACACAGATACATACGCTTAGCTGCTCATCCTCTGAAGGGAGGCAGCAGACAAACTGAAATGTGTTTCCTACTTGCAAAATATTTCTGTAAATATGTAGAAACATGCAGTGTGCATGTGTTTAGGTTTTTATGTGGAAGGTAAGATAGAGATATAGAAACAAGCAAATGTAGATTGTGCGTGTCTGTGTTTGAGTGGAAAACTGCCCTCCGCCCTTCTGGTTTACTCCTTGTAGTGTTTAATGTTTAATTGAGGTTAACAGAAATAGTGGTAATGGTTAACACAGTGCCTTTGAATTCCCATAACTCCATTCATAATACTGAAAGGCATAAGACCGTTTATTATCATTAAACCATTGTTTCGTCATGATTCATTGTCTTGCAATAACTACTGAAAGCATATTAAGGATGTAAAAAATGATTCATTATGCGAAAACATTGTAAACTGTAACATTTTAAAAATTCATCATTGAATTTTGTTTGGGTCTTTCAGGTGACATTTGTCATATGCACTAAACCAAAAACTATAACCGTTATGTTTTTTGCTTTAGTACATATTGTGTATAATGTTAACCGGTGGTGTAGTGGTAAATGATGAGGCAGGAGCACAGATGGGTATGTCACTGAGGAGGAAATAGATACACTCTCTTATGTAATCCAATGGCTTTGTCGCTAATAGGAGGATATACTGTTAAAGGGGCAGAAAAAGAGGTGGATATACCCCATATACCTGTGTTTTCCCTCCTCTACACCACTGACTTTACCCACGGATAGTCACTCAAAATGTCACAGAGGCTGCACAGTTTAAGCAAACACCTCTGTGAACTAGAAACTACAGTCACACATTCCCAGGGTGCATGCATGCATGCATGTGCATGTGTGTGTGTGTGTGTGTGTGTGTGTGTGTGTGTGTGTGTGTGTGTGTGTGTGTGTGTGTGTGTGCGTGTGTGTGCATGCATGCGCATTTTGGTAGGTATGTATGATTGTGTAGCAGATATGTCACACATTACCAAGGAGTAATTTAGTTCACATCATCACATATTAACCTACACTTACTGAAGTGTAAGTAGAAAGAGGAAAACAGAGGGAGAGAAAGCTGAAGAAGGAATGGACGCAGGAGAGGGACAGCAGCAAGAGAGAGCTAGAGATGGGAATTGACTGATAAGATTTTATATCATTGCTATCATTGATTCTGGTTATCGGTCAGATTCTTTATAGTTTCTCTTATTGATTCCTGATCAATTTCCTGTGAAGAAAAAAGTAAGCCTAAAAATGTTTTCCAACAGTGTAGAAATGGAGAAGAAAAAAAGCATGTGACTCAGGTGACTTCACTGTCAAAATCTGCTAAGCCTGCCTGTGTGGAACTAATGTTATTATAACATAGGACGTTAACCCTTTGTAATGGATGTGCTGCTCAGGTGGGAAGCAGTGGCACTTACGTATAGTGCCAAATACATTTCATTCCTGGAATTTAAGCCCATGTTGCAGAGACATTACAGGCAGGCACTGTGGTAATTTTGCTTTGTGAAATAAAGCCATGCTTTGGACACTTTCCGCCTTTTTGCCATGACTTCTTCATGATGCAGGTTTCTAGCAGCGTAGACTCATGAGTTGGATGTCATGTTTTGCAATGTGCAATTATCATAAACATGTCATCAAATGGCATCCCACCAGTACCTCCAATGTGCAGGAAGGTGCACAGACATGAGAGTAGTACCAATTTTCTTATCTTAATTGTAGGCAGAAGGTATGCCTAAAGTATATTTCCCAAAATGTTGAACAGCTTCTTTGATATTGACTTGCATCCACTTCTGTTAGTATTTCGTGGTTGTCCCAGTTGTCAAAGTCTGTTTCTTGACACCAGAAATCACTGAAAAATCCCTAAACCTCTACAGCTCCTCTTACTGCCTCAAATTGGTTTTCTCACACTTAACCGCTCAATCTATTTTTTGTCTGAATATTTATATTTGTGTACAAAATGAATATCTCAGCATTTAGCTCTCTTTAGCTAATTTAATCCTCCTCTTCCTCTCCTCTCCCCCCTCTCTCCTTCAGGACTCGGCTGTAGACAGACTGCTGTCTCCAGAATATGCCTTGTCTCCATGGTAACGGGCCTGAGGCAGACCCAGAAAAACATTGGGCCAAACTTGTCCACCGTTGTCCAACCTACCTGATCCTGGACTGTACTGAAGAGGATTCAAACAAGAATTCAAGCAATGAATCACTCTGGAAATAGCAGTCATATTCTCTATTACTTTCTGTAGTTATTTTATCAATTAGAGTGCATTCACAGGACCCAGGATGCCTAAAAGAGAGCTTCAAAACAAGTAATTTTGAGTTATATCGCCTACTGTTTTGGGATCACAATGCAGAGGACTTTGTGCACTCTCTAAATGGTCGCTTAAAACTAGGACTTTATATAAAAGTTTGCTTTCCTTGATCATTATGTCAAGGATATATTCGTTCTCAATTAAGGGTTCTTAAATTGGGCTGCATCGGTCCCCAACTGGTCTGACAGGAGTCCTAAAACAGGACCAGGATGCACCAGCTGTTCAGCCAGGTGCTGGGGCAGAGGGACCTGTCCAGAGCGGGGGATCTGTTTTCTTTGGAGGACACAGAGATCGAATCCTGTCTGTCTCAGGCTCTGGACCAGATCAAGGCCATCTCCTGCTCACCGGTCAGTACACAGAAAGAACACACATAGTGAGCAAGTTTTCTGAAATATTACAAAGCGTATGTCGGTTGAATTAATTATTCATGCTCTAATCCATAATTCATCTTTTTGTCCTTCATTAATTACTGCGTCCTTAATTTTGTATGTTCTCACTGTCTGCTGGCTGACAGGACTATTTGACCAATGACAATGACCAGGCGGTGGTGGAGATTTGCATAACACGCATCACCACAGCCATTAGGGAGACGGGCTCCATTGAGCGACACAGCACGGCACTGGTGGGGCTGTGGGAGTCGTGTCTTGAGCATAACCTCACCCCTCAAGGTGAAAACACAGAGGACACGCCGCATGCCAAGATAGCCTCTGACATCACCAGCTGTATCCTGCAGGTACACAAACACACACACACACACACACACACACACACACACACACACTCACTGACACACACACTAGACATTGTTTTGTGGTGTTGTATTCCAAGTATGTCTCTATTTGTTTTGCCTGAGGCACATACTGCACATACAGTACATACCTTTACACATACCTGTCAACACTTGAGAAATTAAGCATGCTCATGTGGTGTAGAAAGGCCAAACTGGCACAAGTGTGGCACAATACCACAGCAAATTCAATATGCAATAATTGGGTTATTTTACACAATAGCATTCTAGAAAATGTGAGAGCTTATAACAAATTTGCCATGCAGGGTTTTGGTTTTTTATTTAAAAAAAAAAAAGAAAAAAAAGATTTGACCCAGAACAGCTGATAGAAAAATACACAAAAAGTTGTTAGAGTTTACAACCTATTTGTTGCTTGTGACCAGAGCTGCAGTGGTACCTATATGCTGGTGTGCAGCTCATTCCCACCTCTGGACAGGAGAATATACCAACTAAAAATTGCTGAAATTTCTAAAAAGTTGATATTTATCAAGACACATGTTGCAGAGCAGGGTTGCAGGCAGCGTAGCTAGCTTGCTAATCGGATACACATGCAACTAAAAATATGAAATGCATATACAAAGGCACATTGTTTAACTTTGTCTACAAACGTCTGTCCAACAATGGTGATCCTAAAAACAGTAAGCAACTAACCAGAGGCAGAATCAGCCAAAGAAAGAGACAGTAGCTGCGCTTACATTGCCTGTTCAAGGCTGGAATATCACGCCATTATGACGTCATGCCGTTCTGTATATTAGGTCCGACTGCAAAAAGGTGGAACAGAGTAGTCATCATTTGGTTCTTTGTAAAAATACAGGGCCTTATAAAGGGGGGGACTTTGTTGCGGCCCTATAGCGCGATCTCCGGGTAAAAGCAACTTATGAGACAGCCATAATGGGTTACACTGGCTGCCATGGTAGTGCAGGGGTGTGTGAGGAGGAAGTAGTAAGATCTTTTACTTAAGGAAAAATAGCAATGTTGCACCATGTAGATTTTATTACAAATAAAAGTCCTGCCTTGAAATTGTTTTATACAAAAAAAAGTATTCATAATGCAGGAACATGGTCCTTGCGAGTGTTAAACCAGTTTACGAGGCAAACCAGTCAAGGGCGCTCACTGAGATGCCCACCCACTGTTTAAGTCTATCTATCAAGATGCAGTGATCCACTGTATCAAAGGCCGCACTGAGATCAAGCAACACCAGGATAGAGCACTTACCAGCATCAGAGGACAACATAAGATCGTTTAAAACTCTAAGGAGAGCTGTTTCTGTAGAATGTCTCTGACGGAAGCCAGATTGGAATTTGTCTAAGATGTTGTGGTGATTCAAGGCAACAGTGAGCTGGTTAGCAACAACTTTTTCTATAATCTTTGCAATAAAAGGCAGCTTGGAAATAGGCCCGTAGTTGCTAGGTAGAGAGGGGTCCAAGTTGGGCTTTTTTAGAAGAGGCTGTTTAAAATAGGAGGGGACGCAACCAGTAGCCAGCAAGCTATTAATGATGGTGAGAAGACAGGGGCCAGTGGAACAGATTACATCTTTCAGCAAACGGGTCTGTGAGATGTTTAAAGGGCTGGAGGAGATTTTCATGCTGCTCACTAGCTCAGTTAATTCTTGCAGGGAGATGGGTGAGAAACATCCCAGAATCGACTCCTGGTTAGGACAGACAGGAAGAGGGGGGTTGGAAGAGGTTATGCTTGACCGAACACTGGCAACCTTGTCCACAAAAAACGATAAGAAATGACTGCAGTCCATACCAGGGAAGACAGGCACAGCAGGCGGTAGGCAACCGACAATATTATTTATGGTGTCAAAAAGGACTTTGGGATTTTGCCTACTGGAGGAAATTAGATTTGCAAAATAAGACCATATCATCGTTTAACCAAGGGGAATGAATTTGCACAGTACGGGACAGTACGGGATTTTAAAAAAGAATATTGTCCACCGTCTTTGTTTCTCTGTTCTTGAATCACAAATCCAGCCGAGGAAAAGTCCTTTTTACTTGCAATACTTGATACGTGAAAGTGAAGGTTGTGTGATATTGTTAAACAGATATTAAAACATCCTGGCTGTTTTTTGGTTTTTATTAATTTTATTTAGATGTTAAAATACCTCACAATCATTTTCAGTTCTGATATCTCCAGAAAACACAACCCATCACAACTTTTTTTTTTCCAGACCTAATGCCTGTCCGCATTTAGTTCATTTTTATCCATGCCCATACATGTGAATTTATTTATTCATTTATACTGTCTGCTGGCTGACAGGACTATTTGACCAATGACAATGACCAGGCGGTGGTGGAGATTTGCATAACACACATCACCACAGCCATTAGGGAGACGGGCTCCATCGAGCGACACAGCACGGCACTGGTGGGGCTGTGGGAGTTGTGTCTTGAGCATAACCTCACCCCTCAAGGTGAAAACACAGAGGACACGCCGGTTGCAAATGAAATGTATTCCCTAGACAACTGCTCACCCATCACAACCTTTTTTTTTCCAGACCTAATGCCCGTCCGCATTTAGTTCATTTTTATCCATGCCCATACATGTGAATTTATTAAAATATACTTTTACCCATTAGACAGCTTTTTTTGTGGGTTACCCGGCAGGTGCCCGACCTGATGCAGGACTCTGCCCTGAACTACAAGTAAATGAGGAAGGCTGAGGGAAAGTAGGTACACGAGTGTAAATCATAATATCCATCATGCAGCATGTCCAAAGGTGGGTTTTTGCCTTATGAGCACTTTATGTAATCACTGCAGAAGGTCTTCAAAATGTAAATCTAAAACTTGCTTACTTTCCCATCAGACCTCTGCAGCTGAAATGCTGAAAAGCAGAGGGACTCACTCTCTCCCTCTTTCTCTCTCTCTCTCTGTCTCTCTCTGTCTCTGTCTGTCTCTATTTCCTTGGGGAATGCACTTAATACCATCGTAATGAGACTGATTCTTGAAGAAAGGCACACACACACACACACACACACACACACACACACACACACACACACACACACACCTACACACACACACACACACACAGAGGTGAGACTAAAATTTCTGACAGCAGCTCCCAGCTCTGATGTCTTAACTCCAACAGTTATCAGGAGGGCACTTCCTTCTCTTCGCACTATCTCTCTCTGTCTCATCTCTCAATCTGTTTTCCTCTTGATTTTATTCTACCTACAGTATTCTCCCTGTCCTACTTGTTCTGTCTTACCTTCTCATACCCTCCGAATGTCTTTCTCCCTCCTCTGATCTCTTCTGCTTTCTTTGTCTTCCTGTCATTTTGAATTTACAGATGCACAAACACTCCTCTTACCCTTCCACTAAAACTCCCACAGAGAGGAGCAAAAAGTAAGCAACTGACTGCAGGAAGAAAGGTTTTCATTAGCTCAATGCCTGTGTACAACACACGCACACATGTATGTGCCCCACAGATATCTGGCTTCTAATGGCATCTTGATTTTTTTCTCTTTTTTAATGTATATGCTGCTTTTTCTGTGCTGTACCTGTAATTAAAGGGACTCTCCCTAATTAGTATTAGTACATCCATAGACAAGGAACCTGCAAGGGCAGCTGAAATGTACTTTATATTTTAATTACAATTGGGAGCTGCCAAATGATTGTGGATAGATTGTTTGATGGATCTTGCTGATTGGTGGCATAATAACGTTCTTATGGATACGTCATCTTCGCTGCCATCTAGTGGCAGGAAAGAGGTGTGACAGGTACAGAGAGACAGACTGGGCAAGTTTTAAACTGTCTAAAAAATCAACAAAGACAGTCAGTTTGAAAGGCATTCTGATTATTCTGGGGTAAAACTGGATGCGGAAAGTTTGGAAGTTTCTCTATGAGGATAAATTATGATTTCCAGGGGGTGAAGTGGACATAGCAGATTAATGAAACATCCTAAAACATATCCAAAAGGGTAAATATTATTTATGTAATCACTGCTGACGGTCTTAGAAATGTAAATCGTGCCCCTCTTTTCCAACACCAGACCTGCACAGCTCAAAGGCTTGTCAGCAGAGGGACTCTCTTTCCTGTAATTTCTCTAGAAAGACAGTAGCCTGGGGGTGGGGAGGCTGGATCAGTAATCTCACTTGGCGATCACTTTTCCTCCATCTTTCTGTCTTTGTCACACACGCAAGCACCTATGCATGTTCAAACAGACATGGCCATCATTCTGTCCTGTTGAGGGTGCTAGTGCCTTTCAAATCCCTTTTCCTCATTCTTTCTTCTGTGAACGTTCACAGGGACAAACTGCTGCCTGTGTCTGCGTCTTCCAAGCCAGCACACCTCCCTCCCCTCTATACTTGAGTCCCATGGTTAATTTGAGCAATTTAAATTGGTCTTAAAGTCTGTTTTAAACTTTCTGGCACTCATTGTACTGCTTGAGGAAAGTAGCTGCTTTTTGCCTGAGGCGACCAAAAATGTATTTGGTGCATGGCTCACAGATGTGAGGATAATTTTCAGTTCACTCTCTGGTGTATTGACTGTTAAAGGAATACTTCCCCACCCAAATTACCATTTGCTAAGCAGTTACTCACCTTGTGTTAGTGAATTTGGGAAGAAAAATTTGTGTTTCTCACAAATGAATTAAAGTAAAAGGGGAAACATATTAACCAATAGGAAAACCACATCAAAACAACACACAACACAAAAAACACAACCACAACTCATACAATACAATCTAAGTCTCATTTATCCATGCAGGCATATGCTCAGCACTTCCCAAACATATACATTTTAGCTAACACATTACTATTTCAAACACTTGGGCATAAACAGTGTCATGAATGTGCACTTTATGTGGAAGCATGGGCAGATTATGTGACAATGGGACCCTGTGCACAGATATGCACATGTACACACCGACTTTGTCAAGGCACTTTTTTTTGGTCCATTTTGTCTCTTTGTTGTCCTTTTGTGGTCATTTTGTGTCTTTTTTTTAACCTTTTTGTCTCTTTGTAGTCATTTTTTGTGTCCGTTTATTGGTCATTTTTTTTCTTTTCTATCTCTGTACTCCTTTTGTGGTGATTTTGCGTCCTTTTTGGTTATTTTTATCCCTTTGTAGTCATTTTGTGCCTCTTTGTGGTCATTTTGTGTCTTTTTTTTGGTCATGTTCGTTTCTTTGTAGTCATTCTGTGTCTATTCCTGGTCGTTTTTGTCTCCTTTTGTGTCCTTTTGTGGTCATTTTGTATATTTTTGGGTCGTTTTGTATCTATTTGTGGTCATTTTGTGTCTCATTGTAGTCATTTTCTGTCTTTATTTTGTCTTTAGGTTGTTGTGTATCGTTGTAGTCCTTTTATGTCTCTTTGGGTTTGTTTTTCCTGTTTTTGTAGTTATTTTTTGTCTCTTTGCAATTGTTTTGCAGTGATTTTTAGTCTCTTCCTGGTTAGTACATGTTAATTTGAGTGCCAATTTTGCAGATGATGCTTTGGGCCCCAGGGTCTGTGCCTGGTAGGCCTGTTCAATTATCCTCCCATGTGTGAAAGTGGTTTAAATCCTGGGGTTTTAGGAAAAATGCATGTGTTTGGAAAGTACTTCTCTTTTACTTTACACAAGAATTTTCTCCATGTCAGTTTACCATGGAGACATGCAAAAAAAACAACAAAAATAAAACTTTTCTAATTCAACTTAACACAGGGTAAGTAAGTGATATACAAATGATCATTGTGACTGTGAAATATTCTTTTAAAATCATACTTTCAGTGCTTCCAAAGATCAGGTACCTGTGCATCTGGGCCATTATGAAAAATAAGAAATAAAGGCCAACACTTTCAGGACAGTGCTTTTTTTTCTCTATTGTCACTATGCAATACCCTACTAGAGAGAGCTGAGTCTCTAGCAAAGAGAAAAATAAAAAATAGTAAATGTTTATATTAAAAGCTTTATGAAAATCTGAAACAAGACCGCCTATGATTTCCTCATTTCCCTGATTGTAGGACAGTTGCTGTTTTATCAACCTGCTGTCCTGTTTTGTCCCCTCAGAATTACAGCTGTCCCTCGGTCATGGTGCTGGCTGTCCCAGTAGCAGTGCGGTTCCTGCAGAGAGGAAACAGGGAGCTAAGCAGGAACATGTCCAGTTATCTCTCCCTGGCTGCTATCGCTAAGGCTGATCTGCTGGCTGAACACACGGAGGCCATAACACTCAGTGTGCTGGGAGGTAGGAAACACGTGCACATGTTCTGACAAGAAAAAGGATGCTCCATGCACACATTAACAAACATGCACACAGATGCATCTGCATGAACATATATTAATATACATATATATCATCATGCTGCCATAAAATACTTTCAGATCCAATGCTATGAAATACAGTTCCTCTCCTCTTTCAATTTTTGCTGCCCCAGATAGATACAGATCTTCTAACACACTTAGGGAAATGTGTGTGGGCGCGTGCCTTTTGCAGAGAGAGAGAGAGTGACAGATTGAGCATTGCAGGAAACCTGTGCACAAGAATGAACACTATAAAGATTTTCTAACAATGCCGTCATAGGTGTAATCATATTTATTTAGTTTTTGGTTAACATGTGGGTTTGGCCTGTAGAAGTCCTTGTATGCTCTTACTGTGAGGGCTGTGAGCAGACCTACAACAATGAGATCAGCTGGTTTACTAGAGTGGAAAAATGAATTGCTGTTATAACCTCCAGTCATAGTAGCAAACCGCAGTCTACCCTGTCATGAGCTGAATGCTTTTATAATGATTGCCAGCTCATTGAGGACAAGAATGATGGTAAATAACAGCTGTTGCAAATCATCTTCTCCCTGATGGCCCTTTGATGCCGCATGGAAATTTATACGTAAGAAGTAGTTGTTGTGGGGAGGAAAGGACAACTGCTTCTCTTGTTTTTTTCCTAATTTTTTTGCTTCTATTTTCCATACTTTTCTTTTTGATCAAAACATAAAAAACAGGTTAATTTCTTGTATTTATTTGTCACACTACTGTAAATATTTTTGTTCCATTTTCTCCACATGCATTATTTTATTTATGAGCTGATGCAACGTTTCTGCTTATCTCATGTTTTTTTTGCAATACACACAGCTAACAGATCATTTGTGTATTCAGCCCCACACGGAATTAAATTCCAAGCAGCTGAGGAAAAACTAATGTGTTTTCCCAATGACCAAATAATATGACTCTAGCTACAGTGTGTGAGGAAGTGCATGTATCCTCTAAAAGCAGAACTAATGTGCTCTGAAAAGCCTTCAGGAGTGTAAGGTGAAATCGTCCTCTCTCTCTTTTCTTCAGCTTCCCCTTATAGCACTTAAAGGGGCACATTTGTGATTTTCATCAAGCTTTTTATCATAACACTGCAGGTAGTATGTGTACTTCCCTCTATTTTAACAGCATCCCAGATCTCTGATCAAATATGGACCAAAATTTAGTCACTGCATGTCTATTTCTCACCTTAAACGTTTTCAGCAATATTTTAGCTTGCAGTTTAACTGTAATTTGAGACTTTGTTACCAGCCGGCTGCCATATTGCTCCCTGTGGAAAAACAGCAAAGCTCGCATTACTTCACCCTCAAGCAGGAGTTTTTATTGGCGCAATGCATTCTGGTAGTTGTAGTTTTTCTATATTTTGAGCCAAAGCAAATGTTTTATGTAAAGACCACCTTTCCAGCAGTGAAATACGTCTTTAAGGTCTGAGAGGGGAGCCGGCTGACCTCTGGTCTGGTGGTTAAAGAAAGCTGTTACTCCCTGAGAGCTTTTTCCTGCCCTTTTAACCTCTTTTTTCAAAACAACAGATGCTTTTCAGGCTCATTAGTGTGGTAAAGGTGTCTAAAGAGTTGCAGTTAGCAGTACCTGATGGAGATCTGTTTACCCCTCAGGCCTGCGTACACACACATACAGACTCCACTTTATACAAGGGGCTGCCATGCAGAGGTTCAGTTAATAGAAAACAGTTAACTCTATAAATAATTCAGTTCACTTTATGTGAACATGATTTTGTGTGGCTCTGTGTGCATTTACATGTGCAGGTGTGTTTGTCTCATATGAGTCATATGGATTATTTCAGACACACACACACACACACACACACACACACACACACACACACACACACAGATGCTATCATGTGGTGCTAAGCACCGACCACAGTGATGCCTCCACCGAGCATATTTTCTGCCAGCAGATCAGCACATGAAACAGCTTAGCACTCTGTTGTTTGGCTTGTTTTACAAGTGAATTTTAGCCAGCGTTTGGGCTCAGAGCGTCAGATACTTAGAGGACACTTTACACCTTTGGTTCATAAAACTGTGGGTGGAAGTAGAAATAACAAGTGGTCTCTGCTAATGGGAAAACAGAAATCAGGTGTTTTTTTCTGATTTGAGGAGCTATTTGAGACTGATAAGGCAACTTTTTCTTTATGGTACAGTGTGTGAACAGCTGTATAAATGAGAATTGGATCACAAAGCACAAGTTGTGTCAGTTTGTAAACAGATGTTTGATATAGTTTTGCTGTAGTCTGATGTTCGTTATGCCAAACTCAGTTCTTTGGATAAAAAAGAGACACAAATAAAGCAGTGCCACGGTGATTAGTCCACATACATTTTAGGAATGGGATGATTTATGATTTACTAATATTATTTATCGTAGGTTGCGATAAAAAATACTCACAATAAGTTGATGGTGGTGAATTTCCATTATTTGGAGTAATCATGAATATTATGTCCAGCAGCACCCACAGAAGCTGCTGGACAACCAACAGTAAAAGTGACTGCATGCACCAACCTCATGCAAATGATCTCTTTGGAATATTTCATATTGAAATATATGATGCCATTTCAGACAGTTGAAAAGCCTGGCTTTTTAAGATTGTTTGTTTTCCACTAAAAAGAATATCTACTTAAAAAAAGATGTGTAGAAATATTTGTTTCTTAAAGATGCTGCATGTAACTCTAGGGAAAGATAGTTTATTGTTGAGTCTCATTCTCAGGTTGTCAAATACCAGCACTTTGGGTTGATGGTTTGGCCCCATAACAAACCCAAAGCGCCGGTATCTGATGACCTGAGAATGAGACCCCACAGTTAGCTGTCATTTTTCAGCACTGCATACAGCACCTTTGACAAAATGTAAAGTAAAGAGATTCCAGTATGTTTAGGTGAGATTTTAAGAGTTTTTAGCATATTTTCCTGATTATTGGGATAGTGTCGTGAATAGCAATTTTTTTTGGTCAGGATAACAGTGACAAATTCTCATATCGTCTCATGCCTTTAAACACATATCAAATTCCTGATTGGCAGCAGCTCAGGGGAGCCTGACCTTGTTTGTGAACTTAGAGAGAAACAGAAATTTTAAAAAAAGAACAGACGCAAGGGGTTAAAGAGGAGGAAAAGATGGGAGAGATAGAAAGTTAAATGCAAATACACACTTGAGCTTCCAGTGGCTGTGATCCAGCTGAACAGGTCATGAACTGATGGTGGGTCTTAATAGGGCTGGAATATAACCCCCCCCTCTACACACGCACACACACACACACACACACACACACACACACACACACACACACACACACACACGAATGGAGAGAGGATGAAAGTGAACGAGGCTTGCTCGGGGGCTTTATTAAAGTGAGTTCAGATTTATGTTTCCTCGGGCAGTTTTTAATGCAGCCGAGGCAGTTTCAAATTTTTACCCCCTACTGCAACCCGCTGCTGAGACACATCCACTATATCCTGAACATTTCTACCTCACGTTGCCTCTTTAACAAGCCTCTACTTCTCTCCTCCCCTCTGAAACCCCAACATAAACACAACACAACATAAACACAAGAATACAAACACATGCCAAGCTGTGCACACACACACACACACACACGTAGTTTGTAGAAGCAATAACAGATGACCTGTCTTTTTTCCCAGCAGCCCCTCTGTTCAGGAAGTGAGCTGATGTAATGGGGTTCGATGATGTTGATGATGGGGATGTGATGAGTTGGTTACACGAGCTAGCAGGATGGATAGCCTGTGCATGTGCTTGTGTTTATACTGTAAGGTCGTTATCGAAGCCTGAGTTCACCACATGCAGATTTTCACCACTTTTATCAGTTTCTTTGGGTTCTTTACGAGGCTGTGTGTTGGATATATTTTTTACATTGTTGTCATATATCTGTCAGTTCAGTGTATAGCAAGTTTTATGGGGATGTGACGCGTGTTTACTAGTTACAGG
The DNA here is from genome assembly GCF_008729295.1 of Plectropomus leopardus. NCBI lineage: Eukaryota > Metazoa > Chordata > Actinopteri > Perciformes > Serranidae > Plectropomus > Plectropomus leopardus. Next base: position 11,150,608 of record NC_056467.1, on the reverse strand, counting down.
AAGCCAGCGGCAGGATACAGGTTTTATAGCCTGCTACACTAAACTACAACAGAACTCACTCATTATCAGATGCTTCACAAACACACACACACACACACACACACACACACACACACACAGACACAGACAAACATACATATAGAAACATATGGCATTGCTTTGGCCCCATCAGGAGTTTAGAGAAAAAGAGTTCCTTCTTTCTTCAAGTAAAACCTGATCTTAAGGTAACACTAAAGCTTGGAATGTGTCATCTGTCAAAGTTTTATGTCTTTTCTCGCTCCCCTGCTGCGAAACATGTGTACTTACTGTACTCTGGCTTGTAAGGTTAAAGGAAGGTGGAGTGAGGAAAGTCTGTGCTGGATGGTAGTCGGCGTCTCAGGCGATGTTTCCATTGCGTAACAGGTCACAGTTACAGAAACAGTTGGAGACTGTGCAGAAGTTGTAGCTGTTTCATCTCACTAATGGGCACGTAACAGAGATGTGCCACAGTAAACTGTAAGCATATGTGAGCAGCACAAAAACATTTTATTTGTCTGCAGTTGCAGATGGATTTTCAGTGTTTTTTTTTCAGATTATTTTAAATTGAAGGAGATAATATGTTTTATGACAGGATCACTTGGGCATCTGTTTTGAATTTATAGTGTATGTTCTGTATATCTGTGGGATTCAAACATTGCACATGTGCTTTTGAGAGTATGGATTTCTCCTGTTACAGATACTATATACTAATATACTGAACTTATACCCCCCACACACATAAAAATACAAAAGCACAAAATACAACAAAGAATTCTTTCTCAATACTAGGTGGTAATGTGACAGGGGGAATCTCATGGAGAAAAGCTATTATATTTCCCTCTACATCAGCGATACTCAACTTGCTTTGCTTGGGGACCACTTTCAGAGAACACTTCCCCAGAGGTCGTGAGCCAGTCGCAGCAGCACCTCTGTTTGGCAATTTAGGGGATCCCGCCTTAGTTCTTTTTTTTTTTTTTTTAAAGAAAAGCCCAATTTTGTGCTTTTTATGCACTCTTGCACTGTAATTACTTTCAAAGTATGAGTGAATCAATAGCTTTGCAATTATGGTGTCTATTATGACCTGCAAATTTCAGATGGAGGGCAGAAGGTAATGAATCCATAAACTGCATCTAAAAGAGGAACATGACAACATAAAAGGTTTGGATGAGCCTGCAGACAGCACTTATCATCAGAAAATTGAAACTCTTGTAAGGTTTAGAAAATGGTTGGTGGGCCACCCAGCATCCGATCAAGAGCTGATTGTGTTGATCGAATGCATTTCTATACCTCATGTAATGCATTTTGACTTTACTCTTTTGTTAGAAGATGCTTTACAGATAAAAATCCTTAGCTTTGCAAGCTTTAAATGAACAGATAATGTTATTGTATGTGTCATTAATTAAACTCATTGTATTCTTGCTGTGAGCTTTATAAATGGAAGGATTCATTTAAATGTTAACCTTCATATATTTTTGATACAATGGCAGATGCATTGTCAGTGTCGAACATTTAAGCAATATATAGGTGCAGTTATATTTTTGCAGTATGACTCTTTCTTCAACTAACATTGAAGTGCCTTATGGTAGCTCCTCCAATTTAATCTGTTAGAGTGAACCTGTAAGCCATATGCAGACTTCATTGTCCAATATGGTCTTTATAAGATTTCGAAATGACATAAAAAATAACACTGACATGCAGGGAATATACTAAGACTTGAAATGTTTATTCATACCTCACTCACCATTCATCCAGTCATGTTATGCAAAATAGATTTATGTACAATATACATTCAGTTTCACCTTTTCAAAAGAGCAACAAAAGCAATTTACAGTATAATACAAGGCAACTTAGTTCAGAGAAGATTAGATTGTGTAAACATTGTCCTCAGTTTCTTTTATCAAAGAAAAAAAATGTAAATCTCACACTGCAAATATAACAGCTTTACGTATCAAAAAAGAAGACACATATATTACCCTAAAATTAAATGACAACAAAAAAACTAACAAAGCATAACTCAAATTATGAAACTCATATGAATGTAAACATTTTGATGAGTACTATTTGAAAATGCAAGTTCTTAAAATGCTTGAAAAGCTTTCACAAATTCAGGAAAAATATGCAAATGAAATAACATATTGCTAAAACTGTTAAGTTTTGAAGCTCTTGAGTTGCTGGTTGTCCATGCTTGAGATGAAAGCAAGTACAGCAGTTTTCAGTCACACAGATATTTTGTACATCAGAAGTTGTGCTCTCCATTACAACACATTACAAACATGTTAGTATGTTATCTTTGCTATTAATTGCAATTGGAAAAGATAACAGTCAATCTCCAACTTCTAATAATTGTACCTGAAATACAGCAAATGTAGTAGTGTAAAAAGTATTTTATAATGTTATTGTTTAAAAGCTGTTTGCATTGATAATTGTTTAACTGCACTTGCCATTTCTGCAGAAATCTAGTTCGAAAGAGAGAAAATACATCATTGCTCTCAAAACTGCATCACTACAGTTACAAGATAATCTCATGTAATTGTCTGTGACCTTTTGTTTTCCTCTCCTCTGCGGCTGTCGGCTGATTACTCTGTTTACTGGCTCAGAACTCGTTCACTTTAACAATAGACACTTTGTTGTTCTTGCAGTCTAATTGAGTCTTTGGTAAATGCAGCACTTTTCCGGCTGCAGTACAAGTTTTCTATGCTGAATGTACATCTGTCTCTGTGTGCGTGTGTGCGTGTGTTTTATGGCCTCAGTTTAACAGGTTATGTTACAAACATAAATTTTCTCACAGTATTGGCTTTCTCTCATTTAAAGTTCATTGCAGCATTTGGGTTCATGATAGTAACGATGGAGATGAAGGAAAAAACAGTCATGATAATAATGTAATAATTAAAACATTTAACTACTGGGAACAAAGATGATAAAAGCAGTTGTAAGTTGCTCTCTTCAGTTTCGACATGGAAGCTTTTCACAATACTGCTGATATTCACAATAATGGTGATGATGTGAATTTCCACCACGATGAGTGCGAATCTATTAGTTGATGAACTGAGCACCACCATGTGGCACCATCTCCGTTACTCCCCAAGCCACCATGTTCCCCCTCTTCTCACAGCCCTGACCTTCCTGCAAAGCCAGCTGGGAAATCTCCTCCTCTGACAGCACCCTGTCCCACATGTTCACTCCAGTCATCTTCCCTGCAAACGCCATCTTAGGATCGAACCCTTCCTCAAACCCTGCCATGTTGCTGCTTGGAGACTGAGGGCAGCAGCCGTTCCTCTCTTGCCCCAGCTGGAGTGAGCCTCCATCGGGTAAGACGTGTCCCTCTGCCACTCCGGGTGTGGACGCCACCTTTTTCCCACCTGCCCACAGGGACGCCAGCCCCTGCTCAGATGACCAAGCCCCGCACAAGTGGATCCACTCTGATGTGCCTCCTGGATTCACCACACCCCGTGCCTCCACCAGGTGAGCCTCTCCTCCGATGGTGAAGAGCGCAGAGGTGTGACCGAGCAGCAGCTGGATCTCATATGGGTTGCGGCGGGTGCCATAGGAGAACAGCACGGTTTTGTTGGAGACAGCGGTCGGCTTCACCCACATGCAGACAGTGAAGGAGGAAACGGAGAGAGGGACGCCTGGAATGACAGAGGTGTAGATTCGACGGGAACGCATAGGGAAGAGCAGCGCCATCTCGCAACCTAAAAAGGAAGAACACACGATAATGTTCAATGTCAATAAATAAGAAGGGTCATTTCATATGCAGTGCATATGGTTTATGAGGTCATAAATCATGGGAAGATTCTTCCTATCCCATAAACGAACTTTTGGGCCATAAAAAAAAACAGAGAGAAACTGCATGGAGGTATTTATTTGAATCCTTTTGAGCAAGGCTTTTCTGGGCAATTTATTCTCCATCACATGTGTGTAAATGTATGTTGTGTTGAGGAGCTCTGTTGGAGGTATTGAAGTATTGAGTACGTGTGTCTTTGTGTGTGTGCACAAATGCTACACACACTGAATTCATGATGTAGAGAGGTCTTGCTTTTCAGCCCAATCGGCTTCTTTTCTTTTGTGTTTTTCACCACTGTCCTTTGAGTTTTCTCTTTATCATTTTTCATCTCCATTTCTCTCTCTAGATCCCAATTATTGATGTTACGTTTGTCTCAGGTTTCTGCCACTCAAAAAATGATGGCGAAAAAAACATTTTGAACATGCTGAGTGTGTGTGTGTGTGTGTGTGTGTGTGTGTGTATATTCATGATGGCTTCCATCTGGTTCTGCTTTCCCAGGGTGCTTTGGTGTGGTTTTTTGTGGCGACCGGCTAACGATTACACCTCCCTCTGCTCTGTATGTAGGCCAGATTTATATTTCGGGACTGTAAAAGTGTGTGTGTATGTGTGTGTGTGAGCATGCGTTGGATGAGTAATATAGCACATCCTGTTTTTACAGGTGTTATTTCATTAATTCAAGGAAATGTAAGTCATATCACTGACTTTGTGAGACTAAAGTCAGTCCAAGTTTATGTACTCACACTTACTCATTTAATCTCTAAGTTACATGTTTTTAAGCAGAGTTTAATTCAAGGATGGACAGTAAACCCCAGTAGTAGCACTGTTAATGGAAACCATATGCTGTGGTGTCTTGAATCTGGGAATAATTTGTGTTCACTGTCAGCCCAACAGGAGTTCTGTATTATCCTTATCTTTTCATGCCTGTATTGGCTCCTACAGTATTGTTATCTTTAAACATCTAAAAGTCTCTTAAGATATCTGTCAGTGGAAATAGCTCTTGGCAGAGTTTAGATTGACGGATGAAGACCCACTCTGCCTGAGCTGCAAGTTTGACCCAGAGTATTTTTTCTTGTGTGATGACTCAAAAAATGTGTATATAATAAATGTTAAACAAGCAGAAATAAGAAGCAGTAAGTGAGCATTGTACGACTGACCCCGTACCTGTCCACTAAACCCTCTTGTCTGTGTTTGACTTGACTGTATGGACTCAGACTGATGTTAATAAGTGAAGGAAAAGGATAGGTTGCTACTTGAGGATGACAACACGCCTGGAGACATTCAGTATAAGTGGAAAAGGTATTTGGGACAAATACAAGCTACATGTTGTTGGATGTTCAAAAGCAAGGCCCAACAGGGAGGGGGGTCTCATTCTTTTACTTGAAGCTTGACCTGAATGTGTCAGTGGTTGTTTTGGTGGTGAAACTGAAGACAAATACAAAGAAAACAGGAAACAACAGGTAAAGACAGACAAATATACTGCAGATGGGATAATGGATATCTCACCTGCGGGTAGGTATCTTTGCCTCGATGACCTCAGCACCTCCCCCAGTTCCACCCTTGTCTGTTGAAGCGCAACCAGCACTCCATCTAAAGCCACCACTTGTGATGTGACCTCTTGCTCCCGGAGCCCTGCCCCTCCGCTGCCTGAAAGCTGGGATTCTGTCTTTGCATTCAACCCCATCCCAGATCCTGGACTGCTGAAGCAGCTGTTCTCCAGCTTGGTGAATCGGGAAGCTTGTGTTCGTGCTGCAGAGAGGAGCTGCTGCAGCATCGCCTCCAGGTGATTTGAATTCCCGACAGAATTCCCAGCAGCGGCAGAAGTCTGATCTTTGGCTCTCAGGCGCTCCAGAGTTTCTCTGAGGCGAGCCTCCAGCTGCAGGGCCATCCTCCTTCCTGCTGTCTCCACTGCAACCCCACAGGAACCACCGTACTGGGCTACAAACCTGACCAAAAGGACAAATGTAAAAGATTTAAACCATTCCAACTGAAGAGCTTCAGTCCTCACCAGCCATATTGCACTAGAATTTGGCCTGAAACCAATCTTTATTCCCAATTCACTTGTGAAACCATTGATATTTAAAGGAACTGGTTTTAAGTCGTAATTTGTTATGGAGATCTCTATAATGGTAACGTGAATGTATTTGTATTTATGAGTGATTGTTTAAGAAGAAAATCGATACATTATTTAATAATGAAAAAATCATTAGCCACGGCCCTAATACTAAGTACCTGCATGGCTCAAGCATAGCAGTACTTGTAGAACCTGTTTACACTTGGTTTTAATATGTGTCTTTGGGTCATCATATTACAGGCGAACAGTCAATACAGATCGCAGTTCACACCTGTGTCTATCTTGCGTTTCCAAAGTGTCAGCTGACTAGTTGCGTTCAGAATACTGTCAATGTCGTGTAATTTTTATGACCGTAACTACACAAAGCCCTGGTCCTTATGTTCAACCAACCTGAGCATTTCTCCGCGCAGTGACCCCATCTCAACCTTGATGATGTCATCTGCATACTGAAGCAGCATGTTCTCCCTCATCTGACTGTTCTCCAACATGGAGAACATTTTGTCCCATTTGGTCAGGTCCGGAGAACTGCAGGGGGCTGGACTCGGTGTGGCTGGATAGATAGATGGATGGATGATTAAAACATAAAGTTAGGATTGCCAACAGACGATTAAGTAATTGGGGTTTCTGCAGAATGTAGAGGAGGATTTCGTCTAACAAAGAGCAGTATTCTGACACTGGGCCCCCCTCAGACACAGCTTAGACAACTGCACTCCCCTAACATTTTAATGTCAAATATACCCATGACTGTATAGACAACTATCACTGAATTGATTTGATGCTGAAAAATACCTTTAAAACATGATGATTCTTCATCTTCCCTCTCCCATGCCCCCCTGTGGATGGGGATAGGTAACATTTCTACTTAAAAATTCCAGGATTTAAATCCCTCAAGCACTCTGTCATCATGTTCATATTGTGCTCTTAAAAAATGACAGCAATGGAGAAGTGACGTCATTGTGGAGTTATTGTGAGTTATTTACCAGATACTATGGCAGGTGTTGCTTCAGAGAGAGCTAGCGGGAGATATATTTAAATTTTATCAGATGTGCCGAGCTGAACATACTATGATTTCTCTAGTTTTGACAGCAACTTTGGGACCATCATTGTAAGAAGAAAGATGGAAAAGGGAAAAGTCTGCTGGAAGGGCAAACCACTGTTGTATAATTTAGCCCTATTTAATCACAAAGATAGTGGAAATTGATAGTTGAAGAAGAGGTAAAATGAGAAGCTCAAGTGGTGACCAAACAGGAAGTGAGGTTTTCAGGGGAGGGATAAGAGGAAAGACAGGACAATTGACTCATAAACCACTTTGCTTTTCCGTCAACATCATCTGGCTCCCTGCTTGAAAGAGGAGGAAGAAGGAAGGAAAAGGAAAGTTTCTTATTACGCTGACAAGGAAAGGAAAGGGCAGCTGAGAGTAGACTGAGAGACGTAAAGCAAAGCCAGGCGACTAAGAATATGTGTCACATGTTGTTCTGATTAACATTTGAGCCACTCAAACTCAAACTGTTTAAAACCTGCAGACATATTCTAGAGGGGCACTATCACAAGAGTGCGGGATTTATTTTGGCTGCCCGTCCCCAAGGTTCAAAGTAAATTGGACAGAAGGTTCATGCACTCTGTGCAGGTCTGTCAGAGGTTTATAGTGGATTTTGATGGATCTGGGGGTAAGTAGAGTGTAAAATGACCTTAGACATTAGCTCTGAGCCTTTTGGTACTTTTGACCTCCTGAGTTTGAAGGCTTATGTAATCAATCCTACCATTTATGCCCTGTTTATAATTGATTACTGCTCAATTTTCTTAGAGAGATTACCAAAAAATCAGCCGTTCTTTCATGGATGAATCACATGTAATTGTGTGACTTAACTCTTTAAGACACTATTGCAGGAATAAATCTACTGTATATTTAAATGTACATTCAACAAATGAAGTAGAATTAAAACCTGTACCCTCCTTTTGCCATCAATATGGGTTTACTTAGCTACATGTTTTAGCCTGTCATTCATTTTAAAATGAACTGTGTCGTGACCTCTCTCACATTGCCCTCATTAATTTAAATTCCAACCACAGATTCAGAGGCATGAGCAGGTCAAACGCAATGATCTGTGTCTTCCTACAGGCCTTTCCTTCCTCTCACACCTGCATACAAACTATCTTTAACACACGTGACTTTTTCTTACCAGTCCAGAAAGCCCATTATGAAATATTGTGTTTCTTGCTTCCACCTTTTCTTGATTTGGCAGGCAGTAGCGATTTTTTTTCTTTAGTGTCTTAATTCATGCGCTCGTATATTACTATTCTCAGTCATTTGTCCAAGCCACTTTCATTTTCCCCTTCAATCAGGTGTAATCACATTGCAGCCCGTGCCCAGAGCAAAGTTTCCTGCCTGTTAACTGCTCTTGCTGCAATTATACCTCCTGCCAGGTTTAAAACAACAAACAAATACAAAATGCATTGCACATGCACACACACTCACGTTTTCCCTTTCATGTACGCACATGTAACACATTCTTTTCTCTCACAAACAGGGATGCTTTCCAAAACAGCTGAGAGAAGAGTTTCAAAATTATAGTGTTTCTGCAATTTGGTGGCCAGTCATTCATGCTGTAATATGTGTCCGTCCCGGTCGGCTGCTGAAAAAGCCCTCTAGTTTCTTGGCTCAGCATATTCTTTGATGCTGCTTGTCTCATACGCAAACTCTGTCCCTGCCTACAGACTGTGTACCCTATGTGCTGTGATGCTTGTTTTATCTTTCTATAAGCTGCATTTTAAGCAACTCCAGCTGGCTTTTTTTTTCTCTTTTTCTGCAACATGTGAAGTGGCAATAGTATAACTGAACCCCCATCTCTCAGTTTGTCTTCTCTCCATCATCCAATTTTAACATTTTTTATTGTTGTACTTCTTAAATCATATTGACTTTTCGGCACTTTCTGTCACTTTTAAAGCTCTGCTTGTACAGTTTATTTGATTCCTAGGGCATCATTTTTAGTCTAAGAAGCATGTCCAATGTTGCTTCTGTAGTGAGTATTAACAGAGACTGATCATCACCTCTCACACAACCTCATACATTAATCCGCAAATCAAATACAGGGAATCAATTTCACGCTCCAGAATTGAATTAAATTTCAGCCTCGTCCATCTGAGAATCTTTATCCAGTACATGCACACACCGTTAAACACTTACGTTCTGTTGTATCTCCATCTGGGATTTCATTGTAGTAACTTGTGTCAGCGTAGTTGACCTCAATATCATCCTCATAGGCGAGAACCAGTAACACGCAGGCCGACAGTACACACACGGCCTGGGGGAGCCTCCACCGGGACATGCTGCTGCTGCTGCTGACCGAGTTTGTTAGAGAGTGAGAATGAATGAGGCCGACTGAGTGTGTCCACTAAGTTTCAGGGCTACCTGCTGGTCTGTGTGTCTCTGTATGTGTGTGTTCAGATTGGCTGTGAGGCTCTCAGTGTGTCTCACTTTCTACAGTGCTACAGGTCCACCACTCTCTTTTTCAACCCCTCACTCTCTCAAACAGTATTTGTCCCTCCTCCCCATAATGACTCCCCACCTCTCCTTCTCCTCTCTCTCTCTCTCTTTCCCTCTCTCTCTCTCTTTCCCTCTCTCTCCCTCATTCTTTCTCATTAAATGCTGAGCAATCCTTTGGCAGGAAGCCCGGCAGTGTAGAGTACTTCAACCAGAGAGAGGGGCTGCTTGCTATACACACTCTCTCTCTCTCTCACACACACACACACACGTTCATATTACTATACATCGCTTAGGAGAACTTTTCATTTATTAACTATTTATCTACAAACTTGATGTGCAGAACATAACCTGCGATGCTGCATACTTACTCTTAAAGGATACATTTGGTTTATTACAACTTGGGTCAAGTGAACACAAAAATGTTGAGATCTGGGAACACGGTGACATCCAGAAACACAAACATTCATATGATCAAACAGGTTGTAATCAGATCATCATTTTAGCCCGACTATTGGAGCCACTTTTCTTTTCAGGTAAACCCAAAGTGAGTGCATCCGAAATATTAGTTATCCCTCACTACACAAGAAAACTTTGTGTTCGTTCACAACTGTGGCTAGTCAAAGTTGCACCAGGACACCTGCAAAATGTGATTTAAAATGTGTTTACAGTTTGAATAATTCTTCTATCATTTGACTTTAAGCTCTCCTCCAAATTAGTTTAGCTAATTTGAGTTTCTGATCGTTGTGATCACAAGATTGTTTGTAATTCTTGCCCCATGTGACTTTTTAACAGTGTTGTCACCAAATTTACAACATGCAAGTTGTGATAATCTAGGCTACATGAGAACATTACATTGTGTGTTAATTTGGGAAGTTTTACCGATCAAAGTAAATACCCCTAACCCACGCATGAGGATGTGAGAGGCTGAATGATCTTTTTTTTTTAGCATGCAACGCTTCCTCCATCCTCTTGCAAGCAATGCTTTAAAAATACTTTTTTTGAAATGGACCCCAGATCTCAACTTTTTTTTAATGACTATAATATCATCATCATCAAAAAAAAAAAAACAAAAACAAAAAAAACAATAGCCTCCAAATAAAAAAATAAGATCTGACTGCAAATGAACTGGAATAAATTCTTCAACACAAAAACTAATTGTTATATCAACTAGAAACCCAAGCTCTTACTCCAATTTGTCTATGATCCATATTCTTTCCCATCTTTATCTTTGACAAAGGAATAACATATGGGCATAGTTCCCCTTCAAACCCTCTTATTACACAAAATTACAGTCATACACTTGAGGATTATTCTTTGAGAAAATTAGGAAATGTTTTAAAATTTATCTAAATTTCCGTCCTTGTGAAAACATGCGGCTCTCACAAGTGAAGAAATGTAAAAGTGTCGCTCCAGCCTGTGAGTGAGGCGGTGAGTAATGCATCGTTGGAGGTAGCCTGTATGTCGTAATCAGATATAACTGCAGCCCCTGCGACTCACAGAGAGAAAGAGAGAGAGGGGAAAATGGAAGGGGGAGGAAAGAGCGAGCAAAAGCTTTCCTGATTTTTGCCCCATGCAGAGACAGCGTGTGTGTATGCATGTGTGTATGTGTGGGTGTTTTAGGGGAAGTTTGAATGGAACCCAGACATTAGGGGTTTCTAAATGGGTTTATTGTTCTCCTGCTTTGCGATGTTTATTTATTTATTTGTTGGCCTCACTGTGTGCTTTTTGTGTGTATACACGGTTTGTGCATTTCTATATTGTGGGTGTATATATTCTTGTGTGTATGCATGTGTTGGAAATAATGACTTCCTCATGGGATTTTAGGATTTTCCCCGTCTCCCGTTCTTATCCTGCTCCCCCTCCCTCCATCTCTCAGTCTGCCTGATCTCTCTTTCATTGTGTCTGTTTTCTCTCTTTCAAATACCAACTGAAACCCACACTTGTTCACTTGTTATCTGTTGTGGAACAGCCTTTTCATTCAGACAGCTGTGCAGAGAGAGAAAGTTGCCTGAGGAAGCAAAAGCTGTTTCATTTCGCTCTCTATTACCACTTGATAAAACACAATTGTGGTTGAACCTGTAGCCAGTTCATTAAAGCTTTTACGTTTTTTAAAAGAAAGTGGGAAATCTAGCACCTCATTTTGCAGGATTTTATTTTCCAATGCACCTGTCTACTAGGTGTGCTTTGAACAATTTTCTTTTGAAGATTGCTGCTGTTTGGTGTGTCCGCTTCAGTAAGTGCTGTGTTTTATGTTTTGCTCAGCAGCTGCAGTTATATGCTTTAAACTGTCCTCCCCCTAAAAATGGCCATATACATGTGTATATTGTCTTTCTCACAGATGATGACCATTTTGGGGTTAGGACAGTCTGAAACACAGCTGGCAAGCAGATTATACGACCCATATTTAAACTTATTGTTCGTAACTATGACAGGATCAAAGGAGGAAGTCAGGTGATGTGGTAAAAAGAACAGCAAAGTCGGTGTGGAGGAGGTCAGGGTGCGCGGGTGGGTCAAACAAACACAGAACTTTCACACACGAAAGTGCTGTTTATGTCTCGTTGAAACCAAAAGTCCCGCATAGACCCATTTTTGTCCTTTTTTAGTGGTGACTAGGATCTTCAGAGGTAAATAGAAAGTCTACAATATATGCCACATAGAAACGGTATGCATCTGTAAACTGTGAACTTGAAAATTAATCTGAGATGCAGCTTTGTGCACCGTGTCAAGTTTTTCTAGTCCTAAGTTTGTGATAAACATGGTGTTTTGTTCATGTGCCTATTCAAACTGAAAACAAACTGAAAACTGAGATACTATTTGCTACAACACAAGAATCAATAAAAACGGTAAAAACAGTCCATCCAGAATACATATCAAGATCCCAAGAGATTAAGGAACAACGTAGAAGAATAAAAAAACCTTTGACATTTTAATTTTTTTTTGTAGCAATAACTTTTTTCAGCAATTTGATGGCATCTACTGTCGTTTTGGAAATTGCTCAGAAATTGCTCCAAAAGTCTGCAGAATCATCTCTGCCTATGGGCCTGTGTGGTTGCCGGCCACCACCTGGAGGTATAAAGTTAAGAAGGGTATATGCCTTATCATATGTAGACGTAAACACATATTATATGCTTAAAGACTGAGATTAAAAAAAAGGAACAGCAAGCACACGTGCGTTTATGCACAGTAGTTACTGTATGTGCATGTGTGTAAACGTTACCATGTTCTGCCTCATGACTGCGACCTGAGGTTGGAATCAAGCCAACTGGAAACACATCATACATGTTTCTCTTATAGATGCGTACAGAAATAACTTCAATGTGTAAGTGTACATTATGTGTGTTTGTGTCTTGTGCGTTGAGTATGTGCTCTTGGATAGATGTGCCTTATACTGAAGAAATTATGATAAAATGTCATTTTCCAGGGGAATGCAATTTATAGGATCAGATGTATAGCTATCTTGCCGGACTCTAAACCTTTTTTCATGATTCACCTGAGAAAATGCCATTATTGTCAAAATTAAGACAAATATTTTATGTTCAGATAATGTTTGTCTGTGCTCTTCACAAAAGTAATGTACCAGAATTCATATGTAGTCTTTGTAGTCATAAGCCAGTACTTGTATATAACCTACATAATTATCACATGATGAATGTGCTAACAGGAATAAAGAAGGAAGTAATATAAAGAGTGAAAATCCTCAGAAGGCTGCAGGTTGGTTTGGTGGATTGGTCAAGCAAACACAGGACTTCACCCCAGAGAACTGGTGTGTGTGGTGTCCTATGTGAAACAAAGTGAACTTTAAGGTATGATGTTATGTATGTATGTAAATTTACGTTAAGTATGTTGCATGATTCTTTTCCTAAACCTGACTTATGTGCCTTTGCTTTTCTAAACCTAACCTGCATAACTTTATGTTAAGTTCATAATGTGGCAATGTCTGACCATGATTCCTTTCCTAAACCTAAGTGGTAGGGGCACTAATGTGTTGGGTGTTAACTTGTTAGCTATCATACAAACTGTTGTATGTGCATTTTCATAAGATATCATGTGAACTGACATACAAAGGTATCATATCCGGTTACACATTAACTGTTGGGGAAAGGGCTTTAGTGTCACAGAGACAGATACAGTATATAAATGACACGACATAAATGAGATATCATATCATATGACACCAAGCACACAAATGTGTTAACTACACCTCCAGCTGCAATTATTACTGCTGACTCAGCATTAGTGAAAGACACGCTAATTAATGTATCTTTCTGGGGCTCATCATTGCCTGAAAACATCACTAATGAGTATTTTTAGTAACAATATAGGATGAAGAGGAAGTTCCAGTCAGAGAGGACAGGACATTTTGTCTTTCACACACCGTCAGAGAGTCTGTACGGATTAAGTTGGTGAAAGGGGAGGATGGTCATAGAGTTTAAACTTTGCAGGAGAGACTGTCCGTGTGTGTATCTATGAAATGCACTTGCGTGCAACTGGTCTACTGTTATGGTTTTCACTTTATGATTTAGATATGAAATATTTTTTATGCATGAAGCATTTTGACAGTTTCTCCCACCTTCACCCACCTCAGTTTATTTGAGCTGTGTGATATACGACGTTCAGGGCATACATACAAGGAATGAGTGTTGGAAGCTACAGAAAACACGCCAAAGTCGTAAAGCTATCCAAAAGCATCCCTCTGGATATAATTTGTGCTGATCTCTGCATTTTTGTCTCGCACAATAGCCCCCCTTGCATAAGACTTCAGTGTCTTTTGGCAGGTTATGTGCATTGCTGGATATTAATGGGATGTTCCATTCTTTGTCTAAAATAGATCAGCAATGAGCAATTGATTAATCAGCTGGAAAGAAATTCTGCAAAAATTTAAATAACTGAGTAGTTGTTGGAGCAGCTTTTCAAGCAAAAATGGCAAAAGAAATCACTACTTCCAGCCTCTTACATGTGTAATATTTTGTGTAAGGTTATTGGCTTTAATGACAGTGTCGGTCCATTGGTCAGTCTGTCGGTCAGTCTGTCCCTGCACCTTTCTCATCCAGAATTAAAAATCTCAAATATTACATTACCACAAACTTTTACACATTCATGGTTCCTAAAATTGATGACATCCCCACCGGCCTGAGCTCTTCTTTGTGTTTAGTGCTACCATGGTAACATTGTATTGTATAAATATTGTATCTTCTTAGCAACAGCATGTTAGCATAAATGTCTCTTCCCTCCTTTTGTTACTTTTTAAAGATTGATCGATTACTTTGGAAAATAATTGGTATATGACTTCATAATAAAAAGTAATCCATAGTTGGAGCCCAAGTCTTGAGCCAAAAATTGCTCCAGAGCTTCCACACCAAAGGCAGGTAAAGTGGTGAAAATATTGTAGGTGAAAATATGTAGGTGGCTAAAACTAACCAATTGGGGCAGCACTTGCTGAACACAGTTACATTTTATGGATGTGATTCAGAGGTTTTCCAAATGGAAGTTATTGTAAAAAAGACATTGTAATTTGCTCTTTAAGCCATGCATTATATAGACTGTTTCACTGAAATTGGATTGCTCCAGGTAACAGTGTGGGTCCATGTTTACTTCCTGTGTTGTCAGATTTGAAAGGGTGTGTAGAAGGAAACAGGGCTGGGTTTTATGGAAGTGTGAAACACCTTGTTATTGCTCTTAAGTCATGCACAGTATGTACTATCCTTTATCTCAAGAGTCTCTCAGAGTTTGAGGGCTAAAATTATTTTCCCTAACATGTAAAACAGAGTCAAATAAATTACACCTCTTTAGATCTCAGAAAGTTATTGATTTAGATACACTGGTCCCAGCAGTGATACCGATACCTTCAGTTTATGGTTTTATCATTGCTATGGGATATAATGGCTTTTTACTGCTATGTCACAGCACAAATGCAGAAAATCATTTTTCCCATGACTCAGACTGTTTTAGTGTCCTCTTAGGTAAAAATATGGCCAATAGCTGTATTTAAGTATTTTTTTATACAAAGTATCTTTCCAGAATTGGTAATGTATTTTTGTGACTCACCTTGGAATTCTAATATGACATTTGGGAAACAGCACAGCAGAAAAAAAGCCACCGCGTCCTCTCCTGCCTCCTCACATGAATTTAACAATAGTTTTAGTTCATCAGGAAAATGTCTGAGGGGCTGTTCAAAAATGTCGCCTTTGTGTGCTAAAGAACCAAAGGCCATCACAGGATATTTTATTGACGTTTGTAAGTCATGATGATAGATTGGGTGTATGCTGGAATGAAGGTATGAAGGTCAGATACTGTACACCAGTGTTCCTCATCCTGTGGCCGGTGGGCCAAATCTCGTGATGGATAGGATGCTAAGTGACCCAGATGACCATTTTCTTATTGACAATGAAAATAAACTGATTCACAATGAGAACTTTTGTTGTTTTTTGGCTGATGCATAAAAAATCAGCACAAAAACTGACTGGGGTTGGTTCCCCTTGACAGAAGTAGTGAGTGAGGACAGCAAACGTCAAAAGGTTGAAAACAGGCTATTCATTTATTATATATACTTGCCCCCCTGGTCTCCTTCAATTTTGCAAAAGTGGCGCCCAGACAAAGCAAGTTGAGTATCCCTGCTGTAAACACACAAACACACATGAACACACAGATAATCTAAGGAGACACAGTAGGAGTCAAATAAGGTGGTTTCCCAAAATAAAATATCGGTCAATGAATGAAGCTAATCAATAATCAAGAGTTTTTTTGTGTTTCTCGTGCAGTCTGTGTGTTTAGATGTTGGTGAATGTGCTCTACCAGGTACACTCTATAAATCCTCTTCAGTGTGTTTTTGTGCAGACTCTTGTCTCCTCCTGCCTTTTAACATTCCAGTGAAAAGACCTGTAAAAGCTACAACCTCAACTTTATGGTTATTACTCGTTCTCTCTTTCTGTACATGTACTGTATCTGTCTCATTTTATGGTGATTTGTGTCCTAAGTGTAGAGCTGGGTGTGTCAATGATGTTATACGGTGTAATCTAGGATTAAAGGGAAGTGAAAGAGACATAAAAGGAGCCACAACTTTCTTCTAAATACTTCTGTGTGCTCTTCTTCCCTCCTCTGCCTCCACACAGAACAGTACAGAACAGTCAGTCCTACACGATGAAGCCTGTGGTTAAAGTGATTTACAGATGTGAATCACCTCTTGGAACCATTTATTTAGGTTCCTGCTGTATCATTTTATTAGACATGACAAAAGTTCACCACTGTTTGAAATGTTATGGAACAGATGTTCATAATAATAACATATGATAAAAACTGTTATTTTGCTTGAGGATATCAATGTTTGAGGCACTTGCTGTCACTACTTAAATTTAATTTTATCACGTGGTTTTTCAAGTGGTTTATTGATTCGTCATTTTAACCCTCTGCTGATCCCTTAGCTTTTCATGTTGGAGTTTGTTTATAGTACTTGCAAAACGAGTGGCATTCACATCAGCCTCAGCTGTACTCTGTAAATAGCAAATTAGAAAATGTTAGCATACTCACATGCTAAAATAAGATCGTCAATACAAATAACAGCATTAGCATGTCAGCAATTCTTCTTGGTACAGCATTTTTTTGACATGAATAAACTTTTACAAAAAATGGAGATTGGAAATAAAACAATAAATTGGACAAAATGGTTAGAATTAGGTGAATAACGTTGCTGCACCAGGACATGGAGCTTGCTTTTGAGCAGGTGGACTTTGTGGAGTAATGAGAATGTGGCAAGTTAGCATTTGGGGTAAAAATTGATTAATAAGACAAAAATACCCTATTCCTCTACCATCTGCTTCTGTTTCCTCTGTTTCCTGTTTTCTGTTTAGTCCAACATCAATATATAAAGTTCCTCCAATCTTATCTAATTAAACATAACATGGACCTCAGCCTGAAACCTTTTCGTTCAAGCTGAAATATATCGACATATGGTATACATATAAAAGAGTTCATTATATTAGGAGATCTACAAGACATTTGATCTCTCGACATTTACTTTATTCACTTTCTTTTTTCTCCTTGGAAGTGAAGTTTTGCCTTTTGGGTTCAGGACAGCCCTTCTTGTTTTTGCTCTGTTTGTGTTTTTTGGCATTGATAAAATCTGATTAACCACCCTGCATTCTCTTTAAATATCAGTCTAATGCTTTGTATTTCTGTCCTTGTCAGACCATTTAAATTAGGCAGCATCTGTTCCATAAACATTTATTCTGTACAAGTTTTATATCAAGCAAAGTGTTGCTGTGGTTAAACATTAATATCACAATATCCCTTGTTGTCTAGTGTTTGGTTCACTGTAGGACACAGAAGCCATTGTTTGAAATCTTGAAATGTCACCAATAATGAACCTACCATTTGGAAACAAGAGCCTTTGTTCAGAGATGTGAATCACTTAAAGATGTTTCATACGTGAGTCAAAGGCTGTTGGGTA
Organism: Plectropomus leopardus; assembly: GCF_008729295.1. Classification (NCBI taxonomy): domain Eukaryota; kingdom Metazoa; phylum Chordata; class Actinopteri; order Perciformes; family Serranidae; genus Plectropomus; species Plectropomus leopardus. Next base: position 11,132,808 of record NC_056467.1, on the reverse strand, counting down.
ATACCGTGGGTTTGTTGGGCTGTCTGACTTACAAATGCCTTCATGTCCAGTCGTGCGTCAGCACTGACTTTTTTTCCTGCATCATTGAGAGAATATTGACAACAAATGGAGAAAGTTATATTTACAGAACACAGATGTTTTATAATGTGTGTTTTCTGAGGAAAATAACAGTTGGGGGTTACAGTGGTGTTACAGTGCAGCTACACCATAAAAAAGACTCAGGTTTCATGCAATTTGGTTCTGATTTTCATACTTTTGGCCTTCAGATCTTATGTTAGAAATACAATTATTGTTAGCTAGTTAATTGTTATTAGATCTGGGAATGTGGCAGCATTGATAACAAGCAAATTGTTATAGTATTAGGTACATCTACCTAAAACTAAGGCATTGTGATACAACAGTTCTGTAATGTTACAGTTTAATGCAAATGGTACAGAGATGCATTTCTGTTATTCAGACGATATCAATCATAGACACATCTATCAGTGGACAGTAAAGCAAAAGTCTGGAATTTTTGAGTATAATTTTAGTCAAATTTAATATAGAATTTCTTCTATTTTGGCCATTTTATGGACCAGAAAACCTCAACATCACTCTAACAACAATTTCTTCCAGATAGACAACTGGCAATTGATATCAATTGTGGATATATGTTAAATCAGGAAACATGTTTATGTCTGTAGTCATCTGTAACTGCAGGATTTAAAGATATATAGTAGGACACAGTGGTCTGACCAATATGACATTTATGCTGTCATTTTATGTACTGTGTAGCTTTTTAATGACACATTTACAAAAACTGTATTTGTAGTTTTTCAATAAAACTACAAACCTCTATACACATATGCATGTGCACATGTAAAAGGTCTAATGACAATAACAGTGCTTAGCATAAACTGAATCAAGAAGAGGAAAAAAAGAGGGGCTGAAGTGATGTATAGTGTAAAAGGTTGCCAAATTTGTAAAATTTCCCCTCGTTTTTTCAGAGAAAATTGTATTTTCTGTGGTTCCAAGTGTTTTATTTTTAACGAGCCTTTTAACATCAAAATGGTGGGTAGCAAGTTTGTAATTGGCCTACTGAAACCTGCTCTGTCTCTTTCTGGCAGGTAACCACATGCTGTTACGAGTGCTACCGTCAGTCTACCCGAAACAACCAGATACCATCCACTGTCACCTAGGCAACCTAACAGCAATGACGTCACAGCTGGAGTCCCCAGAGCAACAACATCTGATCAGACTCATTCAAATTATTGCTGAGCAACATCCACTTGTGAGTGTTTGTCTATGTTATTATTATTATTATTTTTATTTTTTTCCTGTTGAAATATTGGAAATTAAGCACCATACACTGTGGATAAATCAAACTATTTATTGTTGAAACTGTTATTGTTATTTCAGTAGTAGTATTAGTAGTATTTTTTTAATAGTAGTATTTTATTCAGTCATCATACATAATACATTAAACACAAACTACATCGCCAGTATAAACAAAAAACAACAGTCTGTGTATGATGTAGTGACTGAACAGGCTTTTGCAGAAGCAAAATACTTATATATGCCTAATTTTCAAGTAAATTAAATTATCCCACTTAAACCACTGACACTTAACCAGTGATGAAAACACAAATTATATTTAATCGTATTTTTTTAATTTTGTTGTTGGCAAACTTTGTCAGCTGTGGAATAAGTGTTTCAAGAAGCCAAGTAACACCCAAAATACTGTGAGCAGCCTTCCAGCTGTGTTTTATACTATTATCTAAAGGATAATGAGATAGTTAACACATTACACTTTGGTGTTACCTAAAACAAAACCCTATCCAACCAAATCAGAACTCTATGGTTATGGCATATGTTTACATTTAACTTGGCTTTAGCTTACAACAGTATGTGTGTGCCTTTTTTTTTTATTTCTGTCCATGAGTCAAGCTTAATCAGACCTTTTACCGTTTGACTTCGCCATATCCTGTAATGAGCTCATGTCGAAATGTTGAAAAAAGCCATTGGGACATAGTTAGAAGTGAGTAAATGGAACAATGCACGTGCACTGCACATTTTTAAGCCGGAATTCCCTTAATCCTGCATATTTCGAAGCAGGGCTGCTGATGCTCAACATGAGGGGAAAGTACCACATACCAGCAAACACAGCACATGGTGGTAAAACATGGATAGTCTCACTCACACGTTAAGCACTAAAGAAAAAAACAGCCATCTGGAGTTATCCTGATCTCCACCCCCCGCACAGACACACAAAATATTTCAGTTGTAGCTGCATTCATCACAGAAGTTTTCTGCAACCTAATATTCACTTTCTGGATGTAACTGATTAAAAATCGCAATGACATGCAACTTTAAAGTTTACAGAGACAAGCACCTTCATATTAATATGATTTCTCAGAAAAAGTGACTCATAAAATAGCAGCAGGAGGGTTGACAATGGTTGGTCTGATCCAGTCCAGTTTGACCAGTCCTGATAATGAGGAGGAACTGTTTGCTGACTCAGTTTGTCCCCACAGTGCTATAGTCAAGCTTTGTTTTTTGTTAGTCACCGGTCGTATCATCTCACTCCAAGTTTAATCACCTCATCTCCAGCCGTTATTAATGACACATCAAGCCTCTGTTTGTTAATGGTGGTCCCCAAACAATGACAGTGCTATAATCACAAATAATGAAGAATATTTTTCCATCTTTGTTCCTTCTCACCCGCACAGATGTTGAGCCCTCAGGTGCCCACACTTGTTAGTTACCTAGGAGACCAATCCCTAACTGAAGCCCTGCTGGGTGTGCTCGTGGACGTTTCACAGGCCAGCCCCTCTTCATTGGTCAGCTTTCTGCCAACGCTGAGGATTGTTGGACAACAATGCCCTGCTCTGCTAGGTCACGTGGCCAAAATCCATGGTGCCGTCGGTATCATTAGTGAGGTAAAAACACACACTCACTCAAAATACATTTAAAACCAAGTTTAAATCAGTTTGCTAAAGAGAAATGTAGTTGATAGTGAAAGTTTCAGTAGAGTCGGGGAGAAGCCAGGAATTTGCTGATCCCAGCCAGGAAATAATCCTTATTAAATAGCACTACATTTTTACACTATGATTTTTGTATGGATTAAACGAACACAAGAAATTACAAATTAATTAGTGAGCTGTAGTGGTGCTGGTAGAAGGGTTTTGTTATCTTCAGACAGAGCAAAGCTGGCTGTTTCCACTGTTCCAGCTGAGATAAGCTAACTGACTATCGGCTGCAGGTTTGTATTTACCATACAAACACGAGAGTGATATCAGTTTTCTCATCTAACTCTCATTTCCCAAAAAACTATTCCCTCAAAGAAGAATAATGCAATTATTCCCAATCTCCAGCTAAGTAACATGAAGAGACTATATGGAAAGAAATACTGAAGGAAACAGCAAACAAATTTAAACTGAATCAGTCTTTAAGGCATTTGCACACCAAGTTTTTATTTTTTGTCTAAAATCATTGCATCGTTCGAAATCCTTTAAAGAGTTGTTTGACCAAGAGGAAATGATGGAAATGTGGCATAACCTGCAAGACACATCTGCAATAAGAGAGAGGAACAGGGCAGGAAGGGACAGTGGTTACTGTAATTGAATTTTTATTTATGACATCTATTGCATGTCTGTCCGTCCTGGAAGAGGAATCCCTCCTCAGTCGCTCTCCCTGAGGTTTCTACCAGGTTTTCTACTAGGTTTTTCCTTAGACATTGTGAGGGTCTAAGGGCAGAGGGATGTCATATGCTGTAAAGCCCTCTGAGGAAAACTGTGTTTTGTGATAATGGGCTTTATAAATTTTATTCAAAAAAAATTGTAATTGTGTCCAGCTAGAAAAAGAAATGGACATGTATAGAATGAAAGCTCCTCTTCAAATCTTTCATGACTAAGAGGCGGTAACATTAGCCTACTGACAAATACACAACGGCAATGACGATACTTATAGCAGATTGCATTCTCCATTGTACCTGTAATGGAGAAAAGCAAGTGAGCAAATGTGTCTTTACATTTTCTTCTCATATTGTGAGTTTTTGCAACAAATAGAGCAACAAAATGCACCTGAATCAGTGAGGTTTCTGTGTGTACAGATTTTTATCAGGTGAGGGATTATAAACAGGCATATGAAAAATAAAGACTTGGTGTGATAAGGCCTTTACTTTGAACTTCTTAGCTGGGACACAAAGCATACACAGGTTGGGCATGTTGTCAGCTTTCTGCAGTAGATGTCTGTGTTGTTGGTGCACTGGCTGTTTGCCGTAAACAGAGACAAGCTCCAAAAATAATCCAAATCTTGTCAAAATGTCAGGGGAATAATTAATGCCATTAAAGACTGCCTAGCAATGCACAGTCTCACATATACACACTCACACACAAAAAAACACACACACACACTGAAACAGGCAGGAGTGATTATTTCAATGAGTAGGGAGGAACCGGCTGTGCACTCTCACATGACTTGCTCTCTGTTGTCCTGCCAAGTGTAAAACACACTCGCCCAGTGGACTGGCCGGGCACATCCGGAGGTTTAAACTGCTGTCTAAAACCTACATCATTGTTGAGGAGCGTCTGTCCTAAACAAACACATGGCGACTCCTCAGAGAGTTCTGTCTCTTTACAGCTGAGTACAAGTAAAGAAACACAACAAATCACTGTCCTGGAGGAAGGAGAAAAAAAATCTCATTTGAAGGAAAAGTTAAGAAACAGCCCTGTCAGCCTTATGATCCAAGCATGACACAATTTAAAGGAACATTAACCTCAAGAAAGGTACTTTTTATGTGTTATGTGAAAAGGAAAATCAGCTGTATTGTAGAACAGAAAGTGTGTTCATTATTTCAATATTTTCTTGAATCAATTTGATGCAGCAGGTAGTCATTTTCAAAAATACTAAACTTAAACTACTGCTACAACTATTGTACATTATTGGAAGACTTACAGTATCAAAATTAGTTTAGGAGCAGGCTAAATTTGTCCCATGAGCTTCATTTTGGCCTACCCATGCGTTAAACACTTGGCTGCCCTGCAGACCTGGTTGTTCATTTGCCTCTAATGGCACTTCTGACGTAAAAATTGGTGTTTCAGCCATTAGCTGGCCCTAAAAACACTTGAGCTGCTGATTACAGGTTAATTAGCCTGGAAAGTGGAGCAAACTGCAGGGTGGCATTGCTGTTGACTGATGGGCTGGAGAGGGAGGGAGTGATGTAGGCTGCAGGCAGCTAATAAGAACACACTTAATGACTTGGTTTGTTTTTATCAGCCGCCTGGCTCTCTTTGTGGAGAAAAAAAACAACAGAATTGAGCCTACTTTTTTTTTACAGTAGAGTACAGTAATGTCAGCCGGTCCACCAGTATGATCCAGAGTAAAACAGTCAAATGATGGATTGCCATGAAATTAGATTCAAACATCCATGATCTCCAGAAAATGTAACCTAGTAATTTTGGTTATTCCCTGACTTCTTCTCTGGGGTGACTTGGGGCTGACATTTGTGGGTTTAGGTCAAATACCTTTACAACTGTTGGATGTAGACTTTTCAGACCTTCTTGGCGACTTTATTTCTGTAAAGAATACTGAAACCAAAACAGGGAATTATTTTGTAAATCCTTCCCATGCATGCTGTTCAAAGTAATCGCAGTCCAGCGCTCTATCATGAAGCGCGGAGTCTCTCCCTCTCCTCTTGCATCGTGCAGTGGGACAGAAGAGACAGCGCTCCCTGTGGGAGTTCAGTTGTTGTGAGTTTCAGTGGTTATGTTGACATAACTTTCCATCTGGATTGCTGAAAAAGTGGTGTTTTATAGTATATAAAGCACCATAAATCTCATATCATTCAAATATTTTGTCAAGGATTTTTCTATTGAAATTAATTCAGCATCATTTTAATGCTTCAGTTGATGCATAATGACAATATGAAAATGAGCACATGACATCTGACTTTTTGAGCTAGTGCTTGCTACTTTCATTAGAAAAGAGTTGGCAACAATGCTCCTCTTTCTCTTCATCTTGTATGATCATCATGTCAGAGTTTTCATTTGTTTAGTACTTTGTTTTTTGACCAAATATTTGCAAAACTAATGACATTCCCATCAGCCTCAGCGGTGCTTTGTGCTTATTGCTAATTAGCAAATGTTAGCATGCTTATACATTAAACAAAGATAGTGGAAACATCATACCTGCTAAATATCAGCAGGTTAACATTGTCATTGTGAGGATGTTAGCATGCTGCTGCCTCACAGCTGGTAACTTGACTGCGAGTCTTGCTTATCTGATGGTTTAAATTAACACTCGTAATTCTTGTGTTTATATTATCTTTCTTGTCCATCTGAAAGTCCATCCTTCTGTTGGCCAGCCTTTAAAAAAACCTGCAGTCTGTGGTACATAGCAACACAATAAATGCTTGCAAACCTACGTAGACCACCATTTCTACCCTATACAACCTCTGTCTGAGCCTATTGGAATCTAAACCATCTCTGGTTGGTGGATGCACTTTCCTTCACTGGTATAAAAATATCTGATAACATGGAACTTACTTTGGGGAATACGTGTTTCTTCCAAAAATTCTGTGTTTGTTAGATTTTGTGCCTTAAAAGGACAAAATGATCAGAAAATGTTTGTAGTTGTGTTCTGAACTGAACACAGTTTGTGGAAATACTGGATTTAATCGTTGGGTTTATCCTAGAAAGAGAAAAGCTGTTCTCATCCTGGACAGTTAACATTTGTGCAATCATGAAAATAACTTTTAAGATGCAAAGAAATACTGGACAGTTGGTAATAAAGTAACATTTGTATGAGTGTACTGAGTGCTGAGGTCACATATGGGACTAGCCTGATTAAGGCTTAAATAAGAATATGGTGCATGAGATATTCGAATCAACTTTGTGCAGACACGATACATGACTATCCACACAACACTGTGTAATAATAGGTAGGATGAGGTCACACATTGTAGTCGGTCTATAATGTGTGTGCGCCTTCATCAGAAGGTGACAGCAGGACAGGATGAGGGCTCCCACTCCCCCTTTTCCTCTGGGTCTATTTAAGGCAGTTTAACGACAATTTGGGGAAATTAAGGAAAGGAGAGAACATATCGCATTACTGTCACACACACACATCATGAAGCTGGAAACCATAATACAGTTTTCTATTACTCCAGGGCAACCTTTCCTCCTCAATCTTCTTGTCGAAAAACCTGCCAACCCAGCTTCAGCACAGACAAATACATACACATGCACGCACACGCAGTTGGTCAGACCTCAGTGTCCTGTCTTTCTTCACATTGGAACCATTTGGAAAATAACCCATGTATTTCTGGGAAATGCCTCTGCAGAGGCCTCCTGGTGATGGCAGTGGAGAGTACCTCCTGTGGGTTCGCATTTGTGCCACACACACACACACACTCGCTGGGGTGTATTTGTACTCGATTGTGATAGGATTGCACAACACTGTTTCTGGCTTCCCTAACCTCCTGAAGAGAGTTGGTCTATAATGTGTTTCTGCACTTATTGTCTGTCTTATATCACAATAACCATAAAGGTAAAACGAGAGAAAGTAACAGTCATGTAATAAATACTAGTTTTCAAAGATTAAAAACATTTTTATTTGATGTTAATGCTGTTTCTGAAGTGTGTCAATTGAATTCTATGGCCAATTTTTAAAGCTTTAGTTGGGAAAACCTTTAAATATGATGTAGCCAAAGTCTGCAACCTTAACTATGTAACAGCTTAACAACATAAGTGTTATCTTGGACAAAATGTAAACTGTTTAGCATGTTCATTTGTGGTACTGGTCACTCAGTTTATCACAGATTCCATAAAACAATATATTTTTTCATAGCCAAAATCAAGATTATGAAGCTGCACTGGTTTAAAATTGTTAACGTTGTGATCTGCTCATTGAAATAATAGCATTTAAATGTTTAAAAAAAAAAGAAACTTATACAAAAAAAAGTGGTTCCCAAACCCGGGAGTTGGAGAGTTTTACCTCTCCAAGCCTATAAAACCTATTCCAAATCACAATTTGAGAAGGAAAAAATAACTCTTTGCGCATGACTTGTAAAAATATGAAACCACCGCCTCTTGTCAGTACTTTAATATTTTTTGCAAGTTAAAAACCAACAGGTCTGAAACGACTGGCATAGAGAGGGATGCCATGCAGTCCATATGGGAGATTTAAAAATCATGTTATGCTCATTTTCAGGGTCATACTGGTATTTTTAGGTTTCTACTAGAACATGTTAAAATGCTTGCATGTCCAAAAAACACTTTTTTTATTTATTTACTTTTTTTCATATTTTCTGCCTGAATATACCTGTATTCACCTTCTGTGTGATACGTTTGGTTTTGGCACTGTCTTTTAAAGCCCCCCTTCTAAAAAATCCAGTCTGATTTAAATGGTTTGTGTTACTGATTCTTCCATCCACATCACGCTTTTGGCATCGCTGAACCATCATAACAGCAGAGGGAATGACAGTGTAGCGGCACTTTCAATATGTATAGACCATTGCACTGAAAAGGCACTGGTAGGAAACAGCTCCATGTTTACTGTCCATATTCCTGTCAGCTGATGCCATTCACACACAATGTGAGACATTCCAACAGGAAATACAAAAAGACCTATTTAGAGTGTTTATGTTAAAACAATGAAACAAAATTTGAAACGGTCTACACAGTTAAGTTGTGAAATCACAGCTTCAGGGAAGTCATGACAGCTTGTTAAAAGGCATTTCTCAATTCGGTCTGTGCGCATTTGTCTGTGGATTGAGTAATGAGTAATGATATATAGTTGAAGTACTTTCTCTGCTTTATATTTAAAATGACATGAAAATCTAAACATCTGAAATATGGGACCTTTTAGAAACCTGTTTATTTAGTAATAGTCTCTAAAAACAAAGCAGTGGTTCTCAATCAAGTGGCAAACTCCAAGGCTGAAAAATTAAGTAAATTCTGAGGTTGCAAAAACTGCACAAACAACACTGAAAGTTAGTGTCAAAACAGAGGAAGTGCCAAAATAGAGGAAATCCCCATAGTTAAAATGTTAAAACGCCCAACTTTAAAGCAGAAATAAACATGCTTACAGTATGGTGCGAAAACGGCTTTGGTCTCTATTAGTAATTTTAACAATCATGACAACTGTTGTATTAAATCTTAGAGTTATACATATACATATTTAAGGGGGGGTTGCACATGAGTGACAGTCTATGAGTCAAATCCACCCTCTCATCCAAATTTGGTCACTCTTGGCTCCAAAAATCCAAGATAAGCAACAGCTGAAATGGCAAACTCAAGGCTTCAAAATGGCAATCCACAAACCAAATGATGACATCACAGTAGAGTAGCTACGTCCATTATTTTATACAGTCTGTTACCAACCCTGAGAGGCAGATAGTTTTACCTACACAGGCCTTTAAAACCTATTCAGAACAAAAATTTTAAGAGTAAAAACGTAACTCTTTGCTCACAACTCATAAAACCACTGACATGGGGTTGGAAATTGCAAGCCAAATATTGGGAATGACAAAGACGGACATGACATGCAGATAATATGGAGGATTTATGTAAAAAGCATAAAGCCACTGGTGATGAGCAAATAAATGTTACATCAAACCTTCAGTAAAGCATCATGGTACAGTGGAGACACTAGTTTTACTTACCAATTACAATTACATCATGGGACATACAGTATTCATGTATTTATAAATTGATTGAATGGAGTAAAATAACCATCACACTTTGCTGTTTTTTTGGTTGAGATTTCCTGTTTTGGTCTCTATTTCCATAAGGTTGTAAATAAGTCAATTAATTGTTAACATCAGGTTTTAATAAGGAAAGTGTGATGCTTTTGTATTTTGTCACTTTTGAAGTGCTTTAGTGAAATCCTTACAGTTTCTCCGAAATTTTCAGAATCAAACGTTAAATCATCCCCATGATAAATACTCATTGTCACAAATAATTTATGCGTTCTGGGACAGAAAGCACACATTTGTGCGCACAGCAGTAACTCCATGGGGCTTGTTAGTGTGCCAGACTGCAGCTCCAAAGGAAGTAGAGAGATCAGTGTGCTGATGGACAATCAGAGGAAACTAAGCAACTGAGCAAACAAGGAAAGAAAGGGAAAAAAAGTAAAGAGGTTAGTAAGCAGAGAAAGGATTTGGCTTGTTGCTGAACTGGTGCAGTGTTTTCATTATTTTTTTGTAAACTCTGAATCATTCATTTTTTAAAAATTAAGTTTTATAACAGATATCTCCTGCACACAAACACATGTGTTACCGCCAGAGGAGACTGGCTCCCAGTGTTGTTAGAATTATGATAATGGAGTGATAGAAATGGATGGGCCAAATTGTGTCTCTTCCTAGGATTTTGATTTGTGTGTTTGTGTATCTGTTTGTGTGTGAGCGCACACGAGGCAGAAAGAACTGATCTTTTTCTCCAGATCTGTATCCTGTCCTTGTTGGCACTTTGGCAGAATATCTTTTACTCTGCCACAATTTCTTTGGAGAACATTGAAAGTTATAATATAATACAACCATTCTTAGTTTTTTAAAAACTTCCAGTTATTGTGCTGTTTGCAGGATTTTACACAAGAATTTGGCCAGGATTTAAACCAGTGATGTATTTAGGACATCAGATCAAGGCCAAGTGTTTTTTCCACACAATTAAACACGACCTGTGACATTTAATGATTTAGGAGGGCCTCAAATGATTTGGCAGGCTTTTAATAGAGTTAATGTAAAATGTCTTGCAAATTGAAAATGATTCAAGTTCTGCTCATGCTGTAATGTTTGGAAGTATTGTAGTGAGTCCTTAAAAAGGAAAATCGTCTCAACAATAAATACTTGAACTGTGCGCAGAAGCAGTGGACATCCTAGTAAAATCTTCGTACCTGCAGCCCTCACTCCAGGCCCACAACCTCCTAAATACCTACTTGGCTTGTTGTTACAGTATAAATTCAAGTTCTGCCTTTTCTGGTAGTTTCAGCATCCATGTATAAATATAGCATCCTGCAGAGAGTGCTTGTGAAACATGCCCAAACTGTGCAGTAAGTGCATTCTTCTCTCCTCGTTACAAGGTGTGCTTGAGCTCAGTAAGCACAGGTTGGCTCTGTCTGTCTTTCTCTCCCTCCATCAATCAGTCAGTCTCTTTTTTTTGTCCAAGCAGTGTGAGTTTTTACATGCATAGAGACTTAAGTTTTTTAAATGAACCTTGTTTTTGTCCACAGATGTTTTTTTAGTTGGCTTTGGATCTGCCCTAAAACACAGCAGGAGTGTTGTTAATGAAATCATGTCACTTTTGTTCATCTGTTATCGCAGTGATTTAAGTTTTGACTGGTTTGCACCACTTTAAAACGTGTGGGTTTTTTTTTTTGTTAAATAAAAAGTTGAGATCCAAAATGGGTAAGAACAAAACCTAAGTTTAAATAGTTATGAAACAAAAGTATGTGTTTCATATGCAGGGCTATATTTATACCATGTTGCCTATTACATAAAAAAGGAGAAAGTAAGTATAAATAAGAAGAAAACTTTCCTTTGAGAAGAAAACAAATAAGCTTAACGGAGAGTGACATTTTGTTAAGTATTATTCTGTGTTAAAGGTGATTAGGTTGTATATGTTTTGGATACGTTTGTACACAAAAATCAGGTTGAGACTGATATAATGTGTGTGAATCTGGTTATTACAAAGATTGAAGAGAAAGTAATGACAAGTTTGCAGAGAGCATATGTTTGTATTTATTATTATTTGTTAGGATTTAGAAACAAGAGAAGTTGCAACACCCCTCCAAACTTCTTTGGTAGATTAAGGGTACTGTGTGTCAAATAGATAAAATACTATTTTTTTTTTTTCGCCAAAACACATGTAGTTACACAGTACTTTCCAGCTTTCCTTAAACAAAACATTGGTCCCATTTTCAGTCATTTTCAGTACACTCAGAAACAACCGGTAACATTAGAAGTAACCATTAAACTGGGCAGTTTTCCTACAATAATAACATGTTGGCAATCCTATCCATTTTTCTGTATTTTTCTTGCCAGCATGGGTCACAACACATTATTATAATTTCTTCTATTTATCATCATATCTCTCTGTGTTGTCTCTTTACTCCAGACTCATGCTCACAGCTCGTTGGTCTACCTGGTGTCCTGTCTGGGCAGCATGGAGCACAGCTTTCACCACACGCTGCTGCTGGAGATCAGAGCTCTGACCGACCGCTATCCATCTCTACTGGGAGGCTGCGGTAAAGACATCTACAGGATGAGCAACTCATTCACTGCTATAGCCCGACTGCTGGGGAGAAGACTGGAGGAGAGCACGGCCATGCACTGCAGGTAAGGGGATCATGCATTTGGTTGTGTGTGTGTGTTTGTGTCTGTCTGTCCACAGGTAATCTTGCCAACTACTTGACAAATCAGCCTAATATTTTTGTGTACACGTGTATGACTGTATGCTCAAAGACCTCTGGTGGTTGCAGTGATTTCATTAACTGTTCTATACTGTTGTTTACTGCTGACTCCTCACTCTTAACCTGTTAGAAGGGGAAGTTTTTTGGAAATCGGCAAGGCTAAAAACAAAAAGCGTCTTTTGGCCTTGCTTGTGGCTCAAACACTGAAATCCATAGAAAAGATAGGACTCTTTTGAACTGCAGCATTTGCAGATTAATGCTCAATACGTATGGTCTACTAAAAGTAGGCATGAGACGAAATGAATAAATCCCAAGTTTTGTTTTCTTTGCTGCCATTTTGACCATAAGGGAGGCAAGTGGGACAATTCAACAGTTGCACCGCATTCTGTCCGCCATTGCTGGACCCCGGTTTTGTTTCATTCGCTGCATAGGATCATGGCACACTGGTAGTCTTTTAGTAATGGAGCATTCTGCCTGCCCAATTTTATAGATTTAAAGATTTTATTCATTTGGTCTTTTTTCCCTTGATATTTGTACTTCTGCTATGAGTAAGTAAGTAGGTTATGTATTTTAATGGTTTCTTTTTTTGTCTGTTCTCATTGTGTTTATTAAAGTTAAATTGTAAATTTTAATAAACTGAAAACAGGTTGTTGTTCATCAATTTTAGAGGCTTTAAAAGGTGTTGATAAATGACAAAGGATAAATTACTTTTGAGAATTGATGAGCAAATTTGATAATGAAATCAGTTAAAATATTTGAGATAGTGATTCCTGTTTTAAACACTGAGTATTTGCCTAGAAAAAGTGCCTGATTTGTGTGTGTGTGTGTGTGTTATGGAGGGCAGTCAAGAGTTTTATAACTGCTTTGAAACTTGCACAGAGCGTGAGCCCACACATTCGATCAACTTGTGGCCTTAAAATGTAAAAAATCTGGGTTTGTAACAACACACTATTATTTGTAGACCATTAAAATGTTTTGCTTTTTGTTTTTACATCCAAGTCTGTCCTCTGATGACATCTTTCAAATACTTGCAATATGTACGATAAGTGGAATTCATGAAAAATGCTTCAAAATGCAGCATGCATGCGCAATATGTGGGGACATTGTGTGTGTTTGTGTGTGCGTGTGTTAATGTGCACAAATTGACTGGGATTCATCTGGCTGCAGTGTGGGAATGACACGCACAGCTCTCCCCGAAATGAAAACATCGTGTGCAGGATTGGAGGCTTCCAGAGGCTTTGCTTGGGGTCTTCTGGAAAAGAGATAGAGGGAACAAGGGACTGAGAGAGGGAGGATGGTTTGTTAGTGAAGAGCAGGGGGTGAAGACAGAACAAAACAACAATGGGGCAGTTGGAAGTCCTCTTTCAGCAAAAAAGTGGACTGTTTAATGAAGTTATAAAGGCCACTTGTGGAAAAAATATGGACAGAAAGAGAGAGCGATGGAGAGAGGGAGGAAGGGAATAATTAGTTTGGTTAAAGAGCAGAAGAGAGAGGAGACAGGCACCATAGTGAGGGACAAAGAAAAACAAAGCCAAAGAGAGAGGGGAGAAGGTGAGATGTAGCCAACAAATGAGGGAGAGAGGGGGACACGTGGGGTGAGAGACACAGAAATAGAGCCAGTCATCGTGAGAAAGCGAGAATTACAGAAAGGCTAGCCAGAAGGGGGGGGAAGGGGGGGAGTGAGGCGACTGAAATCCATCCAAATGTGTCTGTCCAGCTTCATCTCACGTGCCCACCACATGCAATCCAAGTCAACCCTTTGCCCTGTGTGTGTGTTTATGTGCATTTTACAGGGTGAACGAGGCGTGTCCGCCATCTCCCTGTGCATCTCTCCCAGGGGGAGGAGGTGGAGGCAGGGGGCCGGAGCAGCGGCTGCAAGTAAAGACTCAGGCCTTTGAGGAGAAAATGGGGGAGGAGGGGGGAGAGGAGGAGGATTCTCCTGCACCCCAGCGACGCTACAGCCTGAGCCAAGCCGTCAGGGAGGAGAGACGAGAGATGAGATTCAACAGGTCGGTTAGTATGTCACATTAAATGGCTCTGCTGAGTTTCCAATTAGATCTGACTGGATTGTAAGAATTTCTTTTTATTAAGAATAGACTGTAATCTCTGCCACTGTGGGTGGACTTTACTGATTTCCAGTCAAATTAACAGGAGATCCTTGAGCCAAGAAGACATTATTTTGTATCTGTTTATTAAAGAAAACCAAAGACAGGCTATCCAAACATACAGAAATACTGTTTATTACATGTTCACTCGCTGAGAGCGCACAAAATGGAGGCCCAATCCTGTTGTATAAACATACATAGTAAGTCTGAAGTCTTGTGGTAATGATACAGCCTACGATTTTTTGCTTTGTACTTCAAAGCATTGGATTTAAAATGACCCAGAGAGATAATGTGCCGTCAGTCACCTTTGACTGGAAGGCTGTTCACACACAAATCAGATAAATGTTGTAGGCTTTTTGCTCTTTGCATGCCTACAAATACGAACATCTGACAAAGTAACATTATATACATGTATGACAGAATATGAAGAAAAGCATAATAGGTCCTCCTAAAGTCTTAAAACATTAGTTCATCCTAAAATCAATTATTTATTGAAAAAAAGATTTGCATATTTGATAAATAGCCATATAATTAATAGTTTGTTGAACAAAGTTAGGGTGTTGACTCACCATGTCATCTCTGACTGTTCATATCTCCTCTGTTATAAAGTGAATAGTGCTGTAGATCTCTGAAAATAATGGGGCATGGTACATTTGACATTAGTGAAGCAAATTCAGCTGGAACTGGAGTGCAGAATCCTTTCAGTGTGAATAACAGCTGACGTACAGTTAGCCAAAGAAAACCAGAAAGGATGTTCAAGCAAAAGCAGACAATGATTACAAAAGATCAGTATCTTTAGCAAATTCGTGCTCATGCACACAAAACTCCTGCCATGCACTGATATTGGGACATTTTTACATTTTTCTATGAAATTAGTTGACTTTTATGAATTTTGCACCACTCTGACTGTTTTTATTAGGTCAAAAAGCCTGGCCCTTCACGCTGTGCGCTCCCGCTCCATCAACTCAGACACCGGGGAGGACGGTGAGGGCCTGGAGTCAAACTCAGACAACATCCTCTCCAACACTTTGGTGAAACCACACTTAGAAAACCAGGAAGCACAGCCTGCTGAGAGGAAACTGACAGGCGATGACTCGATGCCAGTCACCACTGCTATTAACAGAGGGGTCAAAGATGCAGAGAAAGGTCAAAGAAGAGAGAAGGAGGAGCAGGAGGATGCTGACAGGCTCTTCATCCATTTAAGAGACAACATGGAGACGATCAGAGAGTTCTGCAGAGACATGGTGCAGCAGATCCCCATACCAGAGCAGTGTGTGATCGAAGGTAATGCGAACATGACAAACAGCTCTGTCGGTGCATGCTTGCTTTCAGATCCCTGCTAGAGATAATTTGATGACAGTGTCATTAGTTTATGCAGTAGGAAGAAAGTGCAGTACACAGAGAGGCAGAGGAAGGGTTTGTGTAACCTGCTGAACCTGAATGAGATTACAGTCAGACGTGCTCGCTGGGGTTGATTAATGATGCTGTATGAATACACCCCCCCTCTTTTCCTCTCTCTCCTTTTCACTTTCACTACATATATCACATACACACACATTGGGCCCCAATCAGACAGGGATTTATTTCCCAAGGTGGAGTAGTTTTGTTTTAATATTATAAGTGCTGATTGGTGATTTTAATCCCATCCAGAGGGCATATGAATGTGATTTTTCTTCTTCTACCTTAGTATAAGTTACAGTCCTGAAAACATTTTTTGTGTTCTTCTATAGTTTATATCCTGTCTGGGCAGATATCTTATATTATACATAGTATCATTGGCTTTTTGTATGCTGGGTTTCCAGTTATCGAGCACCATCAGCTCAGCTGGTGAAGAGCATCATATGATTTTCCTGTGGAATATCTATATCGTGAACTTTAAAATTTGGTAATGGCAGTTGAGTTACTGAGCAGCACAGCTATTTTTTTCTTTACATTTTTATGCTTATGATTTGATATTAAATAATTACATTTAATTTACTGTCTTTGTCTCCCATCAACATTATCCATGGGTTCACTTTGCAAACCACCAAACACAATGCAGGAGAACATTTTGGTCTGAATCTAATCTTTTCAATTCAAATTCAAAATGGTATCATCTTAAATCAGTCAGCGTATCAATGTGTTGTTAGTTTTGGCATTTCCATGGGAAAAATATATAGAGTATTGCCAGACCTATCCTTCTACTCAGCTGCAGACTCCAGTGAACGTTTGTACTCACACTTAATCTGGAGGGAAAGATTGAACTCTTATACAAAAAACTCTGAGCCAAACTCCATAGGCCAAATGTCACGGAGCTAATTTGTTAATGGAAAAAATTAATCAAGGTATAGAAACAGAGGATTGTTTTGAAGTGGGAAGGGTTATTAAATTCAGTTACATCTATACAACACAGCCAGGTTTAAGTGGAAACAGATGGATGTTATGCATACATATTTAGTATGCATGAAGCACTTGTATGGGTGCAGTTTTGTGTATGTGCGCACATGCTTTCATACCTTAGTTTTAGCAGTGTGTGCTGACTAGAGACATGAGGGTCAAGCAGTTCATGTGAACAAACAATGAAACGAGAAACCTCTTACGTCTCCAAACTAATCTAATCCACCTTCTCAAACTCTGTAATCCATTTTCACATTCCCCCTCTCATCCTTCTCATTTTCAGAGATTTGATATTTTATTTTCATTCATATCTTGCTTATTTTCCATTTTTCAATTTGATGCGCTTCATTTGAATTAAGACTTTATTGTCATTTTGTGCTGTAGCAGCGCCTGTTGTCACCTTTCCCTTGTTAAATGTGTTCAGGCAACATGAAACATGCTTTATATACATCAAATATGCATATTTTACAAGATAGACACATTTAGACACAGAATACATTGATCTGGGAAACAAGACATTACACACCTGGTAGTGTGTGTGTGCAGATATTCACAAATTCAACAATACACATCAGCAGAGGTGTGGACTTGAGTTACATGACTTGGACTCAAATCACACTCAAGTAACGAATTTGATGACTTAAGACTTGACTTAAAATCACCAGTGACTCCTGACTTCACTTTGAATCAAGCCTTTCACATGTGACGCCCAAGCCTAAAGATTAAAAACATTATTCACTCCCAGCAAGTTGACAATTCCCCAGATGATCTACTTGAAACAAAAGACACCAGCTGAAAAAAAATATTCCAAAGATACATTTGTTCACATAATAAAAGTATGCAGTAGTCAACAAAATATGAATTGCTGTATGTAAAACATGCAGGTCAAAAATTACTTGTGGAGACACAAAAACTCTCAACTTTGTTCAAATTTGGAGTTGCACAAAGAACGATAAGCTGAGGATAATATTAACATAATTTAGGAGCTATCGCTTTGCTAATGTTAGCTTATCAGCCAAGTTAATTTTACACACTCTTGTTTAAACATATACATACACATTTTTGAAAAGCTCCCATGATTTTTTAAATGTAATATATTATTACTCTGTTGTTAAAGTGGTATTACATTTGATGATATGTGACTAAAATGCTGACTAAAAACTCATAATTTAGGACTTGGGACTGAACTTGAGACTTTTCATTCTTGACGTAGGGTTCAGGACTTCAGTGCATAAATTTAAAACCTACTTGTGACTCGTAAGACAATAACTTGACTCTATCTCTGCGCATCAGCTCACACACATCACACTTAAAAAAACACTCAAACAAATATTCAAGTTGACAATCCTTTCTGTATTTCTTTGTCTGAGCCATCTGCTCTCAGCAGAGAGCCCCACCTATGGGATGCAGCTTCAATCTTTTGACAGATTAAGAACAGACAAATATCTCTCTGTCTCTCTCTCTTTCTCACACACACACACACACACACACACACACACACACACACACACCACCAGACTCAAGCACAACAGCAAAGGTGATGATATTTTGATTGACAGGAGGGGATGTTATTGCTCCGCCTTTGGCCTTAATGTCATTTTAACTAAGAGGCAGCCAGGGGTCATACTTCACAGACACACACACACGCACACACAAATGCGTGCACGTAAAACAGGAAACAAGACAAAAAATAACAGACTCCTCCTTTGGCCTCTGGTTAATTGATTAAATCTGAAAATGAATGTAAATATACAGCTGTTAAACACATACACACCGACACACGTCCATCCCTCCATTCATAATTGGTCCTTTGCATTTGCTCTCTTAGTATTAAGTGTCTTAATGAGAATTAACCCCACAGCACTTAGGATATGATGTCACAGGTGGTCTCAGCTGAATGATGTCATCATGCTGCTGGCTGACCTACACATAAGCTGCCGATCCTCCATCTCAGGGGATGAAGATTACATGGAAGAGTGCACACGCACATGTATCCTCAATCCAAACATCTACTTTCTCACACACACACACACACACACACTGAGACAAAAAAATATACAGCATCACTGACTGTTGGATAAACACAAATTTTCTTAGAAACACACATGTTAATGAGTGAAGCAGTATAAACAGACACACATCGTAGTTCAACACATGTAGTTTTAAACACTTCTTTTTTGTCATAATGTCCACTATGAATTGAGATTACCTTGGTTTTGTGCATTTTGCAGCATTTTTGTTTCAGATTCCTTTTCAAAGTAAGAAATTAAGGTTGAGTTTGGCCGTGAATGATTTTAAGCCAGTTCAGTCACCTGAAACATAGATACTTTCACATGTTATTAAAACTGGTAGAATATATCCAGCATAGCTTTAGAATGATTTTTTTTAATAGAAATAAAATATGTTCTTTCCCCCCATTACCATTTCTATTTTTTCGAGGGCTAAAAGAAAAGATTAAAACCACTCTCATAATTTTCTGTTAATATAAAATTACTGCAGCAGCTACTTACCTCATCTCAGCAAAAAGAAGGTAAACAGAGGGAAACAGCTCGCCTGGCTCTGTCCAAATGTAACTGCCTATTTTTTTTTATTTTGCTTGCCTGGGTCCAGACCTTTGAGTCCACTCACATGACCAAGTTGCATGATTTGTCTGGCATGCTGACATGAAACAATGATTGTTAAAATCACCTGACTGTCATTTGTTTTACTTTGCTTGGCTCCACTCCTAAAACCCTGACAAAACCAGCATGTTGTAATGGCTACATATTAGTGTGGCCTTAAAATATCTTTAGATTCAGGTGAATACGTTGATCTATCTTGATTGGTTAGGGAAAAGTGAATCCCCCTCCTCCATGGAAATTGGTTAGATGGACACGATGCTGCACTTTCTTGGCTCAGATAAAATCCTGAATGACTTTAATCAGTTACATTAGACACAAATGTGCTGCATACATTTTACCGCCCTTAAAGCCCTTATTTTACCTTGTCTTTATGGCATAAAATAAAAATGTAATACTTAAATGAGGCACAGATTTTTACGTAAAGCACAGAAACTGTTGTCCCGTCAATGGTTTGAGCTTGCGGGAGGTGGTGACGGGAAGAGACAACTTTTTCTGACGATTGCGAGATGCGGTGTCCTTGCATGCTATGAATCACTCCGTAAATATGCTCCCAAGGATACACAAGTCCATATGTGCAGGGGACAGAGAGAAGCACACGGAGACACAGAGCTAAGTGACTCTGGTTAAGCTTCGATGTGAGCATCTGCTAAGTATTATTGCTTTTGCCATTTTCATGTATTTCTGTGTGTGACAGATTCAAATCGAGGATGTGTGGCCAAGCTGTCGTTCTCCTGTCATCTTAAGGGCCACTACTGTCTGTATGCCAAGTCCTGTTTCAACCTTACCAGCAGACAACCTCATCTGTGGATACACATCATGCTGTTACATCTACAGGTGCACAGAAAATGTGGTTACTCACTGAAGTTGTATTATAAGAAATTAGTTGCACTTCTTTTCATGGTAGTAAAACCAAAAATATAATATTTAAATTGAGTGCTGAAAGTGTCATTGTTCAGGAATTTATGAAGAGTCTTGCAGTTGAAATATGTAACAGTAGCTTTGTTTTCCCAACTTTTTCTACTTTTTCCCCCTATACTTTTTTTTCTGTCTCTATCCATACCATATCTCTGTTTTATGTTTGCTTTTTATGTTTTACTACTGTTTTCTTTTCTTTCTCCTTTGACCAGAGTAAGTCCAGTGTCCCTTTGTGCTCCAGGGATGAGTGTGTCCAGAGGCTTGCCTCCCTCTGGGAGAAGACACAGCTAAAAGGAGCTCACAGCTTCCCCATGGCTATGACACAGCACCCCGCCCCACACAGGAAGGTACTGGATTACAGTGTGTGTGTGTATGTATTTGCGTGCATGCTGCTTCCCCCTGTCTGTCTCCAGCAGAGGGGATGAAGTCATCAGTAGTGGGGAAAAAGAGAAATACCAACATAGAAAAGTGTCAAAGTTCAACATCCACTTTGTTTAAATATGGAATGCACTAAATGGGCAGTTGTGTATACTAGGCCTCTGCTCACCCCTACTTCTCATCTCAATCACGTGTCTGTGTGTGTGTGTGTGTGTGTGTGTGTGTGTGTGTGTGTGTGTGTGTGTGTGTGTGTGTGTGTGTGTGTGTGTGTGTGTGTGTGTGTGGATGTTGATGGTGTTCCTTGTGCAGTCCCTTCATAATATGACAAGCTAAGTGGTCGCTAGGAAATAATTAGACCCACAAAAAAAATACAGCTGTCGTTTGTCCTTCTCTGAATGAGTGTTGTGGCTGCAATCAGATGGACCAGCTATGGTTACCATATGGAGCATGAACATGCCCAGTTATTCATGCACATACACACACACACACACACACACACACACACACACACACACACACAAACGGCAACTGCACACAGCAAAGCAGTGGTGGAGGAAGTATTGTAGCAGAAATGGTATATAATATTCATAAGTTGAGTGTTTTGCGTTTTCACGCTGGCCACTATAGTTTTCCAACACACTTGGCAGACAGGAGAATTTTTAGCTCTGCAACCTCATTTTTAGTTTAACACACCAGACCTTTTAGTAAAAGTACCAATACCTCACTGTAAAAGCCCTGCGCCAAAAATGTTACCTGGAAGTAAAAGTCAATGCACAAAAATAGCCCCTGTTCCTAGTATACTATTTTATTGTACACCATTAGATTATATTATTTATAAATCTGTGTGAAGACAGGATGTTAGTATTTTGGCTGGTTAATTTTGAACTTTTTGTATGAAAGACTGCAACAAATGATTAATGGCTTAATGGCTGGATTAATTGCTCAAAGAGACACCTTCGCAACACTTGTTTTGTCCAAACAGTAGTTCAAACCTCAAAATTATTAAAAATGAATTACAAATAATTTAAAGAAAAGGCAGCAAATCCTCACATTTAAGAAGCTGGAACCATATACATGAAAAATGACTTAAAAGATTCTCAAAATTGTTGCCAATTTATTTTGAACTGCCCTTGTATACACTGTTGGGTAGTTTAATTGACACCAGAACATATTGTAATAATATTTCTTAAGCTCTCTGTATGTTTTATTTAAAAAGTCTTACTTTATAAAGTATCTAGCAACTGTTACATAAATGTAATAGAGTAAAAGGGCAATATTTCTCTTTAAACTGTGGAGAGGTTGAAGAATAAAGTGCCATGAAAAGAAAATATTCAAGTAAACTACAGCACTTGAGTTAATGTGCTAAATTACATTCCACCACGGCAGGGCAGGAAGACTCAAGCTGTGTGACACTCAACAGTTCAAATATGGTCATAAACTTCTGCTTTTACTGTTTTCGCTGTATCAGTCTCCAGTAAAACCTCTGATTTACCTGCTCAGCCACCAGTAAAATATGCTGCCTGCTGTTCTCAACTGGCCCCAACTGGACCAGTCATACCTGAAAGGAACAGGTCGACTTTTTAAGATCTGCTGATTTTCTTGCTTCAGAGTTGGATGAGAAACTCAGTATCACTTTCATTGGGAAAATATGAAGCTATAGCCAGCCTTCTGCACCTTAAAAGCTCAAAATTAGTGTCATATCTTGCTGTTTAAGCTATGAACAAAATAAATGTAAAAACTATACATCCTAAGGTCTGGAGGAACTATTTCTCTGTGAAACCCTCCATATTTGCCCCCACTACTCCTGACTTCTCTCCTGGCCGCATCAATACCTCTCTCTCCACAGAACTACCAGCAATAGCTGCTGATAGCTGCTGGACAGACACCCCATAATCCTCCTTCTGAGAAATGGCTGTAAATGGCCATTTCTCATAGAATATGTGACACACTCTCCCAAACAGAAGCACATGGCTTATGCAGAATGATGTCATCAGACCTTCCTACTATAGCAGTCACTCAGGACATGAAGCTTGCACTGCTATGTCAATCTTTCCCAAAATACCTGTTTTGCAAATGCGACATGTATTTTTGTTGTTCCAGTGCACAAAAGTGTGTGACATCATTTGTTGTAAGCAAGGCGTTTCAGGGCATTCACAGTGATGACAGATATTCAAACATGAATGTGAACAGTCTAGGCAGAAAGATCAGATCTGGGGAATTAATCCGCATTGAGCATCAAGCCATGCAATGTGAACTAATGAAAAACTTGTAATTGTGAGTGTGAATTGTGGAGTGTGTTTTTTGCAACATACTATATTATCTCTGGAGTGCTGCATATGACTAACTTAGACTACTTTTTTTTTGCCCAGAAGCTAATGCCTCGTACACTGCCTCTGCGAGTAGGGCATGAGCATTATGGAATCTGTTGGGGATTTTTTTCAGCACCCATATTAACAAGTCAGAGTAGTCACACTGCCAGTGTGGGCAGCACTGGTCAGGCACGTCTCAGCTGCTTGTAAGGCACAGCACATCAAGAGAAACAGTAGCTTGTCAATTTTAAATAGTAAAAACAAAGTAAAAACAAAAAACCTTTTCCCCATAGACCACCATAGTAAAAACTGCAAACAAGGTCAATTATGACTCTTTCTATTCTGATTTTTTGAGCTTCAGTGTTTTTTGAGTTGTTTTTTTTTTTTTTACAACTTTCCGCAGCAGAGAAATGCGATTTAAAAATCTGTGACATCATCACAATGTAAAGTCTATGAGGCGGGCGGGCCAGCGGGAGGAAGACTACTGCGTTCAGTTAGTGGGCCGCATACCACAGAAGTAAACCAGGAAGCTAGAAAACCTTTTTGGCGTATGTACCATTTGAGCAGCTCAATAAGAATGAATAGGTTCCATCTTTGGTCTGTAGTCGAGGTATTATTAGTCTGTGAGGTATTAATGCTCATAAATCTTGTGTGTTTTTTCAGTATCATATATGCTTCTTAAAAAAATTAAAAAACCCACACATTTAGGAAAAGTCATGGGCTGAAAGGCTTGTAGTTTATATTTTATAGTTATTTGCATTATGGCCTGTCAGACTGTCTTGGCTGTGCTAGTGTTAGAGCGGGTTCAGTTTCACTGTCCAGGGAGCACCAAGAAAAACCAGAGAAGAGACAATAAGATTTAACAGGAGAGGGAAGAAGAAGGCCACGACCTTTCTCTTTATCCATATGCTCTGCATTTCCTTTTTGCTTTCTTTCCCTCTCTATTAGTCCTACAGCTTCACTCCTGTCACTGTCAGCCAATCAGAAACACATGTAGCGGGTGACGAGGAGCAAAGCGATGCGAAAGGGAGGAAACTATTATATATATGAGACAGGAAAGGTTATCAATTATGTCTGTACTGACAGGGAGATTTAAAGGAAGACTATATGGCTTTATGAGGCTTCAGAGATTTAAGATGGAGTAATGTATGGGTCTGACAACTCAGTTTAGTAGTTTCATTACACAGAGATAATAGAAAGCTGGTGTGGGCAGAGATGTGAGGAATGGGGGACGTAAGGATGAGCACAGAAGGATGGATGTCAGATTCTCAGGAGGAAAAGGTTGAGTAACAGCATAAAGGAAATGGGTTTAAAGCATGGAAATAATAAAAAAGAGTCGGTCAGGGGTCATGAGATAAAGATAAAACTACATAATCTTCAATAAGCGCCACGAAATCAGAGAGCTGTGCCGTCATTGTGGTCATCACAACAGACATGAATCATTATGAGGGAGGAAGATGGAGATTGGAGGATGAAAGAAATGGAAATTCTGCAGACACTGAGTGATAAAGATAACGCATAAAAGAAAAGGGGAGAGAGAAGTGTCAAACATTAAAGAGAGTAGAGGAAGAAAGGGGTGACTGGGGAGGAGAGAGTAAAGAGTAAAAAAAGATGGTTAAAGGACAGAAAAGGATAAGGAAAAGCAGAAACTGTGATACATGGAAAGAGCGAACACTGACAAGGGTTGAAGACATGAGCATGAGAACTGCAAAACACAGGAGGTGATAGGAGAGAGAAGAGGTATAATAAAATGAGAACTTTTGGGATAATTTTCACAGAGGATCAGAGTCGGCAGATTATCGGCCTGGCGGATTATCGGGGCTCATTTTTGGCGTTTTTCCCGATTATCTGTATCGGTGTTTTATTTTGTTGATCGTCGATATTACTAGTTGAGGTAAAGTGTGAGTAATACACTCAATCAACACAAGGAAAGGCAGTCTGCCATACATTCAGTGAAAGTGTCCGCATGGGAGGGCTTTGTAAAACTTTGGGGAACTATTTTTATCCATTCATTTTTTTATTTTAATTTTCACTTGAATTTATAAAAATGTTGCAGAAAACTTGCTGTTTAAGTTTTGATCAAATATTTGTTAAAGGCATTGAAACAAGGTTATTTGTGTTGGAGTTTGTTATATTCCAAATTCTAGATTTCAACAAAATTATTTTTTTTATTAGAAATACATATCTGTCCCACATATCGGTTATCAGTCACATGAAGTACTAATAACCGGTATTGGTATCTGCCCTGAAAAACCAATAACGATCGGCCTCTACACAGGATGTGGCAAGAGAAAGGAGGAAGAGCGAGAGGAAAGGAGAGAAGAGGTGGCATGAGATATGATGGGAGACGGGAGTGGAAGCCTGAGAACAAAGATATTTGACAAGTATTATTTCACCATTTGTCTTACTTTACGCCGGAGGGAATGTGCTTGTTAATATAACTTGGGTGGAGATACAGTTTAGAATAAGAGGATGAAGGAGAAAGGCTGAAAACCAAGAGATAGACAAAAACTACAGAAGGAGCTGAGACTGAAATTAGATGAAGACGTGCAGGGAAGGAATGACAAAAAACGTTAAAAGGAGAACAAAAGATTTACATGAGACTTGTTGCCTCTGTCTGTGCCTGTTTGAAATGGTTTATATTATCATCATTTATGCCCAGACAGCCCTAAAGATGAATCCTGGGAGACAGAAACAAAGCCTGTGCCTTGTTTATGGCCTCACCCACTTCCCTTGTTTTAACACTCCCACTTCTCATCCACTAACCTTTCTCCTGAGTCACACTCCCCTCTCTACTCCTCTTCCTGCCTCCACCTCCCACTGCCCTCTCTCTTTTTCCTTCTGTGGTTAGGTTTATTCAGGAAACCCCCCAAAAGCTTCTCTATCCCCTGGTCTCTGTCTTTTCCTTTTGTCTCATTCATTCACTTTTCTTTTCTCATCTCATGTTCTTCCCTCTCCAGGTTAAAATGAACTTGAAATACACAGCTGAAACTTTGTGTGTCACATCTTAAAGGTATAATATGGAGGATTTTCCTACAACACAATGGCCTAGACTGTTTATATTCAGAGACTCTGCCTATACTTTCTTCTTATTTTGTTGTGTTTGGGACGTTCCTGAGCACAGGATTTTTTAATATCAAACTTGTAGTCCTCATACCCAGCTGATGCTAATTCCAGTGACATCACTTGAGGCAATTTGTCAGACTGTAAAGGTATTAAGCCCCTAAAGGCTTCATACAACTCCTTTCACATAAGCAGTAGTGCTCCCAAAGACCTGTAAATCAACGTTGATGTGCAAAATTTGTGGGGTTCCTCTTTAACAATAATTATTACTTAATTATTAGTTAAGACAGAGCCCTACTGATTGACTTTTTCTCCTATTTAAAAAAATCATTTTAGAACATGAGAACATAAGAGTTGCTTTTTGTTTTGAACATATTTTTTATGTGCAGTTACTATCTCGCATCTTGATCACATTATGATGATGTTCTACAAACAGCAACGGAGGGGAGGGGGGTGAGGTGCAGGAGGAGAGAGAGGGGGGCGTACTGAAAGGGTAAAGGGGGTTACATGAGGATAGATGTATTATTTTCAGACCCACATAATCGTGCCATTGTTTCCTCATCTCTTTATTGAATCCACCTCTCCTGATGGTCCTGATGGATCGAATATGGACTTGTGTTTGTCCTCATCAGCTTGTTGCCAGGCTGCGCATTTGTCACTGTAAACACAGCGACTTCTTCCTAAAGGCTCAATAAAACGACATAGAAGTCATCTGCAGTGTGGTGAGCCTGGCACACATGGGCTTTAGTTTGAGGTTTCTTGTTAATGGACTCGGGGAGCTCATCTGACTCATAATTAAATGATTTACTTCTCATTGCAGCATATTTGTGTTCACTAATTTATTCTCTCACACACACTGTTGCTCCACTCAGTCTTTCTTTTATAGTCTTTCCGCTTCTGTCTTTCCTTTGTTGCTTTTTAGAGATTAGATGATTCAGATCAGCTCCGTAATCAGTAAACCACGTTAAAGCTATTTTAATTACCTTGGCATTTGTTTAGGCACGAACTGGACTGTGTAATCTAGAAAATCTCTTCAGAGGGCCAAAACTTGTTGGAATTGAGATTTCTGTGTAAATTCCAAAATTATTCAATGAGTAAATGTCAGGAACAATTTATGTTGGTCAGCCTCATGTGGCAACATTGGCGTTTTTCCTAGCACAGTTTGACTTAAGCAGCTTTTATCTGTTTAATATTATTTCCTTGATTGACTATCTTGGATTCTGCTTTTTGGGTCTAAAATGATCGTTATTCAGTGGAAGAAAGTTCCTTTAAGCAGCTATCAATAAAACCTATCAATTTGTAGTTGCTCTTATGAACCTGAAGAGAATCATCACCTGAATCTGCCATTTCTCTCAGCTTTAGAGAGCTTATACTGACTTTCAGATCATTTTTTAGCTCTCTGGCCCTCAACTTTACTGTTTCGGTTCACTTTCACTACTCTTCCAATACTTCACCAAACATCAGAAGGAAGCAGTAAGAAAATAGCTGGTGAACCTAGTGGAATATTTAGCAGCTTAAGAGCCAGATATTTTCCTCAGGAGTTGGTGGAGACCAAAAACAGAGCTAAAAGAGAGTGAATACTGAACTTACATTTGCCAGGTGGCCAGAAATATGACTCCCATGCAACTTGATAGCATCTTTAGCATCTTTCAAACGCTTCACCCTCAGTTTGAAAGTCAGGTTTTCTGGGGCTGTTTTTGTTGTTGTTTTTTTGCCTCAAGCAGAAACTGAGATGACCCTTATGACATAATGAGAGTTGTTTTCTCAGATCTTAGTGATTTCTCTCTAGAGCCATATGAAGTGCCTCAAAATTGTACTTGGACCGATACTTTATTGTCCCCATGGGGTAATTTGACTTGGACTCCACAAAGCTAGAGCCGTCAACACATATGGGCACACAACCAGCAAACAGAAGACATCAAAGAGCACATAAAAATACAAAAAACACAAACAGGACATGAATATACTGCCTGAAGCATCAGTCTGACATGTTTGGTTTTGCACTGCACAAAAACCTCTCTAACCTTGCTTATTTTAGGCTACTGTTAAAGATACCAACTGATACAGTCACAAAACTGTTCTTAAGTTTAGTAAAGTTGTCTTTATCCGGTGTCTCTTCCCATTCTTACACCTTTCTGTCTCTCACACACTCTATGTGGATTTTTCAGGAGTTATAATCAGCATTTTTCAAAGTTGTAACATGTGTCTCCTGAAGACCACTCAGTGCCCTGAATCCTATCAGAATAATAATGTTCACGTAAACCCACTGCTGGCCCGTCTGTCTCAGCCACACATGGTCCTAGTTTATGTGTATCCGTCGGCAGAGCCCTTTCACCTCAATTATTTAAGTTGTAACAACACAGAGAAAGGCTGTGATGTATGGATGAATCTAAATGCTCCGGCACTCTTTCAATCACATGTGCTTGTGTGTGTGTATGCTGTCCAAATGGGAATACCCTCATAAAAAGCAGCTTTCGCATTTACATCCTCGCTCATTAACATCAAGGACTGACTGGAGGGGCAGGAGGGCCAAAAGGTCAAACACATAGCTACCTGTTTTTTTTACACTTCTTCAAATCCTGTTGCCTCTAGGCATTACATGTGAGGCTAACTTCACTGTGGTGAGAAAAACTACTGTCGTTCTTAAATGGATCATCAGAAAATCTAAAAGGACTCCATAGTTCAGAGAAATGATGAAGCAGAGTATTCTGCGTGGTTAGTGGTCAGGACATTCAAACTATGAATTCATTATAGACGGATGTGGTTCAATCTATATAAAATATACACAGAAATACTTTGGGTTTTCGGCCTGAACACAAGTATATTTGAAAGCTTTTCTTTGCCTTTTTGGCCTGTCATCCAAATGCAAAGTGAGTTTTAATTCACAGTAAACAGACCTTTTGTAAATCTCCTTGTCAGAATTAATATTTCAAGATACTCCTTTACCACCAGGTAAGCTCTGGTTCTTGAACCAGTTTTGCTCAGGGTTATTGGAACCTTATCAAGGACATGTAATCAGTGCAAGGCAGTGTTGCGTGCTGTTGCAAAATGCACAATGGAAATAAACAATAGTAGCAAAAACATGGATAACACTGTTTACCTCCAGACTTTTTTTTGTTATAACAGGTATTTGTTTTTACCAAAAAATCAAGCAGGGACAAACTATTAACCAGACCACTGCATGCTCTGTTTTTTCTGACATTTTCTCACGTGTCTTCTCTTTGTTGCTTTCTCCATCCTTTCTTTACAGCCTGTAGAATATGACACACTCACAGATGTTGTCATAGTTCGCCCTTAAAGTCAAGGAAAACCTGCTATTTTTGTTTCAACTGAAAACCAACTTTTCAGGTTCTGTACCAATTTATTTTTGGTTAAAATGCTCTGAATAGTTCAAAATAAGGTGCAGAAACAAGAACAGATCCAGTTCCAGGTCTGTGAAAAAGGAGAAAGAGTGTGTGTCATTTTTTCCTTTGGATTTCGTGCATAGGCAGATGTGGCCACATAGTTCTGGCTGTAACCCTGCTAACAGGACTTCTTAACTTGTTTACACATAAATGAACAGTTACTCTTGCACTATATTCAGGAACAGAGGCGTCAGAGTGCAGTACAGAGGTCACTGCAATGGGAAGCCTTCTGAAAATAGCTTTTTTTCAGGCTTGTATTTGGCCAACATCTATTTTGCAGCTTGATGGTTTGGCGTGCTCTTGACAGCATTTCAGTTGACTTTTTATATTTTAATCCAGGGATTTTTTGCACCAGTGCTTTTGTTGACAGAATTTTTTTTAGCTATGGAGGAAAAACATTTTCATAAAAAAACTGTCTACACGTGGACAAGGCCCTATGATGAATACATAAGTACAGTATGAACACACACATACACACACAAGAGAATGACTGCTTCTTTGTCATGAAGGCTGATGACAGTAATCCATCATCTCCTTAAATGTTCCTGTTTTTCTCCAGATCAGTTTAAGATAAATATGTATTATCTCATGGGTTTAACTGTCGCTGAAATGTGTTTGTGTGTATTTTAAGTGAAGTATAACTCTTACCATGTGCAGATGTTCTCCAGGGATTTGTACTGGTTTCCATTACTTTCTGTCCACAAACACACACACACTCTAATGCACAGTTGCAAAGTCCATAACTGGAATGTCAAGGTTTTACCTCTTTGAGTTGAGGGTCACTTATCATCTGTGTGTACATGCTTGTGTATATGTGTGTGTCTGCACAAACAGCAGCTTTTACAAGCTTTAACAGATTTCTGTCGGCTGGTTAAACTCCTGTAAATGCCCGTTTTTCTTTTCCACTTATTGTATCCTGGAAACTAGAAAGAACATGGGGAAAACTTTCATTGTCAACGGGATCAGAATCAGGGCTGGTGCATCAGTATCAGCTACATAAAGCCTTATACTGTAAACAAACGTTCCTATCATTTGTTTGTTATATCTGGTCACACTAATTGTCGGCTGGCGACACAAGAGAGGCATAAAACATTACATTTAATCTTGAACTAGTATTTTGTTGAAGATGAAGATGAAGAGTAGCTTTCTGTGCTGAACAGCATTGACACTGCTCATAATATACGTATATTCAAATGTCACATTGTGTAGATGCAATATGCAGGACAAAAAATCACTACATTATGATTGAATGGATCAGACTCAGTATTGGCATATTGGTCTCTTAGCAGAACTTCTGACTTGTCATAGAAGGAAAAGCACAGGTTTTACTGATAATATTAATGAAGTCTCTGTTCTATTTAAGTATTCAGGTAAGCGGTGACAGTGTGAGCCAGTATACACAATACAAAAAAAAAGACAAGAAAATGGAATTCAGCCATCATCAATTTTATTATTTACACCTGTTCTGTTCTCACTGTAACATGTCAAAATAACATCTGTGAAAAAAGCCTACTGTCCATATTAACAAGGACATATCAAATTGGAAGTTCAAATACAGTTACATGACATTTAATGGTTAGTCTGTCTTCTTTCTGTCTGTTTTCAGGACCTGGACAGTCTCCAGATTCAGCTGGAGGAGGTGCGTTTCTTTGATCTGTTTGGCTACAGTGAGGAAGAAGGAGGATGGCTCTGCTTCATGTGTAACAACCCAGAGAAGGCCACAGGTACACATACACACACACACACACGCACAAACACTCTTTAAACACAGGTTGAATTATATAACCATGGTTAGAGTACACATACAGTAGTTTAGTGTACAACCAAGTTGCTGTCATACAAGCAGAGGTGTTTGTGAAAAAGCACATTATTGTCTTTGACAAAAATAAATTAAATTTCAGAATTAAAGATTGTTTTCTTGGCAGCAGTTAAACTAGAAAATGAATAGTAATAGTTGTAGCATTCACACCCGGGACAAATGACTTTTGGCTTTAATCAGCTCCAGCTTGAAATTATTCTGAAAAAGGTGAGGCAGAGAGGACAAACACGAGGAAAAAAAGGCAAGACTGTGATAAATTGACCCTCTCCACCTCACATATTCTTTCCTATATTAACATCAAATTACTCAATTTGACAGACTACATTCCAGTGTGGTTTCCCCTGAATTACCCCTCGTCATCTTCTCTGAACAGAGCAAATGTAAAGTGGGATCTCACTTTCAATCACATCACCAGCTTTCTTGGGCACAGTTGTGTTTCCCATGGGTCTGGTGGTAAAACCATCACAGAGCTGAGCTCCCTGGGATGTTTTCCCTCAAATGGACTGATCTTTTCCCAGAACAGCTGAGGAAATGGAGCAAAGAGCAGCTCTTATTTAATAGCTGCCAGTGTGATTTGAAGGGTCACAGTAATCAGTCAGTCAGTGCCATCGTGATTCACTTCTGATTAGTTTACTTTGGACCAGTGACCCCCCCTTCGATTCACAGGCACTTTTTGCTGATGGAGTCAGACTTGGAGTGGTGATCAAATCCTTAAATCACAGATTACTCTGTGTGTGTGTGTGTGTGTGTGTGTGTGTGTGTGTGTGTGTATGTGTGTGTGTTTTGTGTGTCTACTCTACACACTAGAGACTTAAAACTGTATACAATGTGAGCAAAACATTAAAAAAAAAAAAAAAACAAAACATATGAAGCACATTAAAAAGCATATGAAAACAACTCTTATACACTACAGCGGCTCCTCACTATTTAGACCTTTTTCGGCTTTATCAGTCTTGTTAAGCATCTCTCCCCTGTTGCCTTCTTGTATTCTCTCTTGTTTCTCCACTGTACCAAACAAAGAAAAACACCAAATAAATATGCAGTTGAGTGACGAGACAGTAAATTTACAGAGTCTATAAATCAATGAGTGACAGTTTAGATTTAAGGGAATGAGAGAGGAGAGAGATTTGACAGCATTTTGGAAAGAGGCTTTAGATCTGCGTGTAAAGTATCTCTCTGTCAGTCTCTGTCACATGGAAGCAGTTATAAATTATGTAAGAGGAGGGCAGTTTGTGACGGATATTGTGTTGAGATTAGGAAAAATTAGGGAAAAGAGAGGGAGTGGAGATGAAGTGAAAATAAGAAAGACTGGCTTCAGAGAAAATGAATCAATAAAGTGTAAGTTTCCATCACAGCAACATGGGGTTTTTCAGGCTCTGCTGTTTAATGGCAGCTTATAAGAAGCCAGCTGGTATTTCCCAGAAAGTTAAAGCCAGAGGCAGGAAGTCATTTGACAGAGTAAGGATGCAGGCAGATGGGATGCAGTTAAAGTTTAGTGTGTGCATGTGTGTGTGTTTACTTATACTCATGTACTTTGAAGGAAGAAAGGTTGAGATTATAGATGATTACTACATCAGTATTTTACCAGTTTTATGTCATGAAAATGAGAAAAACTATCTGGGTTTTGCAAGTTTTGGTTATTTTTTTCAGGAAAATAACACATGCGTTTTTTTATATTACAAACATTTGTAGTGACTGTGCAATGAAAGATAACTACTTATAAACATATAAGTGGTTACAGTCATGAATTCGATTATATACAGAACAAACTGAGTGGTACGCTGTGGATTTGTCTGACACACCCTTCAAGTGTGATTCCTTCTTCAAAAAAAAAACATTTGCAAAGACGATTTCATTGCCTCCACATCAGCACCACCTGTGGCTGGAGGCATTATGGTATCAGGCTGTCGTCGGTATGTCCATCCATCTTTCCATCGGTCTGTTTGTCCCATTCTGATTAATCCTCGAACTAATCGTCTCGAGAATGTCTGGAGGGAATTTCCTCAAAGTTGGTAGAAACGTCCACTTGGATTCAAAGATGAACTGATTAGATTTTGGCTGTTAAAGGTCAAAGGTCACTGTGACCTTCAGGGTTTCTCCCTGGCTTACAATCAGGAGGAAATGGTACCATCCTGATCATGTGCAACCAGGTGCCGTGCTCCGTGCCTTCAATTGGCACAAGGAAACACGTTTTTTAGGAGTTCTAATAATTATATGACATTAAAAAATGACAGTTATGAATACATTTCAGCCAAATAGTTACATGGATAGTCAACGATGTTTATAATGTGAATCCCCGCGTATAAAATGTTCACGTGTAGTTTTCTGCAGTTGTCCCAGTAATATTTGTTCTTAACTGGAGTAGTAGATCACATGACATGGTTAGCTAATCTTCGAGACTGAGAATATGACCAAATACTGATGTACTGAATAAATTCAAAAACAATTAGATATTGCTGGAAAAAAACAACACAAATGTAGATCTCCTCCTGTTTTGAAACTTTTAAAAATAAGCCCCTGAGCATAAATAATTCTCAGGGGCTGAAAGACCCAAAAGCAACCAACATATGCCCTTTCTCCACATTAAAAGTGTGCATGAAATTGACAGTGTGACACTTTATGACAATGTAACATAAGATGTTTTACTAGATTTCGGTGCTTAAAAAGCAAACAGAAAGTAGAAGACGTCTGAAAGCCCAGTCAGCCCTCGGCCTTATTCACTTGGAAAAGTTCCCACAGTCGTCAGTGTTCATGATGTAAGATGATACAGTGACTGATATATGATCTTGGAATTACTTCATTCGGTTAATTTATATGGAGGCTGTAATAAAGCCGAGTTCACAGCTTTTCATTTTCTCTGTCTTCCATGTCATTGTCTTGTCATCAACTATTTCTGTGGATACACAAACACACACATGCACAGAAGTAAACACACACATCAGCTTGCCCGATCCAAACAGTACAAAAGCCGAATGAAAGCCATTCTTCCAGCTCTGCAGCTCAGAACAAACCAGTGTAATCACTGAACCAGCTGAATGACTGCAAGGAACTGATGATTTCCTTTTAGATTCATGCCAGTCCCTCTACATTACAGCAGGATTTAGAGAGGGAATAATAGAAGTTTCCCACTGGGATTGTGTGATTGGAAGCGTGTGTGCATTTGGATACATGTGTTTACTGAAGCATTTGTGGCCCTGTACGGCCCTGCTGCTCTTCATGTCTGTCTAGTATAACTTAACTTGTTAGTTTACCCAAAATACAAAAAAATTAGGAGTATTTTTTCAATTTTCTCTTCTGTAATAACTAGCCAAACAGTCTCTGAGAATTTTGTTTATTTGTTTTGGTTTGGTTTGGGATTTTTGCATGCACCCTGCTGCAAAGAAAATGAAAGGAATTGTTTTTGTGGTGTGGATGGCATCGATAAATAAAATTGTAAAAATTCCCCACCATCTTTTTTCTTGACCTCACTGTGAACAGTTGTCATTTGAGCTATTTTCTCACAAGTTCCTTTGAAAATGGAAATACCAGGGGCATCCTCACCCAAGACTGTAAATAATTGACATAGCCATTGTGACATCCACTATTAGTTTGTAAACCGCCATTTTGAAGCCTCTAGTTTGGTAGTTTGATTGTTGCCATCCTGGTTTTTTAAAGCCAGAACTTACCATTTTTGGACAGGAGGTTTGAGCTGTCAAGGAGTGAATGGTAGATCTGACTCACTGACTGTGGATTGCAGACAACCTTTCACTCCAGCAGCCCTGGCCTTGAATTTGCATAATTTTGGGCCTCAGTAAAACGTAATTAGAGGACTTCTAAAAATTCACCCCATATAAAGTTGCCATGAATGTTGAAATTAGCTACAAAGACCAAAATAGTGTTTGTATCAGGCTCTAAACATGTTTCTTTCTGTTGTGAAGTTGGGCATTTTATCATGAGTGTTTATGGAGATTGACTCACATTTGGAGTTAGCTTCAGGTGGCCATGAGCTGAACTACAGTTTTTGGCACTTCTGCAATTAAAATCTTTTCAACTCCAATAATAGCAGCCAAGCACATACAGCGTATGGCCAGTGTATTTACATCAGACTTGTATTTAAAGTAATCTCTCTGTTGTTGAACCAATAATATTCCTACTGTTTTTCATGTTTACATTTATTTCCCAAATGAAGCATAAGTGCATTAAACTACCCAAATAACCCAGCACATTACTTTGAAACCTGGGTTTATTAAAACACATCAATTTTGTAAACTTAATTGAAGCAACCACCCGTCATGAAAGACATTTGGCAAAACACAACATTACAAAATCACTCTAAAATGTGCAATGTATATGTAGAAGAGCTGAAATCATCATCATTAAACCTGTTAAAAACAGCACATATTGCATCACTGTATATGCTGTAGCTAACACACAAACACAGACAGCTGTTCACCTCAGCATGGAGCTTTATCAGTGATGAGTTTTTATTGAAACAGGAAATGAGCACATTCCAGGGCTAATAAGCTTCAGTGACTTTGTATGTGTGTGTGTATACATAGAGACAGCATGCACTTGTGAACTTGAGTCAGAAACAGAAAAATAAGACGTGGAGTTACTTCATGTGACTTGCCAGTCTGTGAGTTTAGCATTAGTTCTGACAAGAAATTCTCCCACTATGGCTTTGAATTTACCCTGCAATTTATTCAAACAGCCCTCTGTTAAATGATTAACCCCTTTGAGACCTTTACCACCTGAGGCCTGACATTTTTGTGTCAGTCACATGAATGAACTCAGTGGCCTGAACCAACCATATCAGCAACTGATCATTAGTCAGCTGTCAACAGTCAGCTACATAACTTCAAGAAAAAAGGGCTACATAACACGCAAAATATCGATACAGTACATCATTTCCTTATTGTCTATATACAGTACATACATAATGTAGATATTGGTTAGCATGCCCCCAGTTTGGAGAGGCAGGCTGTAGTCTGACATGGAAGCTAAGCAATGTACTGCTGTGGAGTGGTCAGCAAATAAAACGTATTTTAGCCACCTAAATAAAAAATCAATATCACTTTGAGTGTACGCTATATTTATAATATTTTCAGTGCTTTACCTTAATGTCTGACGGGGCCTTTATAGCACGCTGAACACAGGAGCTGCTGATCTCCAATTGCCTCTATTGTTTTTTTTGTTTGTTTTACGGCGTGACTCTGGTGTTTGAAAGGGTTATTGTGGATTCATCAAAATTATTAAAAAATAAAAACTATTAACTGACCCGGACAGCAGTAGAGTCTGGTGGCTTTGACGAAAGCATTAAGGGGAAACTAAAGCTGTTAATGGCTTATTAACGGTCAGAAATGACTGTCTGCATCAAGGTAGAGTGGTTAAAATGCTCTCAAAATAGATACTTGAACTGGTATTGATTACTTTTAGATGAGACTTTTAGGTGGCTAAAACCCATGCCTGCTTCTCTGAAATGAGGGCATGCCGACCGACATCTACTGTATGTAACACACCAAGTACCTAAATATATATGTACCTCATACAGCCCTACTTCAAAAGATCTGACTTTCACTTTAATACACTTTGACTCAAAAAACTTGCAGCCACTGATGGATTCAACCTTTATTTGGAATTTTGCACAAAATTTACTGGATTGCTCAACAGCTAAAAAAAAATGAAAATTACACAAAGTCATCAAAATGAATTGAGGCAACTTCCTTGCAACCTCAGTGGATTTACAGGAAATATGTTCTCAGTTTGGATGAAAAAACAACTTTGTAATGTTTTGCACTTTTTATTTCAGGTCAGTAATCGTGCCACGGTGCCTATATCCATGCCATCAAAATTTGGAAACAAACTCTTTGCAAATTCAAATAATTCATGTAAATGAAACACTACTCAAATGGTTTATGAAGATGTGAAACATATAAACAGCTCTTTCACCAAAATTTAAATGTCCATGAAACAAGCCCACAATGATGTAGTCAAGGCCAAGAAAACAAACCAAATCTGTCCACTGGAAACTTTCTTACTCGTCCAACTGAAAGCTGTCCAGCAACATCCAGTACATGAAGTCAAGTTACAGTAAATGACAGCAATGACTCATCTCATCTCACTGACACAAATGTAACAACTTTGGACCCAGTGCAATTTGGATTTGGAACATTTCACTTGTAGTTGACCCACTTTTGTATTTTTATCATAAGCGTAGCCTGTAACACCTCCCATATTTACCATGTATACATGCTGTTCACATTACCAGCTGCCACCGGCCAACATTTCACTTTATAAAGCTTTATATTGCTTTACCATAATAAAAACTTGCTGTTACTTTGCCCGAGTGGCTCCCTGCAATCACACACAAGTAACTAGCTGCTCTTTTGTGTTTAATGGTAAAGGAGAGAAGAGAGAAAGGTGAAGTGTTTTCCATTGTGAAGGCCAAAGTGGAGCCAGTGGTTACTGCAACTCTGTGATGCTTTATGATATACTGTTGAGTTTAACAACTGGAATGCCTTTGAAGTAACTGGTAATGAGCAGAGTTGTGTGCGCGCGTGTGTGTGTGT
Organism: Plectropomus leopardus; assembly: GCF_008729295.1. Taxonomy (NCBI): domain Eukaryota; kingdom Metazoa; phylum Chordata; class Actinopteri; order Perciformes; family Serranidae; genus Plectropomus; species Plectropomus leopardus. Next base: position 11,094,883 of record NC_056467.1, on the reverse strand, counting down.
GTGTCTGTGTGTGTGTGTATGTACGCATGCCAGAAAAAGGTATACAGGTTCAACATGCAAGCTCTCTCGTTATCCTCTGTTGTTTCTGGCATTGTTGAGTTTTTATTTTTACTTAGATGGCTACAACATGCTATCACCCAAACACCAAACTTACCTCAGAAGTGACTGGTTTGTGTGAAACCACTAGAAACAAGAATAATGTAACTGCCTTTAAGGGACAGTGTATAAGATTTAGTGGCGTCTAACAGAGAGGATTGCAGACTCTAAACCGCTGAAACTTCTCCCAGGAAGAATTCCATCAGTGTTCATTGTTTAGGAGGTTTTCAGCAGGAGCCAAATTGTCCGCAGAGGTCTCTGTCTCTCCAAAACAAACCAACCAGGTAATTAAAATTGATAAAAACACTAAATAATACAGCCATTTTATTTGAAAAAGCAAAATCTTGAATGGCCCAATTTAGAGCCAGTGTTTGGATCATGAGTTCTGAGCTACTGCAGAAACATGTCGGTGAAACATCACGATCTCTGCGTGCGATAATGTGTTATTCTAAGGTGCAATCACAAGGATTCTTATTTTCAGTTGATTATACACTCAAGAAATTTTACTTATTATATTCTATTGTCAGCCAGTATAACCGCCAAAATCCTACACATTGGACCTTTCAAGTCGACTTTCAGGACACACTTCAACATGTGCATATATACCCTTCACTCCCTCATGCCTCTACACGTATATTTGCACACACATTCACTCATGTCTGGAAGACAGATCCCCGGTTTGCCAAAAAAAAGATGGATCCCCTAAGAGAAACTCTCAATCATTTCACCATCAATCAGCTAAGACATGCTGGACAGAGCGTCTCACCTCCAGGAATTATGTTGCAAATTCAGGAGATTCCCTGGCTAAAGAGAGGCGTTCATCATGCTGTGCCAAAGTTTAAGTGGGCGTCATTACCACAGATGATTTGAACTGTGCTGAAATGATTTAAGACAGCAATTCTCAATGGTGCTGTTAGATATTCTGGTAATATCATCAGGCAGAGTTGCGGTTGTAGGGGAACATGTCTGCTAATGCCTTGTTATTGACATGTAAAGGTTTCATGATATTTATAGCATAGGCTTTGCCATGTGACTCATTTGGCTCTTTGCAGTCAAACATTGATTTAACTGTTTGTTTTTGTCCTCTATTCTGAGACATTTTTTCTGCAGAGCTAGACATGTTACAAGTAGCAGTTTTTTCTTGGTAATGACTTGGCATTTTTTCCAGTTATGAAATTCTGAAACTTGACATTTAACACGACAGGAGAGTGGGGGGTTTACTTGTTTACAACCACATTTTTTCCTAACTTTGATAGTTAACAAGGGTGAGTAAGTGCACGGTCGACAGTGGTTTAAACCCATAGTTGTCTTCCACGATACATCTCACTGTTCTCACTGTTCTCACAAAGCCAATAACAAACACTAAATCTCACACACATTAGCACACAAATGAACTTGTACATTGTGAAAGGCAAACAAACTGACAAATACAAACAAGGCCGTCTCATCTTTGGGCCTGAGGGCATTATTATGCTTGTTTAGAGGCACAGCTGTTTCTGGCAAGGATTTTGGTTGAACACTTGACTCCTGTCATAGTTTTAAAACCCTGTCAGTCACTTTCATGAAGCTAAAAAAGGAGCACAAGGGCAAAAGCAAAGTGGCCTTATTTAGATTCAGAAATAAAATTTGTTATGGGTGATCTGATGACATGTGGACAAATATAAATAGAAGCGTGAATGCAGCAGAAACATGACGACACATGGGGACCTGATCGAATCCACTACTGAGACAATTGTGACTCAGTGTGTCCATGCGTGTCATTTTTGTCCTTGTCTCGCTGTTTGACGTCAGCCTGTCTGGGACGAGGAAACTACAGTTCTTGCCCGAGGCTGACAACAAACCCAGAGATCACTTTCCAGGTGTCTGCATCAAAGCAAAGAGACGGCACGAGACACAGTGATTTATGCACCTGACAAGTTTATTTCTGCACCCCCAAAAATAACAGAAATATTTGTTAGATGATGCAGAAGATCTGTTGAAACAGGCTGACAGGAAGTCAGTGTGCAGAGGACACACACAGACTAATTATTTAGAAAGAATGTAAAGGCTTTTCTCAGATGATTGACATCCCACTGACTTATCAGTAAATTATAATAGGTTTCAAATACTAAACACTCATCAGTCATACATTTAACAGTAAATTTATGGATGCATTACTGTTGCATTTTAAACTAAAGGGTCAATTCACTCAAATTACCAGATTAAGAAAGAAAAGGATAGAAAACACACAAAAAAAATGTTCTTTCATGTGCCTTTAGTCATATAACATTGGAGATAATTTTGGGTTCATTGGCCAAATAAACAAAAAACACCCAAAAAAAACAAAGACTAAGTGAGAAAACGTCTTAAAATTTGGGTCAGTTGATCTTTTAAAAGAAAGATCGTGATCATTATGTTTTTGTTATGGCCCTGCATTGCACAGTGTTGTATTGTGTACTGTTTAGGGCAGTGGTTTGGGGTTATTATTGATTAATAAACTATATTTCTTAGTAATTAATCCATTATATGGTCTAGGGAATATCAGAATATACAGTTAAATGCACATAAAAAGTTCTCCATCCCTGAAGTAATTACAGCTTGATGGTATGACAATTTAGTAGGGCTGTCGGTGTTAACAGGTTAATGGCCTTGCAATTCTGAACATAACATATTTTTGTTTTTTATTAATCATGTACTACTATTTTGTCCCTTCAACGCACCCTGTTCAAGCCAGTGCAGCACCTTTCTCCTTCCTGCTGCCACAGTGATGGAAAATAGTGACACTATTGTGCTTTTTAATGGCTCATTTCACTTAAAAGAAACTCACAGATGGTTCCGTTGACAAGTCAAAAGTAGTATGCACCTTGTGTCAAACAAAATTCAAACATCATCAAAGTTCACTGGGTTTGAGCTACCATCAACGAGCTGAGCATACAGGCTCATCTAATCACACTGATGTCAGCGGGCAACCACATTGCCAAAGCCGGACAAGCATGATTTTAGAGTGTGAGCCGCAAATCTGTGGATGAAACTAAATCTAAGAAGTTAACTACAATGTTTGCTAAATGGGTTGCAAATGACTGCAGACTTGTCAGCATCGTGGAAGTTTTGGATTTAAGGGAGGTCATCAGGTTGACACACACAGTATTTCACCGATTAAGCAGTTTGAAGTTGTCTCCTACCTCACAGTCATGTTTTCAATCTATCTAAAATTCAAGAGCATGAAGTAAAGTTCTTTGCATTCATTTGATTTCCAAACACTTTTGTAAGAACTGCTTTACCTTGTTAATATGGACTTCAAAGCGGTTTTAAAATGCGAAATGATGGAATTTTAAACATGCGGTAAAAATGTGATGAATCACAATTTACCATCAAAATTAAGCAATTAATCATGATTAAAAAGGTAAATCGTTTGACCGCACTACTATTTAGTTTGGCCATCCGTCATCTGAAAAATATTTGATTTACGCAGATGTAAGACAGATGACCTTTGAAGATTTGTCTTGTTTGTCGTCAGGCGCCTCTTTGAATCATCTCTCAAGCATGCCCACATATTCACACACTCTCTAATCAGACTGCAGTAATCTCTCGACTGCTTTACTCAAAGCTGTGGATACAAAGAGTGGCTCTGTTTGGTGTACAACATCTGAAGGGTGTACTGGCACCAAATCTAACCAACAGGAGTGTTCTGGTCTGGGGATCTCAGAGTTCACAGTCACACAATCAGTTACTGAAAATTAATCTGTGATGACTCTGACTGATCCTTCATGTTGGTTAGAATAAAATTATTTTTATTCACGCAAATCACCCATATACATAAACACACATTAACACGCATACACACACACACACACACACACACACACACACACACACACACACACACACACACACACACAGGCCAGTACTTGATCCAACTCAGTGCAGGAGGTTGACGTGGGTGAGTGTCTCCAATCAGACCAGACCAGACTGCACTTTGTGGGAGTTTGCCTTTATCTGAACACACACACAAACATGCACACACACACTCAGATGGATGAGACAAAATGCTTTTGCTGATTGAAAGTCATTAATGTTGACTGAAGGTTGATAAGTTCAAGTTTATTTGTGTCCCATAATTTCATACAAGTAGGATTTGTTTTGCCTTAGGGACAGAAAACATCACAACTAAGTAACTATAGAAACAGAAATAAATAAAAGTAAAGGACGTTGAGTCCAGAAAAAAATGAATTAATTAATTAATGTTGTAAGCCTCAGATCAGCACATTGGCTTTGCTGTGCTCTAGATGCACACATGTTAAATGTTATCTCATTTTTGTGGAGATAGCTGTGAGAACGTAAAGAGGGCAGGTGCTTTGTGATCTGCAGGTTTCACCCCACTTGGTGTATTTACTGACATTTACTAATGATGTCTTCAGGATATGACTGACTTCTACTGTATATTTACCCAAATATATGCACTTAATGTCACTGCCAGCACATATCCAGTGCCATAATATTTTCATTTTGTGCAGACATTCCTCATTTGTCGGGCTCCAGACCTTTAAATCTGCCTTCTCCACTGAGGTCAAGTTGAGTGGAATACATGTACTTTATGTCACTTCTAGCAGTTCACTACCATAATATTTTCAGCTTGTGCATACATTCCTCATTTGCCTGGGATCAGACCTTGAATCTACCCACTCCACTGTAAACAGAGTGCAACAAGTTCACAGTTCTGTCTGACATGAGGCAAATTCCTCATACATTGCATGCAGCCATTGGTTTTAATTCATTAGTACATCCAGGGTCCTCAGACTTAAATAACCCATAAATCAGCCAGATTACTTCCTAGATGTGTGCACTGATGCTCTTTTTTGATAAACCATAAATACAAGCTAAATTTAAACGATACTCTATGTTGAATCAAATCTCATCACACATTTGATAGAGTAATGCCACTGAAGATTGTTGTTCTTGAAAATGAAAGCCTTCTCTTTGCAGATGACACAGAAAATAGTCACATTAAACTCAAAGAAAATTAACCATCTCCTCCTCTTTTGGGTTCAAAGCGAGATATTTTGTATAAAATACAAGGCCTGTTCAGCTCTGATTTTTTGGCATTGCTTGAAAATTATCATTGTAAAAGAAAATCCAAACAGGAAAAAAAAGGAAAAATTTGCAGGCCAGATGTAATAATAAATTCGAACCATGTAGGGGGTCTTGTGAAATCGTCTCGTGGGTTGGATTTGGCCTGCCCTGTGGTATCAAAATCAATTTGCAGAGTCCTCAAACTGACTGGTAACTGGTTGGTTACAAAACATGCCACATTATTTATTTCACAACCACTATTTTTGTGCATATTGTTTATGTTTCAGCTTAGATTTCCTGGCAACATACAGTGCTGAACAGTGGCTTATTCAAGCCTTAGATGTCAGACCTTCTCACAACTTGGTTCATGAAGGCATCATAGTGGCAGAACTTCCAGATCAATCTATTGATCATCAACTGCAATGTAAAGTTAATGGGCAAAAACATTTAAAACACATTAGTATATTTTTCTTAGTCTCTTTTTCTTTCTGTTTTTTTGTTTCTTTCTCCCTCTCTGTCTGACCATCTGTGTTTGTGTGGCCCTCTAGTCGTGAACCAGGAGGGACAGCCTCTCATCGAGGGGAAGCTGAAGGAGAAGCAGGTCCGCTGGAAGTTCATCAAGCGCTGGAAAACCCGCTACTTCACCTTGGCAGGAAACCAGCTACTCTTCCGGAGAGGCAAATCAGTACGTAACCGCTGAAAATGAAGCCTCCTCACACATGTACACTGTCTCTTGCCTCTCACTCAGAAAATCTTCAATAATGTTTCCTTGTTCCGTGTCATTTGAATCATGATGAAACTCAGTATGAAACAGTGGAAATCTCATCTCGTGATAAGCTCAACTGTCCCTCAGGAGCATCCGGTGAATCGGACTGTAACAAACTTTGGCCCCAGTAAGGACTCTTGGGGGATTCCCAAGGCCAAAGCATGATGCCGCAACATGAGTCACTCTCACCCACTTTAACTCAAAACAGATATCATTACGCACACAAGTAGCAAACACAGAGCAGGAGGTACTGCCTCGTACAGTGTGTGTGAGTGAAAAAAAGACTATTTTCATCTGAGCAAAGGTGAGGAGATTTCCCTGCGGGTTCCAACAACACAGATTTTCTTCCAACTTCCCCATGTGTGCTTAAGACTTACTGTAAGGTCGAACAAAGGCTGAAGTCACTAATAAGAGCTGTTGTGCAAAGGGAAAGTTTGTTTTATCAAAACACAGCAAAAGCAGTACAATGAAAAATCTGCGAAGTTCAGAGGTCAAAAAAGCTTGCTAAAAAATAAGTTTAAGTTTGATTTTATCCAGCTGACAAAAAGAAAAATATTGTCTTTCAGCTTGGTTTGTGAGAAAATCAGATTTATTGTGAAATTTTACTACACCTGTGTGTATCCGTGCTTATATCAGGGTTCATGGCAGTCTTTTACAAGAGTGAAACAATTAATTATAATTGAAATAATTTCCACAGCCAACAGGGGATCTGGTGTCCTCTGGATCTTTAGACATGTTTATACAATCACTTTCCAAAAACTAGCGAGAGGCACGACATCACAGAGAAGTATCTGGAAACAGAGGGGGTATTCTCTGGTTGAAATGCAGAAGTAGAGTTGAGCTTTTTTTTTACCTCCTAACAATAGTCTTTGTGCTCCCATCCAGATGGTAATGGATTCCTCTCGTTTTGCAGCAGCCACAAATTGGAAAGGTTTTGCGTCTTTGTTCTCTGAGCTCGGTCCGTCTTTGCCAGCATGTTCTGGAGGTGGTTGGTATGTTGTGAAAGACCTTTTCCCAAATGGGGAGTGAGATTAAGATCCAAAAAGTATTGTTTTCTGTACGTTGATTGGTCAAGTAGCTTTGACACACTGAGAGGTTTGAAAACATTCCCCCAAACCACACAAAGCTAAGTAGTGTATCTCACACTGGTAGTTAGATTGATGCATTTATTTCCACAAGCATTTACCAAGTGCATCAAATATTCTGAACAGAATATTGAACACCTATTTTCTCTATATTGTCACTTAGTGCCAGGTTTATCCATCACTAAATGCTGTATTTTATCCTCAAAGGAATGCTTCACCCACAAAATGAACATTTCTATATCAGTTAGTCACTCTGTCTTAGGTCAAATTCGGGAAGAAAATATTTTCTCGCATTCCTCTACGGTGAACATGGAATACAAAATATCAAAACATCAGTTTACGAACTCTCACAAAACTCGTGCAGTCGTACGCTCAGTGCTACCCAAACACATTATGCATTTTCACTGAAACCTTGCTATTTTAAACACTTCTGCATGAACAGTCCCAAACCTGCCTGCCTGGGCAAGTGTGTGCATTTGATAAATGAGACTTGAATTACAGTGCATGAGTTGAGTGTACATTTGTAAACTTAGTTTTGCTGTTAAATGCGACTCCCTTTAAGTCCAATCCATCAATAATTTTGTAGTTTGGAATCCTTATTCACTTTGCAGGCATGTGAGATAAACACAAATTCAGTGTAACACCGGGGGAAGTAAGTGATCCACAAATGATTATTTTGTGGATAAAGTATTCACTTGATTTGGACCAGACAGAGAGTGATGGAAAACCAAAGACAGGTCTCGACTTCAATTTCACAAGTCGGCATGCAGGAATACAAAGGAAGATAGAGACAAAGAGAGGAAATGAATATGTACACCCTATCCAGTTTTATCTGACAGAACCTTGGACATTGTGTTTCTTATCAATATGACATAAAGGAAGCATTATTTTTTATTGTTTCTGCTACAGGCAGCCATTAGTTTCTGTTTATTTTACTGTTAATACACCTAAAACTGGCTTGCATTAAGTAATCCATTACTGTGAATATTTCTTGTGTCTTTGGGTTTCTTGAAGGCACGATATAAATCTAAATTATTATTAATATTAATAATATTACTAAATCTTGTCATATTTTTGTTAAAGTTCAACTGATTAAACGCTCATTGCTTAGTTATGGTGAACTCACTTACTCTGAGATGCTCCAAATCCAGCTTATCATTTATTTACAGGATGATTTGTTTTGTCTGAAAATATGAGCAGAAGAGAAAAAAAAGGCAAGCATGCACATTGTGAAAAAAGATGATTTGGACAGCTTACAGAATGGTTCTGTTCAGCATCATAGTTGTATAGTTGTAGTGTTGTGAGTGTCACTGCCAGTCTGAAAAAATTAACTTCTTAAAGAAAACAAATATGAATAATGATATAATTGTATCATAATATTATTATTTTTTTAAATTGCCATCTCAATAAATACAGACAAAATTACATTAATCTCTTTGGACACCTTGAATATTTTTTGCAATCCAAAGGATGTCAAGTTTTTCATTTCATACCAGCACCATTATACTAAAATGCAAGCTGTCAAATGCAAGGAAATAATTAATTAGTTACACATTAAAGGTACAAAGCACTAGCAAAAAAAAGGTTAATGCAGTGTGTTTGGTTAGTATTATGATTCATCATTTTAGCGTCATGCGTCTATTTGAATCACTACATGAATCCACTGACATGAATATTCTGTGGGACACATCAGACCCACAGCACAGCCAGCCGGGAGGTAAAACTGTGAACACACACACACACACACACACACACACACACACACACAGACACTAGATAGACAGGATGTGGAAAGTTGCCACAGGTCTTGCTATGTGGTTATAACCACATAGCAAATGATGGAATAAGGGGACATGGCTGTGGTGCAATACACACACAACTACATTCATAAGAACCTAGATGTGCTGTGCAGCAGTTCTGGAGGATTTCATTTCCTGTCTTGGAAAAGCAGCAGAACAAAGTGTAATTGTTCATCCCGTGGGTGGTTTGCTCTGAGGTAGCACACACTGGAAACAACACTGTGACACATTATTGTGATGCTGAAATGATACGGCTACATCTGACATTGTGGCAACAACACCTATTGATATGTTTAAAATGAACAAGCTTAAATGACGAAAGGTTTGTTTAAACAAAAATTACATCACTAGGAGCTGAGCCTGTTGTCCAGCTCCAGTGACTAAAATCTGTAGTCTGGTTAAAATACACAGTTTAAAATGGCCAGAGTTTAAGAAGTTAATTGTAAAAATTTGGCTTAAAAGTAAATTTAAATCTATTTCTGACAGAGGGTATTGTACTTTTTTAAAAACTTTGTTTGTACTTTTTATTGCACAAACTTACAGCTATAGTTACAGCATTTACCAAGAACAAATGCACAAAGCATTTGCTTTTTTATTAAGATCTCTTTTCCTGAGCCTGCATACACTCACATGCTGTTCATTTCCACGTGATATGGAGCATCCATGAACTACACAAAGGCTTTGGGAAAATGAAGAATTGTGTGGTTTTATTTTTATTTTTATACCTTTCATTATCTGTCCTCCCCACAGAAAGATGAGCTGGATGACATCCCAATTGAGCTGAGCAAGGTGCAAAGTGTCAAGGTGAGGAATTACATTGTGATCATCCCTCAAGAAACTGCTCCCAAAACTTTTCATCTTCACCACTGATTGCATGTTTTTGAATAAAGAGTGGTTTACCTGGTCTCGTGGCTGTGGTTTTACTTTTAAAGTAGGTTACATTTAATATCATCTTAGATTATAGATTAGATTACAGTGTGCTCTGTGGATGCTTTAAATCCTCTTCTTTCAATTTCTGTAATTTAAGAAGGCAGATTACATTCCCAAATACTGCTACAGCTGGACAATGAAAACATAAATTAGTTAGAAAGAAGGGAGCTACATAAAAGCAAAACACATCGGCTTCAAAAAACACAGCAGCATCGCTCGCCAGAGGCAGAAGTCAGAGTTTGGCATCTTCTTCTTCTCATCTTTCTTATTTTTCTCCATAGGTGGTAGCCAAGAAACGGCGTGATAGAGGGCTGCCGCGGGCTTTCGAGATCTTCACTGACAGTAAGACCTACGTGCTGAAAGCTCAGGATGAGAAGCATGCTGAGGAGTGGCTGCAGTGCATCAACGTGGCCGTGGCCCAGGCCAGAGAGAGAGAGAACAGAGAGGCTACCACGTACCTGTAAGAGCAACAGTAACACAGAAGAGGACGTACTCTGTACAGACTACTGACAGTAAGGACCACGTATACAAACTCATACATAAACAAACAAACGCTGAGTAATATTTGTTCAGCTGTACACAAAAACACACAACATCCACTGCCAGTAGCATAACTTTATTTCTGTAATTATTTGTATATAACACCTATCAAAACAAACAAACGTATGCAAGATTTTTTAATACTTTAAATAAACCAGCAATAACAGACTATATGTATCCAATCAGAATGGTTACATTTTCAAAGCTTACTGTTACACCATGAACTCATGATAAATATATGTTACAGTACATAAGTGTTAAGGATTAAAGTCACACATGATCTTCACCTGACTGTATCACACAGTGAGGACATTTCAGCTTCCTCTGCTCGTGGCCAGATACGACTGCAAGTTTCAGCAACCAAAAAAAAACCCAGCATCTGTGGAAATGTGGGATTTGTGAGTGTAATGACCCATGATGATTGAGATGAATATGAGGCCAGAGTAGTATTTAGCAATAAAGACTTCATAGGAGCACAGACCTCATAAGGACTTGAAGCAATAATGAGACTGAACAGATTCTCTTGAAAGCAGGAAGGATGAAGGGGAGCCTAATGGACTTTTTTTTTTTTTTTTTTTTTTTTTTTTTTTTGTGTGTGTGTGTGTGTGTGTGTGTGTGTGTGTGTGTGTGTGTCTGTGTCTGTGTGATAGAGAGTATGATGTAGTCTTAGAAAAATAGTTCAACATTTTGGAAATTATGTTTCTTCATTTTTTTGCCAAAAATTAGATGAGAAAATCCATAGCACACTCTGTTGGCTTCAGCTTCATATTTACTGTACAAACATGTCGGTTAGCTTAGCTAAGCATAAAGGCTAGAAACGGAGAAAAAGCACATCTAGCTCTGTCTTAAGGTAAAAAACAAATTGTCATACCATCACCTCTAAAGTATACCAATCAACAACTTACAATGATTTTGTTTAATCTGTACAAAAAACAAAGTGAAACTAGAGACCATCTTGCGACCATCTAAACGTTGGGGGGGCAATGCCCCCTTCTATCTTCCTACCCCCCTATTTCCACCATCCTCGCTTGAACCACAGCCTTTATTGGGATCTCAACAACACACCTGTAAAGATTCTTGACTGCATCTTGCATGTTTTTGTAACACTATTACAGTGACAAAACTTCTCTGCAAACAGACAGACAAATGTATAATCACTTAGAAAAATACTCAAAACCACTTCTGTGGTAGTTCCCACTACTATAGTTGTCTCCAGAACACACAAACACACACACACACACACACACACACACACACACACACACACTTCCACTCCACTCAGCTTTCACTTTGTAATTTTGTTCAGTACCAGAGTGTACTTGAGCAATCATCTACACGGCATTTGTTTATGTTGTTGCTACAGTGTTGAAAAGTGCACCAACTGCAAGATTTCAGGCCCATACAATGGAGTTGACCTTCATATTATGCCTGCTATTGTTTATATTTTGGAGTCAGTGTCAAGACGGATCCTTTCACCCACCTTCCTATTTTATCACATGCAGAGCGCATACACAGATTTTGAGGAGGGATTGAGAAATGCCTCTGCAACTTAACTCTTAACTGCAACTTAACCTGACTCTTCTCCTCTTTGCCCTTTGGGGTAGAGTAAGTCAGATGGTCCAAAACCCAGCACTTAATGATTATCTAGCACTGACAAAGTTGTGTGATGTTGTATGTTGATTGTCATCGTAAGTAGTGATACTGAGATTGCTGAATCTCAGATGCTGAGATCGCTAGTGGTTATTACTTTGGTTTCCAAAAAAAAAAAAGGGGGGGGGGGTGGGGCACTTCTTCTGCCACTAGACAGCAATACCTGTGACCAATCACACCTGAAGCACTTTTTGCACTTACTAAGGGTTTTTTCCTTAAGTCTAAATTCTTGCTTGTGTTGTACGTCGCTTTGGATAAAAGCGTCTGCTAAATGAAATTGTAGAATTGTAGAACTCGCCAGCCGCAACTCATGTTAGACAGCAGTCCACTTTTGTGTTTTGGTACGGTTGTTTTAACTTCTGATGCGAACTGTTCCTGAATACACATGAAATGTCCTCCAGATCACATATTCAAGTGGACTCAGGCCTGGGTGTGGTACACAGTGTTTGCACTAATTGAACGAACTGGACTCTGTTGTCTCATGTACTTGGATCCAGGCCCAGGTCACTCATGTGAAAGCCTCCCAAAACATCTTTACCTTTGGACAGAGCCAGACAAGCTCCCTGTCTCCAGCCTTTATGCTAAGATATGCTGATAGCTGCACAGACGTGACAGTAATATTGATCCTCTCATCATCATCATAAACAAGACAGCAGAAAATGTGGAACTATTCCTTGTGAAATATGTATGTATATATATTCAATCCAGTGTTTTGAAATAATTTCTCTCATGTTTGTTTTTTGTATTTTTGATTTATGCTATATTTTTATCACTAGCAAGTTTTACCCCAGTCAGTGGGCAACAGCTCAAGTTGAGCTTTTTAAAAATCAGAAATGTTTCATCTAACATGTAAGAACACCTTGATGAAGAAAACACTTTGACCCAATTTTCTGTTTCTGCTCTTGTACTAAAGGAACTTGTTGAGCAAGTCCCCGAAGACTTAGAGCAGCGTTCAGATTTCTGTTCTTTTGCAATCTTAATACTGTATGGTGCAGGCTATTTTTGGCTTTCCGAACAAGAAACGTCTGCAACAATTCACTCTATGTTTTACGAGGAGCGGTGTCAACTCAACTGTTGCTTAACAGTGGAGTTTGGACCGCAGGTTTCTAAGAAAACAATGAAGTGAATTAGTGGTTTCCTTGTGGATTTAGAGACAGTGCCAGTTCAGTCATACTGATTTAATTTCGATCGACGATTCAGTGAAGGTTTTTGTTTAGACAGCGAGAGACTGAAGGCGATATGCAGCGATCTCAATCCCCATAATTTGAAATCAGGCCCTTTCCAGAGATCAAAGGTCGAAAGCTTGTGTGTTTTGTGGTCTTGGTTTAAACTGTGTGGTTGGGTGAAGTGGATATGAGCATCTGACTGTTAACTTTTGAGCTCTGATTTTTCCTCTAATTTCAGTAGGCTGAAACAGTCTCAGTCTTTACCTTTTTACAACTTTCCAGCTGAAAAAGTGCAGCCTGTGGAAGTACATGTGTATGTGGAGTGCTATAAACTCTCTTACCACAATGCAGATGACAAACATGTTGACCCAGTTAAGCTCTGAACTGCCTGCACCAGACAAACTTTCATGGTTAGCCGTGGAAAATCAATTATTTTGTATGATGTCTGATTCTGATCTTTATCTGGATCCACATGTGAAGCATGTGTCTGCCCACAGGTGGAAGCATTGCTCCCCTCTTTGGTCAAATGCTTTTGGTTAAATATGTAAAATGCTATGTTGGCAGTATTTTAAGGTGGCCTTAATCTTAACTTGTGTAACAGACAAGCACATTTTCTGTGGTCGTATTTTGTCCTTCAGCTAAAACTCTGTTAGCTGTGTACAAGCAGTCATAACACTGCCTTTCCCACAGGGTCAGGTTACCACTGTTTGTAGTTTTTGCTGCCCCCCCCAGCAGAGCTGACCTGCATCTGTTTGCACATGACATTATTCACATCATGCCTCTCCTTCATATTTTGATTCTCTCCTTCCCCCTTTTTTTTCTGTTAGATTTATGACCCACATAGCTGGCAATGCACCCCAATGTCAGGGGGAAACCCACAATAACTGCAACAGATGTTTTTCTAAAATGTAACATCTTTTTAACATTTTTTTTTTGAATTGCTAGTGGCCTGGCTCTAGAGATGGCAACATCAGTCTATCTTTTGGTGTACACTTCTTTGGTCCAGACTGAAATACCTCAACGTCAATCACGTCTGGTGTGATGTGAGTTGGGCGGCAGTCGAAGGTGGGGACCTCGGCTGCAGAAGCTAGCTCTAGAGACGTGGAATGTCACCTCCCTGGTGGGGAAGGAGCCTGAGCTGGTGCGCAAGGTTGAGAAGTTGCAACTAGATGTAGTTTGCCTCACCTCAACACATAGCATGGGCTCCTCGAGAGGGGTCGGACTCTCTTCCACTCTGGACTTGCCACTGGTGAGAGGCCCAGGCAGGGGTGGCAATACTTATTGCCCCCTGGCTCGGTGTGTGTATGTTGGATTTGTTGTTGTTTTACCCTGGTGGACGAGAGGGAAGCCTCCCTCCGCCTTTGGGTGGGGGGGGGCAGATCCTGACTGCTGTTTGTGCCTATGGTCCAAACGGCAGCTCAGAGTATCCACACTTTTTGGAGTCCTTGGAGGAGGTGCTGGAGAGTGCACCTTCTGGGGATTCCCTCATTCTGCTGGGGGACTTCAATGCTCAGGTTAGCAACGACAGTGAGACCTGGAGGGGCGTGATAGGGAGGAACGGCCCCCCTGGTCTGAACCCGAGTGGTGTTTTGTTATTGGACTTGTGTGCTCGCCACAGATTGTCCATAACAAACACTATATTCAGGCATAAGGGTGTCCATGTGTGCACTTGGGGGACCGGAGGGTGTATTCCTACTATAGGGGGATCACACTCTTCAGCCTCCCTGGTAAGGTCTATTCAGGGGTACTGGAGAGGAGCGTCTGTGGAATAGTGGAACCTCGGATTCAGGAGGAGAAATGCGGTTTTCGTCCTGGTTGTGGAACTGTGGACGATCTCTGGACCCTTGGCAGGATCCTTGAGGGTACATGGGAGTTTTCCCAACCAGTCCACTTGTGCTTTGTGGACTTGGCGAAGGCATTCGACCGTGTCCCCGGGGAGTCCTGTGGAGTGTGTGTATGGGGTATCGGACCCCCTGATACGGGCCGTCCATTCCCTGTACGACCGGTGCCAGAGCTTGGTCCACATTGTTGGCAGTAATCTGACTCATTTCCAGTGAGGGTTGGACTCCACCAGGGCTGCCCTTTGTCTGTTCATAACTTTCATGGACAGAATTTCTAGGCGCAGCCAGGGCATTGAGGGGGTCCGGTTTGGTGACCTCAACATTAGGTCGTTGCTTTTTGCAGATGATGTGTTCCCGTTGGCTTCATCAGGCCGTGACCTTCAGCTCTCACTGAATCGATTCACAGCCGAGTGTGAAGTGACCGGGATGAGAATCAGCACTTCCAAATCCGAGGCCATGGTTCTCAGCTGGAAAAGGATGGAGTGCCCTCTCCAGATCGGGGAAGAGATCCTGCTCCAAGTGGAGGCGTTTAAGTACCTTGGGGTCTTGTTCACGAGTGAGGGAAGGATGGAGCAGGAGATCGACAGGTGGATCAGTGCAGCGTCTGCAGTGATGCAGACTCTGCGCCGATCTGTCGTGGTGAAGAGGGCGCTGAGCCGAAAGGCAAAGCTTTCGATATACCGATCGATCGTCATTCCTACCCTCACCTATGGTCACGAGCTTTGGGTAGTGACTGAAGATAGATAGATACATAGCTGCCCCCAGTTTTATCCATTATCATTTGTCTGAAAGCAAACAAACTTTCGTGTCTTGCATTTGTCTTATGGAAACCCACACCTATATGGATTGAAACAAAAAGTATGCAAGCTAACCTATGCTACACACACACACATACACTTGACCATATGTGCTGGAAAGCAAATATTAAATCTACAGCTACCCCTTAAGTGAAGTTCAGAGCGTCTTCTAGCCTCCTCTCTAAATGTACCATGAAGCTAACTTTACCCTTTTTCAGTTGCAGTGTTGATTTCTTGGTGTTTGAAGTGAATGTCTGATCTTATGAATGTCAAAGTTGTGTCAAACTAACAATGTGAACTCTCTCTGCCGTCACGCTGCCATGTGGGTCTAGTTTCCAAGCCTCCGGCATTCACAGCCAAAATAAGGGATTGTTTTAGGGTACTTTTCTCTTAATGAAATACATTTGTAGGCAGCTGTGTAAATAGACTGGAGGATAGATACTGTAGCACCTATCTATCTATCTATCTATCTATCTATCTATCTATCTATCTATCTATCTATCTATCTATCTATCTATCTATGTGTCTGTCTGTCTGTCTGTCTGTCTGTCATCTCACACTAGAGAGAAGTGAGCTGTTATTTTCACTACTTTAAAGCACAATGAGATTACATTAACAGTTTAGAAAGTGGAAGCAGTGCTGTAGATTTTAACAAACATACACTGAATATGTGAAAAGGATGAGTATTTAAGTTTCTGATTGTATACAAACATTTTCAGCATAAATATCAGCCTTGTGTAAAGAATCATAGGAAAGGTTGTTTTTTTTTTTTTACTTTAGAGTGTCATTACATTTTGATTTCATGTTTGATTTTTGATATAAGGTTAATATTTATTTTTTACAAGCGCTGTTTTAACACTTCAATGATGTCTGGACAAAGAATGTTGCTTCTGTCGTCCTCTTCCATTGTTTTTATATCACTATGAATTAATACTGCAAACAACAAAATGCTGTATTTTATTTACAATTAAACAGGTATTGTGCATTTGCTTGTTGAACCTTCTGCATGTCTGATAGACTTTTTTTTTTCCTGACAGAATTGTACAATGAATCTTCACAAGTTAAATCTCTTAAGTTTCTCCATCTTCCCACACCTGGGTTTGATTGGATAGTTGAAGTTAAAGAAAGAGATACAAATAAAATAATTTTAAAAATTGAATAATGGTTTCCTGGATCTTCACAAGAAGAAATGGGCAAACTGATTTGAACAGAGTAGGGACTGTCTCTGTGCAAGACCAGCTTTAGCTAATTTGTCCAGTTCACTTACTAGGTTGACTCACTGAGCCTTGCCCACTGTGAAAGAAATCCTGTGGCCAAAAGCTTCAGTGTGTTTCTTCGGTGCTCTCCTGAAACACTAACACACAAACACTGGCAGCAGTATACTAAAATTATTCCACATGCCTACCGCTTAAACCAAAGCATTCCTTCCTCCGTGCGTGTAGCTTGGTGCTGTCCCTGCAATCCAAAAAGCTTTCTTCGACTATAAACTCTTCAGATTGAATCTCTCTCCCACAGTCAGTCTGTCATGATCGTTGTGATCCAGAAACCAGTTTCACACATCAGCTGAACTGGGGCTGGCAGAGCCGATTACTTGACATTCCCAAACTGCCATTATGTTCCCATTTCAAGCATTCAAAAGCACTCCAAGAGACAGATTAGTTGCAAAGGAAGGGAGAAAAAAAGTGGATCAGCTCAACCACAAGATTGAGAGGATGACTCAGTGTGAAGTGTTATGGACCTTTTGGCAATAAGTAGGGATTGTATAAGTGTATGATTTGATTATGGGCAAGTTTTTCATTTCTGCACTTTTAACAGCAAAATGTACTGAACCTCTCTGAGTTGTCTGAGTTTTAGCTTGAGCATTTGAATCCAACAAATTAGTTTTTCACTACGAATTCTTTTTGACAGTTGTCTTCATGTTCATACCAGGGCCATAATCAACTATTTAACATTTGTAGGGTTGGGGGGCTGTCAAAGTACACCCTCTGCTCTATTATGATATTTGTACATATTTTATAATTACATTTTTATGCCATGCAGTCATATGAAATTTGTTATGGTGTGCTATATTGTGAATTATTAATGCATATTCTGTGCCATGCTTGGACATAATATTCCACAATTGTTAAATGGTATTTTGAACAAAACTATGACTTTTTTATGTTTTGACCACATGCAATAACGTTTCTTTTAGTTGCCATTTGGGAAAACATATACCATGATTTTTTATGCCATTTTGGACAACATACTATAATATCACATTTTTTAATGGTATTTTGGACAACATACAATACTGCTACATTTTTATGCCATTTTAACAACACACTATACAATGACTTTTTTGTGCTATTTTGAATGTTATGCTATATGATTTGTTTATGCCATTTTAGACTACATGCTATGCCATGACATTAATGCCACTTTGGACGACATACTATACATTTAATTTTTTTATGCTATTTTGGATGACACACAGTTATGTGAATTTTTGTGTTTAATTTTGGGCAACATATCATGCTATGATTTTTTTATGCCATTTTGGACAACAAATACGGTTTAATTTTATATGATTTTGGACAACATATGATACCATGACTTTTTTAGGCTATTTTGAACAACATACTATGCATTATGTGGTCTTTTTATATACCATGTGGTCAAAAATTATGAAAAAACATCATAGTTTAACATCCTAAAAAATGGTGGAAAAAAGTCAGTATAGCATGTTGTCAAAAATTATCAAAAAACTACATGTTATCACATGTTCAAGAATGATGAAAAAATGCCATAGTATAGCACGTCTTCAAAAATAATAACAAAACCCCTCAGTATGGCACTACAGATGCCCTAAAAGGACATGTTTCCAGACTTTTTTATTTTCTTCGTTTTCTTGTGATAACAACATATAATTTTTCTCATTATCTCGGGAAAAAGAAGCCCGTTTTGTGGAGATAATGACATATTTTTCTGGAGATTAAGAAAACAAAACATCATGCTGGTCACCTTGATAGCCAAGAGGAGCCACCCGTCCACCCCTGCTAATGAGGCAAGTTAAGTCTATTTTTGCTTGTTTAGTGCTTTTGTAACTCTGAGGATACTACTTCTGATTACGAGTCTGATATTTTGTTTCCTTAAAGCTGCAGTTGGTAACTCTGAAGAGAGGGAAATTGAAAGAGTACAGCCCGCATGTCCCTCCTCCCAGCTCTCTGCTCCCCCTCAGCTCCTCCACGCAGGCTCATAACTACGGCAACCGATGTGGCCGCGGACACAACATGGCGAACACACCGGTAAGAACGAGATACAAACTATAAAGGCAGAAAAAGCGTGTTTTAACAATTCTTTACTGTTACCCTTGTTACATGTAAACATTGTGAGTACTGTCCTGTACTGTAAATAGATTGTTTTAGCCAGCTCCTATATCCCCAAATTGCTTTAAAATGTATGCAACTTTACTGTTCTATAATTAAAATTGTTTTCAAAATAGCGTTTTTCTAATTGCACACATCAAACAACAAATTACCACAATATATGATCGCAATAGCTACTTCTTTAACAAATTTTAAACAATATAAAGATCTGTATGTGTGACGTTGAGATTCACGGTCAATACTAGGCGTGTAATGTCTCAACAGTAAGACCTGAGAAGCTTATGAATACAGAAATGATGACACTTTACATATTTTTAAGTTTTATTTTATAGATGGCTGAAATTCAAGGTATCGCACTACTGGTTGTTCGATTGTTGGTAGCATCAGTTTTGTCCGTGACGTTTTGTACACATTAATGCTTCAAATGAAATCAGACTGCACAATATGAAATTTCAAAAACTGGTTTAATAAAACATATTTTTATAAAATACAATGAATACCTGTCTTTCCTTGCAACATGACACTTTTCAAGCATTAATTGTAAACAATATAATTGTCACAGTAGGCTTTCTCAGTGAAACAATAGTTAGGTTACATGTTAACAGTTTAACTATATGCATACATTTCAGGATGGCTTAAACAAACAATTTTAATTATAGATCTATTTATACTGTATTTGATTAATTATTTTTTCATCTGGTGTGTCAGCAAAAACTGAAGAATGTGCATAAATTTCCTGATTAGCAAGCTGCTCTGTTTTGTCTGAAAATCAGGCCAAAAACAAACATTGTTCAATGTACAGTCCAGACATTAAAGTAACACATTTAACATAAGCGCAGCTGACACAAGTACATTTGTCCATTTATAAACTGTAAAAAAAAACTTTATCAAAATAACTGCAAATGTTCTTTCCATCAACTATTTATCACTCCTCTGAGAAAGGAAACAATGTGTTTTCTTGAGTCGAACCTCATCATTGGACAACTCGAGGCAGAATTCTTTATCCTTTATTTCAACGGCCTGCTGGATGCTGCACGCTCTGTATTTAAAAGGACACTTGACTTCCAGGCAGCCTTTCCCACAGCAGTCGCACAGTGTGAGTCCATCGAGGGAGGCTCCTATGTGCGGGAAGCTGGTATTAATTAGAAACCCACACTGCTCAACTTTTAGGTTTGCGTGATGAGGTGCTCTGCTTTGATGGTAGGCCTTTTGAGCAGTCATCTCATGCTCGACACCCCATCTAGTCTGCCCGGTGGACACTGTGCTGTGGGTTGCACACTGTTTTAATAACTCTCATGGCAGGCCTTTCCAAATTTGTGGCATATACAGCATGCATATTTGAGGCTGTTATCCTTCCAGCACGATATGCATACCAAGAAGATGACATAAGTTGTGGTCGTGTGCACATCTCAACAGCTGCTGCCTGAGTATCAGTTACACATGCAGCATCCCTGCATTTCTTGGAGCATTTGAGCAAAAAATCAAAAAACGCCATAGTATAGTATGTCGAAAATGTCAAATTTTGACACGTCATAAATGTAGCTAAAAACCACCTTAATACCTTGTAAAAACCACATATAATAGCTTGTAGAGTGTCACATAGTATACAAAGTGGAAAAAAAGCCAAAAAAAGGCCAAAAAACATCATAATTTAGCATGTTGAAAAAAAATGGCAAAAAAACGCCATAGTATAGTATGTCGAAAAATGTCAAATTTTGACATGTCATAAAAATGGCTGAAAAACACATATTATAGCTTTGTAGAGACGCGTCATAGTATACAAAGTGGAAAAAAAGCCAAAAAAAGCCAAAAAAACTCATCAAATTTAGCATGTTCAAAAAAATGGCCAAAAAACGCCATAGTATAGTATGCGAAAAAATGTCAAATTTTGACATGTCAAAAAAATGGCTAAAAACCACATATTATAGCTTGTAGATACGCGTCATAGCAAACAAGGTTGGAAAAAAGGCCAAAAACCAGAACAAAAAGTGAAAAAAAAAAAGGCCAAAAAAGGCCAAAAACATCATAATTTAGCATGTCAAAAAAATGGCCAAAAAACGCATAGTATAGTATATGTCGAAAAATGTCAAATTTTGACATGTCAAAAAATGGCTGCAAAAAAAAAAAAATTTTCATAATTTATATATTATAGCTTGTATAGATGCGAAAAAATGTCAAATTATAGTATACAAAGTGGAAAAAAAGGCAAAGTGGAAAAAAAAGGCCAAAAAAAAAAACATCATAATTTAGCATGTTGAAAAAATGGCCAAAAAAACGCCATAGTATAGTATGCGAAAAATGTCAAATTTTGACATGTCCAAAAAATGGCTGAAAACGACATATTATAGCTTGTAGAGACGCGTTTATAGTATACAAAGTGGAAAAAAAGGCCAAAAAAAGCCAAAAACATCATAATTTAGCATGTTCAAAAAAAATGGCCAAAAAAAAACGCCATAGTATAGTAGTATGTCGAAAAATGTCAAATTTTGACAAAAAAATGGCTGAAATGGCTGAAAATATGCTTATTATAGCTTGTAGAGAGCGCATATTATACATACAAAGTGGAAAAAAGGCCAAAAGGCCAAAAAAACGTTCATAAATAATTTAGCATGTCAAAAAAATGGCAAAAAAAAAAACGCATAGTATAGTATGTCGAAAAATGTCAAATTTTGACATGTCCAAAAAATGGCTGAAAAACGACTTATTATAGCTTGTAGAGAGACATGTTTATGTACAAAGTGGAAAAAAGGCCAAAAAAGGCAAAAAACATCATAATTTAGCATGTTGAAAAAAAATGGCAAAAAAACGCGCATAGTATAGTATGTCGAAAAATGTCAAATTTTGACATGTCCATAAAAATGGCTAAAAACGACATATTATAGCTTGTAGAGCATGTGTCATAGTATACAAAGTGAAAAAAAGGCCAAAAAAGGCCAAAAACATCATAATTTAGCATGTGAAAAAAAAAATGGCAAAAAAAAACGCATAGTATAGTATGTCGAAAAAATGTCAAATTTTGACATGTCAAAAAAATGGAAAAAACCACATATATTTATAGCTTGTAGAGAGACGCCATAGTATACAAAGTGGAAAAAAAAGGCCAAAAAAAGGCAAAAAAAACATCATAATTTAGCATGTTCAAAAAAAATGGCCAAAAAAAACGCATAGTATAGTATGTCGAAAAATGTCAAATTTTGACATGTCAAAAAAATGAAAAAAAACCACATATTATAGCTTGTAGAGACGCATCATAGTATACAAAGTGGAAAAAAAGGCCAAAAAAAGGCCAAAAAACTTCATAATTTAGCATGTTGAAAAAAATGGCCAAAAACGCGCATAGTATAGTATGTCGAAAAATGTCAAATTTTGACATGTCATAAAAATGGCTAAAAAAAAAAAACTTATTATAGCTTGTAGAGACGCGCATCATATAGTATACAAAGTGTGAAAAAAAAAGGCCAAAAAAAAAGGCCAAAAACATCATAATTTAGCATGTCAAAAAAATGGCCAAAAAAACGCATAGTATAGTATGTCAAAAAAAAATGTCAAATTTTGACATGTCATAAAAAAAAAAAAAAAAAACCACATATTATAGCTTGTAGAGACGCGTCATAGTAGTATATATATACAAAGTGGAAAAAAAAGGCCAAAAAAGGCCAAAAAAAACATCATAATTTAGCATGTCAAAAAAAAATGGCCAAAAAAACAAAAAACGCCATAGTATAGTATGTCGAAAAATGTCAAATTTTGACATGTCAAAAAAATGGCTAAAAACAACATTATTATAGCTTGTAGAGTACGCGCATCATAGTATACAAAGTGGAAAAAAAGGCAAAAAAAAGGCCAAAAACATCATAATTTAGCATGTTGAAAAAAAAATGCCAAAAAACGCCATAGTATAGTATGTCGAAAAAAAATGTCAAATTTTGACACCGTCAAAAAAATGGCTGAAAAACACTTATTATTATAGCTTGTAGAGAGACGCGTCATAGTATACAAAGTGGAAAAAAAGGCCAAAAAAAGGCCAAAAAATCATCATAATTTAGCATGTTGAAAAAAAAATGGCCAAAAAACGCCATAGTATAGTATGTCAAAAAAATGTCAAATTTTGACATGTCAAAAAAATGGCTAAAAAAAAACTAAAAATTATATTATAGCTTGTAGAGCATGTTATAGTATACAAAGTGGAAAAAAAAGGCCAAAAAAGGCCAAAAAACATCATAATTTAGCATGTTGAAAAAAAAAAAAAAAAAAAAACGCATAGTATAGTATGTCGAAAAAATGTCAAATTTTGACATGTCAAAAAAAATGGCTAAAAAACCACTTATTATAGCTTGTAGAGAGCGCCATAGTATAATAGTATACAAAGTGGAAAAAAAGGCCAAAAAAAAAGGCCAAAAAAAATCATAATTTAGCATGTTGTCAAAAAAATGCCAAAAAAAAAAAACGCATAGTATAGTATGAAAAAAAAATGTCAAAATTTTGACATCAAAAAAAAAAAAAATGCTAAAAAAAACCACATATTATAGCTTTGTAGAGACGTCATATATAGTATAGTGTGAAAAAAAGCCAAAAAAAAAGGCCAAAAACATCATAATTTAGCATGTTCAAAAAAAAAAATGGCAAAAAACGCCATAGTATAGTATGTCGAAAAATGTCAAATTTTTGACATGTCAAAAAAATGGCTAAAAAACGACATATATTATAGCTTGTAGTAGAGACGTGTTTATAGTATACAAAGTGGAAAAAAAAGGCCAAAAAAAGGCCAAAAAAATCATAATTTAGCATGTCAAAAAAATGGCAAAAAAAACGCCATAGTATAGTATGTCGAAAAAAATGTCAAAATTTTGACATGTCAAAAAAAAAAAAAAACACACTTATTATAGCTTAGAGAGACGCGTCATAGTATACAAAGTGAAAAAAAGGCAAAAAAAAGGCCAAAAAAAACATCATAATTTAGCATGTTGAAAAAAAAAAAAAAAAAAAAACGCCATAGTATAGTATGTCGAAAAAAAAATGTCAAAATTTTGACATGTCATAAAATGGCTGAAAAAAACATATATTATAGCTTGTAGAGAGCGCATATAGTATACAAAGTGGAAAAAAAAAAAGGCCAAAAAAAAGGCCAAAAAACATCATAATTTAGCATGTTCAAAAAAAATGGCCAAAAACGCCATAGTATAGTATGTCGAAAAAAAATGTCAAATTTTGACATGTCAAAAAAAATGGCTAAAAAACACATATATATAGCTAAAAGAGACGCGTCATAGTAGTAAAAAGTGGAAAAAAAGGCCAAAAAAAGGCCAAAAATCATCAAATTTAGCATGCCAAAAAAAAAAAAATGGCCAAAAAACGCATAGTATAGTATGTCGAAAAAATGTCAAAATTTTGACATGTCATAAAAAATGGAAAAAAAAACATATATTATAGCTTGTAGAGACGTGTCATAGTATACAAAGTGGAAAAAAAAAGGCCAAAAAAGGCCAAAAAACATCATAATTTAGCATGTTCAAAAAAAAATGGAAAAAAAAAATAGTATAGTATAGAAAAATGTCAAAAAAAATGTTCAAATTTTGAATGTCAAAAAAATGGCTGAAAAAAAACACTTATTATAGCTTGTAGAGACGCATGTAATAGTATACAAAGTGGAAAAAAAAAGGCCAAAAAAAAAGGCAAAAAAAAATTCATAATTTAGCATGTCAAAAAAATGGCCAAAAAAAAAAAGCGCAATATAGTATAGTATGTCGAAAAAATGTCAAATTTTGACATGTCCAAAAAAAATGGCTAAAAAAACAACATATTATTATAGCTTGTAGAGAGCGTGCATATAGTATAGTATAAAGTGTGAAAAAAAAGGCCAAAAAAGGCCAAAAAAACATCATAATTTAGCATGTTGAAAAAAATGGAAAAAAAAACGCCATAGTATAGTATGTCGAAAAAAATCAAAAAATTTTGACATGTCAAAAAAAATGGCTGAAAAACACTTATTATAGCTTGTAGAGACGCGCGTCATAGTATATACAAAGTGGAAAAAAAAAAAAACAAAAAAACAATGGAAAAAAAAAAAAAAAAAAAAGCAAAAAAAAAATGGCAAAAAAGCAAAAAAAAACGCCATAGTAAAGTATGTCGAAAAAATGTCAAATTTTGAAATGTCCAAAAAAAAATGGCTGAAAAAACAGCATATTATAGCTTGTAGAAAAAAGTAAAATAGTGCAAAAAAAGTCAAAAAAAAAAAGGCAAAAAAAAAAAAAAAACATCAAATTTAGCAAAAAAAAAATGGCCAAAAAAAACGCCATAGTATAGTATGTCGAAAAAATGTCAAATTTTGACATGTCAAAAAAATGGCTAAAAAAAACATATTATAGCTTGTAGAGACGCGTTATAGTATACAAAGTGGAAAAAAAAAAAAAAAAAGGCCAAAAAAAAAAAAAAAAAGCCAAAAAAAAAAAAAAAAAAAAAAAAAAAAAAAAAACGCCATAGTATAGTATGTCGAAAAAAAAATGTCAAATTTTGACATGTCAAAAAAAAAATGGCAAAAAAAAACTTATATAATAGCTTGTAGAGACGCGTCATATAGCTACAAAAAAAAAAAAAGCCAAAAAAGCTTGTAAAAAATGGCAAAAAAAGGCAATAGTATAAATGTGAAAAAAAAATTTTGGTCCAAAAAAAAAAAAAAAAGTTCATAAAAGCATGTCAAAAAAATGGAAAAAAAAAAAAAGGCCAAAAAATAAATAGTCAAAAAAATGCAAAAAAAAACGCAAAAAAATGTCGAAAAAAAATTTTGACATGTCCAAAAAAAATGGAAAAAAACTTATTATTATAGCTTGTAGAGAACGTGTCATAGTATAAAAAAGTGGAAAAAAAAGGCAAAAAAAAGGCCAAAAAACATCATAATTTAGCATGTGAAAAAAAAATGGCCAAAAAAAAAAAACGCATATAGTATAGTATGTCAAAAAAATGTCAAAAAATTTTGACATGTCTAAAAAAAAAAATGAAAAAAAAACACATTATTATAGCTTGTAGAGAGACGCATATAATAGTATATACAAAGTGAAAAAAAAAAAGAAAAAAAAAAAAAAAAAAAAAAAAAATTTAGCATTTAGCATGTTGAAAAAAATGGCCCAAAAAAAAAAAATATAGTATGTAAAAAAAAAAAATGTCAAAATGTATAAAATAAAAAAAATGTTGAAAAAAAAAAAATGCCAAAAAATTTTGACATGTCCAAAAAAATGTATAGTAAAAAAAAAATATTATAGCAAAAAAAAAAAAAAATAAATAGCAAAAAAAAAAAAAAAAAAGGCCAAAAAAAGCCCAAAAATGCCAAAAAACATCATAATTTAGCATGTTGAAAAAATGGCCAAAAAAAACGCAATAGTATAGTAAAAAAAAATGTCAAAATTTTGACATGTCCTAAAAATGGCTGAAAACGACATATAATAGCTTGTAGAGACGCGTCATATATATAAAGTGGAAAAAAAAAAAAAAAAAGGCAAAAAAAACATCATAATTTAGCATGTCAAAAAAAATGGCCAAAAACGCGCATAGTATAGTATGTCGAAAAATGTCAAATTTTGACATGTCAAAAAAATGGCTGAAAAACACTTATTATAGCTTGTAGAGACGCGTCAAGTATACAAAGTGGAAAAAAAAGGCCAAAAAAAGGCCAAAAAACATCATAATTTAGCATGTTCAAAAAAATGGCCAAAAAAAGCGCATAGTATAGTATGTCAAAAAAATGTCAAATTTTGACATGTCATAAAAATGGCAAAAAAAACCACTTATTATAGCTTGTAGAGACGCGTCATAGTATACAAAGTGGAAAAAAAAAAAAAAAAAAAGGCCAAAAAAAAAAATCATAATTTAGCATGTTCAAAAAAATGGCCAAAAAAAACGCAAAAAACGCCATAGTATAGTATGTCAAAAAATGTCAAAATTTTAAAAATGGCTAAAAATGTCCAAAAATAAAAAAAATGGAAAAAAAACATTTATTATAGCTTGTAGAGATGTGTATATAGTATACAAAGTGGAAAAAAAAAAAAAAAAAAAGGCCAAAAAAACATCATAATTTAGCAAAAAAAAAAAAAAAAAAAAAAAAACGCCATAGTATAGTATGTCAAAAAAAAAAAAAATGTCAAAATTTTGACATGTCAAAAAAAAAAAAAAAAAAAAACATTATATATATAGCTTGTAGAGACGTGTCATAGTATACAAAGTGGAAAAAAAGGCAAAAAAAGGCCAAAAAAACATCATAATTTAGCAAAAAAAAAATGGCCAAAAAAAAACGCCATAGTATAGTATGTCGAAAAAAAAAATGTCAAATTTTGACAAAAAAAAAAATGGCTAAAAAAAACATATATATTATAGCTTGTAGAGACGTGTCATAGTATACAAAGTAAAAAAAAAAAGGCCAAAAAAAAAAGGCCAAAAAAAAACATCAAAAAATTTAGCATGTTCAAAAAAAAATGGAAAAAAAAACGCATAGTATAGTATGTCGAAAAATGTCAAAATTTTGACATGTCAAAAAAATGGCTAAAAAAACACTTATATATTATAGCTTGTAGAGACGTGTCATAGTATACAAAGTGGAAAAAAAAGGCCCAAAAAAAAAGGCCAAAAACATCATAATTTAGCATGTTGAAAAAAAATGAAAAAAACGCCATATAGTATAGTATGTCGAAAAATGTCAAATTTTGACATGTCCAAAAAATGGCTGAAAAAACACACTTATATAGCTTAGCTTAGAGACGCGTAATATAGTATACAAAGTGGAAAAAAAAAGGCAAAAAAAAAAGCCAAAAAAACATCATAATTTAGCATCAAAAAAAAAAAATGGCCAAAAAACGCCATAGTATAGTATGAAAAAAAATGTCAAATTTTGACAAAAAAAAAAAATGGCTGAAAACAACATATTATTATAGCTTGTAGAGATGCGCGTCATATAGTATACAAAAAAAAAAAAAAAAAAAAAAGGCCAAAAAAAACATCATAATTTAGCATGTTGAAAAAAAAATGGCCAAAAAAAAACGCATATAGTATAGTATGTTTCGAAAAAAATGTCAAATTTTGACAAAATGTCAAAAAAATGGCTGAAAAACACATATATATTATAGCTTAGAGAGACGCGCATATAGTATACAAAGTGGAAAAAAAAAGGAAAAAAAAGGCCAAAAACATCATAATTTAGCATGTCAAAAAAATGCCAAAAAAAAAAACGCATAGTATAGTATGTCGAAAAAAAAATGTCAAATTTTGACATGTGTCAAAAAATGGCTGAAAAACCAACACATATATTATAGCTTGTAGAGACGCGCATATAGTATACAAAGTGAAAAAAAGGCCAAAAAAGCAAAAAAAACATCATAATTTAGCATGTTCAAAAAAATGGAAAAAAAAAAAAAACGCATAGTATAGTATGTCGAAAAAAAATGTCAAATTTTGACATGTCCAAAAAAAAAAAATGGCTGAAAAAACATATTATATTATAGCTTGTAGAGACGTGCATATATACAAACAAAAGTGAAAAAAAAAGGCCAAAAAAAAAGGCCAAAAAAACATCATAATTTAGCATGTGAAAAAAAAATGGCCAAAAAAAAAAACGCATATAGTATAGTATGTCGAAAAAATGTCAAATTTTGACATGTCATAAAAAAAAAAAAAAACTATTTATTATAGCTTGAGAGAGACGTGTCATAGTAGTATACAAAGTGTGGAAAAAAAAAAGCCAAAAAAAAAAGGCAAAAAAAAATCATCATAATTTAGCAAAAAAAAAAAATGGCAAAAAAAAAAAACGCATAGTATAGTATGTCAAAAAAAATGTCAAAATTTTGACATGTCAAAAAAAATGAAAAAAAACACTTATTATAGCTTGTAGAGCACGCACATAGTATACAAAGTGGAAAAAAAAAAAAAAAAGGCCAAAAAAAAAAAACTTCATAATTTAGCAAAAAAAAAAAAAATGGCAAAAAAAAACGCATAGTATAGTATAAAAAAAAAATGTCAAATTTTGACATGTCCAAAAAAAATGGCTAAAAAAAAAACTTATATTATAGCTTGTAGAGACGCATAGTAATATAGTACAAAAAGTAAAAAAAAAAAAAAAAGGCCAAAAAAAGGCCAAAAAACATCATAATTTAGCAAAAAAAAAATGGCCAAAAAACGCGCATAGTATAGTAGTATGAAAAAAAAATGTCAAAATTTTGACATGTCAAAAAAAAATGGCTAAAAATGACATTATATATATAGCTTGTAGAGACGCATAGCAAAGTGTAAAAGTGAAAAAAAGGCCAAAAAAAAAAAAAAACATCATAATTTAGCAAAAAAAAAAATGGCAAAAAAACGCAATAGTATAGTATGTCAAAAAAAAATGTCAAATTTTGACATGTCCAAAAAATGGCTGAAAAAATATATATAATTGCTTGTAGAGACGCGTCATAGTATAAAAAGTGGAAAAAAAAAAAGGCAAAAAAAAAGGCCAAAAAAAATCATAATTTAGCAAAAAAAAATGGCCAAAAAAAAAAGCATAGTATAGTATGAAAAAAAAATGTCAAATTTTGACATGTCAAAAAAATGGCTGAAAAAAATGATTATTATAGCTTGTAGAGAGACGCAATAGTATAAAAAAGTGAAAAAAAAAAAAAAGGCCAAAAAAAAAGCCAAAAAAAACATCATAAATTTAGCATGAAAAAAAAATGCCAAAAACCAAAAACGCATAGTATAGTATGTCGAAAAAAATGTCAAATTTTGACATGTCATAAAAATGGCTAAAAAAAAATTATATATAGCTTGTAGAGACATAGTGTCATAGTATACAAAGTGGAAAAAAAGGCCAAAAAAAGGCCAAAAAAAAACATCATAATTTAGCATGTCAAAAAAAATGGCAAAAAAAAAAAAACGCCATAGTATAGTATGTCGAAAAAATGTCAAATTTTGACATGTCAAAAAAAATGGCTAAAAAACACATTATTATAGCTTGTAGAGACGTGTATATAGTATACAAAGTGGAAAAAAAAAGGCCAAAAAAAGGCCAAAAAAAATCAAAAAATTTAGCATGCAAAAAATGTCCAAAAAAAATGGAAAAAAAAACGCATAGTATAGTATGTCAAAAAAAATGTCAAATTTTGACATGTCTAAAAAAATGGCAAAAAAAACCACTTATTATAGCTTGTAGTAGAGACGCGTCATATAGTATACAAAGTGGAAAAAAAAGGCCAAAAAAAGGCCAAAAAATCATAATTTAGCATGTGAAAAAAAAAAATGGCATAGTATAGTAAAAAAAAAACGCAATAGTATATAGTATGTCAAAAAAAATGTCAAATTTTGACATGTCAAAAAATAAAAATGGCTAAAAAAACAAAATATTATATAGCTTGTAGAGAATATGTGTCATAATAAAACAAAAGTGAAAAAAAAAAGGCAAAAAAAAAGGCCAAAAAACATCATAATTTAGCAAAAAAAAATGGCAAAAAAAAAACGCATAGTATAGTATGCGAAAAAAATGTCAAATTTTGACATGTCAAAAAAAATGGCTGAAAAAAAACATATTATAGCTTGTAAAGACGTGTCAATAGTAGTACAAAGTGGAAAAAAGGCCAAAAAAGGCCAAAAAATCATAATTTAGCATGTTCAAAAAAAATGGCCAAAAAGGCAATAGTAGTATGCAAAAAAATGTCAAATTTTGACATGTCCCAAAAAATGGCTAAAAAACATAAAATAGCTTGTAGAAAGCGCGTCATAGTAAAAAGTGGAAAAAAAAAAAAAAAAAAAAGGCAAAAAAAATCATAATTTAGCATGTCAAAAAAAAAAAAAAAAACGCATAGTATAGTATGTCGAAAAATGTCAAATTTTGACATGTCATAAAAATGGCTAAAAAAACATATTATATAGAACGCCATAGTAAATGTGAAAAAAGCAAAAAAAGCAAAAAAGTGGAAAAAAAATCAAAAAAAAAGGCCAAAAAAGGCCAAAAAAATTCATAATTTAGCATGTCAAAAAAAAATGGCCAAAAAAACGCATAGTATAGTATGTCGAAAAAATGTCAAATTTTGACATGTCAAAAAAAATGGCTGAAAAACACATATTATAGCTTGTAGAGACGCAAAAATAGCATACAAAAAAAAAAAAAAAAAAAAAAAAGGCCAAAAAAATGTCAAAAATTTAGCATGTCAAAAAAAAAAAAAAACGCATAGTATAGTATGTCGAAAAAATGTCAAATTTTGACATGTCCAAAAAAAAAAAAAACACATATATATATAGCTTAGAGACGTGTCATATAGTATAAAGTGGAAAAAAAAGGCCAAAAAAAAAGGCAAAAAAAAAATCAAAAATTTAGCATGTCAAAAAAAAAATGGAAAAAAAAAACGCATAGTATAGTATAGTATGTCGAAAAATGTCAAATTTTGACATGTCCAAAAAAATGGCTAAAAACACACTTATTATAGCTTGTAGAGACCGCGTAGTCATAGTATAAAAAAGTGCAAAAAAAAAAAAGGCAAAAAAAAGGCCAAAAAAATCATAATTTAGCATGTCAAAAAAATGCCAAAAAAAAGCATAAACGCCATAGTATAGTATGTCGAAAAAAAAATGTCAAATTTTGACATGTCTAAAAAATGGCTGAAAAAAACACTTATTATAGCTTGTAGAGAGCATGCATATAGTATACAAAGTGGAAAAAAAAGGCCAAAAAAGGCCAAAAACTTCATCATAATTTAGCATGTGAAAAAAAAAAAAAAAAAAAAAAATGGCAAAAAAACGCATAGTATAGTATGTCAAAAAAAATGTCAAATTTTGACATGTCCTAAAAATGGCTGAAAAAACTTAATATAGCTTGTAGAGACGCGTCATAGTATACAAAGTGAAAAAAAAGGCCAAAAAAAAAGGCCAAAAACATCATAATTTAGCATGTTGAAAAAAATGGCCAAAAAACGCCATAGTATAGTATGTCGAAAAAATGTCAAATTTGACAAAAAAAAAAAATGGCTGAAAAAACCACATATTATAGCTTGTAGAGAGACTGTATCATAGTATACAAAGTGGAAAAAAAGGCCAAAAAAAAAAGGCAAAAAAAAATCATAATTTAGCATGTCAAAAAAAAAATGGCAAAAAAAAAAACGCATAGTATAGTATGTCGAAAAAAATGTCAAATTTTGACATGTCATAAAAAAAATGGCTAAAAAAAAACATTTATTATAGCTTGTAGAGACGTGTATAATAGTATACAAAAAAAAAAAAAAAAGGCCAAAAAAAGGCCAAAAAAAACATCATAATTTAGCATGTCAAAAAAAAAATGGAAAAAAAAAAAACGCAGTATAGTATAGTATGTCGAAAAATGTCAAATTTTTTGACATGTCAAAAAAAAATGGCTAAAAAAAAACATATTATAGCTTGTAGAGACGTGTCATCATAGTATGTACAAAGTGGAAAAAAAGGCAAAAAAAAGGCAAAAAAAAAACATCATAATTTAGCATGTCAAAAAAAAATGGCCAAAAAAACGCCATAGTATAGTCAAATGTCAAAAAAATGTCAAATTTTGACATGTCCAAAAAAATGGTAAAAAAACACTTATTATAGCTTGTAGAGAGCGTTATACAAAGTAACAAAAAAAAAAAAAAGGCCAAAAAAAGCCAAAAAACATTCATAATTTAGCATGTTGAAAAAAAAAAAATGGCCAAAAAAAAAAACGCATAGTATAGTATGTCAAAAAAATGTCAAATTTTGACATGTTAAAAAAAAAAAATGCTAAAAAACACACTTTATTATAGCTTGTAGAGACGTGTAGTAGCAAACAAAAAAAAAAAAGGCAAAAAAAAAAGGCCCAAAAAATCATAATTTAGCATGTCAAAAAAAAATGGCCAAAAAAAAACGCCATAGTATAGTATGTCAAAAAAAATGTCAAATTTTGACATGTCAAAAAATGGCTGAAAAACATATTATTATAGCTTGTAGAGAGACGCGCATATAGTAAACAAAGTGGAAAAAAAAAGGCCAAAAAAGGCCAAAAAACATCATAATTTAGCAAAAAAAAAAAATGGCAAAAAAAAAACGCATAGTATAGTATATGAAAAAATGTCAAATTTTTTGTCAATCCCAAAAAAAATGGCTGAAAAAAAACATACTTATTATAGCTTGTAGAAGAGACGCGTCATAGTATAGTATACAAAGTGGAAAAAGTGGCCAAAAAAAAGGCCAAAAAAAAAATTTAGCATGTTCAAAAAAATTCATAGTATAGTAAAAAAAATGAAAAATTTTGTCAAAAAAATGAAAACATAAAAACGCGAAAAGCATAGTAAAAATGTGTCAAAAAATGTCAAAACATGTCAAAAAAAATGGCAAAAACGCCATATATAGTAAAAGTCAAATTTTGTCAAAAAAAATGTAAAAAAAAAAAAAAAAAAATGTCATAAAAAAAAAAAAATAGCCAAAAAAAGGCCAAAAATCAAATTTAGCATGTCAAAAAAAATGAAAAAAAAACGCATAGTATAGTATGTCGAAAAAATGTCAAATTTTGACATGTCATAAAAAATGGCTGAAAAAAAACGACATATTATAGCTTGTAGAGACGTGTCATAGTATACAAAGTGGAAAAAAAGGCCAAAAAAGGCCAAAAAAATCAAATAATTTAGCATGTTCAAAAAAATGGCAAAAAACGCCATAGTATAGTATGTCGAAAAAAATGTCAAATTTTGACATGTCATAAAAAATGGCTAAAAACCACATATTATAGCTTGTAGAGACGCGTCATAGTGAATACAAAGCCAAAAAAAAAAGGCCAAAAAAAGCCAAAAAAACATCATAATTTAGCATGTCCAAAAAAATGGAAAAAAAAAAACGCCATAGTATAGTATGTCGAAAAAAAATGTCAAATTTTGACATGTCAAAAAAATGGCTAAAAAAAACAACTTATTATAGCTTGTAGAGACGCGCATATAGTATACAAAGTGGAAAAAAAAAAAAAGGCCAAAAAAAAAAAAAAAATTTCATAATTTAGCAAAAAAAAAAAAAAATGCCAAAAAAAAAAACGCCATAGTATAAATGTCGAAAAAATGTCAAATTTTGACAAAAAAAAAAAATGGCAGAAAAAACACTTATTATAGCTTGTAGAGACGCGTCATAGTATACAAAGTGGAAAAAAGGCCAAAAAAGGCCAAAAACATCATAATTTAGCATGTTGAAAAAAAATGGCAAAAAAACGCATAGTATAGTATGTCGAAAAAATGTCAAATTTTGACAAAAAAAAAAAAAATGGCTGAAAAAAAACTTATTATTAGCTTTTATAGCATTAGTATAGAGACGTGTATATCAAAATAGCAAAAAAAAAAAGTGGTGAAAAAAAAAGGCCAAAAAAGGCCAAAAAAAAAAACATCAAAATTTAGCATGTCAAAAAAAATGTAAAAAAAAAAAAAAAAATAGTATAGTATGTCGAAAAAAATGTCAAAATTTTGACATGTCTAAAAAAAAAAAAAAAAAAAATAGTATATTATTATAGCTTGTAGAGACGTCCAAAAAATGTTAAAACAAAGTAATAAAAAGTGAAAAAAAGGGAAAAAAAAAAAAGGCCAAAAACATCATAATTTAGCAAAAAAAAAAATGGCAAAAAACGCGCATAGTATAGTATGTCGAAAAAATGTCAAATTTTGACATGTCAAAAAAAAAATGGCTAAAAAACACATATATTATAGCTTGTAGAGACGCGTCATAGTGTATCAAAGTGGAAAAAAAAAAAAAAAAAAGGCCAAAAACTTCATAATTTTTAGCAAAAAAAAATGGCCAAAAAAACGCATAGTATAGTATGTCGAAAAATGTCAAATTTTGACTCAAAAAATGTCCTAAAAAAAAATGGCTAAAAAAAAACATACATATATTATAGCTTGTATAGAGACGCGCAAAATAGTATAAAAGCAAAAAAAAAAAGGCCAAAAAAGGCAAAAAAAAACTTCAAAATTTAGCATGTAAAAAAAAAATGGAAAAAAAAAACGCCATAGTATAGTATGTCGAAAAAAAAATGTCAAATTTTGACATGTCCAAAAAATGGCTGAAAAAACATTATTATAGCTTGTAGAGACGCGTCATAGTATACAAAGTGGAAAAAAAGGCCAAAAAAAAAAAAAAAAAACATCATAATTTAGCATGTTGAAAAAAATGGCAAAAAAAAAAACGCCATAGTATAGTATGTCGAAAAAAATGTCAAATTTTGACATGTCCAAAAAAAATGGCTGAAAAAACACATATTATAGCTTGTAGAGACGCGTCATAGTACAAAGTGGAAAAAAAAGGCCAAAAAAGCCCAAAATAATATCATAATTTAGCATGTGAAAAAAAAATGGCAAAAAAAAACGCATAGTATAGTATGTCAAAAAAAATGTCAAAAATTTCAAAAAATGAAAAAAAAAATGGCTAAAAAAAAAAACTTATATTATAGCTTGTAGAGACGCGTCATAGTAAAAAAAGTGGAAAAAAAGCAAAAAGGCCAAAAAAAAAAACATCATAATTTAGCATGTCAAAAAAAAAAAATGGCAAAAAAAAAACGCATAGTATAGTAAAAAAAAATGTCAAATTTTGACATGTCCAAAAAAAATGGCTAAAAAAAAATACATATTATAGCTTGTAGAGATGTGCATATATAGTAAAAAAAAAAAAAAAGGCCAAAAAAAAAAAGCCAAAAACATCAAAATTTAGCATGTCCAAAAAAAAAAAAAAAAAACGCATAGTATAGTATGTCGAAAAAAAATGTCAAAAATTTTGACATGTCAAAAAATGGCTGAAAACTGAAAACATATTATTATAGCTTGTAGAGACGCCATATAGTATACAAAGTGGAAAAAAAGGCCAAAAAAAGGCCAAAAAACATCAAAAATTTAGCATGTTGAAAAAAATGGCCAAAAAAAAAACGCCATAGTATAGTATGTCGAAAAAAAAATGTCAAAATTTTGACATGTCAAAAAATGGCTAAAAAAAACACATATTATAGCTTGTAGAGACGTGTTATATAGTATACAAAGCCAAAAAAAAAAGGCCAAAAAAAAGGCCAAAAAAAAATCATAATTTAGCATGTCAAAAAAAAATGGCAAAAAAAAAACGCCATAGTATAGTATGTCAAAAAAAAATGTCAAAATTTTGACAAAAAAAAAAATGGCTGAAAAAAAAAACCACATATTATAGCTTGTAGAGAGACGTGATACATAAAAATACAAAGTGGAAAAAAAAAGGCCAAAAAAAAAAAAAAAAAAACATCATAATTTAGCATGTCAAAAAAAATGGCCAAAAAAAACGCGCATAGTATAGTATGTCGAAAAAAATGTCAAATTTTGACATGTCATAAAAAA
This sequence comes from Plectropomus leopardus, assembly GCF_008729295.1. Lineage (NCBI taxonomy): Eukaryota > Metazoa > Chordata > Actinopteri > Perciformes > Serranidae > Plectropomus > Plectropomus leopardus. The sequence continues at coordinate 11,058,478 of NC_056467.1, read as the reverse complement.
AAAAAAAATTAACTTATATTATAGCTTAGTAGTAGATACCAAAAAAATATAGTGAAACAAAAAGTGGAAAAAAAAAAAAAAAAAAAAAGGCCAAAAACATCATAATTTAGCATGTGAAAAAAAAAAAAAAAACGCATAGTATAGTATGTCGAAAAAAATGTCAAATTTTGACAAAAAAAAAAAATGGCTGAAAAAATGACTTATTATTATAGCTTTGTAGAGACGTGTCATATAGTAAACAAAGTGGAAAAAAAAGGCCAAAAAAAAAAGGCCAAAAAAAACATCATAATTTAGCAAAAAAAAAAAAAAAAAAAAAAACGCGCAATAGTATAGTAAAAAAAAAAAATGTCAAATTTTGAAAATGTCCAAAAAATGGCTAAAAAAAACATATATTATAGCTTTGTAGAGACGTGTCATAGTAAACAAAGTGGAAAAAAAAAGGCCAAAAAAAGGCCAAAAAAACATCATAATTTAGCATGTGAAAAAAAAACCAAAAAAAGCATAGTATAGTATGTCGAAAAAAAAATGTCAAATTTTGACATGTCAAAAAAATGGCTGAAAAAAAAACACATATATTATAGCTTGTAGAGATGCGTAATCATAGTATACAAAAAAAAAAAAAAAAAAAAAGGCAAAAAAAAAATCAAAATTTAGCATGTCAAAAAAAAATGGCAAAAAAAAAATATATAGTATAGTATGTCAAAAAAAAATGTCAAATTTTGACATGTCAAAAAAATGGCTGAAAAATACATTATTATAGCTTGTAGAGCGCATGTATCATAGTAAAAAGTGGAAAAAAAAAGGCCAAAAAAGGCCAAAAAAAAAACATCATAAATTTAGCATGTCAAAAAAATGGCAAAAAAACGCCATAGTATAGTATGTCGAAAAATGTCAAATTTTGACATGTCCAAAAAAATGGAAAAAACACATATTATAGCTTGTAGAGACGCGTATATAGTGTACAAAGTGGAAAAAAAAGCCAAAAAAAGGCCAAAAAAAATCATAAAATTTAAAAAAAAAAAAAAAAAAAAAAAAAAAAAAAACGCAAATAGTATAGTATGTCAAAAAAAATGTCAAATTTTGACATGTCATAAAAAAAATGGCTAAAAAAAAACACTTATTATAGCTTGTAAAACGCCATAAATAGTAACAAAGTGGAAAAAAAAAAAAAAAAAAAGGCCCAAAAAAACATCAAATTTAGCATGTGAAAAAAAAATGCAAAAAAAAAACGCAATAGTATAGTATGAAAAAAATGTCAAATTTTGACATGTCCAAAAAAATGGCTAAAAAAACCATTTATTATAGCTTAGAGACGCATGTATATAGTATAAAAAAAAAAAAAAAAGGCCAAAAAAAAAAAAGGCCAAAAAAACATCATAATTTAGCATGTCAAAAAAATGGCCAAAAACGCATAGTATAGTATGTCGAAAAATGTCAAAATTTTGACATGTCCCAAAAAAATGGCTAAAAAAACACACATATTATTATAGCTGTGTAGAGACGCGTCATATATATACAAAGTGAAAAAAAGGCAAAAAAAAAGGCCAAAAACATCATAATTTAGCATCAAAAAAAAAATGGCAAAAAAAAAACGCATAGTATAGTATGTCGAAAAAAAATGTCAAATTTTGACATGAAAAAAAAAATGGAAAAAAACACTTATTATAGCTTGTAGAGACGCGTCAAATAGCAAATACAAAAAAAAAAAAAAAAAAGGCCAAAAAAAGGCCAAAAAATTTAAAATAATTTAGCAAAAAAAAAAAAAATGAAAAAAAAATAAAACGCGCATAAAATAGTATGTGAAAAATGTCAAATTTTGAAAAAAAAAATGGCTAAAAAGATATATTATATAGTAGTAGAGACGCGTCATATAGTATACAAAGTGAAAAAAAAAAAAAAAAAAAAAAAACTTCATAATTTAGCATGTCAAAAAAAAAAAAAAAAAAAAAAAGCATAGTATAGTATGTCGAAAAATGTCGAAAATGTCAAATTTTGACATGTCCAAAAAAAATGGCTAAAAAAAAACACTTATTATAGCTTTAGTAGAGACGCGTTCATAGTATACAAAGTGGAAAAAAAAAGGCAAAAAAAAAAGGCCAAAAACATCATAATTTAGCATGTTGAAAAAAAAATGGCCAAAAAAAAACGCGCATAGTATAGTATGTCGAAAAAAATGTCAAAATTTTGACATGTCAAAAAATGGCTAAAAAACCATATTATTATAGCTTGTAGAGACGCGTCATATAGTATACAAAGTGGAAAAAAAAAAGGCCAAAAAAAAGGCAAAAAAACATCAAAATTTAGCAAAAAAAAAAAAAAAAAAAAAAAACGCATAGTATAGTATGTCGAAAAAAATGTCAAATTTTGACATGTCATAAAAAAATGGCTGAAAAAAAACCATATATTATAGCTTGTAGAGACGTCATAGTGTACAAAAGTGAAAAAAAAAGCAAAAAAAAAGGCCAAAAAAAACATCATAATTTAGCATGTTAAAAAAAAAAAAAAAAAAAAAACGCCATAGTATAGTATGTCGAAAAATGTCAAATTTTGACATGTAAAAATGTCTGAAAAAAAAATGGCTGAAAAAAAACACTTATTATAGCTTAGAGACGCGTGCAAAATAGTATACAAAGTGGAAAAAAAAAAGGCAAAAAAAAAAGGCCAAAAAAATCATAATTTAGCATGTTCAAAAAAATGGCAAAAAACGCAATAGTATAGTATGTCGAAAAAAATGTCAAATTTTGACCCATGTCTAAAAAAATGGCTAAAAAAACACTTATTATAGCTTGTAGAGACGCGCATCATAGTATACAAAGTGGAAAAAAAAAAGGCCAAAAAAGGCAAAAAAAACTTCATAAATTTAGCATGTCAAAAAAAAATGAAAAAAAAAAAAAAAGCATAGTATAGTATGTCGAAAAATGTCAAATTTTGACATGTCCAAAAAATGGCTGAAAAAAACCACTTATATATAGCTTGTAGAGACGCGTATAGTATATACAAAGTGGAAAAAAAAAGGCCAAAAAAAGGCAAAAAACATCATAATTTAGCATAAAAAAAAAAAAAAAAAAAAACGCATAGTATAGTATGTCGAAAAAAATGTCAAATTTTGACATGTCCAAAAAATGGCTGAAAAAACATAAAACACTTATTATAGCTTGTATTGTATAGTACGCGCCAACATAATAACAAAAAAGGCCAAAAAAAAAAAGGCCAAAAAAAAAAAGGCCAAAAAAATTTCAAAAAAGCATGTCCAAAAAAATGGCCAAAAAACGCATAGTATAGTATGTCAAAAAAAATGTCAAAATTTTGACAAAAAAAAAAAAATGGCAAAAAAAAAAACATATTATAGCTTGTAGAGAGCGTGTATATAGTAAAAAAGTGAAAAAAAAAGGCCAAAAAAAAAGGCCAAAAAAATCATAATTTACAAAATGTGAAAAAAAAAATGGCAAAAAAAAAAAAAAAACGCGCAATAGTATAGTATGTCGAAAAAAAATGTCAAATTTTGACATGTAAAAAAAAAAAAAAAAAAAAAAAAAAAATATTATAGCTTATAGCTTGTTATAAAAAAAAAGGCCAAAAAGCCAAAAAGCATAAAAATAAAACAAAAAAGTGCCAAAAAAAAAAAGCCCAAAAAATGGCTGAAAAAAAAAAAAACTTCAAAAAAAATTTAAAGTAAATTTGAAAAAAAATGCCAAAAAAGGCCAAAAAAAAATGCATGTTGAAAAAAAAAAAACGCCATAGTATAGTATGTCGAAAAAAATGTCAAATTTTGACATGTCCTAAAAATGGCTAAAAAAAAAAACCACATAATAGCTTGTAGAAACGCGTCAAAAAAAAAAGTGAAAAAAAGGCAAAAAAAAGGCCAAAAAAATCATCATAATTTAGCAAAAAAAAAAATGGAAAAAAAAACGCATAGTATAGTATGTCGAAAAAAATGTCAAATTTTGACAAAATGTCAAAAAAATGGCTAAAAAAACACTTATTATTATAGCTTGTAGAGACGTGCATATAGTATACAAAGTGGAAAAAAAGGCAAAAAAAAAAGGCCAAAAAAACATCATAATTTAGCATGTCAAAAAAAATGAAAAAAAAACGCATAGTATAGTATGTCAAAAAAAAATGTCAAATTTTTTGACATGTCAAAAAAATGGCTGAAAACCACATATTATAGCTTGTAGAGACGTGTCATATAGTATACAAAGTGGAAAAAAAAAAAAAAAAAGGCCAAAAACATCAAAAATTTAGCATGTTGAAAAAATGGCCAAAAAACGCCATAGTATAGTATGTCAAAAAAAATGTCAAATTTTGACATGTCAAAAAAATGGCTGAAAAAAAAACATATATTATAGCTTAGTAGACGCGTCATAGTAGTATACAAAGTGGAAAAAAAAGGCCAAAAAAGGCAAAAAAAATCAAATTTAGCATGTCAAAAAAAATGGCCAAAAAAAAAAAACGCATAGTATAGTATGTCGAAAAAAAATGTCAAATTTTGACAAAAAAAAAAAATGGCTAAAAAAAAAACAACATATATTATAGCTTGTAGAGACAGTATATATAGTATACAAAGTGGAAAAAAAAGGCCAAAAAAAAAGGCCAAAAAATCATAATTTAGCATCAAAAAAAAAAAAAAAAAGTATAGTAAACGCATAGTATAGTATGTCGAAAAAATCAAAAATTTTGACATGTAAAAAAAAAATGGCTAAAAAAAACACATATTATAGCTTTGTAGAGCGTCATTATAGTATACAAAGTGGAAAAAAGGCCAAAAAAAAAAAAGGCCAAAAAAAATCATAATTTAGCATGTCAAAAAAATGGAAAAAAAAAAACGCATATAGTATAGTATGTCGAAAAAAATGTCAAATTTTGACATGTCCAAAAAAATGGCTAAAAAAACATATTATTATAGCTTGTAGAGACGCGTATATAGTATACAAAAGTGGAAAAAAAAAAAAGGCAAAAAAAAAAGGCCAAAAAACATCATAATTTAGCATGTCAAAAAAAAATGGCCAAAAACGCCATAGTATAGTATGTCGAAAAAAAAAATGTCAAATTTTGACATGTCAAAAAAAAAATGGCTAAAAAAAAAAATTTATTATAGCTTGTAGAGACGCGCCATATGTGTATAACAAAGTGGAAAAAAAGGCCAAAAAAAGGCCAAAAAAATCATAATTTAGCATGTCAAAAAAATGGCCAAAAAAAACGCGCATAGTATAGTATGTCGAAAAAATGTCAAATTTTGACATGTCCAAAAAAATGGCTAAAAAAACCACTTATTATAGCTTGTAGAGACGCATAGTCATAGTGTACATACAAAGTGGAAAAAAAGGCCAAAAAAAAAAAGCCCAAAAAAGTCATAATTTAGCATGTGAAAAAAAAAAAAAAAAAAACGCATAGTATAGTATAGTATGTCGAAAAATGTCAAAATTTTGACATGTCCTAAAAAAAAATGGCAAAAAAAAACATATTATATAGCTTGTAGAGACGCATCATATAGTATACAAAGTGGAAAAAAAAAAAAAAAAAAGGCCAAAAAATCAAAATTTAGCAAAAAAAAAAAAATGGCCAAAAAAAAAAACGCCATAGTATAGTATGTCGAAAAATGTCAAATTTTGACATGTCCAAAATGGCTAAAAAAAAAAACTTATTTATAGCTAGCTTAGTAGAGACGCGTCATAGTATACAAAGTGGAAAAAAAGGCCAAAAAAAGCCAAAAACATCATAATTTAGCATGTCAAAAAAAAAATGGCAAAAAAAAAAAACGCATAGTATAGTATGTCGAAAAAAAATGTCAAATTTTGACATGTCCAAAAAAAAAAATGGCAAAAAACCACTTATTATAGCTTGTAGAGACGCGCGTTATAGTATACAAAAAAAAAAAAAAGGCCAAAAAAGGCCAAAAAAACATCATAATTTAGCAAAAAAAAAAAAATGGCAAAAAAAAACGCATAGTATAGTATGTCGAAAAAAAAATGTCAAATTTTGACATGTCATAAAAATGGCTAAAAACATATATATATTATAGCTTGTATAGAGAGCGCATAGTGTATACAAAAAGTGAAAAAAAAAGCCAAAAAAAGGCCAAAAAACATCATAATTTAGCATGTTCAAAAAAAAAATGGCAAAAAAAAAAACGCATAGTATATAGTATGTCGAAAAAAATGTCAAATTTTGACATGTCAAAAAAATGGCTGAAAAAACTTATTATAGCTTGTAGAGAGAGAGTGTAGTGGAAAAAAAGGCCAAAAATAGCCAAAATACAAAGTGGAAAAAAAAAAAGGCCAAAAAAAAAGGCCAAAAAAAAAAAATCAAATTTAGCATGTTGAAAAAAAAAAAATGGCCAAAAAAAAAAAAACGCATAGTATAGTATGTCGAAAAATGTCAAAAATTTTGACATGTCATAAAAATGGCTAAAAAAACATATATATAGCTTGTAGAGACGCAATATAGTATACAAAGTGGAAAAAAAAGGCCAAAAAAAAAGGCCCAAAAACATCATAAATTTAGCAAAAAAAAAAAAAAATGGCCAAAAAACGCGCATAGTATAGTATGTCGAAAAAAATGTCAAATTTTGACATGTCATAAAAATGGCTAAAAAACACATATATTATAGCTTGTAGAGACGTGTATTATAGTATACAAAGTGGAAAAAAAGGCCAAAAAAGGCCAAAAACATCATAAATCATCATAATTTAGCATGAAAAAAAAAAATGGCAAAAAAAAAAAACGCATAGTATAGTATGTCGAAAAATGTCAAATTTTGACATGTCAAAAAAATGGCTAAAAACCACATATTATAGCTTGTAGAGACGCATCATAGTATACAAAGTGGAAAAAAAAGGCCAAAAAAAAGGCCAAAAAACATCATAATTTAGCATGTCAAAAAAAAAATGGCAAAAAAAAAACGCGCATAGTATAGTATGTCGAAAAAATGTCAAATTTTGACATGTCATAAAAAAATGGCTAAAAAAACAACATATATTATAGCTTGTAGAGACGCGTCATATAGTATACAAAAAAAAAAAAAAGGCCAAAAAAAAGGCCAAAAAAACATCATAATTTAGCATGTCAAAAAAAAATGCCAAAAAAACGCGCATAGTATAGTATGTCGAAAAAATGTCAAATTTTGACATGTCCATAAAAATGGCTAAAAAATGACATATTATAGCTTGTAGAGACGCATAGTATATAAAAGTAAAAAGTGTGGAAAAAAAGGCCAAAAAAAGGCCAAAAACATCATAATTTAGCATGTCAAAAAAAAAAATGGCAAAAAAAAAAACGCAAATAGTATAGTATGTCGAAAAATGTCAAATTTTGACATGTCAAAAAATGGCTGAAAAACACATATTATAGCTTGTAGAGACGCATACCATAGTATACAAAGTGGAAAAAAAAGGCCAAAAAAAAGGCCAAAAACATCATAATTTAGCATGTTCAAAAAAAAAATGGCAAAAAAAACGCGCATAGTATAGTATGTCGAAAAAAATGTCAAATTTTGACATGTCCAAAAAATGGCTAAAAAAACCACTTATTATAGCTTGTAGAGCGCATATAGTAACAATGGAAAAAAAAGGCAAAAAAAGGCCAAAAACATCATAAATTTAGCATGTTCAAAAAAATGAAAAAAAAAAACGCAGCATAGTATAGTATGTCGAAAAAAAATGTCAAATTTTGACATGTCCAAAAAAATGGCTAAAAAACATATAGCTTATAGATAGCTTGTAGAGATGCGTCATAGTATATACAAAGTGGCCAAAAAAAAAGGCAAAAAAAGGCCAAAAAAACATCATCAAAATTTAGCATGTGAAAAAAAAATGGCCAAAAAAAAAACGCATAGTATAGTATGTCAAAAAAAAATGTCAAATTTTGACATGTCCAAAAAAATGGCTAAAAAAAAATATATATTATAGCTTGTAGAGACGCGCATCATAGTATACAAAGTGGAAAAAAAAGCCAAAAAAAGGCCAAAAAACATCATAATTTAGCAAAAAAAAAATGGCAAAAACGCATAGTATAGTATGTCGAAAAAAATGTCAAATTTTGACATGTCAAAAAAATGGAAAAAAACACATATTATAGCTTGTAGAGACGCATAGTATAGTATACAAAGTGGAAAAAAAAGGCCAAAAAAAAAAGCCAAAAAAAAAACATCATAATTTAGCAAAAAAAAAAAATGGCCAAAAAAACGCATAGTATAGTATGTCGAAAAATGTCAAATTTTGACATGTCAAAAAAAAAAAAAAAAAACCACATATAATAGCTTGTAGAGACGCGTTCAAATAGTATACAAAGTGTGAAAAAAAGGCCAAAAAAAAAAGGCCAAAAAAACAAAAATAATTTAGCATGTTGAAAAAAATGGAAAAAAAAAAAACGCATAGTATATAGTATGTCGAAAAAAATGTCAAATTTTGACATGTCTAAAAAATGCTAAAAACCACTTATATATAGTAGTAGAGACGCGTCATAGTATACAAAAGGAAAAAAAAGGCCAAAAAAAAAAGGCAAAAAAAAAATCATAATTTAGCATGTCCAAAAAAAAAAAAAAAAAAAAACGCGCATAGTATAGTATGTCGAAAAAATGTCAAATTTTGACATGTCATAAAAATGGCTAAAAAAACCACTTATTATAGCTTGTAGAGACGCGTTATAGTATACAAAGTGGAAAAAAAGGCCAAAAAAGGCCAAAAAAACATCATAATTTAGCATGTTCAAAAAAAAATGGCCAAAAAAAAAAAACGCATAGTATAGTATGTCAAAAAAATGTCAAATTTTGAATGTCTCCTAAAAATGGCTGAAAAAAAACCACTTATATATAGCTTGTAGAGACGTGTTCATAGTATACAAAGTGGAAAAAAAGGCAAAAAAAAAGGCCAAAAACATCATAATTTAGCATGTCAAAAAAAAATGGCCAAAAAAAAAACGCGCATAGTATAGTATGTCGAAAAAAAATGTCAAAATTTTGACATGTCCTAAAAAAAATGGCTAAAAAAACCACATATTATAGCTTGTAGAGACGCGTATATAGTATACAAAGTGTGGAAAAAAAAGGCCAAAAAAGGCCAAAAAACATCATAATTTAGCATGTCAAAAAAAAATGGCAAAAAAAAAACGCCATAGTATAGTATGTCGAAAAAAAAAAATGTCAAATTTTGACATGTCATAAAAATGGCTAAAAAAACCACATATTATAGCTTGTAGAGACGCGTTATAGTATACAAAGTGGGAAAAAAAAGGCAAAAAAAAAAAAGGCCAAAAAAAACATCATAATTTAGCATGTTCAAAAAAAAAAATGGCAAAAAAAACGCGCATAGTATAGTATGTCGAAAAATGTCAAATTTTGACATGTCAAAAAAATGGCTAAAAACCATATATTATAGCTTGTAGAGACGCGTCATAGTATACAAAGTGGAAAAAAAGCAAAAAAAAAAAAAAAAAACTTCATAATTTAGCATGTTGAAAAAAAAAAAATGGCAAAAAAACGCATAGTATAGTATGTCGAAAAATGTCAAATTTTGACATGTCCAAAAAATGGCTAAAAAAACCACATATTATAGCTTGTAGAGACGCGTCATATGTAACAAAGTGGAAAAAAAAGGCCAAAAAAGGCAAAAAAACATCATAATTTAGCATGAAAAAAAAAAATGGCAAAAAAACGCATATATAGTATAGTATGTCGAAAAAAATGTCAAATTTTGACATGTCCAAAAAAATGGCTAAAAAAACACATATTATAGCTTGTAGAGAGAGCGTATATATAGTATACAAAGTGAAAAAAAAGGCCAAAAAAAAGGCCAAAAAACATCATAATTTAGCAAAAAAAAAAATGGCAAAAAAGCGCATAGTATAGTATGTCGAAAAATGTCAAATTTTGACATGCTAAAAAAAAATGGCTAAAAACAACATATATATAGCTGTAGTAGACGCCATATAGTATACAAAGTGGAAAAAAGGCCAAAAAAAAGGCCAAAAACATCATAATTTAGCATGTCAAAAAAATGGCCAAAAAACGCCATAGTATAGTATGTCGAAAAAATGTCAAATTTTGACATGTCATAAAAATGGCTAAAAAACCACATATTATAGCTTGTAGAGACGCGTTATAGTCATAGTATAGTGGAAAAAAAAGGCCAAAAAAGGCAAAAAAAAAACATCATAATTTAGCATGTTGAAAAAAATGGCCAAAAAAAACGCCATAGTATAGTATGTCGAAAAATGTCAAATTTTGACATGTCATAAAAAAAATGCTAAAAAACCACATATTATAGCTTGTAGAGACGCGTCATAGTATACAAAGTGGAAAAAAAGGCCAAAAAAGGCCAAAAACATCATAATTTAGCATGTTGAAAAAAATGGCAAAAAAAAAAAAAAACGCATAGTATAGTATGCGAAAAAAAATGTCAAATTTTGACATGTCCTAAAAAAAAATGGCTAAAAAACACATATTATAGCTTGTAGAGAGCGTCATAGTATACAAAGTGGAAAAAAAGGCCAAAAAAAGGCCAAAAAAAACATCATAATTTAGCATGTTCAAAAAAATGGCAAAAAAACGCATAGTATAGTATGTCGAAAAATGTCAAATTTTGACATGTCATAAAAAAATGTCAAATTTTGACACGTCATAAAAATGGCTAAAACCACCTATAATAGCTCGTAGAGTCGCGTTATGTACAAAAGTGGAAATAGCATGTTGAAAAAAAATGCAAAAAATGCAGAAAATGTCAAATTTTGACACGTCATAAAAATGGTTAGAAAAGCTATAATATAGAATCATGTCATAGCATACAATGTAGAAATAAAGTATGTAACGCCATAAACATTATTTTGCATGTTGAAAAAAATGGCAGAAGACGCCATACTTTGTGTGGACTTATTTTCTGTCATGATTTTAATGTATTTGACCACAATGTAAGTGTGCATGTGTAACATGCATATTAAATTAGGACTGTCATAACGCTGATATTTTGTCTCCTGAGCAGTGCCAAGGGCAAAAAGAGAGGCAGACAATGAGTAAACCAGCATGGATATTTTCTCTTAAACACTGCCTACTGAAAATATTACTAGTTATTTTAAAGATTGCTCAAAATGTAGCAAGTCAGCTGGGGGACATGAGCACTTGTACTACTAGTTAGGCCAACAGCCCCCTCTGGCTGTCGTTACATGCATTTAAAGGATAACACTCCCTGCCGTAATGAGCTTTTCACTTGAGGTAGGTGATTTTGACTTTAAAACTTTGCCTGTTAAGAACCAGAATCCTGAGATGGTGGTTTAAGTTTTATATGTCTCCATTTGTTGTTAGTAGTTTATGGGCAAAATGCAACCTTGAACACAATCTTTGTCAAGTCCATCCATCCATCCATCCATCCATCCATCCATCCATTTTCTTACGCTTATCCAGGGCCGGGCTGTGGGCGTTACAGGCGGAGCAGAGTATTCCAGACGTTCCTCTCCCCAGCAACACTTTCCAGCTTCTCCTGGGGGACCCTGGAAGTGTCCCCAGGCCAGACGAGATATGTAATCCCTCCAGCGGGTTCTGGGTCTGCTACCAGTTGGACGTGCCCGGAACACCTCTGGAGGAATCCTGATCAGATGCCTGAACCACCTCAACTGGCCCCCTTTTGAGGAAAAGGAGCAGCGGCTCTACTCCCAACTCCCCCCGGATGTCCAAGGTCCTCACCCTCTCTCAGGCTGAGCCCAGCCACTCTGCAGAGAAAACTCCTTTTATGTTTACACAATTTCATTATTTCGGTCACAACCTAGAGCTAATGGCCATAGGTGAGGGGCCTTTGGTCATGGGGCCCATTGACCAAAGGCCCGGTCACTCGCCCAGCCCCTGTGGACTCACCACCTGCGGGGACAGGGATCAGGATCGGGTGTATTGTGTGCCAGGCAGCAAGCAGGGGTGTGGCCCCGGGCGTTTGACAGACCTTTCAAGTCTTAAGATCTATCTCTACACCAAAGGTTACGTTGTTCAGTAAAATTCAACAGTCCATGCAGTTAAGTGGCATAACTAATTTATTATTGAATAAAAATTGGACATGAACACGTGCAGACTTAAAACCAGTGTAACAAATTAACAACCTAAAGTTTTTTAACTCAAGTCTGCATCCCCTGCGGTAAAAAAAAAAAAAAAAAAAGTACAGAAAAACATGTCTATAACCAGCTTTCAAAACTGTACAAACACAGCTTTAGCAACATACATCTGTCCAAAATTAATAGGAAACAAAAAACACTCGCCCACCAGTCCCTTAATGTGCAAACATTGATCTTTCCTGAAGTATCGCTTTTATTTTACATTTCTCCATTCATCAATCCTTCCACTGAGCAGTCCGCTTTTATAAATCAAAGCGTTCACATTTTGTCAGCAGATATTGATCCATCTTTACACTGTAAATAAGTTCCACTTTCCCAAAGTCCATAATTTTACATGTAAAACCGAGAGTATAAGGGGAGCCTAGAGGGATGGTAGCGGTGTGTGGAGTGGAGGTATGATGGGAAAATGAGCAAAAGAAAAACCTAAGGTGGAGAGTACGACAGGTCTGGGACTGATGTCACACTGCATTGGTGCCTTCCCTCGACCACTGATCAGGACTGACCTGGGTGAGAGAAAGGTTGGTAAACCTACTAACAGTCCACTAAATGCTGGTAGATACTGCTGCAGCCTGGGTTCCTCAGACGCACACATTAACTCTGTAATAACACAACAACAAACACCTCTGCCAAATATCAGTTACAGGTGTGCTCCTGTGTAAATGAGAGTTAAAGCTATGAATATTCTATCACCAAGACACCTGTGCATGCAAAAGCTATGTGTAGGACTCAGGCAATTTCAGCGTTGCCGTAAATGCCTCCAATGTCAAGGCTCAATTACAATATTTCATAGGGACAAAAAACATAAAACTAAATGTTCCGATATTTGGCTTTGATCAACAAAATGTAAAGGTTGATAAGAATCAACATTCCTGTAAATCATATAGCTAAAATTGTCATTTTCAGGATGCATATGAGAAACCCAGAAACCCAACTGTGTTGGTATGAGGCTGGTAATATACGCAAAATTAAACCAAAGAAGGCAAGTTCTCTAAACCACAGCATAAGTGCAGCTTTTGGTTTTGACAGCTGCGAAATCTCCTGAATATGTTGACATTTTTGCAAGTTTGTGGTTAAAACCCCTGAGACATGTCAGCAGTGTCATCTGACAAGTTTCAGGCAGAAGATTTTTGGTTTACTTCCATAAGTTGTAGCGCAACTTTTTAACCATTTGAAATACTTGCAAGATGTGTCGAACACGACTTAATTCAATTTACATTAATTACTGACTCAAATGTATTCAACAGCATTCAGAGAACATACCAAATCTGATATAGTTTTGTGCATACTCAAAATACTTCAGTGACAGTCAGTCCTAGAGCCAGCCTGTTGGTGTGCGCCCAGTCTCAGCGGCGGTGGCGACTATGTCCTGAGTGCCCGCTACTGCTGTGGTGTTTGCTCTTGTGGCTACGCTCCCTCTCTCTGTCCCTGTCATATGACCGAGACCTCTCCCTCTCTCTCCTGTCTCCTCGGTGACCACCGCCTCGCTCATGTTTGTGTTTCTTTGAAGACAGGTCAAAGGTGCTGCGGTCTCGGTCTCTCTCCCGTTCCCTCTCTCTGTCCCGGTCCCTGTCTACTTTGACCGGAGTGCGGGACCGTGACCGAGAACGTGAGCGCTTCCTCTTGTGACCGGATCCACTTCCGCTGTTGCTGTGGCGTCCACTGGGTTTGGAGTCGCTGTTGCCATGATGGCTGCTCTTAGACTTGAGGTGGGGGAGGAGGGGTGAGGGCTGATGTCGCCGAGGTGATGGACTGCGACTGTGAGAGCGAGAACGTGAGCGAGAACTGTAGGTCCCTGAGCGACTGCGTCTGCTGTTGTAACTGTGGAGATGAAAGAGAAAAGGAGGATTAGGAATATATTAAGCTAGTTCCACTAAGCACAGGGGATTTTAATTTATTTGTAACACAGAGGGTTACCACACATTTTACTAGAACAAATTTCAAAACTTTTCCATGACTTTTAAAGGGCCCATAATGACAATTTCTTTTTCTTCCCTCACATGATTGGCTTTGGTTTTTTGAACATATCAGATTCAAACTCTATTCAAACATAATTTCAGTAGGCTGGCATACATTAAGGGAGAGACGGAACGCAAAAAAAGGAAGTTAAGTTTGTGAGGGTAAACAAAACCTCACATAAACACTTATTTGAGCTACGTTGCTACAGGAAATAAATTTGCCACCATGTGACATTGTGTGAAAAGTCTTCCATGGAAGATTACTGTATCAATTTCGACACAATTCCATGACTTTTCCAAAAAATCCGCGGATTTTTTTTTTTTTTACTAATTCCATGACTTCTTTATGTCTGGAAATTGTGATTATGACATTTAATTACTTTTCCAGGTTTTTCGTGGCCATTGGAACACTAAATATATTCACGTTGGAATTTAAATGATCATACAAGTTCAGACTTAAACCGGTACTAAAAATGTCTGCACATAATCAGCTTACTGTCTACGAGGGGAGCGTGATCTAGACCGGGAACGTGTTCTCGAACGAGATCGACTTCCGCTCCTGCTGTTTCTGCCGATCTTCACCTCTTTTCTTAAACTGAAAGAAGAAAAAAAGAGAGACGCACACAGACACAAAAACTGTTAGATAAGTGGCAGTCAGAAGAAGCTCTTACTTTGAAACAAAAGATAAAAACCTTAATTGACGAAAGGACACATGGACGAAAAATTAAGTGTGAATGACTGCTGAAACATCCTCACGGTGCAACACTATCTGAATTTGTTTCTTACCCATTGTGTGGACTCTTGTTGACCTGAGTCCGGCCGTCTGGCTCCTTCTTAACTGGTTTGAGGGTCTGTGGGTTCGGGGACTTCTCCTCCACCTTGACTACATTTGGGGTGGAGGGCTTGGAAGCAGGAGAGAAGCCACCCATCATGGACAGTGCAGGGGTACCATCAGGGTTCAGGCCTTTAGCCTTCCTCTTGGCCTCTGCCAAAAACATCTTCCTCCGCTCCACCTCCTTCTCCAGCTGGTCATAGTTGGGCTGGGGAAGAAATCAAACT
Organism: Plectropomus leopardus; assembly: GCF_008729295.1. Classification (NCBI taxonomy): domain Eukaryota; kingdom Metazoa; phylum Chordata; class Actinopteri; order Perciformes; family Serranidae; genus Plectropomus; species Plectropomus leopardus. Next base: position 11,043,377 of record NC_056467.1, on the reverse strand, counting down.
GTCAGTTTACACAGATAACACAGTGCTAGTTACTGTGAGCCGGCTGCTTCCAGTAGGTTTATTGTGACAAGTAGTTTATGGCATTTATAAAACAAGATAATACTTTAAGCGCAAATTTGACGATATAAACAAGTAAGATCTAGTTTCTTTCTTTAGCTGCATTCGGCATATTGATTCGCTCTGTCTCCCTCTATCTCCATTTATGACATGGCCACTACTGTGCCTGTATTGGAGTTACAAACACTAACAAAAATAAGTAAGCATCACAAAGCTAACATAACCCAATGTTTATCAATGGTTGGAGTGAAGCTGTTCAGCTGATGTGAGATTATAAGGAACATTTAATAGCATTTGGATTGTGGTTTTTTTTTATAGAGAAGCTGCTGCTAAATCTGGCATTTCAGGCCACTACAATTAGAAAAACAGCCAGCAAAGTCCTCGAGGGACAAAGACAAGGAGTCTACACAGGTGTCATTTACAGCTCAGCAGACTGATATGGTGACACTGAGTTAATGTCTAAAATTACTGAAAATAAGATGACTCGAGGCGATACTAATACTGTGCTCTCTTTTAGAAAAAAGCCTACCTTCTTCCTGGTGTAGAGTCTTAGGGTGGTGATGCAGACCTCTTTAACATCCTCCTCACTGGCTCCAAACAGCAGGTACCAATTAGGTCTGGATGGCAGGGGTATCTGAGAAAAACATGCACCAAATGTTAGTGCAGCTCGAGGGAATACACTATCTCTCTACAGAGGATCTGATGTGACAACATTTAGTGTGAAAACAAGACCAACAAAATGTGCACGGTGAAAATGTGACTCAGGTCAACATTTCCTCTTACCTGCAGGGCTCGGGCAGCGAGGAATATGCAGGCACAGGCGATAGTCTCAGCTTGGAATCTCACAAACACATTTGTCCTAAGGGTATCATTCATGTAGTTCCTATGAAGGCAAAAAAGAGGACATAGAAACAAAAACATAGCAACTTCTCTACACAAAGCCACCTCTCACCCATTTCCACTTCTGTATGTGAATGATCTGCAACATTTGTCTATTGAGCCAACTTCTTGTCAGGGCTTTATAGTTCTATTTTTTGATAGAGATTTTCTATTCCTATATAAATCTGAGCCAATTCTTCAGTTAAAAAATCTTCACCACCCAAAAAGTTTTGGTAGGCAACTTTGAGGCAAGCCAAGACACTAACTGCTAACAGATGCTAGAGAATCTGTTGCCATTTTAGGATTTGACCATTAGAGGCCCTGGCAGCATTGAATTAATCATCAGCCCTAATAGCTATTAACACAGCAGTTACATATTTTAAGTTATACAGTGCTGAAAAGCGGTTCGCATTTTTATCTGTTGATTTAACTTTGTCCATTTCTCTCTGGGGCATCCATGGGAGTGCTGTATGTCACAGGTAAAGCATGAAGACACAAATGGGAAAAAGATCTATCGAAGACCTGCCAAGACCATTTGACCACACTATGACCGTAAGAGTAACTAGATAAAGACTAATGATGATTGACACGATGACACATGCCTTGTAGAGGGAAGGGGGGGGGGGGGGGCATGCAGACATAAGGATGCAACACATTCATCGAGAATGCAGTTGCCTCTTTCAGACTTGTATCTGAGGGAACAGGAAGGCACAGCATGTATGGTGGCATGCACGACAGCTAGGTATCAGAAGTCAGTGTCATGTTGATGTGATCAAACGATGCAACAGTAGTCTAATGTTCAGACATGTTTTGTGTCCGAGACATAAGGATTCCAACCTTTCGCAATCACTGGAAGGTTAAAATTTATAAATGCTTTTCAGCCATGATTTGAAAGGGACCCCCATAAGAATACAAACTGTATTCATCAGCAACCCGATTCCACTGCGACTATCTTAAGACATTCGGTGGCAATCCCTGCCTCACTACTTGGGCTGAGTGACATCTCTGTGCTACAAAGCAGACTGTGTGTCAATGGGTTGTCAAGGACAATGGATAAACTGGATTAGCCGTGGGGAGAGCATTAGGAAAGACAAAATGGCCAGGATGTGAATCAGGCAAGTACAGGGTGGAGTAAGCATCTATGTCCTTAGAAAACATAGAAGACCTACAGACAAAAGGACACATGACACGATGAAAAAAACCCCGGTTGACTAAAACGACACTGATCCCCTTTAGATTATTATCAAAAGTGACTTCAGCCTGTTAAAGAAAACTATCACAAAGCTAAAGCGTCGTCTCCCATTCATTTAAATGATATGTACTGCTCCACTGGAGGTCTGTCGCAAGTACTCGTTGAAAACCTGCCACACAGGGATTACTTCCAGTCTAACCTGCCTCCATCAAATAACCTGACCTGCACTTTGGCAGGTGAGTGTGAAACTGCTATGCCAATGCCACTACATATAACACATGGCCGTTGGATTCTGACTGCTGCGTGGGTGAGACAGGTCCTTGGAGGCAAAACCGGATCAGCCTGTAAAACAGACACATGTCTGGACACCACGTCAGTTGGGGACAGGACACAGTATACTACTGTAAATTAAAAAAAATTAAAAAATAGGCAGGTAAACTGGTCAAAAAAAGGTTATTCTGATGTGGCTAAGTTTACTTCAATGCTAGATGCAAGTAAACTAGAAAAAAAGTCAGAATATAAATGAATACGTAGCTACTTATAGCTAAAATGGGCATTACAGTTGAAACCTTTGTAGCAAGACCAACAAATACAAATCCTTTTGGACACCCAAGAGAAAACAAGACGATGTTGGCTGTTGGGAAAGGCCCGCCCGCCCCCTTCAGTGAATCTCGGCATTGGGATTGGCTGTCTGGAGAGGGGCAGCCAGCCAATGGGGGGAGCTTCCTGAGGTCATGTGGTTGGAGGAGGCAGAGTTCAGAGGTTCTTTATGTGACTTACCAGCATGGACTACCCTTTAATCAAAGAGTAGAGAGAAAGGACAAAGTTAAACCAAGTTCCCTGGGCACCAAATCAAACAGACTTTACAGCAAAGCCAATTAAGGGCAGACAAGAGAGTGAGACACGTAACAGGTTTGCAATAAAACATTGCTCCATCAGAAAAAAAAAAGAGGTGGAAGGGTTATAATGGAGTGAGGGAACGTCACAGTCAGACCTGGGCAAAATGGTTGTTGAATGCTTTTCAAATATGAGCTAAAAACATGAGGGGCACTTATGTATCACTTATCTGACAGGTGTTGTTCCCACATATGGCTGTGTCCCAAGATCCTGGCAGATAAATCAAGTGCTCTTCAAGTGATTGAACCATTTGAAACTCGTTCAATTTCATTTTTAGCCCAGGTCTGGTGGCACTTCTTGCAGACATGACACAGGTTGCTGCTGTGGGGGTGGTCAATGGAGAACTGGGAAGGAACTTACCAGGCCGTCTGGACCAGTGTCTGGTTCTTCTCACATTCGAGGACTTGGAGGTACATGACGATAATCTGAAATTATGAATTGATTTTTTAAAACACAGTAACATCCCCAGGTGCTAAAGTCTGTTCTGAGAAGTGAGAGTAGTCAGCTAAAGCTGTTTCATGTGTGATTGCATCTGCACAGATGAACAAACTTAAAGCTGCAACAGCTGAACTACGCTGCAATACACAATTTAAATAGTTATGATTGTGCCTTAAACTCACCTTGTGAGGATGCTTGACATGCACACAGAAGCCCAGCTCCTTCAGGACCCGCCGTTCTGCTTTGATGACTTGGTTTTTGGTATTTATGTAGTTCTGATCAAGTATCAATGAACTTGGAGTCCTGGTTTGTAAAGGAATCAAAATAAAATAATGTTTTCCCTTCAAAATTAAAGTAAAAGATGAAAGTGCCCTTTTGATATCTTGCACTCTTTTCTTTTTTCCCCCGTTTCAACCAACTCAAAGCAACAGGTTAAACTGTTTGCATGCCTGACAGTTTGCAGGGGTTTGTGGACTCCTGTGGTTCCAGTGAAAGCATATGGGATTTGTAGACAGCCCTCGACCTCATTCACCCTGTTTCATCGCTTTAACAGAGATATCAACTCAGACCGTTGAACATATCACTACCTCAACACGCAGAAACATTTAAATCACCAAACTTGAACTGTCAACTCAAACTAAACCCAAAACCACTGGTCAGAGTCAAATTACTCAACTATTCTGATTTACCCTATATATCAGTATAATTAAAGGTTAAAAAAAACAAATCAACTGACCACTTGGTTTTTGTTAATGGTGCACCATACTTTAAGAAGATACAGTGCAAAATCACAGTTTTCTTTGTCCAACGACTACATATCACCTTCACAGCAAAACTAATATGCTTCACCTTTCAAAAATAAACTCAAAAAAACAAAATTATTAGATGCACTTTGAGCTATAATTATGTTCCAGGCTGTGTGGTAGCCACACTATTACCATCTATCAGCCTCCAACTTTATATACCAGTTATATCACAATAACAAAAATAAACAGACCCTGAGAAAATAAAACCGACATCTTTTAAAAACTTCCAACACTTTGAGTTTTTAATGTCTCAAATTCGAAAATAAATAAATGTGCATACTGTCATGCTACAAACCACATGCATGGTAAAAACTTTTAGTGGAATATCTGCAACTAAGTCAGTCCAAATCCACATTTACACAACAAACTTGCTAAAAGTGCATCACATTTACTTTAATGCCAATACTAATTAACTACAGAAAATACTTAACTATTGAAAGCTGCAGTGCATGCACTGACCCTAAACAAAAACTAAACTGGACTTAAAGTATCTAATTATTGTCCTGACTTCAACGGACAAGGTGATATATTTATTAAAGCCATAGATAACAGCTGGTGAATGGGTTTTTTTTCTCTTGAAGCACAAACAAAATGCATGGTGAGGTGCAGTCAGTAAAGAAGACTACATTACCCAATGGTCCACAGTTTTATGGACAGATACCCAAAGCTTAAGATTGAACCACAGGAGTCCTCAAGGCGCCCCGGGGCCAAGGACCTTCGGCCAACCTGTCATCCCCGATCCCAGTGCCCCGCGGTGACTCAGACCACGGGCGTCTCCCACAGGAGGGGGTGGGGTGGCCCTGGGGGTGGAGAGACCCCCTTGCATCATGGTTGTCATGCCGACTGCTTCATCTTACGTACCATTCCACATCACCCAGGCTTTGGTAAATGTAGCTGGTCGCTGTTAGTTGGTTGCAAGGGAAAAAAGAAGCCAAGTTAATACCAAAGTCGACAGTACTGACATGAACAGATTTTTTATGAAGACTAAGGCACACGCTAATAAAGCAGAGGTGCCTTGTCTTACAAGCTTATAATGCAAACCAATTTTTAAAGTGAGTTTTTGTGGAGATCTCAATTTCAGTGTAATGTCAAACTCAGATGTAATATGTAGACAATTACACTTCTGAAACTATCAGTGAGGCGGAAACTGAAAAGTTTTAAAATGGTTTAGAGTACATGGATAAACAGAAGGGCACTTTCACAACAAACACAGATCAACATTATACAACATCACATTTAGTAAAATCAAAAACCAATGCAATATGTTCCATGTTTAAAAATACATATTTATTGTTCGTCATGGAGAACACTGAATTCAATGGCGATACTTACTTTTTGCCTCTGATCTGTCTCAGATGATGAAAAACATTGATGACATCTCGTATTCGTCTCGGTGCTTCCTCAATCTTGGAGGCCAAGTTGATACAAGCCATAGCAACAATCTGAAAAGAAGATAATTGAAGCAAAAAGTGGGAAGAAAGAGTTGAATAACCTATAACATGCATCCAGAGATAGATTTCCCCAACGTGAGCAGTAAATGTGACATAACATGCAACGAAGAGACAAAGAATATATCAATGATCAAGAAATGTCCTCATATTAGGCCTGTTTATACTATAGCGACTGCCATTTCAATATCCCTGGGAAAATTAAGTTATTGTGAAAGACTCTGAACATCTGTGAACGGCACTGATTTGTGGTAAAGCAGAACTTACACGAGTTTAGCAATATTATGGCAGTAAATCACAATTTACATGTCACAATAGTGTAATGAATGTATCCATAATGGCAGCTTCTAGAGACCAGAACTAATTTGCTTTTCTCACCCATCCTATCAAACCTAGGATCACAGTAACAACATTATTATTCATTCTAATGAATTTGAGAATACATCATGTCGTAAGACTTGATGCAAAGTAGTCATTTTATAAATATTTAACAAGGTCTTTGACAGCGGGAAAGCAATAACATCATCTGAATCTAATTCAGTGTTGTTTCTGTAGTATGAGCATTTGATTGGTTTCCAGTGTGTCTAAAGGGATCTAGCATTAACAGTTAATGCAATTTAAGCCCATATCAAGATCGTTTTTGATCAAATTTAAGATATTTTTCTTCTACAAGCATTGCTGGTAAGTATAAAGGCTAAGTGTGTGGCTTTGTTCAGAGGCAGGTTTTATGTGAGAATATGGTTAAAATACAAGGGATGGTCTATAGTGAAAAATAACATTGATTTCACCAGGAAGTTCTGAGACTGTTCACAGATGAAATATTGACTTTCACAGAGAACAATTTACTTTATTGTGACATAAATATATATGACTCATGAATACAATTGGATTTTAAGTCTTGTGGCAATTGAGATCTCACTAAATTAAATTTAAAACAATTTCATGACTTCCAACGCCGAGTATTTATAAAACTGAACTAATACATTTCCGGATAATATAAAGACGTGCAGACAGCGTGGTTTGGTTTTAATTTCACTGTGCCCCCTCATTGTTTCACAGTGGTACAACATATCGACAATATGGCTGCCACGAACGTAACCATAACGTTATGCTATGCTAACATCATATAACCAGCGGCCAGACAATGAGACACGAGACTGAACGGACTTACCTCAAAATTGTGCTTTACGAAGGACTTCGAGTAGAAAAAACGATGAAAGAGGACCTGTCCCGTTGCCATTGCCACCTGTCGAGAAAAAAACACAAAGCGTGACGTTTCCTGTTTGTCTTGTATAAGCTGGCCTAACCTTGCACAATGGACCGCCGCCATTTTGACTAACACCACGCCAACGTTTAACAGCTAACGTTAGCTAACGGCTAACGACCAGGCCGTGGCATGGGGACCGGAACAAAAACGACCAACCTTTTGTTAATTGTAGCTAAAACACGCACAGATGTGTAAAATATAAACTAATCACGCAATCCAGTGCTTACCTGGGGTAACCGGAGAAGAATACCGGCCGACTGAATCAGTTCGCATCCCAGGATGCGAAGGTCGGTCTCTGTGTTCAGGTCGAGGCCGTCGAGCATCGACGGCGTCGGGGAGAGCCTTTCCTCCGGTATGAGCGAGTTGTCGATCGTAAGGAACACTTCCGAGTAAACTTTGTCACCAATGAGGATGCCATCGTTGTTTGTGGATGCGTTGGATGATACAGAGAGAGGACCTGCGGCCATCTTCACCCGAAAAACAGCGATTAACAGTACTCAGCGACAGCTCAGCCACGACGGGACGACGGCGGAGCAGGCAGGCTGTATGACAAAGTGCGTGACGTCACCACCCTACTGAGACGTTTGTGCACATCCGCGGTGGTAAAATAGTTCCTCAAATGAAAATCAAATAATCCCTGACTATCAAATCACTAAATATCAACAACGGTAGATAAAGTACCCGAAAACCACAAAACTACATATGTCTTATCAGATTATGACTTTGATAGACGTTAAAGTCTCTTGTAAAAATATGACTTCAGTAAAAGTCTTAAAGTATCTAATACTTACTGTACTTAAACATCAGAAGAAATTTAATGATATATAAATGTATTGCACGTAATAGTAAATGCTGGTTCATGAAAAGCAAATTGACATTTTTTTTATAATATAAAATTCATTTCTTTGTAACATTGACTACATCAACTAAAAAAACGAGCATGTAATACGCTTGAGGGAAAATGTAGTCTTCACAACTTAAAGGATTTAAGATTCCTCCCTTCCTATCCACCCTGTACTCATATGTTATGCATTTTTAATGGACAATAATCACAAACTAACCCTAAAAAAGTTATTGGCAGAACTATTTTAGTGTAATAATAAAATATAAGAGACCCCCTGGTCCTGCAGACATAGAGAAATAGCCTACCAGCAGTAGGCCTAGCTATCATATGACTAATGTCTCAATTGATTTAGTCAACTCAGGGTAGTTATTACGCAGAAGCTCAATTTTACAAGTTGATTAACAAAATTCACATTTATTTGGCTCCTATAACGCCACGTCACTTGACAGAAATACTATGAGTCTAATTATATTTTCATTACTGTTGTTATGACTGTTATGTTTCCAACATCACCCGAAGGCAACAGGAGGAAGCGACTCACCACTGACGGTTTCTGTGACGTAATTTACAGGAAAGTCCGGACTTCTCACGTTTGGAACATATCCCTCCGCCAATTAAAAAAAAGAAAGAAGTCATAGAAGGAATTTATCAGATTTTATCATGAAATCAGTGTTTTCATGCGCCATTTACACACAGTCTACAAGAAGTCAGTCATATCCACTTATCAATCTACTTTGTAATTTTCTATTTAGCTTTATTTATTTCTATTTATTTATACTTATTTTATAGATACAGCAACCTCTGCAGGGGCAGTAAACAAATGGTTTTAGGTCAAATTGCCAGCCTAATTTTAAGACTAACATGGATTTTGTCAAAGGTGGAGCTTCATGTGAACATTTAGTACAAGGAACATTGTGTACACTCACGGCTCAGCCCTCGGGATTTTGTACACCAAACCCCTTGCAGTAACCAAAAATAGACAGCAGAGAGAACTAGAGACCCGTCATTTGAAGTTTCTGGAAATCTGCGCCCCAGGTGAAGCAATGGGCTTCCTGAAATTATTGAGTACTAAGAGGACTCTGATCTTGTGCTGTATCCCCACTAAGGCCCTGATGCTGCAGTACAGTCTCTGCAATGTTTGACACAGTTTTATTGCCAATAAGTAACTTGTGGGCTTACACTACTGTGTGTTGTACTGTATGTCAATTTTATCTACATTCACTAACGTTGTCTCTGTTGGTTTGTTGACAAAGAGAGTAATTGGCCTGCACAGGGACCCATGCCCAAGTTTACTTCAAGTCATTGGATATTATTTGATTCATTGCAAATTTGTTAGTAATTTGAACCACTGAAGGAAAATATGGACTATGGCGGATCCTGCATTATTACTTAATGTAAAGTGACAAAGTGATCTTGCTTGATGAACCAGGACTGTGTTAATTATATATATTTTGAAAGACAAGCTGAGGGCTGTTTAAAATTGGTCTGAGGGCCACAGTTGACAATTTAGACATGATTGCCTTAAAAGGAAGCAGTGTAAACTTGCAACCTCTCATCACAGCGATTTTCTCCACTCAAGCTGTTAAATTTGAATACATTTACAAATACAAATTTTTTACTCAAACAAAAAAACAAACATTAAACTCCAAAAATATGTAGATAAATTAAATTTGTGTATCAAAACAATGACCAATCATCACGTGACACCTCAGATTCATCTTGTGACCTACTGAACTGGTTTGTATTATACTCAAATGGTGCATGTTTGTGAATGCAGATGTTTTTAATCACATTACCACAAACTAACTGACACACAGCAATCCTTGGGAAGGGTTGTTTTCCAGCAACAGCAGCTCTAGTTTTGTCAACAGGCAAATATAGTGAAAGTTGCCATGTTTAGTCTGCTGTGTGCACTGTACGCAGGGATGAGGGGGTACAAACAGAACTCACAGAGGTAGGAAATAGGGGGGTTTGTAGGAGCCCAAGAGCAAATTAGTGCCCTGGGTCCCACAAACAGTTTAATCCTGCTATTTCCTGAGGTTATGTATTTGCATGTGTGTGTCTGTGTGCATCTAAAGCTATTGTAAGCAATAGTTAATCATGTCAACATGGCATAAGGGTCGACTTTCATAACCTGTCTGAGGCTCTGTGTGCCATTTTCGGGACATACAGACATCCACGCACACACACAGATTTACCTACCTCAGTTTTCCTAATACACCACATGAGGTGGCAGACTGAGGTCTCATTGTCCCTGTCATTAACCAACACCTACAACCAGCACCTCTGGCCCCCGCACTTACGTAGTTACCACGACAACAAGAATACTGAGCATTCTTTCTCCGGTTGCCCGGGTGACACTAATTATAGGGTGTGGGAGGGCTCACGGGACGGCAGAATTCCGGAACAACCATAACGACGCAGGAGAGAGGCATTCAGGGACGCCCAGTGACGAACAAGGGCTTAGTTATACACACACGCCACTCCCCGGAGTGGTTGTGTGTGTGTGTGTGTGTGTGTGTGTGTGTGTGTGTGTTTACAAGCAACTTGCAAAGATTCCCCAGGGACACGTGTGCATGCCTGCCCATGCCATGATAATTACTGCGAGGAGATCACACTCTGAATGTGTGTGCAAGGCATGCATGTGTGTGTGTGTGTGTGTGTACATTTGAATGTTTGCGCGTGTGGGCATTTCTTAAGCGTGATTAAATTTGAATGTTTAGGAGCAATCATTCATGTCACTGTAATGGGGCTGTATGTTTTGTGCCTGTTACACACAGAGCGAGATCAAGAAAGTGTTTCACAAAGTCTCACACACATGCCCCGTGGCACTTTCTCGAAGACACTCACACACAAACCAGGAAGGACACCAGGTCAAAGGCTACAAAGCAGGGCATGAGCAAAGGAAAAAGCTCCAGTAAAGAGCAGGGGGGAGAAGAAAAGAGAGATCTGGATAAAAAAAAGTGAAGGCACAGAAAGCTGCAGAGGAGAGGCTGAGAGGGAATTCATTTTAGCAACACGGTCAGAGGGGTTGAATAATAAAGGAAGGCCAAAGAATAATAAAAAAGGCCAAAGACATTAAAAGAGTATTGGACTGGACTGGACTTGACTTTGGAAACACATTTAAATGTGTTAGTCCAACTGAAATTTTACTAAACTGAATGTCTTGAAGTCAGACTACCTAAATAATTTGGTTCAGAATCAAGCCTCTCTTTCATGCATACGCCTCAACTGGATCTGAACTGGCCTAGGCGTTTTGCACGTGCTCCTAGGGCATAAACAGTTATTGTTTTAGAGACTGGGAGTGCGCGTACTGTGGGATAGAGTTGGAGCAGACAGAGCGTGTTAAAAATCAATATGAGTTTAAGTGCACACTATGTTTGAATATTTGCTTCTCTTTACCTTACACAAGAGCTGATCAAGGCAGCGGTAGACCGGTAAGTCTGCCATTCGGTTCAACCTTGCATTCACATACAGTGCACATTCTCACCAGCATGTCCCCCATCTTTCACACACACGCGCACACACACGGACACACGATACACGGACACATGGACACACACACAATATTGTGATGAAGATCATATAATCGATGTCCTTCTGTGACATGACTTGATTGCAAAAAGTGAGCGATGGTGGTGTTGGAAGGGAAACAATCACTCACTGGAGACACACACACCTGGCAAAGTCTCATGCAATAAGTAAACACACACAAGGCCACACACAATCACACACTCAAACACAGGAAGGCCACAAGATGTCAGCTGCAAAGAACAAAAGAAAATGCTACCTTTGCCAGATTAATGGAACATGTTGTTTTTTGTTTGTTGTTTACACAAAAGGGGCAACTAGCGAATGATTAATCATGAAGTGATTGAGATTTGTAGGGAAATCTTATTAAAAAATATTATGCAACTAAATTTATCAAATTAATTACAAATGTAAATACACAAATTTCTTTTTTTTTTATTTCTTTAAAAAAGAAATCTTTTCAGTTTTTTATGGTTCCCTTTAACCCTACTGACACAAAAAAGAGGAGGATTTTAGTAGCACTGAATGTTAATTGTTTTATATATCAGAACTACCTCTCCGTGCAGACCAGGACTTTAAGCAGATAAACCATATGTGTGTGTTTTGGCAAACAGAGGAAACGTTGGCAGGATAAAATCATTATCATCCCACCTCTCTGTGCGAACGACGTGCACATGCATTGTCTCGCAGATGGGCTGCAAGAGAGGGACATGGGGAAGTCGAGCTAAAAGCTTTCCATGTGTGCCAGTAAGCGGGGAAATGAGTTCCATGCCACACACACTTTACACATTTCTCCCATCATGCCAATTCATCCCAAATGTAGAGAGAGAGGAAGAGAGGGAGGGAGGAATGGAAAGACCTTGCATGGAGTGAATGATGTCAATAACACACAATGCCTGAGGGGTGAGTGTTGGGTAATTGTTGTGTGTGCGTGTGTGTGTGTGTGTCAGGGGTTGCTTGCCTTACAGTTTCTTTTGTGTTTGCCTGCCTTTTGTTTGTGTCCACGGGTGGCAAGGGACATGCTGTCATGCTCCTTCAGCCCTGCCCATGTGACAGGCTATGTGTGTGTCTGTGTGTGTGTATCTGTGTCTGTGTACTTGCATGTGTGTATACTATGTGCGTGTGTGGGTGTTTGTCTGTGAAATCCTGTGCGTGCCAGTGAGACTGCGTGAGTCGGGTTGTGAGAAAACAAGCGCATGTCTGTCGGAGAGTGCATGTCCTGGGAGTTAACTGCTGTATGAGCAGGACCCTGAACTTGTGTCTTGTGTATAAAGTGTGTGTTTATGTGTATATATGTATGTGTGTGTGTTTGACTAAACTGCATTTAGTCTGTTTGCTATCTGTGAACTATACGATTCTGAACTTAAAAGTTTTGCATTCCAAATAGCAAAAATGATATGACCCTTTAAAAAAAAGTACAAAAAAAAAACTGTTGATAAGTTGTCACAGAATACGAATAGACGAATAACTCAATTTCGACAAATGTGTCAGATCAAACCTTGTAATTCTAAGGTGATGTATTTAATTTCTAAGAGAACAATAGAAGTTCTCTTAAAGTAATACAATTAATATTAGAATACTATCAAATTGTTATTAAAATAAGGTTTCAAAACCACATTAAAATCTACAAACTCTCCTTTCTCTCCGTTGCTTTATTGGCCTTATGCCTGACTTCACTCACTGTGCTGCTGGCTTTCAGTCTGAGAAGGTTCCCCTCTCGTTTTTTTTCTACACCACTATTCCACGACTCAGACCTCCTCCTCCCTGCTCTTCCTCCATCTGCACCTCGGCTGCTGTCTTTGTCTGTGCAGGCAGGGGGAGGGTTGCAGTGTTTCCCCGACTCCAGACCTTTGAGTCCGCCCACTCCAACAAAGTGACTGAGGATGGAAACAGAGTGTAACAAGTTGACAGTTCTGTGTAGTATCGGAAAATCGCAGTGTGTTTGGAGAGGTCCTGTATGTATGATTTAGGGGGATTTAGTGGCATCTAATGGTGAGGATTACAGATTGCAACCAGCTGAAACTTCTCTCCCATAAATTTCCTTCAGTGTTCAGGAGGCTTTTACCAGAGTGTAGGTCCAAAAAAAACAGAACCGGTGCTTAAAAACTGGTAAAAACACTGATTAGCCCTTTCAAACCTTGAGCAACATCACGTTTCTAGAGGAAGAAGAAAAGGCAAAGGTTAAACTATACTTGTAATTATGATGATTAAGTATTTAATAATAATAAAATGATAATAATAATAGAATAATAGAATAACAATAATAATAGGCTGTTAATTTTTGGGTTGTTTCTTCTTTCCTTGCTCAATGCCTTGAGCATTGGATTCAATCACACATCAGCTCTTGTTGAAAGAAATCAAGCCAATATGCACAGGTTTCAAAGAATTAAAGCAGTTTCACATTACAAATCAGTGTTTCTCCAACCCTGTTCAGCTTGTCTGAGATGGGCCTCTAATTATCTGCAGATCACTTCCTCTCCAAGACAAACGGACCTGGTGATGTAAACCAGTAAAAACACTGAATTAAGCAGTTTGACATTTAAAAATGTGTGTTTTGACAGCACCGCTGAGGGGCTACTAACTACTGTAGCTGACGTGAAAACATAAGTGTCCCTATGTAGAGGCAGTGTGTGGTTTATCCAGGCTGCTGTAGAAACATGGCGGTTCAACACTGCGGTCTCCATGGACGAGCACCAGCTCCCTATGTAGATAAAACGGACTCTTTCGAAAGTAACGAAAAATAGAAGATTCATATTTTCCCTTGATTATACACTAAAGAATATATAAATACAGTATTATATTACATTATCCTCCTAAATGGTACACACTGGACCTTTACAGAACAGGTAAGAGGTACCTGAGGTACTTTACTGTGGAGATGGGAATGCTTGTTCCCTGGGGATGTTTGTTTCTCCATGGAGTTTGGAGGACACCCGGAGGAGCCCTGATAGGACGCAAGGGATTGTGGTCCACGGAGCTCTTCTTGAGCTTGAGACAGAGCAGCAGTCAGCTCCTCCCTCTCCTCACATTCTCTTCTTACCGTCTCCTGCAGTAACACAACCTACGGTGGGGTGAAATAGAGGGAGCAGAACGGGAAATTATATTTCAGCAAGTCATTGTCATTGGTATTGAATCTTTCTGGAAACAATATTCCCTTTCCTTCAAGCCAAAAAAAGACAATTAATCTATAATGAAATAATTCAAAATATTGGGAAATAGTAGTTGCTTTCTTTCTAAGCATGAGATGGAGTGAAATATCACAAAGCCATATCTGTAAGTTGAGCAAGGCACTGGAGTCATGCCACGTTCATTTCAATGTAACTTCAAGACCGAAAACTAGCCTGGCTCTCTCCAAAATTCAAAAAGACATCTATAAACAATTAAAAGAAACAAAACAAAAACAAAACAAATACAAATTATTTATTTCAAAAGTTGTATCTAGTTTATCTGGTGCATTAATTGAAATGTGAAAACTACTATTTCTGTCAATATACAAGGTGAGTGATTTAACATGGATATTATTTGAAGAGAGAGCCACAATGTAGATGCAGAAGATAACAGCGGTCATTCTGAGCAGCTCCCCGACACTGAGAAACTGACAAAATCAAAGACACTCGGTCAGCAAGACCCACAAAGGCAAGCCACCCTAACACAGTCACGGCAGTCCAGTATTAATAGCACGTACACCACAGCAACCGTGCCAAAGCAAAACATGGATATAATATTCGCCAAAGGGTTTGCAACACAAGAGATTGCACACAGAAATACAGACACAGCAAGCTCCAGACTCATACAGAGATGCATTAAAATAAAAATATATACAGTATGAGTGCATTTCTTTCCAGAATCCCAAACCAAAATCACTCAAAAAATCACAGGTGCTCCAAGGTTAACGAGATACTTGAAAGTGTTTACTTATTCAAGTCTGCTGAGACATAGAGCTTCTCTCACTAAATTCAATCTGATTCAATCACACTGCAGCTCTTGTTGTGTGACAGCCGGACAGAAAAAAAAGAAAGCTGCTCACTTTAGGTCCAGAGCCAAAGTTGTTTTTTTTTAAAGCTGCTCTTTCAGGGCCCCTCATAGCTTTCTCATCACTTTACATGCATTTCCTACCAATATGGCGCATGGCCATAAACACTGCTCACTGGCTCATTTAATTACAAACACGTGCCATTTGAATGGTTTACGTCATTTTGACCATCTGCTGTTTGATAACAGTTGTGTTGTTTGCATCCCAAAATGGTCTGGAGACAAACTTAAATACTGGAATTTAACAGATACTTAATGAAAGATTCAGGCAGATTCCTGGTGGCAGTCTGCATGGACTTCCAATGTAATTTACACATGCAAATCATCAGTCATTAGCTCTCACATATGGCACATATATTTTTAAACGGGCCCAGTGTTCTTGTGTTTTCTACGAGAACATGTTTAAATACTTCAATGCTGCACTCTCTGTCTGAGAAGGCTCTGGTCTGCTCTGATTGGTCAGTGTTTCCTGGTCATCGCAGCCAGATAATGACTGTAACAGAGTATAGTGGCACTTTCCACCTTGTAAAATTACTAGTAAAAGCTTCTAAATCAAAACCTTTTTGTTCCAGCAGGAATCTGATCAGTAATTGGAAGTAAATCAATACCATCTGTGACCAAGATTACATATTTCCCTGACCTTAGTATGTAGCTGCATGTAGCAGTGTAGGCTTCCTGATGTAAACACTTGGAGGTGGTGTTGCTTGTCTGGAAAGTTAGAAAACAGTCTGAACCTGCAGTTTTTGCTTACAGGATTTACTTTTACATAAATTTACTGAATTATTAGAAACGTTGGCCATTTTTAGTCTGAACACCCAATACTGTAACATCATATGGAAGACAGAAAATAAGGAAAACCGTCCTCTTTGAAACAATAAAACAGACAACACTTGCAATATCTTGAAAGTTTGCAAACATTAGCTACCATAAGCTACTGCTCATAACAGGCCCTGTTTGGCTGTAACAACAAAACCTCTAAGTGAATTCAGTTGATCTACAGTGCATTTTATTACTAACCAATTTAACTTATTATGAGTCAGTTGAAGAATCCAAGGCACAGTATTTAAAATAAAAATGTTGAAAAAAATCTATCCAATGTGAAGAAACAATACTAAGCTTCTGATCAAATACATCTGTAAGCTAACATAAATATGTTCCCCTTGGTCTAAATTGTCAGAACTTTGTCAAACGTCACACAACCCCCCTTGATTTATTCAACCTAAATTGCTGGATGAATAAATGAATCTAAAATACCTTAGAATGTGGTGTTTTTAGACTCGGCCGATTATTGGACATGACCATTGCTGAGCTTTTAAAATTTTAGCCAGCATACACCAGTCCATCAGTTTCAACAATAATTTGGTCTGATAATCAACACTGTGTGAACAGCTCCCTGTTGCTGTCATGCAGAATGATTATAGGTTAAAGGATGATCCAAAACATATGTTGCCTTAACAGGCATCTTGTGTGTTTCTTAGGGTAAAATACAGTATGTATCTCTTTACTGCCAGGTATGCATGTGTTGTGTACACTGTATTTTTCATGTTTGCCTATCTGCAAACGCATTTAGATCCACTGAGGGGTTCTCTGTGCATGTCTAAGTCTGGTCCTCACTGTTTGGTGAGGGAATTCCCCAGTGGTGAAAGACATTTATTAAATGTGTGCATACTCAAATTTTGGATATGGTTTTCTTTTAATGTGTTTGTAATTGTCAACATGTGTGTATGTGTTAATGGGTGCCTCTATGCCCATATATCCATGTTCTATGTGCAACGTGTGACGCCTTATGCCATTGTATGCAATTATTGTGAGATTGGGTGTGACAGTTTGCACACATGTGTTTGGCCACTTCCTTTCTGTGTGTGTATGCAAGACTTGGAGTGTGAGGCTCCTTCCTGCCTGTTTATATGGAGGCATGTGATAGGTCCTGCATATGTACGTGTGTGGGTGTGTGTGTGTGCGTGCGTGCGATGTCTTGCATGCCAGTCTAGCTGTAGAGAGACAGCCATCATTAGGGGCTCCTAGTGAGAGCAGGATTATAGGGCTATTAGATGGAAGTCACACGCAGACCCACAGAGCCCTGCTTTTAATCTAACACTGTAAACCACATTCCAGTGGCAACACACACAGACAGAAAGACAGACACACACACACACACACACACACACATCCTTGTACTTCTTTGTAACTTATGTCTTTTCATATATGTAATGCATTCCCTAGCCCCTTACCCTAACCTTAATCATCCAAACTACATGCCTAACACCAACCTAACTTCAAATGCAACCTTAACCCTCAAACAGTCCTTTGAAGAAGTGAGGGCCAGTCAAAATGTCCTCACTTTCCAAAAATGTCCTCACTTTGCTTCAAAATACTACTTTTTTTGGTCCTCATTATGTAGCATGTACAAGAAAACACACGCATACACAAACTTTATATACACATTAAAAAAAACAGTCAAAGACACATGCAGAAACATTTAGCTGTGACTTTGCGTGTGTTGTGTGAGGAGTGGGAGGTTAAAGGTCAGGTGTCATTTCTCCCAGACACAGTGACCTTTGCACCAGGTAAACAAGATGATGGGGTTGGGGGGAGACAGAGATGTCTCGCCTTTAAGCCAGCAGTGGAGACAATAACAGTGCCAGATCGATTTTTGTATATAGGGAACAGGCAGCAGGATGGGACCACGAATGGGACAGGTGTGATGTTTTGATGTCTTTGATGTCTTCAAAATGACACATTTAATGAAAGTCAGGGTTTCCACACAATGTCAGAAATATAAAATCTTTGCTATGACTTCATAAGGATGCAAAAAAAAAAAAAAAATTAAATCCTGTTCAAATAAATCCAACAATAATTTATTTTTTCACAGTTTCTTGGTCTGATAAATTGTGACATTCTGGCAATTTTTAAAGGAAAAATGCCTTTCAAACATTAAAAAAAAGGAAAGAAATGCCCACATTTTTAAATTTTCTATAAAAATTCTACAAAAAGAAAAAAATGCCTTCCTGGATTAAGCAAAAATAATTACATTCCTTCAAGAAAGTAGACAGCTAGACTTAACCCAGTTGATTTTTTTTCATTTCAATATGTCGCTTCTCCTGATTATTAAACTCAGTTTAAATCTTGTTTAAATAAGCAAACTTGATTTTACTAAACTGAGGTTAATTTTTGATGGTAAAAAAAGAGATTTCCTTTATTTTAAATTTTGGACTTACTCATTTTACTAAACTCTGATCAGAACTAATCTTTCTTTCATTTCCTTAGAAGAGCTGTTTATATATAAGTACAGAGCAGGTCCTCTCTCACGGAGTCACCATGTTTTTTCTATAGTAGCCCAGTAAGACAAACCAAACACTGGCACTAAACAGGGCCATTCAAGTTTTTGTGTCATCCACTGTAGTCCTAAAACACACTTTCCACATGGGAGACATGTAAGTTTTGCAACCTCACCTCTAGATGCCCCTAAATCCTCAAAACTACCTTTAAAGGGACTGATCTTGAAAACTGACTGGGTGAAAGGTGATATGCTCCAACACTTAATGATGAAAATGCCTCGACACTGCAACAGTATCTTGGCAACAGAGCAAAATCACAAGGTCACGATCAAAACCTGATTATATCGGACAAACACACACACACACACACACACGCACATACAAACATCCAAGGATCAATATAACTTTTCTAAAGAACAGGATGATAGAAGCCTGGGTTTAAATTAGATAAGAACTGAGAGAGATCATTAGAGCCAGAACTGAAGGACAGTTTTAAAATGCCACTAAGAAAGAAAGAAAGGAAGGAAGGAAGAAAAGAAAGAAAGAAAAATCAAAGGTCATCTAAAGGGATTATACTGATTGATCTGCTGTAAAACTACAGACACAGCACAGTAAAAAAAAAAAGGCCCCTTTAAATTAGATGCGAAAGAACAGAAAGAAAAGGGTGGCGGGGGGAAGGAGCTGCTGTGCTGAAGGTCCATGAATGACATAAAAGAGCATGTCAGCTGTGAAATTGGTATCAGGACACCTTGAACTGGCTGAACCTATCTGGACAGGCACTGTGAGAGGGAGGCAGTTAAAGAGAAAGTCGGTGAGCAAAAAGAGGGCTAGTGGACGGCTGTTGGATTGCAGCTGGAAAAAGCTGCGCTTGATGAGAGAGAGAGGAGAGGGAGAAGGACAGGAGGTGATGAGAAGATGATAAGAGGCACAGACTTGACTTAGTGACTTTTCTACACTTGGTATGGATGCCCATCTCCCACTTTGATTGATGAGTTTCCTTTAATATTGATTGACTTGAAGCTGAATCATCCTCTAGCTTTACAAACTATTTTCCCTTACAGAATTGAAACATTCTCTCATTATGAAAGCGAAAGAAGGAGACAAAAAAAATAAAGAGCACAGTCCAATAGAAACAAGAATTAAAGTTGAGCTAGACAGCAATAAGTGTCTGTTTTTGTGGAATTGTGTGTGTTAGTGGTCAGATGTGTCGTGACTGCTCCCCTGTGCCTGTGTTACCACAACATACATAGTGAGATATACGCATGCACAGAAAATGTCAAGCAAAGTGACTCTTGTTTTATCACTTTGCTCTCTTTTCCTGTCCTGTCTTTGTGCTTGTTCATAAGTTGCTCCCTCGCCCTCTTTCATTCACTCCTTCACATGCACACACTCACACTTCCTTCATTGCTTCCTTCCTTCAGGCTCTTCATATGTACGCCTCATCCTGCTTCCCCCTACGTGCAGCCTCCCTCTTTTCACTTTTTGTTTCACAATTTATTTCAGCTCCATTTAGATGGTGCTGGCACAGAAATCCATCACTGCACACTCTGCTGCCAAAGCAAACATTAACTCTGTCTCTATCTGTCTCTCTCTCCATTTCAACTCTCGCGCTCACTTCCTTTTGCGGTGGCCACACTCACACAAACACACACTTACTAAATTTAATTCAGCTCTGTTTGTCTGAATAGCGTTAGCACAGAAACACACCAGTGGAATATTATAAATCAAATCTCTCTTTGTTTTCGCATGCACAGTGACAACTCTTTCTTTCTTATTCCTGCAACACATATGCACAGACAATGACAAACCTCTTCTTCAAGTTCAGCGTTCCTCTCAGTCACCAGCTGAAGCTCAGCGTTAGCCTGGCTCAGCTGTAGCGCCTCCTGCTGTCGGGAGCTCTGCAGCTCCTGCTGCACCTCCTCTCTCCCCTTCCTCTCCTCCTGCAGTTCGTCCTGCAGTCCTCGCAGCACCTGCTCTCTCTCCTCCAGCTGGAGGAGGATGAAACAATAGATCACAATTTGTGAGATAACATTTTCATTAAATAATAATAATAATTATAGGCACTTTTTGAAGACTATTTAAACAAATGTCTATGATGTAGAGGGATTAAGTGGCATCTAGTGGTGAGGACTGCAGATTCTGACCAACTGAAACTTATCTCAGTTGCTAACTATGGAACGCAAAAATGGAAATGAGCCTATCCAGATTTGGATTTGTCTGTTCTGAGCTATTGTAGAAACATGGCGGCACAACACAGCAATCTCCATAGACAAGGACACAATCTGTACATACCTATAAACGTCTCATTCAGAGGTGACAAAAACACAATGCTTGTTATTTTCGGGTGATTATAAACACTAAAAAAAACATACTAGTTATATTAAAGAGTTTTGTCAAAAAACTGGTAAATGGATGGAAACACCAAAGAAACTAGAGGATGGCTTTGGATTTGATCTTTGCTCATTCATCCATCACATTGTCACATGTGATATCTCAAGAAATTATGCTTTTCAGCATTCATTTTTTTTTTACCCAAGCTCAGCCAAATCTGCTGCAAAGATTACAGGGAAATCAAGATGACATAAATGTTACGGGACTTCAGGCGTTTCTGTGTCATAAGCTTGGGGCAACATGATCTCATTTAGATTATGCACAGGATGTAAGTAGGAGGGGAACACGCAGAGCCAGTGGGAGCTGAAGGGGTTGAGCTGGAATTCTCAGTTTTGCTACTAAACTCATAAACTGTCACTTCACGTCATATTAGTGGTTTTAAGAGTATTGAAACTTCCTTGTATTTTGGTTATTACTCATTCTGCAAGTAACAGCTGTGGGAGGATATATATTTCAGTTTGTGTAACAGTGGGAAACAAGTTCACCTAATGTGTCATTGTTTTCTGCTGTCTCACCCCTACTGTCTGGCTTTGCTGTCTCCATCTCTGTCTGTCTTCCTTCTTTATCCCCTCAGTAACCACAGTGACATGCACACTGTCTGCATGCATGTGTGCATCCGTAGTAGAGTGTGTGCTCATAATGGTGTTTTCCAATGTTGCGGAAGGCATGTAAGGGAATTAATGACACATATATGCAACACAAACAGAAATACAGACAGTAACATAAGCTGATCAGACAAGCATCACATGCAGAAACAAAGGGGAAACTCCCAGTCTTAAATTCCTAGAAGGAAGAAAGTCACAGAGAGGAAACAGACAGGCAGACAGTGGATGTAGAGGGAAGTGAAAGGAGAAGAATGAAGGAGAAGACAAAAAAAAATCAGTTGAAAAAGAGAGCACGAGAATAATTAATACGCTGAGTGACACACATGGTCTGCCAAATTCTCTGCAAGTACAGAATGATCTGTCGTCAAGTCATCTAATCTGATTTCTTCTCAAAACATCAAGACAAGAGATGTGAAAAGAGAACTGGAAACATGTCAGGACTGCTGGAGAGGTGATGGGAAGGACTATTGAAGAAGTCTTGTATTGTAAATATAACTATTATTAGCTCCTTATTATAATTGAATTTCAACATATTTCTGCGATGTACAATTTAATTTTCAATTATCAGATATGCACCTTTTGATGAATCTTTTTGCTTTCTTGCTGGTACTGTACAAGCAGCAGTTGGTTCTTCTCTGTGTGTAATGTCAGCTCTAACTCCAACTCTCTGCGAAGCTCCTCCATCTGCTTCCTCAGGTGCAATGCATTCTGGGCTCTCTGCTCTTCAAGGGTGGCAGCCAGCTGCAAAATTAAAGACAAATTTAGAAACCCTTTTAACAGTGTTAAATAGCAATAATAATGCCATTGCCAGGGTTTCATGACATGAAAAAAAATCATAATGGGATTATTTTGGCAGATACTGAGATTGCAATATAAGTCACAATTTTAGTGAGAATGGAAATTTTTGCATTTGATTTTTACTGAAAAGATCTAATGATAGATGGTTAGATAGATAGAAGTAGGTTTAGTCTAGCCCACATGCTAAGGCTGTCTCTAATTCAGTGTCCTGGAAGACTCTGTGAAGTGTTGATTACTTCATGATGTAAACAGGAAGATGGAGGGTCACACACAAAGCTTTGTTGCAGATTTTAGCAAAAAACGCAGAGATAGGCATAAGTAGAAAGGAGTGGTATATCAAAATGCTGGGTATTAACACTCATACAACCACAAAACGTTGCTGTAGCTGCCAAAAAAGGTTTATGAGAAGATTTGGCATTGTTCTCTAACTCTAAAACACATCAGTGCTTCTGTAAATATATTTAATCTCAAAGAAATGCTGCTAGCCGCAGTCTCTAACCTCTAAACAATATTGTTATTGTTCCACACTGCAAGCTTTAAATAGAAACAATGTCTTTACCCTTTTCATAATATATGAGGGGGACTGTGGTTATGAAAAGCTTTGTCACAGAGTGGGACAATGACAGCCGTGTGACTGGCCTTGTCATCAAACTTTGGCAGTCAAAAATTGAATTGTTGGACACATAAAACACCAGATTTGGCTCTTGAATGAGTGGGGCCGATGTTGCGTGTGACATATTTTTAGTCAGGCTTGGCCAAGGCTACCTTGTTTTCCAGAAGATCAGACAAACTGAGCGCCAGGGCCACGGGCTGGGATCATTGTGGGCGTGTGTTTATTTGTGTGTATGTGTGTGTGCGTTTATGCGTGTGAGTGTGATAAAAGCGAAATAGTGGTTGTGGGTGTCAGAGAAAAAAAACGGAAAGATTGGCGTGTGAAAATGTGTATATTTGAGCCTGTGTGTGCGTGTGTGTTATGCTTGTGGTTTGAGAGACTCTATGAGAGACTGCGATTGCGTGTGTTGGATCAAATGAGAAAACACCACTTCCTCTTTGTTGGCTGAATGTACGTGTGAGGAGCATGGATGGTTTGTGTGTGTATATCCTTTTGTGTATGTGTGTATGTACACAGCTGCTATTTGTATTTAAAAAGTGACCACTTCCTTTCCATGGGTATAAACCAGGGAGATCACATAGAAAAAAATATAATCTGTATAGACGTGTGTGTGTGTGTGTGTGTGTGTGTGTGTGGCATGTACTGCATGCGGCATTTTTAAATCTACAGTATGTTTGTCAGTTTTTGACATCAGAAATAGAACAGAATAGAATAAGCCAAAGACAGTTCTATTATCTGTTATGTTATAATGATGACATAAAAAGGCTTGACTACACGGTGGATTTCCGTGATGCAATTTGTGGAGTTAAATGTGTTTTTGCAGCAGAAGTCGGTCAGTGGTTAAGATAAAGTACATGTGAAGTGAAACACAGTTCTCAAAAAGAACTGTTGAAAGACTTTTAACCTTTAGCTTAAAAGAGTCCTTTAAAAAAGTAAATAAATCATTAATTACTTGTAGCCTGAGCAGTTTTATTTCTTTAATTCAGCAGTAAAGTACACGTAAATAAAATAGAATTACCGCCGCTGCTATTGTATACCTCGGTGAATCAGTCAAATTGCAGTTAGATAGACACCAAAATTGCTTTTTTGCAATTAGACATTTGTGTGAAATTTTCTTAGAATTAGCCCAGGAGTTCTGGAGTTATGGCCTCAAAAATATTTTGTGAGGTCACAGTGACCTTGACCGTTGACCACCAAAATCTACTAAGTTGAATACTACTTGATCTTTGCGCCAAATGTGAAGAAACTCCCTCAAGGTGTTTTTGAGATATTGGAGTCATGAGAATGTGATGAATGGACTGATGGACTGACAACCCAAAAAATACAGTACCTTTGGCCATGGCCATCACCAGTGTGGAGACATGAAAATAAACACTGGTGCATTTAAATATATACAGTAATTCAAGACTTCTTTTCTCTCTGGTTGAGTGTATGCACATTTTTTTCCTATATGTTACTACTTCTTATGCAAAAAGTGTCATGACTGGACAGACTTGCAAAGATGGCAATTACAACTACAAGACAACTGGGTGAATATACCTTGTGATTACAAAAGATCAAATATTTTACTCTATTCACAGATATGCATTTAGTTTAGTCTGATTCTTTTACTTATAACCTGAAAGCTGGATCATGCATCTTCACCCTTAAAATTTGTACCACTGTATAATTTTTTAAATCATTTTAAAACCAGTAATAACCTGATCCGCCTTAAATGCACAGAACTGTTTACTCTACAGCAACAATATCTTTGTTGAAATGCAATAGGTATATTTTTATTTTTTCTAGAGAAACTTCTTCAGTGTTTTGACTTTCAACTAAACCTCAGTCACTCTTGCAGCCAGACAGGCAGATAGTCAGACAATGCAATAGACACTACTACACTGTTTGCCTTATAGAAGACAGATTGGTTTTGTGTGTGTGTGTTTGTGTGTGTATTCAGTTTATCTGGTGTCAAACAGACTGGTGGTCTTGGAGTCTCATAATCTTATCCACATTGTGTGTGTCAGGATCCTCCCTGTTAAACTCCTCTGAACTGTGACAATGACTTGGATGCCGTCCTATAGCGTCTATTTACTTCAACAGACTGGAACTAAATGTCTGCCAGCCATAAAGTGATACACCCACGATCACTGAACCAATGAGCTATGTTTTGATTTGTTTGAGTTCATCATACATAATTAAAACATTACATTAAACATATAGACCGTAAAACCAGTATCCAGCTACAGCAGACAATTTGATTACACTGGTAAAACCTTAAGTCAATTATAAAAATGTCTGGGTCATGTTTAATTATTTTTTTTTTTTTCAAGAGAGTTCAACTGCACAATGTACCGTTCCTGTTATGTTGGACTCAACAATTGAAATGTGTTGAACAGCTGCTAACTTGCACACAATGCTGTGTGTTTCCAGTGTTTTAAAGGAGCACAGAGGATCGAGCTTTAAACAGCCGATAGCATTCAACAGATAAAATGCCTCAAGCAGCACAGTTCATAATTGTACAAACTGGCTTAAAGGAATACTTCACCTCCCAAATGACTACTTAACAAATTTCTCACCCCTTGTTGCATTAGATCTGTGAAGAAAATTTTGTTTTTCTCACATTCCCCCACAGTGAACAGAGAATCCAAAAAAGGGAGAAAATTCTTGATGAACTGAAGTTATAGGGCTCCACATGTAAAAAAATAGTGAAACTATATCAAACATTTGTTTACAAATTCTCACACAACTCATGCAAAATAAACCAAGTCTCATTTATCCAGTCTTATGCTCAGTTCTTCCCAAACACATGCATTTTAACTAAAGCCTTAGTGTTTAAAAGTGAACTAAAAGTTAAACTTTTCTATGTTCTCTTCAGATACAGACTCAACTGGCTGAAAACAGTAATTTAACTCACTAAATATGGGAGCTGCCATTCCACCACAGTCTTAATCAGTTGGTTAGTTTGCGTTAGTGTGTGACTATAGTTTTTTTTTAACAGTTAGTGCAGATTCACCAAAGTCCCATAATAACACAAACAAACCAAACGATGGAGGAAATGGTAGACCAGAAGCTCCCATATTTAATGACGTAAAATTACAGTTTTTGTCAATAGAGTCCTGCATGTCTTCTGGAAGTACTGAGAATAGGACTATAAAGATGAGACTTGGTTTACACTGCACGAGTTGTGTGAGAGTTAGTAAACAGATCTTTTGATATAGTTAAGCTGTTGTTAAACGTGAACCCCTTTAACTTTAATACATGAAGAATTTTCTCCGCTTTTGGATTCTTCATTCACAGAAAGGCATGTTAGATAAACAAAGTTTTGTTCATTAATTCAGCGTAACATGGTGTGAGTAATTGATATACAAATAATAATTTGGGGAGGGGGGTTCCTTTTAGGAAAACCTGCTGAATCTATTCCTTGTTGTTATGTGTTGTTGTTACGTTATGGGGTTATTGAAAGTGTTGTTAAATAATTACCTTCAAGGTCATCTGCTGTCTCCAGTTATCCTCCATCTTGGTAACAGCTGTGCCATGAGACTCGATCAATATCTCCCTGGAAACACACACATGGAAATGATATGAATACTCAGTGTTGCAGTATTTGTTTTGTAATGAAAGTAATGTTCTGTACTTATAACGTAAAGTCCCTGAAGAATATTATACCTTTAAAACTAAACTATCTGACAACACAGAGCATCCATTGTAATGAGGAGATAAATGTTGCATCAGGTCAACAGCAACATATGAATCAAACAGTAATTGCCCAAAGACCAAATAACTTATCCCCTTACATGATACAGCAGCTGCCTGCAGTCTTCCATCTGTTTCTAAAACCATTACCACTCTGCTGTAAATGCCCTAAGATTACCATATGAGACCAAATAAAATGTTCACAGTCACTGGCTGCTTTAGCTTCTGGAGTTCCTTCCAGATAGAAGAAATGCAATAGGAATAAAAAAAAAAAAAAACACCACACAGATATTCTGACACTATAAATCAGAGAAATAGACATGCATACATGTTAAAGATAACATGCAATGACACAAACAGACAAGAGATTTTAGCTTCAACAATTCAGTGACTGAAGTAAGTGTAAAATGCCCTCAGACATGCAAGATTGCATTAACCATCTTTACAGTGTGGCACTTTCTGCAGATGAATAAATAAGTAAGTAAGCCGTCATTACATCTATATCAGTCACGATCCAAGAAGCTCTGATAATATTTACACATGCTTCTTTTTTTGATGAACCTCTCAGCATGTCAGGTTGAATAAAGAATATTTAACAAGAACACTCCCAACAGTCTCTGGGGGAATAGAGAGAGGGATGAAGATGGAAAAGAAATATCTGCGAAAGACAGAAAGAAAGCCAGTTAAGATGGCTACAAAGAGTAAATTTTATTGATCTACTCATCTTCTGTCCAACTATGTAATTTCAGCAGCTGGTCCAGCTGATAAGATGCGAAGCAGCAGGAATCATAATCCAGCCAGAAAGAAATTAAGGAACTGTGTTTACTATATTTATACGGTTAGAACCAGCAGAAAAGGATCTTTGCAGAAGCTTTAAAAGAAAGTGTCCCTATGTGACACAGCCATTGCCTCATAGCACTTTAAGTGTGTAAGTGAGCCCTTCCGTATAAGAAGAGTGTGTGAGCTGATGACTGTGTGTGTGTACAAGTGAGCACACTTGACTCTGTGTATATCTGATAGTGGAGAGGATGATCTACAGTATAATAAAGAGCAGCAGCTACATTCCATCTCTTCCTAGTCGGGGTAGACACAATATTATTCACTCCACTGGCTCTGGCTAATCACATCAGCCTACTCACCAAACACACACATACACACGCACACAGACACACACGGACAAGCACAAAAATAGATGCAGACAGCCATGCATGAATGCTCCCCAAGAGTTGCAAGTTTGATGCCAAGATCAGACTCCTGAAGTTCATTTAAATGTGTCCCAGCCTTGTTAAAAGATGGGAATCAGACAGAAGATTTAAGCTAAAAAACATTTTTAAAAAGAAGGCTGTTGCTTTTAAACATGCATGATGAAACTACCCACACGAGTAAAAACATTTTGATAGATATGTTGGGACCAGTTATGTGGCATGCACACCTCTACACAGATTATATTTTTTTAGTCGTCTAATGATCGGCTAAGGATATTTCTACTGCACATGACTGAGTTAATTTTTGTCCATGTTTTTGTGTCCAAAGACTCTTCTCTTTTTGTTGCAGTTAAGTCTTAGCTGGTCAAAAAAACCCTGGAAGTGAGGATCTTATGTCTTATGAAGCTGACGCCTTTCATATGTATCAAATTGCTGATGCAAACAGTGTTGTGTATGCTGTATGGGATAGTGTCTCAGTGCTTGCGTGTTTGTATCCCACTGTCAGATTTAATTCCAGCTCCCTGATTATCAAAAAAGTAGACCCCTGAAAAGGTAGAAGTTTTAAAATCAACTTTAAGCCTGTATGTGCATGTGTGTGTGTTGGCATGTGTGTCTGTGCGTGTGTGTGACCCCCCGGGGAGCGTGAGCGTGCAAATTCAGCCCTCAGAAGGAGGTCTGGGGGGATTACAGGGAGGAATGATGGGAAAATCTGGGAGCACTCTCTCATTCACTCACACGCCAGGCTGCTTTTAAGGACAGCCGAGTGTGTATATGTGCCGTGTGTGCAGTGTGTGTGTGTGTGTAGTGTGAGCGGCTGCAACCTCATCAAAAGGCAAATTCCATTTTTCCACTTTAGGCTGATACAATCTCTGTGTGCACACGCAGACAAAGAAGGCTGCCTCTCCTCCAAATGATATCCGAGTTTTACAGCAAAGTTCAAGGGCAATTTTAAATAGTTTTTATTGTGTATGAATCAACAATGAGGATCAACAGTTAACAGGAATGTCCGCTGACATCATCAACATCATACATCCTCTGCGCTTTTTATTTTTCAGGGACATAACTCTCCACCTGGAAAGATTATTAAGATTTCAAAGTCAAAAACCTTCTCACACTCGCCCATGCTTTCAAAGCAGGAAGCGAGCGCCTTGTAAAAAACTGACATATGAATTTACAGCAAAAAGCAATTCATGACAAGTGAATAAAAAGGACCAAGGGCCATAATAAAAGTAAAGACCCAGACAATGCTATAATACTTTCCACTCTGGGAGAAAAAATGGAAACAATACAGAAAGAGAAGAGAGAAAAAAGAGCTGGTGGAGGGCAGTAAACAGCTAAAGGAAGTATCTTATAGATGAGCTGCTGACATTAATCTTTTAAAGTCTTTTATTAGCCTAATTGTGTAAAGCCTGGGGCATTAAACCACTTCTCTGCATAGCGACAGACACAAGAGAGAGTTTTTGGGATCATAATTTCTGGCACGAAAACATTCCTCCACTGCTTGAAACCACTTGAAACAAGTCCTCTCACATTTAACAGATGGATGAGGAACCGCACAGATACTCCTGACCTCTCTTGACTTTTAAATCTTTTACTTTCTGCCACTTTCTGCCACTTTCGCTCTTTTTCCCCTCTCCCTCCTCTTTTCCTCTCTCACTCTGTCTCTCTGTTTTTAACTTTGTGTCAGTTATACCAAATCAAGGGCAAGCTGTCATGTTTCATGTGTGTGTGAGGATCGTGTGCGGCCCCTGTGACCCAGGCTGTGTGCATGCGAGAGCCAGACAGTGTGTGAAGTAACCACTGCACCCACAGTCACGGTTTTTCAACCGTCCTGCCTACAACAACCCCTCAGCCCCTGCCTCCCACCCTCTCTCCCAGCCTCCTCTCTGTCCTCCTTCCTTTCATGCTTTTCTCTATCCTCCTCCACATCCATCATTTCTTTCTCTCCCCTTCCTTCATCCTTCTTCACTCATGTCTTTCCTTCACTTTCTTCCAACCCCACAGTCCCACCCACTGCCCTGGGGAGACCACTGTCTGCTGCTTGCTAAACTTGTCTTTTCACTGTCATTTCACAACTGGTTTTCATCAACAGTCAATCTATAGATAACAGGAATTATCCTCTTTAGTAGTAGTATATTGGCTTATTTTCCCTCATTTAAAAAACATCAGTTATTGAGGACATTTTGCTCATAACTGGCCAATTACAATGCTGAATAAATCATTATGTTAACTCATTTTGTTTATTCTGTTTTAATATTGCTTTGGCTTTTAAAATAATCTAGTGTTAGTCTTATCTTTTAACCCTTTAAAACCTAAGCAAATTGGCTTGATTTCTTTCCAAAACATGGAAAGAAGACATAGAACAACTTAACATTAATGGCCAAAAATTAGCACGGAATTGGTGAAAAGTTTCAAGAAAATAACCTGAAATTAACAAAATCAGACAATAACCTGAAAAAAAGTGCTAAACTAAAAATAAAACAATTAATCTAATATTATGTAATAATAATATGTTTTTTTTCTGTAAACTAATTTTAAAGACATAATTATAATAATTATATGTTTGTAAATATAGTTTAGATTTTTTACCCCAGTTACCTTATTTTCTCCTTTTACAAATTTGTTGCAATTTGTGGACCAAAGTTGCTGATTGTCTTTATCCCATGTTTAAATTTAAAACACAATCACATTTTAAAGGTATAAATGCTTGAGAAAGGTGTCCAAATACAGCACAAGAAAACTGATGCTGATCCAGATTTCAAAAGGTTAATCAGCTTTATCTACTATGTTGCTTTATAGTTGACAACTGGCTACAGCAAAAGGCATGTCATGGATTAAACTTTATATGTGTGGGAATAACGCTTTAATTTCTCTTTTTCACTGCCTCCTACTGGAGATAAACACTTTTAAAAGCCACATTAACCCTACAACGGGCTTATTACAAAAGTGATTTTATTTTCACTCTACAAACAATTTAGCACAGTCACAATGGTGTTGCATAAAAGGGTCCCAGGAGAGTAAAGATGACGCTTGTTCCTGGTAAGATCATGCAACAGAAGGCTTGGCACAGGGAGATATGCAGTGACAGGGTGGCACACAGGGTGAAATGTGTGTGTGTGTGTGTGTGTGTGTGTGTGTGTGTGTGTGTGTGTGTGTGTGTGTGTGTGTGTGTGTGTGTGTGTGTGTGTGTGTGTGTAAACTAGATAACATGAGTTAGAAGGGGACAAAGATGGCATGAGATGAGATTAATATTGAAGGCTTGGTAAGAGGAAGCACAGGAGCGGGGTGTGTAGTTGTGAGTAGTATAAATCTGTGTATGTGACCAGTGCATTAACAAGGGAACAGTGTGTCCTTTCATGGGTCACTGGAGGTCGGTTGAAGTGGTCAAATCTTTTGACTTTATAAGGAGAGCTTTTTTTAAAAAAATAAATAAATAAAAAAAAAACCCAAAACATCTCAGACTGTGTGAACACTCGCAGTCAGGATATAAAGTGAGTACAGCTCAGTCAGTGACTCTGGCCTTTTCCTCTCTGAGCTGCTCTGAACATCTGAAGAAAGGACATTTAGACACACACTCACACATACATACACATTGACCATTAGACCTCCAACAACTGAATTCAGTTCAGCTGAGGACGCCGCAGAGAAACAGGCAAGAGTGCCTCTTTGTGTCCCCACGAGCCATTGATATTCATTCAAATAATGAGATCAACTGGAAAAAATTAAGTATTTTAGCCTAGAGGGGCAAGCTTTCACTTTCAAGTTTACAACTGAGTTTTAGCATTCAAATATTTGGGGGTTGTTCTTATGCATTTGCAATTTGTTGGGAATTAATTGGCTCATTAAAATCTTGTTTTTGCACTCTTTGAAAGGACAGTTCAATGAGATCCTTAAAGGACATTTTCACAGATGACTCAAAATAAGTCCTGCAACCCATATAACCACACAAGTTGTTAGTTCCTACCCTTGAATACAACCCTCAGGAGCATTTTCCTAAATAGTACAATAGTCATGTGACATACATCACACATTGACTTTTGGTTTGGTATTGGACACAAAGTGGTCAACTGAGTGAAAGTCCTGTGTTTTTTGATGAGACTCTACGGCCTCTTATTATACGTCCCCCTGACTTCCTCCGTCATAAGCAGTTCAGACACTAGAAGTTTCCCCCCAACAATGAAGGATCGGTAACATTTCAGAGGATGGTTTCTGTAAGCCCTACCCATCACCAAACTTTGATTTCATTACTCACTCCTGTTTCTCCTTGCTAAGAGAATAGAAATGACAATTTGGGAGTTGGGAGTTCGATGCCTTGCTCAAGGGCACCTCGCTCAAGGGCACCTTGGCAGTGCCCAGGAGGAAAACTGGCACCTCTCCAGCTATCCATACTTGGTCCAGACGGGGACTTGAGTTGGCAACCCTACGGTTCCCAAGCCAAGTCGCTATGGACTGAGCTACTGCCGCCCCCATGAGAATGGTGAGTCTGACTGTACAAGGGAACTTTTGATGGAAAAGAAAGGTTAAACTGATGATGAAAACACACACACACACAAGGGAGACATCTTCCCAGGATTATGAACTTGTTTGAGATCCTGATAAAAAAAAACAAAACCTTTTAACATAAGATGTCTGAGGGAGTATTTCCTATTTGAGTCAACTTCACTATGAGGGTCAAAGGTTGCAGCACTGTCTCATAAACTTATATGACACACTACATATACAGATATATAACTTTGTCATCTTTTTGGCTCTACTGAAATACAAAGTACATGTTTTTTCATTACCAGGGTCTTTAATTTATTCTGTGGAGGAACAGCTGTGTTAACTACTCAAAAAAGGGGGCTTTCAATGAACATTTTTAAATTGCATGATTAATCTTCCAGTTTTGTGCATTATGGGATTTTATATAATCTCTTCTCGGAGAAATAGAAAATAGCAGTTCAATGTAAAGAAATGATAAGGCAAACAAACATCAAAAGAATATTATCATTTTTATGTCAAATTTTGAAGAATGCTGCTGTGATTCAAATGTTTTTTTTAACAAAATTATTGTCTTTCATCGAGCAGCACCCTTTGAGCCTGGAGTTCAATAGACCAAATCACTGTGGCATTGTGCTAACAACAAAAGTCACTTGTGGGTAGAAACTGGCTACTGTTTTGAATTGTGCAGATAAAATTAAACTTTGTGGTTCTACCTATCTGATGTTCCTGTTGTGCTTATTTTATGAAATGTGTTGCTTTGCTTACATCTTTGTATCGCATATTTTAGACACCTTTAAAAAAATAATATCAATTTAAGTGTACACTTTGAATATTCGCTCTGCTTTATCCTGCACAATCTAGCTAGCTGTAAACCCGCAACTCCACCATGGAGTAAAATGACATAACAGCTTCAAATCAGCTACAAAATCTGGTCGGTTTGCATAACTGCATAATCTGGTAATGTCGATTCCATCGTCCCTGTAAGTCACTATTGAAGGCTGTTGGTATGAGAATAAAAACCAAACTGCAGTTGTGTTAAACAAAGCTTTGGTCGTGCAAAGATGTAATTGGTCCATTGGTGATTCCACTGGATGTTCAAAGTGTCCTTAGGAATTGCTGCAGGACTCTTGTGTTAGAGTGGATAGTTTTATTGTCTGGTGTCAGAGGTCGAAACCTTGTTTCTCTTGTGCGATTCTTGATACTGCAGTGAAATTGTTAGCAGCAGTACTCTTCAGACTCAAGTAAATATCTAACTTTTTTGGTCCTGCATGTAAAGATACACATATAGATTCTCCTTCCAATGTACTGTAGTAAATAAAAGCTGAACACATAACAGATTTGTGTATTTGTACATATAATAGGGCTGTAACAGTTTGTGTATTTTTACCGAACCATCAAGGTATGGGGTTCGTGGTTAATTGCATTCAGCCAAATGCAACATGCATGATATATAAGATGCAAGTCATGCCAAAGTTCCCAATGTACAAGTTTGCTCGCACACTTTAAACTGTACACCACTGGCAACATATGATTAAGTTATAAACAAGCTGGATCACTTACAAATGGCACTGAAATCCCTGTTTCTTTTCTTCAGCTGTTGGTTATTAAACAAACATCTCTTTCAAAGAAGTAAGAAAGAATAATCGGAAGCATCTTACACTGAAAAACATGTACTGTGGCACAGAAGAGCTGAATAGATGAAAAACAAGTCTATCTTTTTACTTGAATCAGCCTATGTATGAATTGGCCTAAAAAAATGTTTTGTGGGGTCACAGTGACCTTTACCTTTGACCACAAAATTCTTATCAGTTCATCCTTGAGTCCAAGATGTTTGTATTGGATGTAATGAAATACACTCAAAGCTTTAATGTTCACAAGAAGGGGAGGGACATGAGGTTACAGTGTGCCAAATTTGAAGAAATTCCCTCAAGGCCTACCTAAGATATTGCTTTCACAAAAACAGAACAGACAACCCCTAAACCAAATGCTGTCAGCCAAAGCTGTTGCCAGGGTGGGGGCATGAAAATTAGATAAAGTAATGACATGCATCAACACCTGTAAATGCCAAGTTATTGAGTAGTGAACTGGGCAGTGTGAGTCTTACATAAGAGACTGGGCACAGCTCCCAGCTCTTTATTAGATCCACTCACTCTGCAGTCAGAGAAAGACACAGGCCATCGGTTTTGCACCGACAAAAACACATACACTGGATTACTGCCTGTACTCACCCCATGTCCTTTCAGACACAAAAGGGTTGTAAATATTTAATATTGAAACAAAACATTATATTTCCCAACCCAAGATTTAGTACAGCCACCAGTCTGTGGTTGAGGAGTCACAGTTGAGAAAAGTGCAGCCATGAACTGAGGCTGCCTCCTATTGAGCTTTAACTGGCCAACACGTAGAGACTAATCTGACATTGTGGTTAATTATCTGACAATTTCTTCACAATATGAGATGGGTTTTGAGTAGGACCAGTATATACAAGTTAGTTTTTATATGTTTTTTCTGCATTTTTAGATTATAAAAATCAGAATCACATGAATAAAATATTTGTTGAGAATAGAATAGAATAGAATGGAATAGAAAGTAAATGTAAAAACCTTTCTCTCCTGAGCTCTCTCATTTCCTGTTGAACCCTTTCCAAAGCTGCCCTCAGTCGTGTCACTTCCTCTTCTGCTGCGCCGTACTTCCGACTCATTTGCCCCTCTCTCTGCTGCCATGACGACAGCTGCTGCTGTATGGTGTTACACCTTTGTTGACATGACAACCACCTCTCGTGTTTCTCCTCCAACTCCCCTTTTAACCTGTTGAAAAGAGGATGATTGAGCACACAAACACACACAAGGTGGCCGTCCATCCTGTAATGTTCAAGGAGGAACTATTTTTCATCTGAATGTATATACAGTGGGGCATGTGTGTGCATGCTTTGAACAACCACACACACCCGAAGGCACACAGTAACTATCCCGACAAGTCAACAGGTGAGTGTAAGCGTCAGAGCAAGTCTGTTACATAAGAGAAGAGCCGTTTATTCTTCAACCTCATCAAGCTCTTAGTAGTCTGCTGGTTGACACACACAAACAGACCAAAACTGGGCCAAACTCTAAATTTAAAAACCATTCTGTTTTTCTTTTTGTTCCGCTGAAACAGACAGATAAAAAAAAAAACTTGATACAGAGAACTATGTATATGCATGTCAATATCTGTGTTGGTCTGTCTCTGCACACTATTTCTTTTCATAGATTTTCCCTTCATCATGAGACATATGTGTGGGATGAAAAGTTTTTGGAAAGGGAGTTCAATAAAGAGATGGACTGATAAAGAGAGAAAAAAAAACAGTTACAGTAAAACACAGGAAGAATTGTTTTCTCATCTTTGATCATTGCTCCGAGGAAAGGTTGGCAGGTAAAATCAATCAATTTGGACACTTACAGAAAATGCCGGTATGTTAACAGACAATGTTCTGGCAGTTTGTATCTGTTTTTTGGTTGACATATGAACAAAAACTGCAGTGACATTCACAAAAAGCCATTTCTAACCATCTGAACAAAGTGAAACTGGACAGAAACTATTAGATAGCATCTGCGTACTGATTTCTCTGCAGAAACCAAAGCTTGTTGACCAGATAAACATTATCTTTAGTCCTTCAATTTTGGACCATTTGGAGAACTGTTGTCTCCAATTACATTTTCTTTGAGCTATAGGGGGCTAGCTTCCTACCCCCCAACCTCTCATCCCTTCTGAAATAGCCTCCATCCCCCCCAGTGGAGTGCTATCATATGTGGAGCTGTATGGGAGCCAGAGGGTGAGATCAGAGACTGCTGTGTGGGAAGGGAAATAAATCGACAGTGTAATTGAACACACCAGGCTGCCAGTGGCTTAGAAAAAGAATACCAGCAGATACCATGTGAAAAAACACACACCCCACATACATGTAACGCCCATACGGAAAGATGAGAGGCTCTGTGTGTATATGTCTGTCTGTGGGTGTACGCATGTGGGTTGGGTGTGTGCACACATGTGTCTGCCTGCGTATTAGGATGATGAACTCTAATCGAGGTGCCTCTGCATATCTACAATATGTGCATGCCTCTGTGCACAGATGAGTGTGTGTGTGTGTGTGTGTGTGTGTGTGTGTGTGTGTGTGTGTGTGTGTGTGAGAAACATGACTCCACGCCAGCTAAGGAGTGCTTCCATCTGTTGCACCAGCCTCACACGAGACTCTCCACTGTGTCACTGGCACTTTATGGAGCCTAAGATCTCCTCAACTGATCCAAGAGCAGATCTCAGCTGACACTAATATCCCCACCTCTCTCTGAGAGGAAGGAGATGGAGAAGAGAAACGAAGCAGAGGAAGACGATGATTTCGAGGACAATGACTGGGACGAGTACAGGGATTGTGGGAAAGTTTGAGAAGGGAAGTGAGGGGAATTTATCACGAGATGTGCAGAGAAAATGAAAGAGGAGCGCTACCTGAGTAGTTTTTCCCTGTGCTCGTTCTCACAGTCTTTCTGTTGGGACAGCTGCTCCTCACTCCGTCTTCTCTGCTCCCTGGAGACACAAAGTGCATGGCATGGTCTCTCAGTTTTCACCATTTGTTGAGTCAGTAAATTTATGACCAAGATAGACTGACAAAGCAAAAAGATAAAGTAATCTCTCTTCTTTCCATAAAATGTAATTCACATAATCATACCCACAGTTCACTTTCAGGCATGTGGAAATATAATATTTACTTTTTTTACTTTTTTTTTTTTTTACATTTCCAAGTGTCATTGAAAAGTACTTGAGCAAGACACTCAATCCATACTGTGTACTCCTACGCTTGAAACTCCACATGGAAGAAACTTAACAATGAATTCTCCCTTTGGGATCAGCAAAAGTTCAAGAGAGCTTCCTGTATATAATTCTTTTGGCTTAGAAAATGCTATTGGTTGTCATTTTACAATTGAGCAGCTCTCCTTGAGTCATTCTTATTTTTTTTTTTTTTGACATTCAAAGTTAATAAGCTATGTGCATGTGTGCGGCTATGTTTTTGAAATCACCTCTTCCTCCATGCGCAGCTGTTGCCTCGCTCTTGAGAAAGTAAATTGGAAATCAGTTTTAATTCTAATTCTGCGTGCCATGACAGTATGTGGTACTCCAGCCTCCTGTGCACACACATACACCCACCCACCCACCCACACACCCACACACACACACACACACACACACACACACACAAACACACACAAACACACAAGCAGACTTTACCCTAACCCTTCTAACCCTGTCGGCTTCCCAGCCTAATCCCCTCTCTGGCGGCATGATCAGTTAATGTGTTTGTGTGTGTGTGAGTGTGTAGCTGGCTGTCTAGCCCTGTGACCTTGCAGCCACACGCAATGAGGATACAGAGTGAGAGGGCTCGCACGTCTAAGCTCACAGGCAGACGGCCTGTTTTCACTGCCAATCTACAACAGACTTTTTCTGGCAACTGGTTGGAATTATTTCTACATTTTTTTACTAAAGTGGATTCAGTCAAAACAGAGTGCAGCTCATCACTCTACTAATAATTCATTATATCGTCATCTTAACAGATTCTGGGCTGGCTGGCTTTTTTTCCTTTACTGTGTATAACTAAACATCTTGACGCTGGAAGACACATTTAATGATATTTTTAAAGTATTAATATCAATATTTTCATAATTTAACAGTGACTATATGTAGGCCACAAACAGAAGTACAGAAAGAAACGTCCAGATACACACAATCAGCGTAATACACTCACAGCTGTCTGGCAGCAGCTATTAGCCTCTCTCTCTCTTTGTACAGCTCATCAAAACATCTCCATCCTATTTCCTGTCTCTCTCTCTTTCTGTGTCTCTCTGTCTGTCTCTCTCTCAACCCTCTTTTCCTCCTGTGCTGTCACAGCTACTGGTGATTTAGAGCAGGCCCCTGAGTGCTCCTACATTCTGCCTATTTAGCTACAGCACACTGTTTGTACTTAACTATCCCTCATCTTTCTCCGTCTCGCCCCTCTTTCTGCCCTCAAGGTCAGAGATGACATGATATCTGACTCCCAGCTGCTGTTTTCCACTACTCTTTATCCACTGCTTCTCTTTCTTTTTTTGCAGAGGTGAAAAGGGAGTAGAGAGAAAAAGAAATGTAAAACGGAGGAGTGTTTTGTGAATTACTGTAAGGCACAGGGTTCAAAGTGCAGTCAAGTGCACTGTGCACCGAAGGAGCGGCTGAGCACTGGGTATTTTTGTGGCTGCAGGCATGTGATGTACCCGGTGTGCACATGGAAACAAGGTGAGATTAAGATGAGTCTATTATAATACATTATTAGTGGGAGTGTTGGGGGCAGGTCACAATCACCGGCTCCTGAGGGTTTTAAGTGTAAATTTGTCTTATGAATTTCCATGTGAGTCTAAAGTGACCTGAAGATGTCACCATCTCTACTCATAATAACTTGCACTGCATAAACTAAGAAACTATGTAGGATGATTAATCATAACCAGAGTAATGTTTTCAGGAGTGGAGAAGTTTGCTGGTTGTGCAAGACTTCATTATACATCCGCCATGCGTAATCACAGCTTGACAACGCATTTCACTCAAATTACAGACTGCAGATGGAACGCATACCTGCCGCCTTCAGCTGACTGTAGAGAGACTTAATCAGCTGTTGCGAATGACAGATGCCGATAAGAATCCAACATTAATCTTCACTTTGTCTTCTAGGTCATAATCAGGATTAAAAAAAATACATTTTTGTGTAATTAGATGTTTCAGCCAGTCAAAAAAAGTATCACAAAAGTAAAGAAAATATGTGGGTGTGCCAATACAAATTTAAGTGAAGAAAATTGAGTGTAATTTGCTGTTGATCTGGCCCAGAAGACAGGTGGCAGACAGCGAAAAACATGGTAAATCTTGACACAGTAATTGTAATTTACCAGTAACACCCTGCTGAGCCTCTCTTTCCACTGTGGTGTATGGCAAGTCACCAAAATACCAAACAGCCACATCAGAGGGGCAAAAAAACTCTCTGCATTTCAGGAAAACACCATTTCTTGTGTGGCGTGTGCTCACATGATAACAGAGCTCAAAGGACGGAGAGAGAGAGAGAGAGAAACAAGAGGGGTAAGGTTTTTTATGTTAGAAAGAAAGAGGAAAGAAAAAAAAATGTCCTCCTTCCTGAAGGGCTGTGACTGATTTTATCAAATATGAGATAAACAGGAGACAGAGGTGTGTGTGTGTGTGTGTGTGTGTGTGTGTGTTTGTGTGTGCGTGTGTGTGTCAAGCAAAAGGCAGAGCAAGATCTGATGAGGTCCTTGGATACACCCTGGGATCAATAATTATTTTACTGCCAACTGTCACACAGACACAGAGACACACGGTGCACGCACACACACTTCAATGCACACATGCACACACACACACATGCACAGAGCAGCCAGTGTGCATCAGCCTTATGAAAACAAGCTGTATCACATCAGTCACATCAATCCTTTGCTCTTTCTCTCTTGACCTTCACTCATTCCATCATCCACTCTTTCATCTCTCCTCCCTTGCTCAGTGCATCCATCCTGTCTTTCATCTATCCCTCTCTTCTCTCTAATCCAGCCTTTCAACCTGGCCTGCGTCTGTGTAAGATCATCCATGTGTTCATCCTCCAATGACAGGATGAGTTCAACAACTCCTGCCAATCAGAATCAAGCACGATGCTGCTCCAGACGATACAGGAAACGGTTCGTGATGCTCTCTGTGATCCGTTTTGGAGAAGGCTGTCATCATCTTTAAGATACAACTTTATTTTGAAATTCTGTGTCACTGTGAAATTGCGCAAGGCAGATCATCTAAGCAGTCAAGAAAAAGATGACAATGACATTATTTAACTAGGAGTGAATCTTTGGTGTGGGAATACTTTGGATTTTGTAAACAAAAATACAAGGAGCAGCATGGTGGTGTAGTAGTTAGCACTGTCTTGCCTCTCAGTAAAAAGGTCCCAGGTTCAATGTGCGTGCGTGCGTGCGTGCGTGCGTGCGTGCGTGCGTGCGTGCGTGCGTGCGTGCGTGCGTGCGTGCGTGCGTGCGTGCGTGCGTGCGTGCGTGCGTGCGTGTGTGTCAAAACAGTCATGACAAAACAAGCTGCCCTTGAGTGTCTCTCTGGCATGCTGATCAGATTGCATGCTCGGATCAGAAGGATTCCACAGCCGCTCGCTGTCCTTAGTCCGCCCCTGAAATATGTGTGTATGTGCGTTTCTAAGGCAATGGGGCTGGCGCCATAGCATCGCAACAGGTGCGGAACGCTGATGTTTGATCGAGGTGGGGGTCAAAGGTTGGGCAGTTGTCATGGCAACACCTCTTACACATAGATAAACTAGTACTTTTTGTTCTTGGATCTCGAGCGAGCATCACAGATTTGGGAAGCTCTGCAGCTGATATGATGTATGATGAAACAGGAAGGATACCACACACACACACACACACACACACACACACACACACACACACACACACACACACACACACACACACAGAGCAGCTGTGAAAAAGGGTGTTTGAACAAGTGACCAATAAGCATCAACTAGACAGTGAAAGAAGGGTTAGCCAATCAGCTCAGGCGTCCCATCTGGACTACAGTCTAGACCTCGCCTGACTGTCTGCCTCATGTAACACACAGAAAAATCATTCAGATTCAGAAATCAGTTAGATTTCTTTCAAAAATGTGGTGAGATGGCAACTGAGCAAAACAGTGCTGAAAAAATGCAAAAACAGTAATATCAACGTTAAAAGAAAATAACCAGAAAGTATGTAAAAAAGAAAAAAAAGAATGAAAATGACCTGATATATATATTTATTTTCTGTATTTGATTATATATTTCTGTAACATAATTTTAAATCTAAAATTATTGTAAATATAGTTTTCTCTTTCTCCCAGTTTCTTGGATAGTTTTATAATAGTAATAATTTCTCTTTTCCTCTTTTTTAAAACAATTTTTTGGGTAATTTTATCGTCACCTTTTACAATTTTTTTAGCTAGATAAATAGGTATAAAGGTATAAGGTATAAATAGGTATAAATAGGTAGCCTTAATTGTCCCAAGGGGAAATTCGTTTTCAGTCTTTGTTTTTCAGTTACATAAACACCAGTAAAAAAAAATAACAGCTAAACAGCCTGTAAAAAGCATCTGAATGCAGCACAACAAAACTGATGTCAATACAGGTTTCACAGTACATACATCACAGTACTTTAAATTATAATTATATTTCTCATACTAGGTGTGTCTATTTATTGCATCTCAGAACCTAAGGTTTTCGAATTTTGCCCTTTCGAATAAGTTATGTAAAAAAAAAATAACAATTTGTCTTAATTTGTCAAAATCAGGCAAAAACAGCCAACAGTTTAAAGCTCAGTGCTGCTGTGTAGACATTAGACAGCAGTGTTGAGCTGCTTAGATAGATGAGTCCCCGTTTTCCCTCTCCACAATCCTTTACACACACAAACACACACACACACACACACACACACACAGCCTAGAGTACACTTGTCTTATCCTCCTCCCTCTCTACATACACCTTATCATGCATGGCCTTAAGGCTGAGTCTCCCTAAAGCATATGTCCATATGTCTGGTCGGGTCGCGTGCAACTGCAAACATCCCCTCCATCCACCCTGTCTCAGCCCTGATCCCTGTATTGGATGGACGTGCACATTCCACACACACGCACAGAAACACACATGAATTTAAATTGGTGTTTGGTACATGCACACAGTGGCATGTACAATATGTGTTGCAGGGCAAAGGGCAGGGGGTCAATACATGGGTTTTTCTTTTTGATAGTAACAAAGGGATTGAGCACAGGTCATTTCCATGAATTGAGTGGTATTTGATATAAAAGCATGCTGGCAACCAGTATGTGATTAAAAAAAGTGACATTATCTTGATACTCCATATTTAATTTCTAATGGGTGATGGTGCATTCACCTCGACTTACATTATCTAATCAAATAGTCATGTATAAATACAGATTCAACTCCACCAGTCATTCTGTGTGAAATAGCCTTTCCTGAAACAAAAGTCATCAGCACTTTGAAACAGATAAGAGACAGAGAGAGAGAGAGCAATAATTTCTAAAGGTCAAAAAAAAAGGTTTGACAAGAAAATTTGGGAGCGAGAAAGAGAGACTGATTGGGAAGTTATAGAGGAAGAAGGAGGAAACATTAGTGAGCAAATGAGTGCTTCATCTGCAGTCTGTCAGGTCAAGTAGTCCTTTAATGTTCTGACTATCAGATAGCAGCAACATTTAACATTTACTCCCTTTGTGTGAAGGGTGATGTGTGCCTTTCTGTTTGTGTTTGACTGTGTGTGTGTGTGTGTGTCTGTGTGTGTGCACTTTTGAAGTGGTAAATTTTCAAATATTATAAACCACATCACAAACAAGATTAAAAAGCATCATCTGCCGCATAGTAATAACACTATAACTCAGACTGTGGGACGTGTGCAAACATTTGTAAGGGTTGCCACCGTTGAGTGCAAACAAGCATCAGGAGATGACCAAATATGGAATAGTTTTTCCATTTAGAATTCTTTGAAAGTACAAGAACAAGAAATATTTTAATGGATGGCAAAACAGTGACCAGCCCAAGCATTTTGTGCTTGAGATAACCAAACATAGCCAGCATACTATGTGCATGGAGTAAGTGTGTCTGTGGGTAAGAAGGACATTGTTTTTTTTTTCTGTTTGTACAAACTTAAAATATTAAGATTTTACTGTGCTGTGCCCAGAGCATGTGAGCAGAATAGAGCAGTGAAAATTTCAGCTCCTCGCTCAAAGTTGCACCAGGCCACTCTGCTTAATATTACTCTGCGCTCAACTCTATGGCACCCCACTCCACAGAAATCATTCTCTATTTCCCTTTGGAAGGACTTTGTAAATCCCAGTACATTTATACAAGTACTGTGCGTAAGTATAAATTTGAGGAACTTGTACTTTACTTTACTTGAGTA
The DNA here is from genome assembly GCF_008729295.1 of Plectropomus leopardus. Taxonomy (NCBI): domain Eukaryota; kingdom Metazoa; phylum Chordata; class Actinopteri; order Perciformes; family Serranidae; genus Plectropomus; species Plectropomus leopardus. The sequence continues at coordinate 10,999,948 of NC_056467.1, read as the reverse complement.
TTTTCTTTTCATGCTACTTTATACTTAAATTTTGGAGGGAATACTGTACTTTTTACTTGATCCATTTATCTGACAGTAGTTTCTTTCTTTAGAAATTCAGATTTCTGCATAAAATACACAAGAAGGGTTTATAAAAAAAAAAATTGTTACACATAAAATTACCAAACAGTTTATACAACTACAGCTAAGACAATTAGTTGATTAATCAAAAAAATAAATGCTATTTTGATCAACATGGATCTTTTTCTATCCTTTTTAATTGCTTGGGGTTGTTTTTTAATTATTTATAAATAATTCTGAGTAGTTTTGGTGGGTTTGTTTTTTGTTTTTGATTTTTTGCTTTGGGTACTTTTACTTTTAATATCTTAAGTACATTTTCCGGATTATGCTTACTTAGTTACTTAAGTACTATTTTCAATGCAAGACTTTTACTTGTAACAGAGTATTTTCACAGTGTGGTATTAGTACTTTTACTTAAGCAAAGAATCTGAATACTTCTTCCACCACTGGCAAACTCCTTCTGCAAATAGTGTGTTTGTGCACAACAATGATGCATTCTGGGTCAGGCATACTTCGATCTCATGGTGTGGAGTGGTACCTGAGCAAAATTGGAGCACAAGATAAAAAAATAAATAAAAACACAAATCTGCTCTGTGCTCCATCCAAAATCCTTCTGTTCACGCTCCACTCACATGCTCTGGCTAATTTACTTTACAGCCTTTAAAAAAAAAATTAAAAAATGGAGTCAGAACCCAACATGGGGTAACACAGAGCACTTTTCAAGACAGATGAACTGACATCTTTTTGATATGTTTGGTAAAATGTCAAATATTTAATAATCATTATACAACCCATTTGAAGCTGTTCTCTTGAAAATTTCATTAACAAGACTAAGATTATGCAGCCATATTAGCAGCTCTGCGATGCTGTAATCAAGCACAGTGGGAACGTGACTATGTAAACAAGCTCAATTATTAGCAGGTAAAATGTTCATTATATTCACTCTCTTAGCTTAGCTTCAGCTACTAACATTAGCTAATTTGTTAACATTAAATAAAAAAGTGCAGCTAAGGGATGACATTAGTTTTGCATGTATTTAGTCACAAACCAAGTTATTGGCCAATTAACACAGGGGAAAAGTCAGAGGGGTTATTGAAGTCAGCGGCATTCGTTTTGTGGGGACCACGATTGTCTGTACAAAGTTTTGTGGCAATCCATCCAATAACTGTTGAAATATTTCAGCCTGGACTAAAGTGGTAAAATGACTAACATTGCCATCAATAAAGTGATGCCATTAGTGGGGCTAAAAAATATGCCTCATTCAAATATACTTCACAACTTTGAAAGTGTTGCGGTTGGGGCACTTGCAAAATTTAGGTGTTTGAAAAACCCTGATTAATGTGATTTGCTGAAACTCTCAGTATGTGTTGAGGGGGTATGTCATGTTTGTCTGTGTGTATGTGTGTGTGTGTGTGTGTGTGTATTTGTGTTTGCAGGCCAGGTAAATAGGCAGAAAATGTCAAAGATGCTGCAAAGTGTTTGAACTGATAGAGCTATGTCATCAGCATATTTTCAAAAGGCCACAGGGGCATATTTTTTCTGAAGTCTTAAACCTCTGACTAGACCTTTGTGTGAGTGTATAAAAGTCAAATCCCCTGTTGTTGCAGCTTAGCAGGCCTGGTATGTGGAACGTGAGCATTTCCTGGTTTGGGCGGTGCCAGCTGTTCAGAAGGTTTTGATTGGTAGAGGAAAATTATCCATAGAGCCAAGCCCTGCGGTGACCTGTTCTTCACCCGACATACTCCACATACCAAAATCCACCTGCGTCCCCATCTGTCCATGTGCATGTTTTTAATATATGTTTGTGAGTGTGTGTGTTTTACTGCATACTGTAGACACTTACATCAGTTGCTGAGTTAGGTGCTCTTTCTCTTCTCTCATTTTCTGTAACTCCACGCTGGAATGTTTAAGCTCCTCTCTCAGCACTGTTGACACACACACACACACACACACACACACACACACACACACACACACACAGATTTGAGTTTACTTGACACGATGAAGATGCTGTAAAAGCTTACAAAAGCTTGCCTGCATATAACACCAGCTCAAAGCCAGGCTTGTCGCCAGAGGCTGTTACACCGTATGATTTACAGGTACAGTAGGCAGAGTTTTCTATCACATTGTTACTTCACACTTGAGCAATAGAGGAAACCCTACACCAAATGAATCAAGATTGGAAGGAGAAACAAAACGAGGCGTAGGAGAAGGAACAAAAGAAAGACAGAAGTTCGAGACAGAACCACGAGAGCACCAAGAGGTGAGGAGGACGAGTGTGAAAAACAGTAGGGATGAAAAGGTGGGAAACCGAAAAATAAGGAAGCAGTTGGAAATGATAAAGACAGGGAGAGCAGAAGGAGTGTGATGACAAGAAGGGAGTATGAGGGAGTTTGTGCTCAAATGAAACCATGAAACTGAACACCACAATCTGGCAGTCTTTGTTGTTGTGTGTCTGACACAAAGTAGCTGCTGCATTGCTTCTGCTTCCTTCACTTTCTGTCCATTTCCCCCTGACAGTTATGATACTGTGTGTACACAGCTAATGAGATACAATTTAAAAAACATACAAGAATAACATAATTTCAGGGCGCCGCACTAGCTTTTCTACTGCACTGTAAAATTTGACAAGTTTATTTTACTTTTTAAAAAATCTAGGAAGCCAATTGCCTTGAAAAATGTCAGTAAATATAACTATTAATAATACTGAATATATGTTAACCTAATATCTAATGGTAAAGTTTATGTAAAATTGTTATGTTTGAATAATTTTGTGAAGCTGCAGCTTAAAGATTGATTTAATTAAACTTGTTATTTTTAAGTTTTAGCAACTTTAGTAAACCAAGTACACTGCACTTTAAATCTGTATTCTCCTGGTTGTAAACTAGTCAATAATATTTGTATATTCCTTAACATGTTAAGAAAACAGAACTTGCAGATCTCATTTGCAGAACATCATCATTGGCAAGTTGCTCACACTTAAAAAGTACAAGTTAATTTTACTTGTCAGTTTTAAGTTCCACAACTTCAGAAAATTAAGTAAATACAACTAAATTTCAAGTACAAGTAAAAATAAACTGGTTACCAAGATTATTTTCAGTAAGATCAACTTGTCAGATTTTACAGTGTCGTATTAGCACTGAGGCTACTAACTTTGTCAGTTGGTTGCACCAGCACATGGTTTGGTTGTACCCTGTTTTTCAGTGCAGCAGTCAATAGCATTGCTTTCCCCTCCTAGCGCAAATGCGAGTACTTCGTTAGCCATTGTGGTTGAAAGTTGTACTTTAAATTCTTCACTGGCTCAGTCAGTCTCCCTGCCTCCACTTAGATCATCAGTGGCGCCTCAGTCGGAACCTCTCTTTGTCCCTACCTTCCAAATAATCCTCCTCTTTCTCCTCATTTTGTTTTTTTAAAAATAATCTGCTTTAGACCACTTTATTTTTGGATGATGGCAATGATAAATGGATTGTTTTGAAAAGTGCTATGCTGCAATGAACATGCTCACTAAGTGCTGGTGGAGGCACCACTGATAATGATCATCATGCACCTGCATGAAAGCAACCACCAATTTTGGTCCCAGTCAGGAGCCCTGTATTACTGTAGAAGGCAAGATACAAATCAGCATTTAATAAACACAGTAGTCCTTAAAAATATAAATGAATATTATAAAGAGGACAGTCTGAGTGGGCATGTTGTCAGCTAAATGGCTAATTTTTCCTTGCTTGATTCTGAACATGCTGTGATCTTGCAAAGGTAGGGAGTGTCACTTTGCTCTGCACGTTTAAATTTACATAACAGGTTTCCAGGCTGGTGTATGCATTTATTAAGAAACAGACCTGGAAGAAATGCTTAACTGCAATATTTAGCTCTATGTCAGGCCAACGACTTGTCAGACTGTAGCGCTGGACTCACTGCAGCTCCAGGCAGAAGTGGATATCACGCAAGAGAAAAGCACTTAAGTTCCAAGTCTGAATAGTTAATCACTCGAGACACACGACTACTTTTCTGGAAACATTACTTTTGTTGTGAACATCACAGTCTTCATTAGAAATATTTACATACTGGCCTATGTCTTCAAGACATGAGGACTTTACATGGTTGGTGTAGACGACTGAATGATATGACAGAAGCTTGTCCGGTTAGCAGCTGTATCAGAATATCAGTATTAGTGGTCAAGTAAGTATTTGTTTTAGTATTCTGTATTTTCATTGATATAATACACAAGTAAATTAATTAATTACCTGTTCACAGCTACCATTGATGTATAAAGAAAACTGCATACAGTGGTTAAGGTGGGGTCAGGTTTATTCCTATAAAAATGCTCAATGGCGCATGAAGCCATAAAAAGTTTGACTTTGGGGTGAAAAAATTATCTGAATCCCCCATATTTTATGCTAAAGCTAACACACTAATGTCTCCCCCAACCCAGCCTCAAAGCTGCTCGATCTTGGGCTCGCTCACATAACAGTAGGACAGTGACTCTGGATTCAGCTTTTCAGGTGAATTGTATAAGTTTTAGGACATAATGATTTAAATATGTAAGAGCTATTTAAGTGACTGGGAAGCTAATGTACCTACAAAGATATTAACCTATTATTTGGAGACACACAATGTAAGTCTATGTGGAAAAAGTTGTTTTGTGCGCCGATGACATTACATGATGGATCTGGAAGTTGTAATTATACCATTTGACCAGTATGTCAAGTGGATTTCAAAGACCAGCTCTGACCTTGGCAGATAGTCACTTTGCTCTGATGCATGTTATCATCAAATACATCACTGGACCCTATAATAAATGAATATTCAAGTAAATTTCCAGATAGTGTCTGTACATGGCTTTTGTTTATTTTTTTTCTGCAGAGTTAAAACAAGAAGGGATTGGTCACTGCAGAATGTAAAATCTGTGTTCCTATCACTAGCTAATATAGACCTATTGAATATCACTCTATGGCTTTTACATGTACTGGCTCCTCAAGGACATTATGTGCAGAGGGATTCATCAAACATACTTGTTATAGAGTTTCCCATTGTTTGGTGGGTTCTCTTAAAGAAAATACCTGATCTGTGCATTTTATTTCAGTGGTGTTTGCAATAGATTTGTATGAGAATCTGATTTAAGATAATAAAAAAAAGGTTGCGTTAGTATTATGTTTATTAAGCCCTAGCTGTTTTACAAAGCAAAAAGGCAGCCAAAAAAAGCAAACAGACAAAGGCTCTGTGTGGGTTTTTGACGAGTTGTTTGCCCGGCCAACAGGCTAGCATCATGGGTAGCGGAGTGTGTCAAAGAACTGCGTGTGTGTGTGTGTGCGCGCGCATTGTATATTGAGAGAGTTGTCTGTGAGGGTCCTTCAGAGTGGTGGGGCAGGGCACATTGTCTGCGTCTCTGGACAGCTCTCAAACTGATGCAGCAATGTCAGCCTGACATTCTCCTCCTCAAAGACTTTTGTTTTCCTCACTCTCTCTCGATGCTTTCCCTCCTTCAGCCTTCTCTTCAGTGTCTCTCTGCTCTCAGGCTTTCTTAATCTTTTCCCTTCTCTTCCTCTCTTCCTGTGGCTCTGTTTTCTTATTTCTCTCTTGCCTCTCTCTCTCTCTCTCTCTCTCTCTCTCTGCAGGAAGAGAGGAGTGTAGGAGGTCTTTTTCAGAGCGGCAATACACCGATAATTGCTTTCTGGTCACTGTGACATGACAGGGTCCACCAGGGTAAAGCAACACACTCATTCATAGTCAGGCTGAAATTCACACAGGCTCACACAATAATACAGAACACACACGAATTCATGTACGAAGAACCACTTGCAGAGGGACACACAAGCTGCACAAAAACACACACAGAAACACTCAGTAATACACACAGTGACAAACACATCCAAACAGATCTAGTTGTATAAATACTTGATGGAGCAGAAAGACTTTGCAATGACCACAAACCATGCCTGTCTGGCTTTCTCTATGGTTCTGCCATTATGTGTCACAGTACTTACACACAGACACACACAGTATAACAAGGTGGCTGTAAATACTACAGCAACTTACTGGCAGCTGGCCACCAAGGTACTGTAGCAGTTTTACAGTGTCATTTCTGGGCAGGTTGTTTGCAATGCTGCAGTTGAAATACATGTTTATTTACTGAAATCACAGTACATCACGAATGACTACCATCACTGTCATTTTGTAGTAATACAACTACTAATATATTCCTCCCCTTTAACATGTTCATGAATGCTTGTGACAATCCTTTCTGAGTATCTCAAACACTGTTAAGACACGGCAAGGTTTAAAGTGCAGAGAATATCTTATAACTTCAGATAATGTGGCAAATTACCAGCACAATTAACATAAATAACACCAGGTTTCTATGCATTAACGTAGTAATGAAACAGGACAGAGTCTGGAAAGTTTGGTGGCTCTAGAAGTCTGTACCAATCAAAAAAAAAAATCCAACAGATATAATGAATCAAGCCATAAGATACTCAGACAGTTATCAATAACTGTTAGCAAGCTATAAGGCAGCTAAACTTCGCACTCAGAAGACCAACAAATACTAACAGCAGAATTCAGCGAAATGAGTAACAGCAGGATGCATTAATATCATGATACAAAAAAAGACGTAAACAAAGAAAACATAACAGAAAAACAGAAACACAGCCCTGAGTACAAGACACAATACATGGATCCAAACAAGGCAAAAAGTGCCAAACAATACCGTACACTATTTGATCCAGTTCAAAGATGTATGAGTAATCCAAAAGATTACTTAAAAATCAAGAGGAAACCTACCGAGAAAATATCTCTGTATTGCATAAACAGTGAGACAAACAGGCTAAACTTACAGTTTTTGTTGGATTGATTACATGTTTAAAAAAAGAAAGATTTCTAGTGTTACTGGTGAAGTGAAACCTCACTTGGATGAGATATTTCAGTAAGCAGATTAAACAAAGGGGATATGCACAGTACCACTTAAACGATGAATGAGATTTCCACACAATTTACTGTGTTCTACAGTAACATAGATTATTCAACATTAAATAATTTTGAAATTTACAAAAAATGGTCACACATTCTCCCTGGCCTTCAGTTATGCTGGAATCTGCATTGTATCAGGGATCTACAAGGCCCCTGGGACACTACAGGCTCCTATAAATTACAGCTATCGTTACAGTTACCTATTATCACAGCAAGATTTACACCTTGGAATTCTTACGAGAGTCTATAATGTCAAATTTTTAGGTGACTTTAGATACCACAAAAAAATTTGGGTGTCTGCCTAGTTATATATACCAACATCCAAACCTCAGCAGCATGGAAAAATGTCATGTAAGAGCCAGATTGCAGAGAGCAGGCGGGGTGTAGCTGTTACCACTAGAATGCTGCGAAATTCTGTCCTCCCACAAATTTAAAGACTAGTGCCAAATTACCGCAGAAAAGTATTATTAATTTCAGGTTTTATTATAACAATGCTATAACTGAGTCATTCTTTTCCTAAATCAACCCTATTTAACTTAGCTCTTTGAAATCTGAATAACTCCGCATGATTTCGTTCAAAACATGGGAAGAAGTTAATAAGCAACACAAGAAGACATGACCAAAAAATAGTAATACAAGAAAATGACCTGGAAATTAATTCAAAAGAAAGAAAGAAGGGACAAAAAAAACCTGCAAATAACCTGAAAAAAAGTGCTTTAAAAGTTAGAATAATTTTGTAACATTTTTTTAAATATATAATTCTGTTCATTATAAATATAGTTTTTCCTTTGACATTTTTCCCAGGCTTTTTGAAAATAATTTTCTAAATCTACAAATTTCTTGCCACTTGTGAAACAGGTATTATCAAGTTACTCATTGCCTTTTCCCTGTATTTTTGCTGTAATTTGCTCAGGTTTCAAAGGTTTAAATACTTGTGAAAGGCGTCTGAAAGCAGCACAAGGAATTTACATTTACATTTATGTAATAACAACAGTATATATAGTTTGACATAGTCATACTGCCGGGCTAACAGACAGTATAACACAGAGACAGACAGACAGAAAGGGAGGGGATGGAAAGGAAAACTCTTTGCTGAGTTGTGTGAGAACACAGATGAGGTTTTTATAGTGCTTCCCACTACACACACACACACACACACACACAGACACACACACACACACATATATACAAAGCTGGCTTCCAGGGAACTAGATACCATATAGTCTAAGGATAGCCCAGGGTGTTGGCAGATGGCTGCGGTTCAGGGATCGGTCACACACACACACACACACACACACACACACACATCCCTACATGCACACACACACACACACCTACACACATACATACATACATACACATACACACATTTATACAAACTTAGTCACACTTAGTCACAGCCTTTCAGCTTGATTTCCCTGTCAACCCTCGATCCTCTCATCCAGAGTGTTTAATGAAAACTCCCACACTCTCAAAACTCTCCGTCAATCACCTTCAAATCAAGTTGTACAAGTCAGCTGCTGACATCTGCACAAAATGAACAGAGATCAATTATGTTTTCATCTCCGTCTGCGCTCAGTGCTTGTCTTTGTCTTGTTCTCTAAAAAATTCCACATCCCTTGAGGTCATTCTCTTGTTTTCTCCCTCTTCTTCTCCACCTAACCATAAACCACATTCATCTGTTCACATTAAGCAACCTCCTTATGTTTCTCCCCGTCTGCCCCCCGCCTTTCCTTCTCCTTTCTTCTGCTGTTCAGTGCTAACCACAGAACGTTGATAGACAGGTAGCACAGTTTAATTGCCAGCTAACGCCCATATCAGTTTGGAGTCATGTGCAGGTGACTGGCTGAGGTGTTGGTGCTTTGTAGAGGTCTGTAACTCAGTCCAAGGAGGCCCAAAGGTTTTCACATGTTCTGGCCATTTCCACGTCCAGTTTTAAATTTCATATACTTATTCAAATAGAATGATACAAGTCTAAAAACAAGAAGCTGTACAATCAATTAGACAAATTAATTTCCAGCTACAGTATTTGGATAATCACTTTATTGTTAATTTTTTCTTTTCTTTTCTTTTGTCTCATGCGGGAGAATTGGCTAATTTTGCTTGTTTTAGTCAGACGAAACAAGCATGATCAGCCTGGGCTTTAGAAAAATTATGATGACCATTTACTGCTGTATTCTGACACGTTATGGGTCGAATGATTAATCAGCAATAAAAGTAAATAAATACTTGATTGACATATTGATTAATACATTTATTGCAGCTGCCTGTTATATCCTGAGCTGAGCCCTTTAAGTTCTGTTCATTTCTGTGTTTAGTTCTGGGTCCCAAAGGTCCTGTTTTACGCTGCGCTGTCCTGCCCCACTAAAGTAATGTGCTCTATCTCGTCAGTTTCATTATTACAAAGACCTGCTTTGTGGTATCATGACCTATAAACAACAGGGAGAAAAGTAAACGAATCACAACACAACAAAACATATGGTGGCTGTTGGACTTTGGTCTTTGAAATGATCCGATACACATCTGGGAACCATATGATGCTGAAATGCTGTAATTAAATTAGACACAATATATACATATGTTGATAAAAGACAGGAAATGACCATCAAATGTAACTGTGTTAAAATATAACATTATTAAGTTTAGGCAACAAAGCAATTAAAATGTAGACTGATGTATTTTAATAGTCTAGTTCCCACAAAACAATATTTTTATTTTACCTTGGAAATAAAGTGGTAGAGTTTAGTATTATTTACATCATCAGCATCATAATCTAATCTGCGTTTTGTTTGTCTGTGCTACAAATAGTTGTTTTGGGGACTTAAAGGAGGCCAAAGAGCAGCATACAAGATAAAGCATGATATAACCCCTAAGTTATGTTTCTGAGTGTGTGTCTGAATGTGTACCTTTGTCTGGGAGAAAACATAAGTTTCTTTGAAGATTCGTATTGTGTGCACGTGTGTTTATATGCATGTGTGTGCGTGCACATTCCTGGGTGTGTATTTTATTGCACGTGTTGGTTCGTGCAGCAGCTGCCTTTAATGCTCACGTCACTGAACAAACACATACTCACACGACATTAATACAAACAGCAGACGGCTTTCTTTTTCTTCCTCTTCCTCTATCACATTCTCCCTCTCTCTCTCTCTCTCTCTCTCTCTCTCACACACACACACACACACACACATACACACACACACACACACACATACACACACACACACACACACATACACACACACACACACACACGGCAGCTGTTTGGAACGTGCAGCGGAGAGAAAAAGACCCACCCATGAGGTGAGCCGGAGGTTAGCTCTCCTTTGAGTATTTACTGTCAACAATGAACACACACACACTCACACGCACACACAGCCTGCAGTTCTACTCATTTCGCTTGCAGTCCCTTTAAAATTTATAGTAAAAGTTTCTCAGTTTAAAGCACTGACGCACATATACACGTGAACACACACACATTCCTTCCTTCCTAAATTCTCTGTAAAAGTTACGAGAGTTTGTGTAGCCACTGTAAACACACATTAATGCACACACATTATAGTCATCCATTGTGGGTTCAGCCCTCAGATCTAAAGGAGTCCACACTGCAGTATAGGGAATATTTACTCTTGCTGAGAGATGATTTGGTTAACTCTCTTTGCCTCCCTTTTTCCAACATTTCTATTTCATCTCTGCACCAGCTGTGTTTTAATACACACTCTTTGCCTTGCTGTCCTATAACCTACCCTCATACATCAAAGTCTCTGTTTCTCTTTCTGTTATACTTGCTTAAAATGTGAAGCTCAAGTGTGTGTACGTGTGTGTGTTTGATATGTATGTGTGTTACCTGAGAACACCTGTGTGCTGTGCTGCAGTATCTGCGACCTGAAGTGCTGCCAGGCCCCCATCAGCTGGCTGAGGAAACCCCGTATATCTGTGAGCTCACTGCCAGAGGATCGCAGCATGGAAAGAGATGCTCGCAGGGCCTGCTGCTGATGTGCACACACTCCTCTGACACACAGAAACACAGAACATTTCATTATTTTGTGTTAGTCTATTGACAGTTCTTCATTGCTAGGCCACAGATGGCTAAAATGTCCAAACATCTAATGGGAGCTGTCACATAAACATTGAGACATTCGTCTTAATAGCTACCTAGGTAGCTGTTAACAAGCGCTGTTAAAGTGACAAGTGTGTGAGTAAGACAACATCAGCCATTAAAGGTGTGGAAAGACTGTGTTACAAATTCAAACTGGTGACCACTCTTTTTCTCCTTAAAAAAACACTTTCACTATGACTCTAAATCCCCACATTCTCCAGGAGGGGGTTATCAGTCAGTCTTAATTCAGGTTTCTGCACACATCATTGCTATTTGTACAAGGAAGCGAGTTTCTCTTGTCTTTACAACTGTAGAATGGCACATTGGTACATTTTTCTGTTTAAGGCCATTTTACATGAGCTGCCTCCTTATTTATGTTCTCTACGGATTCCTAAAACTGTCATTGGTCGCAACCTTCGGTCACACGGACAACTTATACACTGCCTATGGTGAAAGTACTTTTTAAGTTTTTGCCCTTCATCTTGGTGTCAGCTAGTCACCTTAAACTAGACTCTATTTTAAGCCTGGGGGATTTTAAAAACAGGATTAAGGAATTCTTGACTGAGTGCACTTGTCTGGCTACTGAGCGCTGCTCATTTTAGGGTTTTTTTTGTTGTTGTAAATTGGCTGATTGTTTTAAGTCTTCTGTTTTTGTTGGTAAAAATCATCATGTTGTTTGTTTTTAACATTTTGCTGTTGTGTTTTTAGTTTGTTGTTTTTTTTAATGTGAAATTGGTCATTCCGCTCTCTTGGCCATGACTCTCTTGATAATGAAATATTTTTTAATCTCAATTGCACATCCATTTTTGTTGTACATGCACAATGACAATACAAATATTCTTCTATTCTATTGCTGGTTAAATAAAGGTTAATTCTAAACAAAAAAATAAAATTTACAAACACACTACATTTCAACACTACATACTGCTATTTCACAATTATTCCATATATGGCATTATTCTGAATTTTATACGGTCATGTTAACAGCATATTCCATTTGGATATTCCAAATCAGGCCTTTTATCAATTAAGCATTTTAGAGTTCAGCCAGTAGTTTTCGGGTTTCAGAAGCATTCATTGGACATGCATTAAGTGCATTCAGAATATGTGTATCAGTTTGATTTCTTACAGCTCTTTTTAACACATGGCCTCTTGCATGTTAATGGCCAGCTCTGTGTGATGTCATGGATGCATTGTACACAAACCACCTAGTCAAAAGTTTGCAAGGCTGAGGAAGAAATGCGTGCCCAAAAGAAAAGCCCACATTTCTGGTCGGAAGGAGAAAGACACCTACTTTTACATATTATGAGAGACTTTAATATCTAGAGGTTTTTGCATATGAGCAAATATCACAATGCCAACCTTTTCAAGGTGAAGGGATAAAAGAAGGAGGCTGTGTTTGCACGATCGAACACATCCACCACCGGTGGAAAATTTAGAAAAAAAATTTTCACAAAATAAATGACATGTTAGGGCACAATCATGGAGTATGCAGGGCTGCATATAAATAGGAATATTGATTGCATATCTTTTTTCATAAGCCAGGTTAACAGCTTAGTAAGAGTATTCTCTTTTTCAGAAAAAAAGCAAACAAAAAAAAGAATATTTTTATGCATGTAAACAAGGTCATTGTGTAAGAGCAGAAGACTTTGGTTGCTGCTCCCTGGTGTGAATATGTGTAAAAGTGTTTTCAAAGCAGAGCATTTCTGAAAAAGCACACACTGTACGTCCTGCCACAAAACTCCCTGGTTAGATTGAGAGGTTTTAAAACTTCAGCTGCTTGTTTCTTGTCAATAGCTTTGTCAAGTTGTTACTGTAAATATTGAATTCACAGTACACTGCATGTCAAAACTTAAAGTCAAATACCAGACACGATCGCACAGTTTCAGTTAAACAATTACTGACCTCAAATAACTTTTATATATGGAAGTATGTAGACAAAACAAGAACTGAGTGAGTACAGAACAAATACAAGCACAATTCAAGTCTGCAAGTCAACGTGGAGAGGCATAGGGGCACAGATTGTTTAAATGGGATTGAGCAGCTATTCATTTATTTAAAGTATTAGTATTTAATATTAGTATGTAATAATTTTGAAAAATCATTTGAAAAATGTTAAAATTTAGTTACACAATTCAGTTTTGTATAAATTGAATCCTGCTCCTAAAAAAAGTTTGTGTTTGAATGCTTTAAAAACTTGCAGACTAATTTATAAACTTCCACAGATGTGGGGAATGAATGAAAGATAGAAAGAGAATGGAGAGTAAAGGAAGGCAGGTCATAAAATGAATATAACAGGTGCATGTCAGCGACAGAGGGGAACTGAGGACTCATGTAACCATCATGTCCTTAAAAAAGGGCACAGCTATGTTTTACAGCACTCTCCCTTTCCCTCTCTCTTTCTTCTATCTCTCTCACTCTCAAAGAAATATGTTCGGACGAAAAGCACTTTGAGCAACATAAAAGATCACTAGCTCAGCGCACAAAGTCACACACACACACATATATGTGCGCACACACACGCTTATTCAAGTCACAAACCCATGCAAAGCGTGGACGTGGAAAGTAGAGCACTGGAATAGAACATTCTGTTATTCCAAGAACACTTTTAAAGGAACATGTGGGCGTGAGCACGCTGAACAGTTTCCTATTTTCTTGCACACACACAGGTGGGCGCGTACAGACACACACATAGAGGCAAATGGATGTATTACAGGCGGAGGAGCACATATGCAGTTACACACAAGGCTGTACGCTCACAGACCAGTGTCATGGTTAGGGCTGGGTCTTGCGTGCAATGTGACGTGACTGGTTGTTGTTGCGTGGTTGGTGTTTTTCTTATTCAGGGCTTGTGGCTCAAGGTGATCAAAAATGAACGCAGTCAAAGACAAGACAGAATGAGAGGGGGGACTTTGAGCTTCACCGTGGTGCCTGGGTGTGTGTGTGTTTGTGTCTGTGAGAGAGAGAGAGAGTGCGTGCGGAGAGGAGGAGAGCACGGGCACTGCTTGTCACGAGAGCCAGTTTTATAATGTCAGATGACATAAATCATAAGGCTGACAGCACCAAATGGAGGAACAGATATGAGCCAGATCTGTCAACGGTGATAAGGCTAAGATAGTGAAAAACAGAGAGAGAGAGAGAGAGAGAGAAAGAGACTTCATGCATTTGCTCACCCAATGGTTTACTCATTTAGCAGCTTTCAGTGTCAGCAGGCTGATTAAAAAACAAAACTTTTTTTTACCCCACGACTTCTCATCTTCTCTCTTCCTCCCACTCACTTCACCTCCACCTCTCTCCTCTGCTCTGGTCCTGTCACATCTTTTTCAGTCTCTCATTCTATCTTCCTTTCCAAGAAATACCCAGTGGGTCAGATGAATAAACTTTCTCTCCTCTGTTTTTTCCATTCCCTCTTTTATTGTTTTCCCCTCTATCATCTCACACAGTTGTTTCCCATCTGCCCTGGCCTTCCTGTCATGCATCTGGTCAAAGAGCCAACAGCCAATACGGGTGATGCAGACCAATACTTCCTGTTTTTGTGTTTCATCACCATTCTGCTTCGACTTTACTAACCTGTTATCACGTAAAGCTATCTCCACTGTATCTGACTTTGTTTCTTCTCTCTTTGGCTGTTTTCTTACCTGAGAATTTCCCCTTTCTGCCTCTCTTTTCCGAGTAACTGCTCTGCGTCCTCCTTCGTGGAAGCCGCTTTTGCCAGCCTGTTGAGGAAGAAGAGGAGAGTGGAAGAATGAGGGTGAGGAGCCGTGAGCAATATTCACTCATTAGAGAGCCTAAGCCTAACGTAATGCCACTGTACTCCCATGGGGTAAGATGAGCTTATAGATGATGAAACTTTAATGATGGAGGGCAGAGGATGATCGTGATGAAATGGAATGAGATGAAAAATTAAAATGTTCCTCAGAGGTAATTGATATAAAGAGATGGGCTCCCCTATGCTCCTCTTGGTTTCAGATAATTCAATACATAATATATTATTATTTGAATATGGGCAAAGTCAGCAAAGCATGAAAGCAAAAATTTAATAGGATTGAAGTGCAAAATAGATTTAAAAGAAAGAAGAAAGTAAATGGATTATGCTCAAAGTGGCTTGAAGGTACAGACATGATTACAGTTAGGGTCCGTCCTTATACCCATTAGCCACACTTGCAGTGTTGAGCACTCAAGTGCATATTCATGAGTTGCAAAAGTAGTCCACATCTAAAAAATGCCAAGACAAAGGACACTTAACCTACACTTATCGGAGCTGTGTTCTGAGCTAGGAGTATCCCGTAATTCACTATGTTCTACTGCACCACCCCAGGCCAGTTGTTGGTGGTAATGCGTCCACAAGTTAGTATCAAGACTAGGAATGCACCGATCCGACATAAAGATTGGACATCGGTCCCAATATTGACAAAACAGCTGAATCAGGTATCGAATAATAAGGCAGATCCACGGGGCCGGTCCATTCACTTGAGTTTCCTTGCGACGCGTGCTACGTCGGCCCAATTCACTTTGCATGCACTGCAGCTGATTCATGCTTATGGTGTTCAAACTGTCCGCAACATGGCTGCGATGCTTCTGCAGGGCTGCCTGCTGCTCCGAATTCTGTATTTTCACATTCATAAGCACAAATTTCGCACATTTATCAAGACGTGCAGCTCCTTCTTCGTCAACAACATGGTCCTGCAAATATTTCAAAATAAAATGCCTTGTGTGAACAACTGATGGGACTCTGTCAACAGACGCTGTCAGAGGGCTTTTATTTTGAAAGAGAAGCAGGAAAGGTTGAGTAAAACAGACAGCTTTGTATTTCCTAATCTCTGTGGCAGAGAGATTATTAAACTGAGGTAATAGGTGGCATAGAGTCAATATAATTATCAAAACGCCATTTTCACTGACTATTTCTGCTGACAACCGTGCGTGGCACGCGGAAAGAAATTAGCATGCCACAGCTGAGAAGTGCCTGACCAGCACTGCTCAAATTTTTGCAATGAATTTAAGGAATTTAAGGTATCAGACTTACAGGTCAAGGTCTCTGTATGTGACAACTTTTATCAGATGATCAATTCAAAAAATTCATACAAAATACCAGTTTGGTTTGCAACAGCCTTTCCTCTGCATGGCCTTTCAACCTAATTGAATATAGACAGGAGCAAATCATATCTGACACACAGATTCCAGCAATCAAACCAGAGACATAAAGTGTGAGACAGTGTGACCTGGACACTTTGAAAACAGAGACAACGCATCCTGTTCTTTCCTAAAACACCTAAAATAAGCACTGACAGTCAGACAGACAAACATAATGAGCGGTAAGTATTACAAGAAGCAGACTAGACAAATAGAGACTAAAACCAGACAGGTAATAATCATGACCAACAAAGTTTAATCACGTGTATAATTTGAATAAGATCCAGTGATCCTACCAGAGGGGGTTTTCTGCTTATTGGCACAACTTTAGACAAAAGTGTGAGGCAAAGTCATTTAGGGGATCTGTGCACTGAAAAAAACTGGTAAAACAAACTGCAACATTCTCCTCATAATAGAGTGTAGGCCACAACTGCTTGCAGACAAATGGAAAGAAACATCCTTTCTACAAACTGTCCAGTACTAGTTTTCACAAGCAGTACGTTTCACTGAGACCATATCACTCTTGCCTCATGGTTTCTCTCTGCCAGAAACAGATTGGTGGATTGGTTGGTTTTTACATGTTAAATTTATAAAACATGTTAAAAAAATCAACAATCAATTAATCAAATATATCCAATTTGCAAAACTATGTGAAGGAATTATTAAGTTATTAAGTTAAGTCAGATATCATGGTTACTGACTCAACACAGAAATGTAACAGGCAAAATCTATAACAAACCTGAAGGCATCTAAGAGATGTTTCCAAGATACTGATGACAGCTAGGCATTGTTTAAAAAATGACAATTCCTGTACCAGTACCCTTAAAATAAAGTACCAAGAGTGCTATATTTAAAATAATCTTACCCCACTTCAGGCATTTGTTTTTATCAGATGCCACAGGCATGTGATATAGCCATACTTTCTAATGCTGGGTGGCACCTCAGCATTAGCCACCTCAGTCAAATACACTGCGCTCGACTTAACCACACAACACACTCTATGGATTGGCGGTGCTTTAGAGGTAAGCCAATCACACGTCACCTTAATTTGAAAAATGCTCGCGGTGAGGGTCATATTTTTCTAGATCTGGGTACAAAAACTGACGTTTCTATACTTCTTGGTACTAGCTTATTTCTGTTGATAACTTAAAGGTATTTAGTACCAATCTCAAGCAGGAGTGTGTGTGCAGGAGCTCGTGATTTGTTTTGTAAGTACGACAGATCTCTATGTATAAAAATCCTGAAATAAAGAGTAATTCAAAGCAACAGAAAGAGACTAAATTTATGCTGTTGTTTCAGCCATATCATAGTGTGTTAGTGTAGGAGGCCAAGTAATATTCTAAATAGCTGATGTTCTGCTGAATACACAGTGGGCAGTCTATATAGTTACATAGATAGCCTTGTCCTGCTTGCTAGGTTGAAGTAACAATGTCAGGAGTGTTATGTCAAGGACGCATACAGAGCCAACATACAGACATGTACATATGGTGATAAGTATTTCACTTAGCAGTGGCACCTTACATACTCCATTCTCACGCCAGTTGAATTAACTGCCATTATAATCTAAATATTGTTAGTTAAGCAACTTAAAAACACAAGCAGTCTAATGGTAAAGACAATCTAAGCTTAAAGATCCCAGAGCTCTTATTTGCTATTTATGACCACTTTTTCACTTGATTGTCCAGAAGTTCTCTGTAGGTTATGTGATGACATTGCTGAAAGAAGACACAGCTAAAGCTTATAATTATTAATAAATGGGTCTTTCACTTTAGATTATCTTCCTTATTACATATTAATCCCAAAGGTCAAAAATGCTCATTAATGTACAGAGTGGCAGTCTTACTTGTAAAATACAATCATGCGGTGTTGGTGACATTTTGGTTTTGTGATATATGATAACAGAGCAAAATTGCAGGGGTTTTTTTGTTTGTGTGCGAGCATGAGCATTTTAAGGGCTGAAATTGACAAGTATGGGAGTATGGGAAGTATACTATTTTTTTAATGCATTTTTTGTGCTTAAATCATTATCTCTGCTTCTTTCTCCATGAATGCTGGTTTTGTTTTTGATGGTGTAATATATTTATGCTGCTATTTTGGCATGAAGAAAACACATGTTTACATGCAAACCAACATCCTGGTTAAATAAAGGTCAAATTAAAAAGTTAGAAAAAAAAATCTGTGGGCTAAACTTCATCAGAAGAATTGCATAACGGTTAAGGGAAGTGTGGGGTGAGAATTGTCTGAGCAAGTGTGCATGTTTTTAGTAATCTTGAGTGTGTGTGTGTGTGTGTGTGTGTGTGTGTTCGACACAGCATTTTAAGACTTTTCCGTGAGCATTTTAGCCTGTCTGTTTGTATGTTTGCCACTTTCTGACCAAGTCAGGTTGAGCCTGTGATCCTGTGTGTATGTGTGTGTGATTGAAATCTGTGTATTTGTGCGTGCATGCCTTTGCTTTTCGAGTGATGGCAGCCCAGACTCCCACTGTTCACCCATCTGTCCCCACCAGTCCCAAAGCGAGATCAGAAAGAACATAGCCTCAAGAGGGGTGTGTGTGTGTGTATTTGTGTGAATGTGCGTGTGAATTGTGTGTGTGTGTGTGTGTGTGTGTGTGTGTGTGTTTTGTATACAAATCTGTGTGTGCTTTGTGTGCGTGAGCTTGAGCTCCTGTTCCCAGGGCAGTGGCTGTCAGTGGAATAACTAGGTAGTGCAGTGCCAGTGAGTGCGTGCCAGATTAGAGTACCCCCTACCAGCAGCCCAAATCAACTGCCTCATCAGGACATGTCATACACACACGGACACACACAAGACATGCCACACACATACACATAGTCATGCACACACATCAACAACACTGATCTGCCAGCCACAGAGTTATCGTGACCTACCGAGCCAAATGTTTTCTCTTCTGGGGTGTGCATGTGTCAAAGAGTTTACCAGTTTTGTGCTCCTTCATATTTTCCGAGATTTGGACTGAAGGTCAACGTTACAAAGCTGGTAGGTTTATTTTCAGCCTCTAACTGTGTACAAAATGTTCTGTGTCATTCTGACTGTTTGTCCTAGTTTGAGCACGGACTAAAACTCAAGGGAGATTGCAGTTTTACTGTTGCTGGCCCTTAACATCCTTTCCCTTTTTGTATCTAATTATGCAAATAAAATAACGGCTAAAGATAATAGCTTTAAGGCCCCTCTTTGCTTAACTGCCTTAAATTGTTTAATTGTGATGTTTTACTGCTTATGCTACTTACTAGTTTAGTGTGAGTATTAATGTGTGCAACAACATTTTGCTGCTTCATCTGCTCTGATTTTTCTAGAAGCACTACCACATTGGGAATCATCATCGCCTTCAAAACAAAGAGACAAAAATAGCAAATGTGATGTAATTCCTTGTTTAGCCACAAGAGATCATCTCTCAACAGTGATCACACATTGAAGCTATAACACTGGTAATAACCTTGAGATAATTTTTCAGGTCTTTTGGCATTGGTCAGGGTCATGGGCAAATTATGAGACAATGAGTCCCTGGGCACAAATATGCATAAGGCCCCACCACCTCTCCTACATAAGAGCAAGCCACAAATACTTTAAGGGGGATTGCATCTCTTCTTTTCTTTTTATTATTACTTTATGTCTCTATCATCATTTTGTGTCTCATTGTAGTCATTTTGTGTCTTTTTTGTAAGCCATTTTGTGTCTTTTTGTGGTTGTTCTGCTTTCTTTGTGGTCTTTTTGTGGTCATTTTGAGTTTGTTTGTTTTTGCAGGTAAAAGCCAGGGGGACCCCTAACACTTTGGGCCCCTGCGCCTGTGCCCGATAAGCCCATTCAGGAACACACCCATGGTCCTTTTGAATGTGATATAGATCTATTAAGTGATAAGTAATAATTTTTACGTCAGTGTTAATATTGTAGTTGTGTGTCCATGTGTGGGTGGGGTGGGGTGTGAAGTGACATAAAAGCGTCCCCATATCAAAGTGTCATCTGTTCACCCACTGTGTGTGTGTGTGTGTGTGCGATATAGGTGACTTAAAAGACTGTTTTGATCCCCACAATGGCAAGACATTCAAAGCTAAAAGCCATTTTACTTTGACCAAAAAGAAACACAGGCAGGACATGATACACTGACACCCAAAGACACACATATTAACACACACTGGCTCATACACAGTGTACAGACAGCTTTCTAAAAATTAAAAAACTGAAAACACATTTGGGGCTTGTCAAAGACTGGTTGTTAAATGTTATGATGAAAACCTCCATGATTTAACTAGTCAATGCCTCATCAATTAAACATAATCCTTTACTGCAGATGTTCTGCGTGTGTAGTGTGACACCTGTCTGTATGTAGTTTGTTTTGAAGTTATCTGGTAACCATGTCAGGGATGCCATAACAATGATTGTGATCATCAAAACAGCGCACAGGCAAACGCAGAGTACAAGCAAAAACGATGATATCATATTATGGCTAACTGAATTAACTCCAGGGATATGAAAATGCATTTGTCCTCCAGCTTATCAATTCTAATTCTAATTCAGAAAAGCAACACAACTCCCTGTGATTCATTTGTATGTGTTGGTTGCTATGCTACTGCTCCAACATGCTATTGTTGATTACCAAATAAACTTTGTCATATTTTGTGTGTGTGTGTGTGTGTGTGTGTGTGTGTGTGTGTGTGTGTGTTCTGGCCACACACTCATTAATGTCATTGTTTTCTGTTTATCTTGTTGTCATGAGCCCCGCAGTAAAGCTGTGCCACCACTAGAGCTGGATAGAGGTCATCTTCTACCAGAGAGAGGTCCCCTTAAATACACAAAACACAGATGCAGCAGTGTGTGAGTGTGTGTGCGTGTGTCTGTGTGTGTGTCAGTCTGTCTGTCTGTTTGATGTGGTAATGTGAGCTTGACGTTGGAGCTGTGCTAATACCTCATATGCTGATTTTGAGGGCTGTTTGACTCTGTACATAGTCAACTTGACATATTACCTAACACATTCACACACACACACACACAAAACCACACAGTATGCTGATTTGTATATTGTTTCTGAGGTTGCTAGTGGAAACCAGGAATTGAAATAAAACCACATGAGTACATAACTAATTTGCCATAAAATACTTCCTTGTTACAAATGAATGCCTTTCTATTTGTCATCCATCATTTGTCTTGACTTCACACCCACTCTCCCACCTGCAGTCTTCTTATCACTGTTACAATCCAGCCCCAAGTGTGTGTGTGTGTGTGTGTGTGTGTGTGTGAGTGTTCTCACACATTTTTATGATTCATTCTTTATAACTGTCAAGTGTAATTTTTGTGCACAAGAGTTAACTATCCTATCAATTGCAGGTGTATACAAGTGTATGCAGGCATGTGCACAGACACACACGCTCACACAAATACACAGTGTACACACACATTAAGTCCGGAACAGACACAAACACTCTCCCACCCAGACTCACTGTTTGGATCAAGACTGAGACCAGCCAGCCAAGGAGAAGCAAACAGAGCGTATTGAATTCCCAGACACTTCTCTCAACGCTATAAGCATGCGCACAAGTTACATGATATGTTTCAACCTGTCTTCTTTTAAATGAGCTCTGTCTATCCATGCCTGTTTATTACTGTCTATTACCAAAGGGTAGTTTTGATTGACACTGACATTACCCAGCTGATTTAAACAGACAGAAAGGGCGTACCAAATGGGTACATTTAGAAAGGCTCAAACTAGTATGGCAAGAAATACACCAATGCCAAGTGTATGGTTGGGTTTCGATAGAATTTTACACTAAATCCAGTCATCCTTTCAAATACCTTACTGAACTTAATTAGATTTTATTTTTAGATTTTACAGGCAAGTAAGTGCTGTAATCACCTTTGTTGACTGTGAAGGCAAAACCTTTGAGTGGCAGCCTGATTAATGTTCACAGCCTGTAGCGGCAGCTTGAAAAATGAGGTGAAAAGCATATGATATGAAATGTTGATGAAATGCATCTGACACTTTGAAATAACAGGTGTATCCTAGTGTAGCAAGAGCAGCATAGCACAGCCTCAACTTCAGTCCTGCATTGATTCAAATAAAAGCATATCTGTTCTGGAAAATGTGCGTCAGATTGACGACAGATTGCGTTTCAAACACATTCTGTGCAGCCAGGGTGTTGCTTTGCACAGGATTCTGGGAGCAGTCACAGAGTCTGACCTAAGGAGACCTCTACAGCTGACCTAGAAAAACGTCAAACATGATCACCAGTCAGTTAGATTACTGTAATGGTATTGTTCCTGGTTCGCCCCAAAAAAAACTTGTTCAGAAGCTGCTGCCAAGACAAAAACAGTAGAACACATTACATATTGACTTGTATGAACCATATGAAACAGCCAGATCTCTAAGATCCTCTACAAAACATTTTCATGCTGCACCAAGAGTAAGAAAAAAAATTGGCAAAGTTTCTTTCAGTAAATATGCACCAGCAAATAACCAGAGTATCTAAGGTATTCCCCACATCTGACTGCCTTTAAAGGCAGGCTTAAAGGTCCAGTGTGTAGGATTTTGTGGCATCTTGCAGTGAGGTGGCAGAACCGAAACTTCTCCCATCAGTCAAGTGTGTAGGGGAACTACAGTGGCCAATGCAAACATGCGAAAAAACGCAAATGGTCCTGTCTCGAGCCAGTGTTTGATTTGTTCATTCTGGGTTACTGTAGTACAGCATGGTGGCCTTTGTGGAAAAGAAACCGCTCCTCATGTTCTGATAAAAATGGCTCATTCTAAGGTGACAAAAACATGATTCTTATTTTCAGGTTATAAACACTTAAAAATAGTTATAAATATCAAATACTATTTCTGCCCACAGAGTCACCTAAATCCTACACACTAGACCTTTTACATCCTCGTATTATCTGCATCTAATGCTTTGTTTGTCACTTTTATTTTGTTTATTTTATTTTTAATTTTATCCATTATAGCATTTTTCAAATTTTGCTTTGAAAGAGTATAATTCACACAATGAATACATAACAATTTGTTGATGAGCTGTATGCAGTATTAGACAAGTAATAATGTACATTTACCAGTTACACTGCATTGCTATTTCAGTGAAGTCTGATGGAGAATGTGAGACATTCTTGTCAACTTGCCTTAGAAAAATTTTGGCATCAAGTTGGATGACAAATTTCTACTGGGATGTTGACATGAATGGTATTCTTAAATACTAGACTGGTAAATGAGGTAACTCCAATATGATATGACTGTGTTTATTTCTCTTCTCCCTCTATTTCTCACCTTTTCGCTTCAGTGGATCAAAATATCTCCAGCTCATCTGAGTTTAAATTTGTCTTGCAGGTGATATTTTAAAATCAGATTTAATTGCACTCTACACATTACTACCCCTCTCACCTTGCTTTCTTCTACTATATACCTGTCATCCACATGCACACGCTCTCTCAAACCCTCATGTCACGAACACACACGCTGTCTGACAGGTGACTTTTTAATCAGGTTTGGTTTATATGGAGTGTGTTGCTATTGAGCTACCAGTCAGGCTCTCCCACGACACCCACCCACACACACACACACACCACAACCACTTCCCTCATCCTGTCAGACTCACACAGGATCAAACAGTCACTCAGACATAAGTAGACAGAAGGAAAACCTATGTGTGTGGGTTTTGTTGTTGCTGTGCGTGCCGGTGTAGGTCAGTATTGGGATCTCTATAAAACTGGAACAAGTCCAAAAACAGTATCAGAAAAAACATGTACACTGGCTGGCTAGAATCTTTAACATCCATTCCTGTAAAAAATGTATTATCTTTTTATGGTAAATTACATAATGTCCCACAAAAATGGCATTGACTGTCTCTAAAAGGGAGAGCAGGGCTGTCAATCATAAACACATCTCACATGACAGCAGTCACACTCCTGCTGTGAAGCCAGCCATTCAGAACATCCTCATTAACTCCCACTCGCATGCTATCTTTCTCCTTTTCTCTCTCGCTCCCTCTTTTGCTTTTTACCACCTGTGTGGGTGATGGTGTACGATCGCAGCAAAGTACTGGCAATTTTCTGGTGTAAGCGTTTAGGGATTGACCGAGAGAAAACGAGAAGAGAATGATAGAGAGTAAAAGAGAGTAAAAAGCAAGTTACTTTATAAACAGGCAAATAAGAAAGAAGACTGGATTTTGATGAGACAAAAACATTCAAATGAAAAAAGAATTGTGATCAGCGTGATGAATAAGCAACATGGTATACTCACTCATAAATATTTCTTATCAAAACTATTGCTGACCAACAGTTATTCAGAAGGTTTTGATGCAAACAGAATAGCCCACAGGAATGCCACAGCCATTGTCAAGGTTGAAAGGAACCGTTGAGTTATTTGTTTATTTGTTTATAATGGTTGCCATCCTGGTTCAGGCCACTGTAGCCCCACACAGCCAAACCTATCTCGCACTGTGCCAGTGCTGGAGAAAGGTCAAGCTAAATACATCATAATTCTGCAATAAAGGGGGGAAAAATAACTTTAGGTTGTTTGTATTTCTTAAAACCAATCACAACTGTCTAAGGCAGCCCTAAGCCCATGATGCAGCGACGGTATGCTTGCAAAGGAGGGAACTGTCAGGAGGGAACTTTGTTGGTGGAGAAGAAGAGAGACAGACAGACAGAAAGAAAGAAGGAACAAGAGAGAGGATCTACTGCTGTCAGTCCATGCTGGCCTCTCACACATCAGTGTGTCAGCATCATTATCACTGCCTGAACTTTGACCTCCTGACCCACGCTTGCCCCCATGGCTCCAGAGCACAACTGTTTGCAGTGCATGTTTGTGTGTGTGTTTGCTTGTGTTTTTGGCACAATGAAGCAGCAGTGTATGTGGGGGATAATCAGCTTACATTCGAGCAGATAGTGGATTGGCTCAGTCTACCATACACATAACAACATACGGACAACCTGAAACCCAGGAAGCCATATGAGCATACCGGCTGTGGTCCGCGTATACACGCATACACGAACACTGATAAATTAAAGCAAAATATCCACCAAGAACTAATCCACACTGGACATTTAAGCCTGGCTTTGATTTCAGTGTCTGAATTCTGAGTGTGTAAAATATAGCAACTACATAGTGTCCTCAGATAATCCACAATGGAACAACGTAGAAAAGTAGTTTTCCTGGCATGTACAACATGTGCTGACAATCCCAAAATGCAGAGCACCAACTTTTATAGACAGGAGAATTAGAACTACATCGGGAGTAGTGAATGATGATTTCAAACTGAGGCTTTTTTTGTTCCATTTTGGGAATTTAGGAACACTGAGCGTACATTTTTTGTCAGCAAGATAGTATTCACAAATGAACAACACTTTTAAGATTTTTGAAGCTCAAATTCAAACGGCAAAGGTAAAAAGCTAATATTAGGCTATAAACAAACTAAACCACAGTAGCATGACTTTTAATGTTGCAACCAAAACAAGGCTGTAATGCAGTCTTTGGCATGATGACGTTCTGTTGTCTCATTTAGCTCCTTGCCAGCAAATGCTGTTTTTAGAACACGTGAAGGCTTCAAAAGTGAGGTGTTTACAGATGCATTTTACACTGTAGAACAAAACATGAAAGTTTTTCAAGCTTGTGTTAAGCACAGACCTTATTTCAGGCATCTAACTAAAAACCCATTCAAAAAACCGATTGACTTTGTGACAAAGGAACCGGGAGTGCTGAAATGCTAACTCATTTTTGGGTTTTAAGTCTCATTCCTGCACCACTCTATACGATTACCACGATCTTCTGCATGGCCAATGTTTATCTTTTAGTATTTTTTTTTATGTTAATCTATTCTGTGCACATATCTTTTGCACATCTGTCCATCTAAGGAGAAGGATCCCTCTTGTGTTGCTCCAAAGGTTTCTTTCATTTTTCTGTGTTATAGGGCTATTTGGGGGGAGTTTTTCTGTATCCATAGCGAGGGTCTAAGGACAGTGAGCATTGTTTGCTGTACAGATTGAAAAGCCCCTTGAGGCAAATTGTGATTGCAATACTGGGCCGTATGAGTAAACTGACTTGACGCGACTTGACTTAACCTGAGTTTATGACGAGAACTACCTAAGGGTTATACAAATACAAAACAAGGTGAAGCTGCAGGGGTGTGTGAGGGTGTGCGTGCATGGTTGCACACATTTGTGTGACTGGGGCCTTAGTTTGGTGTCATTGTTTTGCATTTCAACAGGACAGTCTCTGGATGTTTTGGGCTATTCACAGCATTCTCATGAGTCATGGCATGTGGTCATTTCATCCGTATTTTCCCCAAAAACTTAACATGGCCTTTGATGTCATTACAGTCACCTGCTATTTGATTACAAGCACTTAAAGGCTGATGTTAATGACACAACAGGAATCTTGTGTGTGCGTGTGTGTGTCTTTCTGTATACACAATATGTTTCATGCCATTTTGAAACTAAATTGGATGTTTTGCTTTTGCTTTTGCTTTTGCTACATAAAGAAGCTCTGACGTTAATAAGCTCACTGACATGAATAGAGGCCTATGATATAATGCTTATTTATAAGACTAGTTTTGGTGTACACTTACATTCCCTAGAATAGCTTTGTACAGCCCCCAGAGAACATGACTGAACCTGTTGCATTCAGCTGAGGTACAGAACATGTAGGTGGGGAGAGAAATAGCAATGAATGACAGCATAGTAATGAAGAGAAAAGCAAAGAGCTGCACCCAATATTTTAAACCATAACATGCTGCAGAGCCCTGCCGTAATCTGATCCATTAAGACCTCTGTTGATGGATAAAACAGTATTTTACTTTCCGCCTTTATGACTGCATAATGTTGATGTAAGTCATAAAAGAAGCCCTTCCGTTTTAATTCAGAGAATCTGAGACTTTAAATTTGTCAACAAAGACTGTATGCCAGTTTCAAAAAAGTGTCCCTTTGTTATATACAGATGCGATACAGTCCACTATTCTATCAAGGTCCAAATAGTTGGAGATGGATCAGACCAATCAGCCAATAAAATGGTCTGTCACACACTGTTATCTAATTAATATGAAAGGAGTCTCTGTCTGTTTGTATGTATATATCGGTCCTTCAATTTTCTCAACAACCATCAATCTGATCAACTTCATAGTTGGTGTATGTATTGCGGAGGAGGAACGGCATCAAGTGTGAGCTCTCAAAATCTACAGGATTATTATATTATATATTATATTATTATATTTAGTACTCATTACGTACACACTGTGAAGTGTATTGAGAGGGGACCCTTATTAACTCGTACACTGCTGAATGGCATATGCTGGGTACAGCTGGCTCTCTGTTGCTCACCACAGTACACTCAACATAAGAACTTAAACCTTTAGTTACTTAATTTATTGATAAGGATGCAAAATGCTTTTTGAAATTTGCTATAAGCCTCCATAATGCATATATAATGTTACCAAAAGCCCTAAGTCAAAATGCATTAGAGGGGATAGAAAATGATTTACAGTTGCTCTTTCAATTTCACCAACATGGAAAATGTTAACAAAATGTAAAAAATCATATGCTTTGCTCCCAAAACTTGGACTTGTGGCTGAAAACCTACCACACAGTATAAATACTGAATATGTAACTTAAATACTATAATCATCATGTGTGAAATATAGTTTGTTTTTCATGGATCAGACAGGGAATATGTTATTGAGACATCTACAGAGCACAGACTGTTTCAAATTTGATTTCCACTCTATTTAATGGTATCACTGGCTGGCTGGCTGTGGCAGGTTAACTGTTCATGAGTCTTTAATGAGCTCAGACAGGAGTACATTAAACTGACTAGACTGGACAAACTGTACAGAGATGGCAGTCTTGAAGCCAGTTTCACTATATGATTATCTGAAGAGACCAAAAAAAAGTTGTTTCTTGAAGAGTAGTTTCGAAACTGACAGCTGCAGTTACCTATTGCCCCTTAGGTGAAAATCCTACAACATCCAGGATGCATTGCACTTGATGCTATCCAAGACTGCTCCCAGGCTGCTACTATTACAAGTATTTTTCATGAGGGCTACCACAAGGCTACAACAAATGGCTATATAATTCACAGATGGAGTGAATTATAATCGTTTTTAAGCCTGGCATGTAGATTGTTGCAAACTAGCTAAAATAAATTTTTCTTTCTCCCCAGCTTACGCTGTCCAATCGAATAAAGACATTAAAAAGCCCAAAAGATAATTTTTAAAAAATAAAATAAAATTGCAGAAACCCACAACATATTCTTCCTTAGTTCATTGTGTAACTGACAGGGTTATTTTTTGTCGGCCTAACGCCTCCACACATCCTGATGCTTTAACAAAGTCTGCCCCCTCATGTGTCATTTCTGGACCCAGATCCAAAGCAAAATGCAGCAATGTGGGCCAACTCTGTTACATTTATACAAAATAAAAGCCACAAAGACATTTTCAATTCTTTGATTAAAAAAATGTACTATTTTCTCCCATAGTAAGTCAGACCCTGTTTACATCAGTGCGCCTGAGTGTGTTTGCTGTTGAGCAAAACAATTCCCGAAATAAACCTAATAAATACTGTAAAACCGTCTTGTTTCGTGAAAAGCAAATTGAATTACTTGGGATTTTATCAGTTCAAGTTTTCTAAAAAAAAACTCACTTCCTTTGACATTTTGCCAAGCTTCATATATCTGTTTTTCCTTTTCTAAGTATTAGATGATGGATGACAGTGGAATATCTAATTATGCAGCAAGTTCTGTGTCAGAGATCCACATACACACACACCAACTGGTGGGATACATGTCTGATTTGTCTGAGTGTGTTTTTGTGTTAACAGCGTGACTCACAGGATAATTGCCCACATGAAGCCTGGCATTAGAGATCATTTCACACCAGGGACGGGAAGCACAGACAAACACGTACAAACCTCACCTCTCCTCCAGCTGTTGGAAGTATTTTCTCAGCTCGTCTAAATTTTTATTGGCCTTTTGAAGTGCGTCACGCAGAACTTTCTCTCTCTCCTCGGCCCTCCTCTCCAGCTTTTCTCTCTGCTTCCTCAGTGACTCTGCCTGTAAGGCTCCCAGCTCTCTTCTAAGTTCTCTGTGTTTTTCTTCACTGATTTTCTGATACTCTTCTTTCATCTCTTGCCTCTTCTCCTCATTTTTCTGTTCAAACTCCTCTGTGAGAGATCTCTCTCTGTCTTTGTTCCGCTTCTCTAGTTCTTCTCTTGTGCTTTTCTCTTTCTCTTCTGCTTGTCTCTGCACCTCCAGGTGAAATGCCCTCTCCCGCTCCAGTCTGCCCAGCTCCAGTGCCTCTCGCTGGGCCCTTTCTCTCTGGGTGGTCTCTCTCAGTTTCTGGAGCTCCTCCTGCAGCTGAACCAGTCGGGTGTGGAGCTGATGGAACTCGTGGAAAATGAGGTAGCTTACACCGCAATAAGCACACACAGTCTCATTGCGCTCCATCTGAGGGTGAAATACACACAAAACGTTGAAAATAATAACAATAATAATAACAATAATAATAATAGTTTAAATACAACTACTACTGATTGATCAAAATAATTATTTTCATGAATCAACATGGAAAGGAGACTGATACCTTTTTCATAGTGTCTTAGCAGGAAAAACACAAGTGTAACAACTTTAAGTAACAATGGCTCATCCCTTCGATTATCCCAGTAAGCCACAACAGTTAATAAGCATGCACAATACCAGGACCTTCGAATTAGCTCAGCTAAATGAAATGCATCTAGTAACTGAATAAACAAAATACAAACCACCAATAGTGACAAATAAGTTGATGAATATTAGGCACAGCGATTACTGTTCTAAGCATTAAAGGTCCAGTGTGTAGCATTTACGGGCATCTACTGACATCAGTGGTATATAGCATTAGTAACTATTTTTTCATTAGTTTGTAATTACCTTAAAATAAAAATAATTGTGTTTTCATGAGCCGTTTATAAATAAATAAATTTGGAGTGGGTCCTCTTCCACAGAGTCCGCCATGTTGTTTTTAAGTGGCCAAGAACACACAAATCAAACACTGGCTCTGTCCACCATCAAGAGTGGCCTCCTACACGTTAAGTACACAGGAGAAGTCTCAGTTCTGCAACCTCACTGCGAGATGCCACACAATCCTAACGCTAGACCTGTAACTGCATGCAAAAAGTGAAAATGAGGGTAAGAATCTAGATTTGTAAACAAACAAAAAAAAACATTAAAAATACTGCACAACTCGTGCACCACTCTGATTGGATATCCCCATTTCCCATAATCCCCACATACAGTACACCATCTCAGGCCAGAACTGATATGAGATAATATGAGACAAAATAAGTCTTTTTCCAGCATAATATAATGTCTTCATTAGCACATTACACTATAAATGTGCAAGTTTAATGAGCATGTCTACGTGTGCTGT
Source organism: Plectropomus leopardus (assembly GCF_008729295.1). NCBI lineage: Eukaryota > Metazoa > Chordata > Actinopteri > Perciformes > Serranidae > Plectropomus > Plectropomus leopardus. Next base: position 10,969,309 of record NC_056467.1, on the reverse strand, counting down.
ATATAATAGCAATCAGTGTATAAATAAATATGAACTCAAAGCTATATGTTGTATTTTTTAGGGAATAACTTGAGGATGAGTCTAGAAATAGCATTCACCTTTGTATTGCTTACTGTATGGGGCCTTTAAAACTAAAGTATCAAAGCTGTCCATAAAAACATTTAGACTGACAACTCCAGGCTCCATTATCCATCACAATCTGTTGCAACTGCTGGTGTCAAAAACATCTTTTTATCTGTCAGCAGTTCAAAGCAGAGAAACACAGATGCTCTAATCCCTCCTTCAGATATTGTTTTTACTGCTGTCTGTTAGAAAATAACATCTCCCAAAATTATCTTTCTTTCTCTGTGCGTGTCACTGCATTTTCTTCAAGCTGTTGTCACTTCTTTCAGGCTTATGAGGGATAAGATCACATCCCCAAGCTTTCATCTTCATGATAATATGTGGCAGAGAGGCAGCTGATATTTGGATGACATGCTGACAGCTTCCATGTCAGGACGCTCCAAATAGACTGCTACATGATGTAAACAAGGTGAAAGAAACGTGCAAACAAAGCCAACATGCCTGGAAAGACAACGGGGAACAGAACAGATCATTTAATTACTGCTGTCTCGGCACAGAGGTAATACTACTGCCTTTGTCCATTTTGACCATCAACTAATGGCCAAAGTGGCATGAAACTTGATGTGCATGCAAGTGCAAGAAACCTATTGATTTTGATTCCACTATGATGTTTTCTCCAGTGCCACAATCAGATCAGACTTGCCATTTTTACGCTTCAAAAATGAAACAACTAATTTGTTTTGGTGATCTCATGACTCGTTTGTCCCCAGGCCAACAGTACCACAGTCTGATAGTAGTGGTGGTATCCTGTATTTTTTCATTGCACTCTTCCTGTATATATCATCCTTTCGAGAAAAAGAGTCAAAGCTATAGTGTTTATTGTTTCAATACAAATAGTGCCAGATACGGCATATTTTCATTAGCTTTCCATTAAACGGTAAAAATGCTGCTGAAAAACAAATGCAAAGTAGCTCTACTTCCGTCAACAGGGTGAAAGAGAACAAATAAGCTTACATAATGTAGCAAATGTAAATTCATCTCTATTTTGTGTTATTAAAAATAAACATAATTTGTATGAAGAGAATAATAACAGCAAAAGACTGAAATCTAAACTCAGATGACTTGACTTTCAAATAGTGTTTGGAAGTTGCATTATCTAGTCAATTGAGATGAATAACAACTACCACATAACAACAAGAGAGCCTTAACACGAAACGGCAGCCAAGTGAAAGGACAGAGATTAAAATACTGGCAAGCTTTTTTCATGAAAGAAACTGAAACTGAAAAGAAACTCTCTCCCTCTCTGTCTGCTTTTCGTTTCCTTCTTTACTGTAAGAGAGAAGTCAAAAAGAATGACAGGGTGATAGATGAGACACAGACAAAACACACAGTAACACTTGAAAGTGCTCTTGACGTGACAAATGATTGACAGGTGACGCCAATTTCTGTCTCTGTCTCTGTCTCAGTCTCTGTCAGCTACATCTAACTTTCTCCCCCTGTTCCCACCTATCACAGTGCCTTCTTGCTCTGCGTTGGCATCTTGTCTATCCATGTCAGGTCAAGGTGCGGATTATGTCTGCCTCATGTCTTCAGGACAGCGGGAGTCTGTCTTCTAGCAGTCATGACAGACAGACAGAAAGACAGACAGACAGACAGACAGACAGACAGACAGACAGACAGACAGAATAACACTTTAGAAGAAAAGCACCACACTTTTACTATTTTATTTTAGTAAGTTTTGCAAGCAGGGCTGCAACTAATGTTTATTTTTATTGCTGATTTATATGCAGATTATTTTTTTGCAATTAATTGTTTAGTCAAGAAAAATGCAAAGACTATCATACATTAACTTACCAAGAGTCTTTATCATACATTGTTTACTGTCATACCTGAACAAAGAAAAGCAGCAAATTCTTACATTTAAGAAGATAGACCTAGCAAATGTTTGACATTTTTGCCGGAAAAAAAAAAGATTGAAATGATTAATCAATTGCAAAAATAGTTAGCATAAATAGCATATGTTTTTGATTGACAAATCAATTAGTTGTGGCAGCTCTGTTTGCAGGTATTTGGTTATTAACCAAAGCATTGCACAAACTGACAATTTGACTTGTTGGGCACATGGATGTTGATACTAAATAACATAGCAATTAGCAACCTCAAGCCAAGATCATGGCAAAGAGGAAAAAGTCAGGGCATCACCAAAGTCATTAGGATTCCTAATTTTGAAACCACTAATGTCTATTCAAGATTGAATGGCAATCCTTATAATTGTTGAGATATTTTTGTTTTTTCAAAAGTGGCGGAGCATTCGTCTGACCAATGAACACTGTTACCCCTATAAATACAAGCTTGTAGATCTACAGATGTTAATAAAGACTATGTTTGATACAAGGAACCCAGCATCTTATAAAAGGCCCAAATAGAGCACATAATGCAGGTAGACATGGAAATGCACTCAGACACAGTTGTTCCCAAAACCCAAATACTGTACAAGAAAAATCCAGAAAAAATGCAATAGCAACAACCTATCCAAAGTCCAGACAGTGAATCTGCATTTCCTTGGATAGTATGACCACCCTTCACTGCCTTACACTGACCAATCTTCCTTCTCTTGTCTTACCCTAACCAACCCAACCAATGAAAGCAATAGCACTAGCCATTCAGAGGGAGCGTAGGGCAGAACATCCCTTTGCTATCTGAGGAAATTCACATCCAGTAAAACGATTGAAAAACAATGAACAAGATGTACTGCACAAGAGTATGATGATAAGAGTACAGAAAATACAACCCTAAGATACCCCAAAACACTCAACCTGATTCTCTTATCAAATTCCATTTTTGACAGATCTGATGTATTTATCAATAGTGCTCTCTTTGTTCTTCATGCCTCCTTTAGATCAACACCCTAAAAACAGGAATAAGGAACAGTGTGACCCTTGACTTCTGATGCCTTATATAGTGTTGCTCAAGTTTTTGCAGGGTTCCCTATGTGCTTGGATGCTTGTACAATAAAGCAAAGGTGTGCTCCTAATGGTCACACTGTAAGGTGTATGATCCCCGTGTCGGACATTTGCCCTGATGAAGGTCGAGAGATGGACAGTGTGAATTTGGGACAGAGAGGTAGAGGAGGGAGCGTATTAGTGTGGGTGGAGAAAAAGCTCCACAACACAACAATGTATTACATTGTGTTGCCACAGAATGCACTCTGGAGAATATGGGCTATTATCTGTTTGCAGTGTGAGCATTTATGTGTGTGTGTGTGTGAGAGAGAGAGAGAGAGAGAGAGAGAGTGTGAGTGTGAGAGAGAGGGAGACGGAAAGACAGAGAGAGCCAGAGAGAGTAAGTGCGTGCAAGTGTGAGCAATATTTGGGACTGGGGCTCAGGGGGCTTTAGTGTTTACTGTGCAGATGTCCTCATGGTTCCTGCAGGCATAGATACAGCAAAAACTACTAAGTGTGTGTGTGTGTGTGTGTGTGACTGTATTTGTGAGTGGGGGTTGAATTTTATCCAAAAATGCTTATGCATGTAAATTTGCGTGTGTGTCTGTGTGGGAGGGTGGGTGAGTGCTTTATGCAAGTGATGTGCTCATGAAAACAGACAACAAGGGGGCAATACACAATGTTAAAGTGACCTGAGGGCTGAATCGTGCCTTAGCCATGGCTTTACACACACACACACACACACACACACACACACACACACACACACGCACACACACACGCACACACAAAGAGGCTCACTTCCTCACACAATCTAGCATAAACACAGTCAAAAGCACATTTTGCACACACAGGGGCCGATGAAAGGTACAGATAGAAAGACACACTCACAGCCAAAGACACACAACAAATACACAAATTAAAAACGCATGCTGATACAAGCACAAATATATGCATGGGTACATGCAAAAGACAGACATAGACAGATGCAAACGGCAAATTTACTCACATAAGCATGATCTTCAGACAGACAAGAAACTCACACAATCCCTCACTCTTCACACACACACACACACACACACACACACACACACACACACACACACCCTGAGGGTAGAATGTCTGTGCCACCAGTGGGTTGTGTGCTCCCGTGACTGAGTTCGGCCCCTCAGGGAGACCCCTTGCCCAGGGCACTGACACGTTCACTTAGCACTCAAACCACAAAACTAACCCCTCCACACGCTCTCTCTCTCTCTCTCTCTCTCTCACACACACACACACACACACACACACATACACGATTACTATCACACACATGCTTGCAAAAAATACCTGAGAGGAGGAGGAGGAGAGACAAGTATGGTTTGAATGAAACAAGAAAGTGATAGAAAAAGAGAGACTGAGGAAGAGGAGGAAAAATGTCTTGTTGTTCCTTAAATGTTTCATGCCAGCAGCCAATAGATGCTTCTCTTTGACACACAAAACCTCTTTGTCCTCTAGTGCACACAACACTTCTATGGCTCCCCTTGTGTCTCGTTTATTTCTCTTTCACTCTGTCTCTTGATTGACTCCATTAGCATGCTGGACTGCTGCCAAAAGCAGATTTAAAACATTGAATTTCGAGACACATCCAGCTCGTCCAATCGAACAACACTGGTTTGATTCATTCTTGGTGATGATAATTCCATTATTTAGAGAGTTAATAAAGATCTATTACAAAAGACCTTATTATAAAGTCAACATGCTGTATGTAAAACATACATGATGCCTAAGGGTATATCAGCGATGCAGTAGTCTCAATCTTCAGTCAATAACCACAGAGCACCAACACAGAATCACCCACTTAACTATAACTGAACCTCCGACGTACACCTAAAATGTAATAGGACTGCTCTGTGTGTGACTGCGTGTCCGTATTTCGGACTTGAACACCCCCACCCCCCACCCCACACCAAAGTCCATGTTATCACTGCAATGCCTCCATGCTCCATCAATTAAACATGGAGCTATTACCTCTCGGCTGATGTGAAGCATTTAGGAAGGGTGGAGTGGTGCAGGTGGGGCCGACAGGGCTGGGTGAGGGGGGTGGCTGGTGTCTTGCCAGGATGAGAAACATAATTAATTTACGTTATGCCTTTTTAACTCCCTGACTGTCTGCGCTCATTGTCTCATGCTGAAGGTGGAGATGGACTTCTACGCGAGCAAGACACTTTAAGAGATTTAATCTGTCCCAACTTCTGCTATGTTCACACCACACCTCTCTACTCCCCTCATTTTTCCCTAATCTTCCATCTTCTCCCTGCATCATTTTTCCTCCTTTGTCCTTTTCTCCTTCCTCCTGTTCCTAAAGAACCGTGGCCCCCCTCCTCATCTTCCCACTGCTCTCCCTCTTCCACCTCCGCCTCCTCAGCTACAGCTGCCGTGACCCATCTGGCTCATCAAAACACCAGAGGTGGGTCACTGTCACGAACACAGACCTTTCATGTTACATGCAGGCACTGCACCACACACACACACACACACACACACACCCAAACACACACACACACACACACACACACACACACACACACACACACAGACACAAACACAAACATGCATTCCATGACCAACAACTGATGTACTTATACACAAGCACGCACTGTGCAGACACACTGTATGTACCTGTATATCAATGGCCACACATGGCAAAATGCAGTTTCCAATTCTGGATTAAATGCAAATGAACCCAATGAGAAACATGACATGTTCTTAGCATGTTATGAAGTGCAGACATAGTTAGAGAAGCTACAAGAGCTATATTATGAGAACAAAAAAAAGAAACTAAAGGCTCCAAAAAGGCCAGGATTGAATGTTTTTGTTCTTAAAGCAGATTAAATGGTCTCACTTGTCTGCATCAAGCAGCTCCTCTACCTTTTTTCCTTATTGTCACTAGTGACCTGTTTTGCAAAGCCGACTTTTCCTGTTTCCTTGTAGATTTCTTAAGTACCCCACACACATATTTGACTTCTGTACTGCAATTTCATGACCCACAAAAGCCCAAAGGACAGTCAATATCAGCCTAGCCAAAATCTGACAAACAAAATAATATTTGTCTCTTAAATTGCAATTTTATTAAATAAGTAGAAGGTCAAAGCTTTTAATGAAGGAGAGACATCATGCAGGCTACACAAAGCAGGCAAAACAGAGTTGTTGTTGACAGCAGGCCTCAACAGATCTTCACAAACAGACAGACTAAACAATTTATTTTCTCTAATCCTCAGTACTTGAAAAACCTGAATACCCTTGAGTAATTTTGGAAAGCAGGGAGACTACAAAAACTACAACCCATGCTTACAAACACAGTAACAGAAGTACTGTATAAAGACAAAATTCAGTGCACACTGAATAATGTTGAGAGATGTAATGGAGGGGTACAAGGCACTTAGGCATTTTTTGTTTTTTTTTTCTTTTTTTTGGGTGCCTGAAGGATTAGAGGCATTAGGATTAGGTTTAATCAAGTGATATGATGATGGGCAGCGGATTTAGTGTGGAAAAAACAAAGGCGGGAGCGCTGCCTCGCATCATACCTGGATCTTTCTAAACTATTTCTCTTTCAAACTCTTTTTCTCTTCCTCTTTCAATCTCACAAATGCTTTCTCCTTTCCATCTGCTTAGCTGGCACTTTATCCTGCTTCTCTCTGTCTGTGAAATCACAGACACGATAGATCACGCAAGCATTTAAGAAGGGATTAAGTAGTTGAGGGACTTATCCTTGTTTTTTTCCCCTAATTTTCCTAAATTATTTTCTTTTTTGGACTGTGACAGTGTGTGAGAGATTGTGGTGTGTGTGTGTGTGTGTGTGTGTGTGTCTGTGTGTGTGTGTCCCACTGAAAACATTGTCCAGCTGTGCTCTTGTCTTTGCGTGTCAAAACGAGAATGTTTTTGTGAGCTTTTGTCACTTTGTGTGCGTGCATGAGCGCTTTTGTTTTTTGGTATGTTTTTCTTTTTTTCCTTTTTTTAGTGTTGCCGGTGTGTGCGTGAATATGACTGTGCGCATGTGCACACACAGTGTGTGTGCCTGTGTGGGTGTGTGTGTGCTCATGTTTGTGTGTGTGATCGAGACGGCGCTTCGTGACTGTGGCTTTGTTGATTTTTGCGACGATAAAGACCCCCTGTGGTGCTCAGTGTAGCGAGAGCCAACACTGAGATTCCACTCATCTGGACCCCATGGCGCACCACACATCACATGACAAGTGTGTGTTTATGAGCAATTGCATGAGTATGGATGTGGGCTTTTTTGTGAATATTTGTATGCGTGTGTGTGTGTGTGAGTGTGTGTGAAAGTTCCTTGACCGCGGCACGGTGTGCGTGTCTTTGTGAATGAGTTTGTTTCTATGTCTGTTTATCTGGGTGTGTGTGGAGGAGAGAAAAAGGGAGGGGTAGTAGTAGCCACAAGGGATAGAGGGAAGTGCAAGAGGTGGGGGCAGAGGCGTGCAAGTAGCAAAGAGGAGAGAGGGGAGGGTGCAGACAGATCAGGGGGATACTGTATTGTAGAGTAGATGAATCAAAGTGAGTGAGACAGCCAGTTTCTGGGTTGTGTGTGTCTGTACGGAAGAGTAAAACTGAGGAATCCACAGTCAGTCAATCACTCGCACACACATGACAGATGTGTGCATGCAGACAGCAGAGGTTGAAATGATCAGCAGCAGTCACAAGAAAGTCAGAACGAAGTCAGCGGAGCAGACAAAGTGCAGAAAGGAGGGGTCTGAACCACGTGTCGGAGGGCTTATAACCCTCGTATAATCCAGGGTTGCATGTTTGTCGGCTGACTGGTTGTCCTCCCGTTATATTATCCTCTCTTTCCTTGCTTCCCCTTCCCCGTCTGCCTGGCCGCTTACCTCACTTGCTCCTTTGCGTGGAAGCAGGGAAAGGGCAGTGGCAGGGAAAGAATCACCTATGGCTGCCTCGACCGGCACTTGGCCACGCATCACATCACATCCAAACACAGGGCGAGGCACAGCACGGCATGGCACAGCACACACAACAACAAACAACTAGCCTGAGGAGCAGCAGGCAGAAGACTGGCTGAGTCCATTTTCTTCTGCGTGTGTGAGGGGGTTCAGTCGTGTGGGAGTCAACCAATCAGCCTTAGTGTCCTAATGCAGTTTCTTGAAGTTAGCCATGCTCATCTCCGTAACTGACTGACAACTGGATCCTCTTTAGCAAGGTAGCTTACAGTCAATATAAGGGGCGCTGTGAAGTGAGACCTAATTGAACCACCAAGAGCAAAACTGAATTTACCGCAGTATCTGTTTTGTTCTATGCTCATATTCTTGCAAATTTTGAAGCAGCACTATAGTCAAGGGTTGCTGAAATCAAAGTGCTTATAATGCCCTTATTGTAAGGTGCTTTGTGCTGCATTTCTTGTATGAAAGGTGCTATCTGAATAAAGCTTATTATTAATATTAGAGTTGCTTCAACATGTGCATTAGACTGAATAAAACACCTGCGTGAATGTTACTCCTTTGCAGACAAAAACTTCATAGTTTCTACACAGTTCAATAGTGGTGATCTGATGCCAAATGCCTCAGCCATTGGCAAGTTCAAACTCAGCTTATGATATGTTAATAAAACAGAGATTTGTATTATCACTAAGTTAAAAATTGGAGTTGGTGCTTGTGTATTTTCAAATGTGTTTTCTTTAACTGTAATTTTTATACTTTTATTTGGTACTTATCTACTTTTTATAGTTTTTCTATTCTTGTGTTTGTGTACTTGCATGTTTATTCCAGAGGTCTAAGAGAAATAGCACTTCAGTCTTATATTTGTCCCACACATATGGCAGAATTGACAGTAAAGTTGACTTTGACTTTTGACTTTGACTAAAAATGGGCTGCACCCATATACTGTATATAAAGATGGACGACACACCAACACTTTCTGAAGTACTTGCTGAAGTAAGGTAAAAAAAATCCGGGATACAGACATTGCCATCTTGCAGGGGTGATGTGAATGAGAGCCCATATCTGCGCAGTAGCAATATTCGCATTGGGGTAGTTCCCGCCAACACCCCCGTCCAACCAATTGTGAGCAGCTCCATTGAATGCGAGCACACAGACTGGCTGTCATAGCGGTCAATCATGGAGGAAAAGCCCTGCTTTGTATAATTTAATAACTCATTAAAATGTAACTTATCATAAAAAGAAACACTCAAACAAACATCAGGGTGATGAGAATTACCTTCAGTTACAGACACCGTCTTTGGGAAAAATTTATTTGGCGTGTACTTTTATTTTGGCCCATGTCCATTCACTAACATGGAGGGACGGGCCTTAGGACCTACACTGCAGTCAGACACCAGGGGGCGATCGAGATTGAGTAGCTTCACTTTGGGGGAGGTGTCATGTCATCCAGCTTTAAATGCAGTCTATGGTTGCACCCCACAAACTCAGATCCACACTTCTTAGATATAAGCTGTTACTAAATATTTTCACCTAACTGCTATAACTACCACCTCCAAAACTAAACATGTATGTCACTTGATCAAGTGCAATGTAAACTGGGAGGGTTTTAAATTACATTTCACAAAAATACCACAACATACATAACTTAAATTACAAAACAATGTACCAGTAACTAAATGATCCATTCATACTAAACTGCATGAATACTACAAATTCTAAATCACGCATATTTTCTCCATGTATAACTTGCAAACAGCAGATGACTCACGAAATGCTCCCCAAATGAGCATGTAATACAGAGGTTCTTCAACAGCTGAATAAAATTATGGCAGCTAGTTTGACTCTTCAGTTCCAAAAATTTAATCTGTCCTGAGTCCTGCAGCTAACATTTTGTACCATTTTACCCTACACTGTTTACTTTATAGACTCCATGGCTTCACTATATGCTTAAGAAGTACTGCATTATAATTTAATTACTCCAGGATTTAAACAGACTGAGTGCAGGCATACATGTAAGGGGTGAAGCCAGGACAGCAGGGAGGCCAGCGAAAAAAAAAATAAGCCAGAGAGAGAAGGGGGAGTATAGTCTGTTACATTAATCAGAGTTAGCAGACAACACATGTGCTTCCGTTAGCCCCACTAGACCACGCATCAGAACACACAGCTCGGCACGGCACGACATGGCACGGCACAGTAAGCCAGTAGAGGCCAGAGGAGGTAATGCTGGCTGAAATGTGTCGTGCATGTCTGCCTGCCTGTCTATCCGGCTGGTTCTGTCTATTTGTCTTTGCTGTCCAGTTTGTCGTCTTCTTAACATTCATCCTACTTTTATGTTCTTCATTTGCGGCTTAAACCAGGTGGAATGACATTCTGTCTGACGAGATGACAGTCATTGGAGCGGGGCTAAATGTAACCTCATTTAACCCTCTTAGGCAAGAGAAAACAAGTGCTGTCGCCTGCAGTGTTTAACTCTGTGCTGAAGTACATTATGCAAAAAAAGCTTCAGACACTTATGAATGAGTAAAACTGAGAGGATCTAATTTATTTTGACTGTACTAATAACTCAGGCTTAACGTCACAGATGGCCCCATTTTGAGCCAGGCATGTTGAAGTTCATTTAATGTTTACAAGAAAATCCTGTCCTCTTGCACTGTTAGGTGTGATCAGTCTGTCAGTGGTGTATTCGTGCAGTGTAACTTTGCTGGATTATAAAGCAATGAATAGTTTAGGGCCCAAATACATTTCTGACCTTTTGCTCCATTTTTTTCAGTTAGCTATCATTTGCGTACTATTGAGAGATATTGGCCAATTAGCGGTGTTATTATTCCAAGTGTACAGACATTATTGTGAGACACAGTGGATCTTGTGATTTTCTAACTTTTCAAGCAAAAGACTCAGACATACTGTCCACTTCAGAAACCATCGACAAAAGTGCTGAGGGTGAGGCTTGTGCACCTAGCCATGATACAACTGCTGCAGACTTAGCAGCCACAAACAAACACAAACAAGAGACGACCAAAAAAAATCAGAAAATTATCCCAAGTGCAATTAAATTTAGAAATTTTATGCAGAAGGGGGTCCCTGCTCCGTCTCTCTTTGACCTAAGGTGCCCTTAATAGCTTTTTAAATTTTATTTAAATGCCCTTATATATATAGTTTCTTTTGCACTTTGTCTCTATCTCTTTGATGTTTCATGCAAAGCACTTTGAATTGCCTTTTTGCCTATATATATATATGAGTAAACTTGCCTTGCATGCCTATTTTACCTTTTTTTTTACCAACTTTCTCTCAAAAAAGTTCTACCTTGGTTATTGAGGTTCATTAGAACAACTTTCCATATTACCCATAAAACATTCCAGGTCTAACTGTATTCAGCTTAGTGTATTCATAAGTAGTGACAGCAGTAACCATGATAGTGAAGATGGTAGTAGTACATGAAACAAGAAGTAGAATAGTAGCAAATTCAACAGATTTTTCACTATTGAAAAATTGATATTGGCATTTCCTTTCTGAAAACACAAAACACTTTGTGAATATCATGGATAATGGTCCATTGAGTCAACTATCAATGAGGACATTTTTCCTCTTTTGACTGAATTTCTCTGACTGAATCAGTGTAATGTACTGTGTCTAAAAAGGCCTTCCCCTTATCATTTAATGCTGTTTTTCTGCTATCAAAATCAGTTGTAACTTGAGGTATCCTGACATGACATGTTGGAATGTAACCACACAACAAGATGGATGCCGAGCATGCACCAAGCATTGACAATGACTGGCATTTTTGTGATTGGGCACTGACTATGTGAACACTTGATTATCATGTATCTTTCAGAAGCAACTGCCAGTGGCTGGCATGGCAACTGCTTCAAAAAAGCAACGGTGACCTTCCAGTGACCCTTGGATTATCATGCAATATTGTCACTTTGTATTTCCAAGCTCCAGACAACACCCATGAAAATATTGCACAATAATCCCCCTGCTTTCTCTCAGTCATTACTGCAGATCAGCATTCACCTGATGAACCCCCCCCCCAACCCCCCCCCCCCCCAAACACCCACACACCCACACACACACACACACACACACACACACACTCTCTCTCTTAATCTCTTGCTCTTTGCCCAGATTTAAAGAAAAAAGACTGAAAAGGGGCAGCAAAGGTGAGGAAAACAATGGAGAGAGAGGAGGAGTGAGGGACCAAGTCTGAGATACAATGATTAGAGTGAACAGACAACACATGTGCTACCATTATCCAGCGACCTCCTGAGGTCTTATTGAGGAGAAGGATCAAGACAAAAAAAGGGAGGAGCGTGTCTGGCTTTAAACTATCCATTATTCAAGGAAAGGAGAAGTGAGGTAACGACAGAGAAAGAACGCGAGACAGACAGAGAAAGGAGAGGAAAGGAGAGATGTGTAGCACGGTGTAGCTCACTGGGACGTGTGGCTTGTCTCTACTCTCCTCTTTTCCTCTAGAAGACTTTGCCATGCTCATATTAAAAATGGATGGGTGGAGGGAGGGAGAAGGAGACCAATGAGCAGTTGAGAGCCCTTGCTTGGACAGTCTATAGTCAGAGGCACGGAAAGACATGACAGAGGCTAGTGTGGACTTAGATTTACACCTTTGCATTAAAAGAGATGAACAAAGAAGGCTGAAGATGTTTTATGATCAGACACTGCAGTCATCATCTAAGTGAAGATTTTAGTAAGAAGAGAAAGAAAGACATCTCCAGCAAAGAAACCAGGCTTGTGACTGGTTTAGATTGTTTCTGCATTGTATCTTCAACAACTGAGTCTCCTTTGAGGAGTCTGAAAAACACACTGCTACCATATACAGTACACAGCAAACGGCATGAAGACATCTCAACATTACATACACCATTGCCCTGCTGTCACTGCAAAATGTCATTTAGTCATTAAAAATGTCCAGAGGGTTTTCATGGCGGACAGACTTAAAAATTTCAACTTATTGCGAAAATGACCGAGGCTTGTCCTTTTTGCACCTGTCCTATCAACATGCAGAGGGCAGTGTGGCCAAAGCAAGGACTCCGATGACAGTTGATCACATTAACAGGTCTGTATCTGTACGCCAGTTGTCCTACATTCAGAACTGTGACTGTTATACATTTATCGTACCAGTCAGATGAAATAGTGTGTCTTCAGAGCAGGAAAAGGTCAAACTTTACTGTGCACAGCAAAGATACCACTGTCTTATCCACATTTATTAAGTATGATAAAAGGAAATTGATATTTTTAATGACATTTTTTATGAATACATATCCTGCGGTTTCACAATGTACATGCACCCCCCTTAGCTTAGCCTAAACATTTCAAAGGCTTGTTTACACAGGAGGCCTTCAGACACATTTTTAATTGTGCATCTCACGCACCAACACAGCTGTCTGTAGGCCTTATAACAGCTTGTGTTTCACTTGCATGTAACCACCACCAAAAGCTGTTTTCATGCTTCATATCTTTTTTCTGAAGCTTTAGTGCATAACAGTGATTAAGTGTCATGCTCTAAGTGCTGCCAATACACGTGTAGACACAGATGAAGGGCTGAAGCTGCTTCCGATATGCAGATTGTGTGGACACTGTGCAATTCTTAACTCTAAAATCACAACCCTCCACAACCCTCCTACTCACTCTCAAGGTCTAAAACTCAAACAGAAAGGAGTGTGGATGTGTGCAAAAACACACACATCCATACACACGCTTGTGCTCCATACGGTTTTACCTGCACTTTTTCAGACAGCAGTCAGCCAGGGAGCCAAACTTATCAGTACTACCAGTACGGTGACACACAGTGTCTCTGCTCTGTGAGCTGTCCATATAGAGCTTCATCTACAGCACTATTGCATATAGAAAGAGAGAGAGTGGAATGAAGGAAAAGTACCATGTTACTGAGAAACTGCAGTACGGATGGCAGCCACAGGCTAAAACTCACTATAATGTGAATGCAATGAATAACAAAACACAGCACCTACTCAATTATGAATCGCACTAGAGTCAGGCAGGTAGTGAATGCATGCCATGATGCGCAGTGTGTGTGTGTGTGTGTGTGTGTGTGTCTGTGCATGAAGAGGTGGAAGGTAAACACAGCCCTTTTTAAGTACCAGTGTTTTGTCTAAAACCTCCTATTGTGTTGGTAATGTGTATGTCTGGTGTTATGAAAGGAAACAGAAAGAAGTTAAACTGTATAAAGAGGAGACATGGGTGTGTTTGTGTGCTTGCATGTGCATGTATGTGTATATGACAGAAAGGGTCTCCATTTTTGTCTCTATCGTCCTATTCTCCTCATTGATTCTCTCCTTTTAATGAAAACAAAACAATAAAATCACTTATCTCTCCTGCACGCACACTGGGATGCTCCCCGTTCTCTCTCTCCCTCCCCTGCGCTCCTCTTGCTCTCTAAAGTGAACGTCTTGTCCTGTTACATTGTGTTTCGGAGCTCTTCACAGACCACAACATTTGAGAAGTTAACAGGGAGTACTATCCCTCTTGTTTGTGTCTTTCTCTACTTGCTTTTCTTGCTTCTCTCCCTGCATGTGTTTCCCCCTCTCTTGGAGGTGAACGTCTTGTCCCATTACACTGTCTGTTTGAGCTCCTCTCAGACTTTGACACTTGAGAAGTAAATAGGTATTATCAGCGCCTCGTGGAGGACAAGAGGTGCTCAGCTGTGGCATAAAAATGCTGTGGTGCTGATCGGTGCTGCACTGAAACAACAAATGAAAAAAAAAACCTTGAGCCACATTTGGGCTTGAATACTGCTAGGAAAGATTACAGGAGCTGTATACAACAATCAGAGTATATCTATGAGTCCGAGGTTATCTGCACACGGTTCTCAGCGTGAGCCAGGAGCTAGCAGCTAACGGTGTTAACTCCGTGAGGAGGAATTGGAGGTTGAGTGCTATGCTTCTACAACAACGCCTTGGGTCGGTACAGTGTCATGAACACAATATGAGCACAGTGCAGAGTGCCGCCGATTAGCTAGCCAGTTGAAAATACACACAGGGAGTCGCATGCAAAAACATGCACTCGCCACCTAACAGTCTACTGTAACAATAAACAGAGCAGTTAGGATTATAACACACACAGAGGTAGCCTGACTTCATCGTCTGCTCAGGGAGCCATTACTCCACTATATCTTTACTTTACAAATAGTTGTTTGCTGCTATATTAATGCTGTGTATATAGTGTAGAGATTCTTTTGAGTGTCACCAGCCCCTTTTACACTGCATGTTCAAAGAGGGAATATTGTGCCTTTATACCATACAATACAATATACAATTGCAGAATGGGGGGACAGAGTTGTCTCCAGTAACAATGCTGAAATGGTGTCTGTATAAACAGAGCAGCTGGCAGGACAGGACCATAGACAGGATGAGTGTGACGTTTTGTCTTTGTGTTATGTGTATGACCCACCGTGGGAGATTTAAAAAGCAGCTAGCAGCAGTAAGCAGCTAACTCAAAGAAGAACGAAGGACATAATTGTCTGCAAATTGGGAAAACAATGAGCTTGTTACCCTCTGTGTAAAGGAGGAGATCAGCTGCCCTGTAGCAGAGAAGGTAAATGATTGTTGTTACCATGTCAATGTCATTATTATTGTCAATTACCCAGCACTGCCAACGCATATGCTTTATGTCACACTGAAGGTTGACGCTGTTGTGTTAAACATTACGCCTGTCACGCCTATTCTGATTCCACTGTTTACAATCAATCACTGAAGCGGCATGTTGCCGCCATCGTTTGGTTCTGCGTAAAAATGCAAAGGAGGCATAAAGATGGGACTGCGCAGACTCTGTGTAAAAAGGTCTACTTTGACAACTCCTGCCAAGTAAGGAGGGAGTGAAACAGCACCATTTTGAGTTTTGGTGATGGCAATAGACAAAGGCTAATGCTGTGTTCAGACCCACAATAGCCCTGTGTCATTGATTAGCACAGCAGGGGTTTTGATGGAGGACTCCCACAAAAAAAGAAAAAAAAATGCAGTGCACTGTGCAATCAAATAAGTGCAACAACAAAATCCAAGGACATGAACAGCATATTCTACTTTTCACCTTGTGATCATAAAAAAAAACACAATATGATTACTGCCATGATAACTGCAGAGTACTAGAATCCTGTCTCACAGTACTTTAACTTCTGAATGGTGTTTTAGCATTTGCTAAACCTTCAATTTAATGTATATTTTAATGAAACTGGACTTCCTGGATCATATTTCATCTTCTCACTGGTACCTTTAGCAACACGCCAATGCAGCCCCTCGCATGTTTTAATGCAGCGCTATATTTAGTCTGACCACCTGCTTAAAGAAGCAGGTTTGAGTTGATTTTTAATTCAAAGACCATCAGTGAAATGGGGAGTAACAGTTTCTGGACCCTGAATAATAAGTGCTAATGTGCCCTTGAGAAAAACATTTGTCAAAAGACAAATGGCAAAACTGAAAAGCAGCATGCATTCTCAGTATATTTAAATCAAATACAATACTGCATTGATTATGTTCTGCTCTCTTGCAAAAACTGCAATGGTGCAGAGAGATTTGCTCAACAGAAATATGAAAGATACATTTCTTGTTCATTTCACCACTATAATTAAGTCACTGGGTAGCAATAGAAGACAACGGAAATATGTGATCTTAAGCAGCACACAGTTGTGTTACTTTTACTATGTGAAACACACCTGAGAGTAGCAAGTTACCAATTGCTTGTACTAGCTTAACCTGGAGCAACATCACTTTTCTTGTGCTTCTTTCAGACATCTATCACAAGTATTTAAACCTTTGAATTCTGATTTCTCTCAAAAAAGAAAAAGCAAGGGAAAAATTAGATTTATAATTATCACAGTTACAGTTTAAAATTATGTAACAGAATTATTATAATTTTGAAGCATGTTTGTTTACTTTCTTGTTCTTTTTTTTTCTCATTTTCAGGTGATTTTCTTAAACCTTTTACTAATCTCTTGCTAATTTGGGCGTCATTTCTTCTTTCATTGCTCATGCCTTCTGTCCAAGCTAATTTGCTCATGTTTCAAAGGACTAATGTTCTTTAGCAACGCCCCTCCATAATCTTCACAGAAGACAGAGATGCCATGGATAGGCAGCAAGACCTGTAAGAACTGCTGCATGTGCATCGTATATTCATACCTGTGTTACATATTCATGTATACATATTTGCATGAATGACACATTCATACAACTTGCATGTTTTTTAAATGTGGGAAGTAAACTACATGAAAAGGAAACCAATGTTTTTTTGGTGTCCCACCCTGTCTAACATTTCATGTAATGTGCGAGACGGTACTTTGTGTGTGCACCTGTAACTGAGTTTGAGCTGCACCCCTGTGTGTGTGTGTATACAAACAATAAACATACTGTCAGCATGAAAGTTCATTGCAAGTATGTGTGTTACTGTGCCGGAGTGTGTGGGTGGGAGGCATGGTGTTTGTGTGTAACCGCAGCGCTCTCTTTCTCAGCAGCCCACCATTAAACCTTGGTGCCAGCCCTCTCCCAGCACACCAGGATTAACAGCACTTAAATGGGCCTGTTAGTACACCACCTCCTCTTTGCCTCCCACGCCGACCAGTGCACATGGTGCTGCCCACAGCTTTGCGCTTGCAACGCACACTGCCTCTGTTGTTTTTTGTTCTCCGCTCGCCCCCAGCCACCTAAGCCTCCTCCAATAAATGGTGCTGAAGTGTACTCAGCAGGGGGCTAAGCCCAGAACATCCTCTATTTTACGGACCTATTGGAATCTGAGTGGATGACAGAGAGAGGAAAAAAGGGGGGGGGGGGGGGGCAGATCCCGAGACTGAACCAGATGGACTATGATCAAAATGTCTCTCCCTCCCTCTTTCATTCTTTGTAATTGTCTCTCTTCCCTTTGCTCTGTGTCTGGTTATCACATGCCTCTTACGACAAATCATAAACAGGAGCACTGAAACGGATGCACACACACACACACACACACACACACACACACACACACACACACTGAGGAGAGCTGGATGCCCACCAAAGAAATCAATAAATAAAATGGATTCCCATTTGAGTCTGTTGGCCATGGTGCAGCAGGAATGGATGGATGGGAGAATGGACAGACTTTCGGGGGAGGCTGGGGGGATTTAGTCTGTACATGGGCATGGAAAGGCCACCCTCACATAATACCAGGGGGTGTATTGTTCACAGCCATCTACTGGCCTCAATGAGAAATTCCAGAAATTACTAGAGAGCAACAGACAGGGAACTGAGAGAGACAGGAAGAGGGAGCAGATCGCAGAGAGAAAAAAGTCACATAGCTCCACTGAGTAATCATACTACTAGCTGCTCGAGGTCATGCTGTGCTGAACAGGTTTAAAGACTAATGGAACTGATAATATACAGCAGCTAAAATAATTCAGGGTAATTCCAGTTTATTACATGTGCTCTTATTTTTCCAGCCATCTTTTCTGTTGGTTACCATTCTCACAAAAATACTGAGTGCTGGGAACAGACACTGCTACAGCAAAGTCTGACAGGAAAAGAAACACGGAGTGGGATGATCAGACAGGTTGTAAACAAGCCAACAGTTGGGATGTGCCAAATCATATTGTTCAGGATAAATTCTAATGTGATAAATGTGTGATTTTCCAACATGCTGATTTTTTTTATGCTTTGACTATGCAGCAGCAACCCACTTTGCTAAAAATGAAATTTTGCTGCCTGCTCCACTGTGGAAGTATTACTTCCAAACTGATTGATTTTGGTAGCGTGGAATATATATTCATCTTCAGAGAAAAGAGTAATGCAATCCACAGCAAATACCACATACCCTGTCATCTTAGATTTGAAAGAACATGAGTTGCATACAAGTAGAAAATGAAGCCAATGCATAAGTGCCAAAAACTGCAGTTTATCAAATGGCCACTTTCACAATGGTTTAATGTAAAAAAAAAAAAAAAATCTTCGTTTTTTTTAACATTAAAACAATGTGACAGTGTTTTAATTTTTTTTGTTTAATATGCCCTTACATTAAAAATGTATGAGCACTTGCAATGCAAAGTAATTGGATGAATAAAATGTTTGGTCAGTAGACTAATACTAATACTAATACTAATACTAATACTAATACTTACTTTCCTATTCTGACTATCAGAAGAGTCAGAACATAAGAGTTATTTATTTTTGGAAAACTTGGTCTTTGGAGAAAATAATTTCCACTGACAAACAGGGTATATAGTGGTATTAGAGACCCTATGTGCTTCCTGTTTAAAGAAAGCCATATTCCCTGCTAATTTATATTCATACCATATGGTATATCATATGGGAATATGTAACTGCCACCTGACATTGACAAGGCTATGAAGCAACATGTCATCATTGCCATGTTATTTCCTAAGTGCTTTATCTTAAAACAGATGGAAGATAAAAAGCATTGTCCTATTTCTTATTCAAATCATATGGATTACGACAGCATATGGAGAGAGAGCAGCCTTAAAACACTAATCAGGATGTCACAAACACATTCATATTTCTGGCTTGGGAAAATAAAAATCACATTTGTTAACGACATATGTTGTGTCAATATGGTCTTTCATTAACATGCTGCTTTGGAAGGTAACATATGCAGTATGTGTCCAACCTGAATGCATGTGTGTGCTGAAAATGATTTAATACAGTATGCTCCCCTGAGAGGAGAGTCTTTGTGTTAAGATATAACTTCAAATAAAAAATCAGCAAGGTACCTGTCAGGGGTTTTCAGGAACATGATTTCTGAATCACGGCCTACCTTTTTTATCTCCTCAGGCAGTGGGTAGATTGGAGGAGAGTGAAGAACCATCTTCATTTCCTTCTCCCCCTCCTGCTCTGCCTCCATAGATTTCCCCTTGTCTCCTGGAAACAACAAGCCCTGCAGTATTAGATTTACTGGAAATTGTATATAGTGTGTGATATGGATTTCCAATTGCTGCAAACTAGGGCTGCAACTAACAATCATTTTCAAAACTGATTCATCTTTCTATTATTTTAAAGAACAGAAAATCCTTTTGTCTATACCAATTCAGAAAAAAGTTATTAAAAGAAGTCCATCATAATTTGCCGAAGTCTACATGAGACTTGCTTTGACCAACAGCACATAATAATCAATTTACAGTTCTATTAAACAGAAAAAAACACAGATCCTTACATTTTAAAATGCAGAATATAATCATCAAAATTGTTTTTGGTTAACTTTGCTAATTAAGTAGTTCGTTCTTTCATTGATTGCTTAGGCTCTAAGTTGTAATATTCAATCTTCAAGGGAGAAAAGCGCTGTCTATTTTTTGTTTTGGAGGTATTATTCAGTTCTATTTGTTGGCTCTTGACCTGAGCTCTTGTGAGGTGAGTCATTTTTTCTTTCTTAGATTAAAGAAAATCTTATATTTTAAGAAGAATTATTATTACATTTCTTACATATAATCCATCTTGTTTAATTAAGAACACAATAACCAACAGTAGAAGCTTCAAGAAAAAAAAGCATGAAAACAAAACATGCCTCTTAACCCCTCTAAAAAATAAAACCCTAATTCTAAAGTATTTCTGCGACCATCCTACGACATTGTCTTTTGCTCAGTATTACCCAGGAATATTGACTATGCTTTTCAAGATAAAAGGGGGTGGTACTTTTAAACTGATGAATAGCACTTAGCCTTTGAGGTTAATGTAAGGGTAAATCCCTTAGCGTGATGTCCACCATATTAAACCCATTTGCCGCACACACTATTCAATAGATTAATCAGTCAAGCTTATGGCATTAAGCCTATAGACTGTAGATTATGGCATTTCACAGCTGAGGCGTATTTTGACTTCACAGCCATACATTAGCCTGTCCTCGACTGCAGGGCAACACAGGGTTTAATGAGGACTGATTCAACTTTCAAGTGTGGGAAATATCCACAAAGATCCACATATCCACATCAAGAAAAGAAATGATTTGTGTGCACAGTGCTCTGATTTTTAGTTGCAAACCATGGAAAGACCAACTTTGTTGTTTTATAGTGCAGAGTGAGGAACAGTCAGTAATGTGGCCATAGGAGCAGGAGGTCATGCGGGGAGAACAGTGTGAGCCTTTCCCAGCCTCTCTCTGTCTGTCTGTCTATCTGTGTGTGTATGCTTTCAGGGCATTTATCTATCAGTTCACCATTAGTGAGGGGAAAGCATCACGCCAACTCAACACTTGACCTCTAATTAAATACCTCTGGCTAGCTTAGGGCCAGAGGTCATTCCTATCAGATGGTCTCCTGTGCAAGGCTGCATGCCAGACATTAAATGCCCTCGCAGACCATCGCAGGGAAATGGAGTGAGAGGACACGCAGGAAAATATACAGCACAAACACACAAGGACTTGGCCGTGAGCACAATGCGCACAGAATGACACACATCCAACTGCATAAAATCTAAGAATTTATGAAAAGACAGGGAAGTTTCTCTTTATACAGAGACTAAAACATTCAAGAAGTTGCATGTAAACAAGCACGTGTACATCCGTCTTTCTCACACTAACACACCAGAGCAGACACACAAACCCTGCCCAGTCAAAGAGCAGGCTTCATGCTCACGCACGCTAATAGCCTGATTGCCCCCCTACTGTCTCTAGGCTCTGCATTTAAAACACGGCAGAGATCCTCAATCACTGGCTCACACAACGCAGATAAATTAGTTACGCCCTGTGACGGCATTAAGCAGGCCTATCCTTTTAGATGGACGCAGATATAAAGAGCTGATTTTGCATGACAACTGTTCCCCCGTGACATTTTGTCCGTTTTAGCCCTGATTGAACTATTAATCAGTCTAATGTGAGAGAGGCAAGCTGTTCATAAACTCATCTATTCTGCATGGACGCATGCCTAAGTCGTGAGAGGAAACATACACGAACAGATAAACTCATGAGGGCCCTCAGTTAGGCACGAGCAAAAACACAAGCACTTAGGGTAAAAAGCATTTAGGGGAGGGAGGACACACGATGAAGAAATGTCCTCAACCCACCTCATCCTGGAGGCAGATGGAGCTGAAATAATTTGATCTCATTGATCCACAAGATAATTGTTTATTTAAAGAGCTGAGCATCATTAATATTTGGAGACTATGGGTATAACCATACAAAATAATCAGCATCATTTTCTTAAAGTTAATTAATTAACTTTCTGGTAATAGAAAATATAAGAGAAGTCAACTTCAGATGCATCTAAACCATCCAAATTTGGTCTGTTCAATGCTGAATCTCACTTGATCGTAAGTCACTTTTTAGCATAGGTAATGCCCCCTTAACACTATATAGGGGCAGGTTTTGTGCCGTGTGCAAAGAATCTAGCTCATAGCCAAGATTATAACTTCTGCAGTAGTAAAACTGATGTAGGCCTACTGTTAAATGCATTTTTTAAAAAGTAAATAGGATATTAAAGTGCATGTGATATCAAGGAAATGTATTGAAATATTAAAAGTAAAAGTACACATGCAAAAAGGTTTAAATCAATTTAATAAACAAAAATAATTTAAATAGTTAAAAGTAAAAACAGCAAGTCCTCCTACATACAGTATGAGAAGCTGGAACCGTGACATGTTTTTTGCATGAAAAATGACTTACAGGATTATAGAAATAATTGCCAATTAATTAAATGAATAGTAGTGGAAGAGAAAGTACATTTGCCTCTGAAGTGTAATGGAGTGGAGGTGGAAACTGGCATGAGATTAAAATACTCAAGTAATGTAAAAGTTTCTCAGAGTTGTGCTTAAGTACAGTACTAGAGTAAATGAATTTTCATAAGTAACTGTAATTGTAACTGTAGTTAGTTATATTTCACCACTGGGCAGCAGAAAGATGCACAGTAATTGAAAATACAAAAATTGAGATCAATGCAGAATAATAGTATTTTTTTAGCCTTGGAATTTTGTAATCCAGTCATTATAATTACTCTAAACATAATCTAAATTAAATAAATTCTATTAATACATTTTTAAAATGTTCCTCAAATGTAAAAAGTATTTTTCTTGCATTGGGTAACAATTTGTGGTCTGTGAAAACGAAATATATCGTAAATAAATATCGTATATGAGGCCCGGTGTGTTTTACGAATGACTTTTAGATCTATGCAAATATCCTTAGAAAGCAGTTTTAAGCAGTAGCAGAAGCATATATTTCATATATTTCAGAGATATCATGTAATTTATAATACAAGGAAATTGAATGGCTAGCATAATACTTATTATTAGGAGTCACAGACACAGGGTTCAGTCCCTAGGTTAGCTTACTGGCAATGAGCATTGTATCCAAAATGCAGTTTTGTTTACATGCAGGCAACACTATAAACTCTGCATAGCTGCAGGTTGTTTAACATTAAACTTGGGACAAGCACATTGTGGGAAAAAACAATAAATAAAAGAAACTGAGTCGAAAAGCACTCATGAAATGACGCTGACGTTAATCTCGGTATCTGGCTAAATTAGCTAAATTAGCTAACTAACCGGAAAACAAATCACTGCTGTTTCTCGCCTAACTTTACCACTACAGTCATGCAAGAATGTGGCTTTGTTATTTGACAACTTGTGAGCAGAATAAACCTTTACCTACCCATAGTAAGCGGTCCTTTACGGAATTAATGCGAAAAATAATCAGAAAATACTACAAAGTTTGACTGACTTTTTCCTGTTGTAAACCATGCTCTGGCTGTTGCTATGGCCACGACGCAGCGTCATCACGTCACCACCTGGTATATAACGTCAGTGACAGGAAGTTAATTTCTTGTCAAAATAAAAGCATCGAAATGAGAATTGATTATGCTTATCAAAGTTTATGTGCTTATCACACAAACACTACCACATGCATCATATTGCAAAATCATTCAACTAAGGTTTAATAGCAAAAAGAGGTCCTATATAAGGACCTCTGTCTGTGGTCATTGACCACTGAAGTGGAAGCTTCTTATGTTAACCTCTTGAGCCAGTTAACCCTTACCACAACCATCCTAACCACTGTTAAACTCAGGGGAATGAAACTTCAGTTATTAATGCTCATCAGTGTGATGGTACACTTTGACAGGTGAAGGCTTCACATGACCGCAAGGGGCCCTGATTGACATGAACAGGTCAGTGGCTTTCCTGTGGCTGTAAGATATGACTTTCAACAGCATAATTAGTTGATGAGAGGAAGTCATTAAGACACAAGAAGTGCTCACAAAAATAGATGGGTAAGATACATTTTGTGAAAATAGGTAGCCTACCTTTAAAGTACACATAATTATTTTTGTTTGTAAAAATAAAGGATGGATAAACAACGGTGTACAAAATGTAAACAGACAACGCCTTGAAGTCACATTAGCTGAGCTCTTCCTGCTTGCATGCATAGGTCACCCTGCTTGCTCTGTTTGGGTTGTGTGCATTTAATTCATTGCCTCAGATGTAATCTGAAATAACATCCAGACATTCCCACAGGGGATGTTACAGGACCAATCTTTTCATGGTCATATGTGGTATACAAATGCCTGACAGTTTTGCCTTTTTATGTGATGTAATTGTCCTTATTTCTTTGTGGCTGACCAAAGCAAACCTGTGTCTTAGTCTCAGCTCATGCTGCCTGCCCTAATAGAGAGAAGAGAGAAATATTTGCCATGATTTCATTTGTGATGCATGTTCATGCTATTTCTGGACCCGTCAATGAATCGTGCCGACTCAGTCACTCTGATGCAAATTACACTCGCCCACTGAAGTCTAGCCTACCTTCCGTGCTTGTTTATCTGCCTCCACAGCAGAAAGAAATGTGACAAAGGGAGAGAAAAATGTTGTACTCGGGCAGAGACAGTAATCAAATCTCGCACCTTACCGTGCCAAAGAGGGGAGAGAGAAGACAAGCCCTCTCTCTGTATATCCCCCTCCCTCCTCTTCCTGTCTCACTCCCTCTTACCCTCTCTGAAACCGGTCATATCCTCAAATGCCCCTTTGGCAAGGGCATAGAGAGAGGGAGGTAGTGCCATTTATTTAATGCAGCATCATATAGAAAGCAGCACAAGTGGACCACAATTGAAAATTACATTTCCATTTATCATTTATCTGAGCTTTCTTCAACTTTATCACAAAGTGATTTATTTTTTATTTTATCATTATTATCTTTTAAAGTCAAACCTTCTTTCAGAATTGTCTGCTGCATATAAAGAATTTGGGTACCACTGTTATCTTAACATTTTAATTGCCTTGATTATCATCATTTTAAAACAGCTCATATCTGTTCTGATTATTGAACCCAGGCAGGTGAATAATTGATGAGAGCTGGAATTTACCAAACAAAAAAAATTTAATCTAATTATTTCTCTTTCATAATTGTTTGTGGAACCACTAGACTGTATTTTGGGGCAGTCTCTGTGGCAAAAGCAAATTAACCTAATTTGGGAAGGTGCATCCAGTGTTTTAGGGGCACTGAGCCTGCAGGGACCGGGAGCTTGGCATCTATTGAGTCTGTTTCCGGCACGCTATGCTGTGTGGGCAAGTGTATAATGAAGCATGCTGAGTGTGTGCTTGCGTGCGTGTGTGAGAGAGGGAGGGGAAGGAGACGGAGGGGGAGGGGCGACAGGCAAAAGTGTATGTGTGTGTGTCTGTGTCTGTGTCTGTGTGTGTCTGTGTCTGTGTGTGTCTGTGTCTGTGTGTGCATGCACGGATTTAAGAGGGGGTGGAGGAATGAATATGACCCACTATTCTTTTTTTGGCATGAAATGACTAATATTGTCACGCTTGACATATTTGGGCTAGGCTGTGCGGGACAAATCCGATGGCCAACCATGCAGGTTTAACTCACCAAAATCCCCACGAAATACTGCAGGAACAGCACTCCGCACACACCAACTGTGGCTGACAATGAAAAAGAAAAATTATGAAAGTAGTGAGACAGGCAGGCACTCAGAACACATACACTGTTATTTATTTATTTATTTTTTTAAAAAAAGTCTTTCTTTTTTATGTATTATGATATAACTTTTGTGACATAAGGTCCTCCTCACTCACTCAGTCATCCCAAATAGCCTGTCCCACCCACTGATTTCACTTTGCTCATCGGATGTGAACGGCTTTCCTTGGTATTTCTTTGGCTGACGCCTAATTGGCCTCTTGTGCACGCAATGCTGTGCTGTAGAAACCCCATCCACTCCATCTGAATGTGAGTCTTGTCCACCTGTTTTGTTGCGTCACTGTGTGTAGCAGCACTTCCCATGAGGAAAAAAGAAAAAATGATACTAAAAATCCTAGTTTACACGAAAATAACCAAGCACAAATAGCCTGGCTGATGAGTCTATAAGAAACCTGTCAAAACAAGAAAATGTAAACTGTATTTTCACATCTGTGTCTCGTATACCTTAACCATTTTTTATTCCCCCAGTTAGCACATTTTGAATTTACAGGTGATATAAAAATGACAGTTTTCTTAAAAAGAGACAAATCATTCTCCTTTATGGAGTGGTAGAGTCTTGTCTAAGGTATCATAGTTAAGTGCACCCAGAAGAAGGCAGTTTAATAACTCATAGAAACAGATGTCTTGACCTCTGTTTTACTAACTGGCATAAACTTTGCAACTCTGCACATAGTTATTGGCCAGTTACATTTATGCAAATTTCAGTGGGCAAATGCGTGCTCACGATTGGAGGAGAGTATTAGCTTACCCATATAATCCAGTAGAGGGCGGATCCTGTATGAGATCGAACTGATTTGTTCATAATTTTGAGCCCTCTGTACACATTTATCTTCTTAAGAAAATAAGAAGAATTAGCAATATCATGCCCATTTTTTTTAATGTTTCACACTGTTATTTCCATCGTACAAATGAGTCCAACACTATGAATGCCTTTGAGGAGAGACTGTGCATAAGTGTATGCAATTATTTGAACAATTGCTGCATAACGCCGGTCTCCATATAAATGTTTCCATCCAAATCTAGCTCAAATAGTAGCCTAGTTGTCTGAAAATTGACACAAGAAAATGCAAATTTAGCCTATGTGCTTTTCCACTGCTGTTATGCAAATATTAGGAGTTGGTTATTTCATATAAGCAGTGGTAGTGCTAATTCCCCATACAACTGCAGAGGAAGAGTGCAGAATGAGATGATGTTGAGGTGAGCTGTAAGATAGAGAGATTCGTATTGGTCCTCAATCCTCTCCCAGGCAGACCATGGTGCCTAGTGGATGCTGAACTTTGTTGTAATAAATTGATTCTTATGCAACCAAGTCAGTGTCAGCGGAGGTTTCTTCATCGTCTACACATCATTGCTACTTAAGAAACAACGACAATGTGATTCAGAGACAGCCAGTCAGTACTCTTGTAAGAGTTCTGGTAAAAGACCTGTGTGTTTTACATAAACATGCTAAAGCCAGCCAAAGACAATGAAGGGAGCTTGCAATGATGATACATTATGACTGTTTGTCATCATTTAGTTGATAAATAGTTTTCCATTGCGATTAGTCACATTTATCCTCTATTTCAAGATTATTAAGACATTTGCCCTCAGAAGTAGTTGGATGGCGTGTCAAAACGCTAGTTTGCTTCAACCTTGACCTTTTGACCTACTATCAATGGCTAATCTCTACACTATACTTCCACCAGACAGTTATCTCTTGTTACCATTTGGGGCCACAAGTGAGTGACGCGGTTTAGGATAACATTAAAATGTCAAGAACTAACTCAAGCCCTTTATCATTGACATGAATCTGTCTACTATATCTAGATAACAATTTTATTATGATTTATAATGATTTGTATGACTGTCTCTGTCTGTCTTTTGTCCACCAGTTTATCTGTCTCTCTTTCCAATGGTTTTCCTGTCTACTTGTCTCTCTATGCTTGAATCTCTACATAGCTCTCTGCCTGTCTGTCTCTCAGTCTTTTTGCTTATCTGCAGGACTATTAAGTGTGTGCGTGTGTGTGTCTGTGAGTGTGTGTGTGTGTGTGTGCGCGTGTGCTGAATGGATTTGCATGAGAGCCAGTGGGGTGACCCTGCTCTCTCACGCCAAGGCTTCTGTGGAACAAATAGGACTAGTCGGATGTCGTGACAGCACTCACATCAGTTTAAATAAGAGTGCTGTGCTGCAGCCGTGTGTGTGTGTGTACGTCTGTGTGTGTGTTTAAGCAAGCAGCCAGGCACGCATTTAGTCAGAAAAGCTTTACGAGGCTTTGTGTGTACATATGAAAGTGTCCCTGTGTGTGTGTGTATGTGTGTGCAGGGCTGTGTGTTTCAGCCATTGAGCATGCAATATCTTATGAGGTTGGAGATTTTGTGAAGAGGAAGACAGCGATATTAACAGTTTAATGAGCTCAGTGGGGTTCACACACACTGACACACAGGCCAAACGCTCCACAGAGTTCCTTTGAAAAGGAACAGGTTTGTCCTGTAAGGCCGACCTGCCTTCTGAATAAATGAACGCTGTCACGGGGTTAAACAGAGTTCACTTCATCATACATCACTGCAATATAAATGAGCGGCAACCACAATCCATTGTAACTCGTCATTATAGATATAAAGTCTGGGAATTTAAATAGATGTTATTTTCGAGGGTGCAGTCAGGGACAATGAATTTTTAGATCAAATTAAGTTAATTATTTTTAGATTGTTTACCTAAATAGGGGTTCATTCTATGATATGTTTCCTTATCTGCTCCCATTCTGTCACATAAAAGGATATTATTTTTCGTTTTTTTGTTAATGCCACATGGCAACTGTATATTTTCCTTTGAATATAAACCCTTACCATGCTCACTGCTGTCTTTTAAAACACTTGAAAATGTATTTTACAAACCTTCAAAATAAGACCTGCATAAGACAACAAAGTACAAAATGTGACACATTTTGAGGTTATTTTCTAGATGAGACTTTGATCTATTTCTCCAAGTGTCAGGTGATTGATTGCAAGCAAAATATAATGTAATGCAAAATCTAGTATAAAAACACATTCTAGTTAATACAATACAACTGAATAAAACTGGAATAACAAAATTAAAGTTAATATGTTCAGAACACAATTATGTTTCAAACACAAAAAATGGTGGATTTTTACACTCTTACATCATTAGCAAAAAATGTTTTTGATAAAGATACTTAATTATGTGTGGGGGTTTTCTGTACATTTCAATGGATGATGAATCTGAAAGCAAGACCCTTTTCAAACAAAAAACAAGGGTTTATTTATTTTTCATGAATGGTTGACTCATATCAGTTACGAAAGTGATGCTTTAAAACACAATGCATTTATATTTTGCATTGTCATCAGGGCTAAAAATATCCTCATTTTCTGGAATATCTTGTGAAAACAGTATGTGGAAAGCCTCCTGAGATGAATATCCTGTGTACGTAATCAATAACATGCGTCATAAGCTGATTGTATCAACGGAAAGTCAAATCAGAAAAGCATTTCCCTGTTGAAACACTATTCTCCTATTCATTTTCCAGTGACATTGATATTTTTGTTGGGGAAAAAACTGAGTAAAAGCTGTTAATGTTGCATAGGCTGTTTGTAGATTTATAAGTCATATAACATATTTTGTTTACTTTTAACAGAGTTTTAACACAAATTATGTTAAACAATATGATTTATAGACTGAAACTTTCCTTGTGCTTCCTCCTTTCCTCACAGCTGTCCATGCTTGTTTAAAAAGGGGATTGGCTCTTC
Source organism: Plectropomus leopardus (assembly GCF_008729295.1). Taxonomy (NCBI): domain Eukaryota; kingdom Metazoa; phylum Chordata; class Actinopteri; order Perciformes; family Serranidae; genus Plectropomus; species Plectropomus leopardus. The sequence goes on along the minus strand of NC_056467.1, from coordinate 10,939,713 downwards.
TACAGTCCACTTTAGATGATGTGTAACACTGTGATTGGCTTACAGACATCCCATCAAATAAGTCTGTGCATTTGGAAGGAGTCACATGGCAGTCATCACAGATCTAGACATCCTAGAAAAGTTGTGTCCATTGGAATCCATTGGGATCTGAACTATACAACTAAATAACTGTGGGTTGTTTTTTTTTAATGCTGTACAGCGAGGATGAACCCTGATATCTCCAAATATGCTGTGTGTTCTACTTTAAGGGTGTCGTCAGAGTGTGTTTGGATTATTGCTGTTGTTTTCTGTGCCTTGTGTGAAAAGTGTCCCACAAATGTGACCTTGCATACTCTATGATGGTTGCAGCTTTGTCCTTGTGGTAGTATCCCTACATTTTCTAGTTTTAGATTTATTGTATCATGAAAACTGTTTGTTTTGGTGGCAAAACCAAAGATACACATTTTATGTGTTCACAAGTCATGCTCATGGTTAAGGAGGGAGTGGTTTCAGTGTTTTGTACAAACAATGACGATGGAAATTGCAGATTCAGCTGTTCATCCTCAAATGAATTCATGGGTCGTTCCTTTTGTTATGATGATAATTTATTACTATTGTGCAAAAACTGCAGGATCATGTGGAATGGTACAATGAATGCTTCACAGTGAGAAAGTGGGAGACAGAAAGGATACATAGAGAAAAAAATCGAACAGGATATTCATCTGGCATGATTAATTTTACTTTTTTGGATAGTTTTAGTTTATCAGAGTGTGGTCTGGTCATTTTTCCGATTAGTATTGAAGATTGCATTAACCAGAGTAATTGCAGGTTTATAATAATATGGCAACATTACTACAAGTCCAACGGGGTAAGAAACTCGAGTACTTAGATGATCAGACAGACTGTAAACAAACTAATAATTCAGCCAAAATGCCCAAAGCTATTTATCTGGAGGTAAACTGTGATGATTACAGTTTGGGTAATAATACATCTTTGTTCTCTCTTCCAAATTCAGCTCAGGAGATTGTATGTATGTAAACTGTATGATCATCTGACTGCTCATTTCCTTTCCTGTTTGTCCCTCTCAGTGATGTTGCTGCATTACTAAATCTTAGTAATTAGTTTGGTGAGTGCAATGACATAACCTATAAGAAAGACAGCAAAACCTACCAAAATATTAAGAAAAAAAATGCAGTTTTAAAGTCTAACCAATCACTGTGTATTTGTAACTTATTTAAAAACATTTAACTATAATTACCAAATTGTGATTCGAGGGAATACATTTTTTATAGTAAGGGTTTCCCCTTAAGCTGAACTCAAATGAACCTGGTCAGGTAGTCTACATTTAGGGTGCCCACACAGCCTCTGCGTCACCACACACCCTGAGGCGTGACTGCTGACGAAACACAAGGAAGATATGCGTCACAGTGGCAGGACGGGGGAGGTAAGTGCAATGCGTGCAGCTGATGACTCTCGCGTTGGAAACCCCTTTCACTATATGGCAAGTCACGAAGGCATTTGCGTCTCTCGTTTTCTCCCTGAAGCTGTGAAGGGAGTCCTTTGAGCTGTGTGTCGGCAGGGTAGTAGCCCCACTGACACACACATGCACCGCTAGCCATCCTGAGGCGACCACGACTCTGGTCTCCTGAGAGACAGCGAGAAAGAGAGAGGAAAAAAAGAGAAGAAGGAGACAGGGAGTCAATGTATGTGTGTGACTGTGAGTGAGCTGGCTGTGAGACATAATTACGGCAGATTAGTGAAGCCACACTGAGAACCTGAGTCGGAGCCGTCTGGACCCAGAGACAATGACCTCTGGGATAGAGGCTCTCACACGTTATACAAACACACACACACACACGAAAACACACACACACAAGCATGGAGAGATCCTCACGGAAAGGTGGAGTTAAGTGGAAAAAATACCGAGTATCTACACGCTTATCCCCTGCTCATAAATTCCAATCTGAGCTGCACGTTTTTACTCTGTCAGCAGGATCGGGGGTTCATGAATCCCTGAGGTAGTTCCAATGTGAATAACATAAGTTAAGCAATGACAAGATATTAAGCCAAAATACTCAAACAAAGGCCACCGTTGTCTGTAGACACACATACAACCACACACATGGTGGACAGCTTCTTTGCTGTTAACTGTGGTCTCTGAGGCATCTTGAGTAAATAGGATGCAACAGTCGCTTTGCTTTATTGATAATGCAACATCAACTGAAGCTGAGATATGTCATCAAGGCCACAGTTGTCAAATCTGAACATCTGGAGCCTGTTTCACAATAGCACTCTGTATACATAGACTGCAAATGGTGGCAGTTTTCTGTTTTGTTGCTACCAAATTGCAGATAAATTTGTGAGTCCTACAAGACTCTTGTCAAAAATAACTGAATGAAGTTTGGATGTTCCAAATTTGCTCTCAAAAGTCAACCCCAAGACTCTAAAGCCTCCTGCAGACTGTAGAAGTTTTGCATTTTAAAAGTTAAGTGCACGTCACACTCTGCGACATGGATCTTAATAAACTTGGGTACGCAGGCTACAACCTATGTCCATCGACATCAGCACACATGAACAAAACGCTGTTGGTGTGTGCCATTCATCTACACTGCTGCAGTGGTAAAGAAAAATGTAAACAAACAAATGGAGCTTGGTTTTTTATCGCACAACTGACAGCCATCCTTGAACCTCTCTTACTTTGCAACACACAATCACCATTTTAGAACCACAACTAAAGACATCGCCACGTTTCTGTTATCTTTTGTCTGAGACAGCCCAAAAGAGCACAAAGATGTAGTGTTGAGAAATCTGCTGTCAGCTGTATTCTCTCGTGTTCCTTTATAACCAAAATATGTAATGTCCTCATTTAACTGAAGAAAATTTGGAGGCTTCAATCACTAATTTCTGAAATGCAATTCGCAACGCTCAGATCATCAAGTCAGAGATGTAGTAATCTGTGTTATCTGCATAGCTGTGGAAACAGATGCTATGTTTACGCAATATTTTTGCCTATTGGCAACAAGCAAACAGAAAACAAAGGGGCCCAGGCCTGAACTTTGGGGCACACCACAAGAAATATTTACTCTTCCTCAGTAGAACTCCCCAAGGGAAACAAAGTAGTCTCGACTTGTAAGGTAAAACCCAAACCAATGTAGAGCGCACAATTATAACCTTTCTTTTATGCAGCCTTTACATACCTGTTTCTATCTATGCTTAGTTGGAGCTATCCTTATAACATGAAGAATAACTGTTTTTACATTTTGTTAAGACAAAGGATAACAAGCTGTAAAAGGTAGACAGAAGATAAGCAAAAGGACATTTTTGAGTGCAGAAAAACGGTATAAGCATTTATCTTGCAGGTTCACTAGACAGTTCTGGGAAGTTGACATGTTTGTTTAACAGAACAAAGAACTTCCAGCCTTCTGTTTTCACTCACTTCGTTTTCTCCTCCTGTGAGAGACAAACAACAAAGAATGCTGTTTTTTCTATTCTTTCTACAGAATGCTTTTTTAATTTGCTCCTCATTACTTTGTGTGTATGTATGTGTGTGTGTGTGTGTGTGTTTCTGGGCAGCACTCCAGTCTGTCATCTCAATCTGATCTCTATCACCCACGGCTGTCTGGCTGGGGTTATCTAGCCAGAGGACCACCCCTGCTGAAAGGAAGAGGAGCACCACTTGTCCTACTCACATTTTAACATCCTTTTTCCCTTGTTCTCCTCTACATCTTTACTTTCACTAATCATTCATTAACACCTGCCCCTTATCTTCAGCCCTCACTTGTTTTTCTGTCATTGACACTGTATTTATCTTTTCACCTCCTGTGTACTTCAAACACTATCTTCTTTTACTGACCTCTTAACTCTCTCTCTGTCACATCCTGCTTCCTTTTTTATTAGTTATTAGTTATATTAGTTATGGTTTTAAGGGACGTTATGTGCTGCACTTTCTAATGATCTTTAAAAGTTCTGTTAGGCTATTATTTTTAAACAAAGCCAGGCTAGCTGTTTTCCCCTGCATTTAGTCTTTAATCTTGAAAATGACCCCCCCAGCCCCAAAAAAAGAAGAAAAAAAAAATCACATTTCTAGAAAGATCGAACCTTTCCATTTAAGTCAAACACTGCTTTAATTATGCAATGTACTCAAAAATGTGAATTAACTGTGTTAAAAATCTGAAAATATAAAAGTAGGTAGAATTTGAGATTTATTTTCCACCATGCATGTGCAGCACTCATACTTCTACGCAAAGCATAGATCTACACAGTCGTCTGTATATTGATTTACATGCAGTGCATGTGTGCATATAGATTTTTTAAATGTATTTTTTATTTTTTGTCATGCCTTGTTGCATGCAATATAGTCTTGAAGCATGATCACATTATGGTGTTTGTGCATTGATAGTTTGGTTCTTGCACATAGCATTATATCCTGTGCAGCTCCATCTCTCACCACCTGCTTTGTATGAATGATGTAATGCTCAGTGCCCACTTAAAAAAAAAGTGTGGACAGCCCCATGGTTGTTAGAATAAGATAAATTCTAGACCTCACAGCTAGTGGAAAGTTGCATAAACCAAAACATACTCGACTCACATCGCAAGTGGCCCACCCTTTGTGTCAGTGTTGATGGTTCCTTCCTCACTTCCTTGCTGTAAGATAAGGAGTTGGTCCAGCCCTTTGGAGGGGTGTGTGTCTTAATCAAGATCGCTCCAAACAGAAACACAAACAGAGTGAACAAATTAGACTTGGCAGAGACTGGGGGAGAGTTTATAAGGATTGGGATCTTGGAGGGTGTACAGGGATTTGGCCGCCTGCTTATATACAAAGTTATTCATTTTAATTTCGTCACTCATATTGTTTTGTCTGTTGTTGACTCTGGTGGGGCTGCCAACACGCAGGCGTAGCATTTCCTCTCTTAATGCAGTAAGAAGGCGGGAAAAAGACAAATTGCTCGCCTTGTAAGCAAGTAGGCTCAGGTTGATTTCATCCCTCGGTTTCTCCGTATTTGCCCTCCATATTTGCCTTTCTATACCTGCTTAATCCATTCTTCATAGTTAACATCTACCAAATGAATCCTTAATTCATCCCAGGCTACAATCCAAGATCGCACTATAATCCTTTGATCATTAAATCTGCCAGCGAATGCTGAACTTGACAGTGTCAGCCTGATCTTTTGCATGGTTAAGCAAGGTGTTTGCATTTGGGCTGTTCCAGATCCATTTCCCCTTAGGTAATGCTGTCTGCATATCGTAGTTAATCAACACGTACAGCTAGACACACGTAAGAAAAAAAGCTGACATACACACACTTACACAGATGTGCGCACTGGCTTTCACACGCACAAACACACACACAAAACCCCCTAAGCCAGCCATGAATGCTTTCTGTGTAGCAGAAAGTGCACATTAACACATCTTTAAAACCTGACATTTATATCACTCTCCCTCTCTCGACTCCCCTTCTCTTTGGCTGTGGTGTTGTTGGCTCCATTTGAATCCCCAGCTACTAATTAGGCATTTGTTTTGAATCTTTCTCTTGATTTTGCCTGGTCGTTACTTTCCCCACATTTGCATGTGAAGCGCGGGCACGCCCAGCCATTAAAACTATCTCAGGGCTCTCTGGGGGGAGAGCGACACATGAATGACACATGAGAAAAAGAGACAGAGAGAGAGATGACAGATTATCAAAACCACGTTCTTTAGGGGTTAAGAAGAAGAGCAGCGTAATGATAAATGTCTTGTTATTTAGAATAGAAAACACTGTTCAAACAATCAGGCATTCAAAAATCCATCTCAAAGAACTCGTGGGAAACATACAAAGTTACATCAATATGTTTTCAGTATGAATTCTATTCGAGGATGTGATTTTCTGGTTGGACACTGCGACTAATACATCATTTCCAAAGTCTGTGTTAAAGTAGAGCACTAGCTGTGAGACTAAAGATACGGTGTTGTATAAATAAAGCTCATGATATGCTGCCAACTTTAGATTCCCACTTATCAGCTAAATCGTGAAAGGTTCCTCAGCTCCATCCTACAGGCACTCACGCTGCAAACAGAACTGAGATGACGTATTCGCCACACACGTCTGAGCAAACTACATATACATCACCTGTATGTGTGCATCTGTGTGTGTGTGTGTGTGTGTGTGTAGGGGGGGGGGGCTCCTGTGTTGCCTTGACAACCTGCTGCAGTTTCTCTTTTTGTTTGCCCTTGGAGCCGAGAGCGGATTCACGCCAACGCAGGAGAAGAAATCGGAACAGAGGGAGGACGGAGAATGACATCGTCCTGGGCTTTCCATCTCACCTCTCGTGTGAAAGACACCCACGGCTCTCCCACCTGCTTTCACCGGTCAAGCACCAGATGTAGGCCGATTGTGCTGATACGTCTACAAAGAAGGGAAGAGAAAAAAAAACGTGTCTCATCTGTGAGCTTCGTGCTCTCAGGAAGTAGTTGAACATGGTAATCTGTATCCAACATTAGGGTCCAGGTTTGGGGCCAGATTTTATATCTTGCTTTGGTGAATGTGATCATTTAAAAGAATAGTTCAATATTTGCCTCACTGGAGTTAGATGAGATGATTGATACCATTAAGCTAAGCTTTGGTTAGCTTAGCTTCACATGAAAGACTGGAAGACTGGGAAAAACATTTAGCCTGGCTCTACCTGAAGAAGGGCTGAATATTGCTTAAAACATTACGTTACCAGTTCCAGTTTTTTCCCAGATCTGGGTACACAAAGGGTTAAATCTATGTATCATTTGAGTGGAGACGTTTTAACACACCCAGCTATAACTAGACGTCAATAGGATGTCAGAAAGATGTCCGACTTGCAATACACAAAAATATTTTGTTTGGAATGAAAATCGGGTTGAAAATAATTTAAATGTCTAACGACGTTAGATTTCCATGTTGTGTCGATGCTAACATTATGACGTTTTGTAAAAGTTAGGTTTTGTTTACTATATCTTATGACTAAATGCTTCTATGTCAAGATGACGTTGGCATGAGGTATTTTGGAATATGTTGGATTTTGGTCACTTAACAACACAACTTAAAATCAACAAAATATCAACGTCATTTGTGTCAGTGTTTTATGTTAAATTGATATGAAGCTAACCAACTGCTGGCATTATTTATTGGATAAATGTGATGGTAGTGCTGATCTTATCATCGAACTTGGAGAGAAAGCAAACTTTATTTATCTACCCAAAATGTTGAAGTCTTTTGCTAAGACACACATGCCGAAGAGGTTATAGGTCAGCTACAGAAAAATTACCACAAAGCTTTTTTGACTTTGCTGTGTTGAAGGCTTGACTTGGAGCATCTGGTACAAGGGCAACTTGCAATGTCAGAGAAAAGAAATGCAGCAGTGCTAGGCTATGTTATCTGTCATATGCAGAACCTAGTGTCAAAACATGGAAACAAAGGAATAGCATTTTGAATGACTAAATGAGCAATCTATTCTAACATGAGAAATACATTTCAAAATACCCACAAAAGTATCATCAGTTGCTATACAGTAACAGTGTTTTTTATCCCATTTCATTGTCCTATAATGTCAAAAATATATTTCGAAGACCTTCTGCTATTAGAGACTAACAGGCCGCAGTAATGAAAATGTATATCCTGCCCTTCATGCTGCTTTCCACTTTACCCCACAATCTCCGTCTCACCGAACAGCTGTGTTTGGCAGTAAACACCAGTTGGCTTGTAAGTACAAACAGCTTAAGACTGAGTCAGTGAAAATGACCCGAAACACCCACCGTCCTCCACAACAGAAATGCTGTGAGAGTTTGGACTAGAAACAGAGCAGAGCAGGTAACCGTGTCCCCAGTGAATACAGAGATCTGTTCCTCGAGGTCTGGTATTTCTCTCTCTCCATCTCCCTTGTTTAGGGCGTGTGCAGGATACTTCCCAGAGAACCAGACGCCGTAGCCCCAAGCCCACCAATATCCTGTAACCCCCGCTTTTAGCACCTTGTCAAACTACAGTGTGTGAGCGCAGTTCAATCAGGCAGGACATTGTGACTGCCAAAACAGTATCAGATGATTGGGGACCATGATGCCCCCAAGACTTGTTGTCAAGGCTACAAGAGCAAAGATATAACAACAAACATTTACGAAACTACACCACAGACAAATGACAGAGCCAGGCTGTGTTACTGACCTTCTTTCACTTACAGCCTCTTGTTTTCAGCTGACACTGATAGACTCAGTAACCAAAACTCTTTTTACACAGAGATCACGCAATAGGGCCACATCAAAGTCCCTTCTTAATGTCTCATTTTCTTTCCTTCACACAGAACCAAACAACAACCATGCCGCCCCAGCATGTGATTATAAGCAACATGCTGGCATCGTGGAAGCAACTGAGGCTTGAAAAGTGTGAAATGTAACGCATCAGCCTTGGCTTCGAATGTGACATATAACATATGTGTCGGCAGTGCTTCCTAAATGATAACAATGGCACAACATGGCAATAACAATCATTTACCGTCCCTCTTCTGTAGCAGCTGATCTCATCCTCTGCTCGGAGGCTAAGGAGCTCCAGGGCCTCATTGTTTTCCCAATTTGCAGACATTTTTGGCTGCAATTCTTCTTCTTTGCGATAGCTGCTAACTGTTACTATCTGCTTTTTAATCCTCCCAGTGGTTTTCATGCCTAACATGTTGTCAAAATGTCACACCCACCATGTTAATAGTCCTATCCTGCTGGCTGTCCCTTTTACACAGATGTGAATTTGGCACTTTTACTACTGCCACTGCTAGCTGAAAAGCAAGACAACTCTGTCCTTTTCCTTTGCACCTTTTATAAAGAATGGCAAAGAGCAATAACGTTGCAAAATTACTGCCTTAAAAAGGCTATGTGTAGGGGTTTATAGAAGACCAACATTTGAGAAGCTAGTCTCACATGATCTAGTCATTTTTCTTTAAAAAAAAAAAAAAAAAAAATGCAGAACAATTAATATATCAAAAAACTTACAGACTAAATCTCTCAGCTAAAATATCAATTGACTCAATGTAGCAGCTCTTGTTGACATCAGTGATCAAACCTGTAACCTCAGGCTCTCATTACTGCACCATCTGACTTCAAAATGTTTAGTTTTATTGTGGGATTATATGTGACTGATGAAAGACACAAGTGGAGGAGAAATGATGTAGCACTCAGAGAGGCAGCCTTATTCTAGTGTAATTTGTTCTTGTGGATAAGATTTAAAAACAGACAAAAATATGTTGAAACAGCATGGATAAATATCTAGAATACTGACAAAAGTACCATCTTAGATGTAAGACAACCCTTGTCACAGGCACATTTAATACAAATAACAACTCAACGAAGTGAATCCAAAGATGCTGAGAGTCAATCAAAAATCAAACAAGTCTGAGTGAGGACTGACAGACAAAGATATAAAGTGTGTGTTTACATTAAGGCGGACTGGCATAAAGTGGGCGTGTCTGTAAAGGGGATACTCATGGGTACTCAGAGAACCATTTTCATTCAGATTTCTTGAGGTCAGAGATCAAGGGACCCCTGTGAAATGACCATGCTTTTTTTAATTGCCAAAATTTAGCCTAACTTTGGAGTGTTATTCAGCATCCTTCCTGAGACACGAGCATTGTTGATAATACTGAATCCACCTGGCACAGCTTCTTAAGGACAGGGATGTCGGTCTGCAATTAACGCGATTAAAAAAAAAGTATGTGTTATGCATCGCGATTAACAGATGACACTGACAGCCCTAGTTTACATGCTTACATGTTTTTCTGCTGCAAACATTTCTATATTTTTTACTGCATCTTATACCTCTTCTACAGCAGGGACCTCTGTTCAGTCAGTGTTTCCCATCATGGGGCTGACTCACATGGGACCATTTTACACTCTGATGACCAAGCCATTCATACAAGACATGGGCACACGAGTCATACATTGTAGCAGCGGTCATTGTTTACAGGCTCTGACATTTCCACAACTTGTGTCTTTTACTGGAATATACATATATTACTGAATATTATAGCAATAGCAGATTCAGAATCTGAATCAGCTTTTAATGGCCAAGTAAGTGAGTACATGGAAGTTGACTCCAGTTTTAGTACATTAAATCTCACACAAAGTAACCAGGGTGTTTTTAATTGTTTTCTTATAGACATTGTTGAATAATGCATCACATATAATTGGAAGTAGGGTTTGAGGTGCTGACTCATGATGAGTAAAGCAATTTTGGGAATTATCATACCATGCGATTTATATGTCATTCACAGGGCATCACTATGACTTTAGGATACATTTCAAAGCTAATTATAAACATAAGAAAATTAGTGCTTTAACATTAATGCATCTCCTGTGCCTCCTGTGTTCTGTAGGTCAGTAGGTAATTTGGCTGAAAATGCAACCATCCAGCTCATTACACCACTGGATGAAGACATGAAAGGTGAGTCACTTTAGCAATGAATTGCAAAGTAGGGTACAGAGTTTGCAGGCTGACTGCAGATGGCAGGAATGCAGGCCTGCTGTGGCTAGTTAGCCAGATAGAGCTAAGCAGCATGCAGCACAGTAAATAAAGTGCAGTCTGTGCTGTTCTGCTACATGGTCTGTTCTGTTCTGGTCTCCAGGAAAATCAGGACGAATGGAGAGCAGCTGTTTTCGGGGGGCGTAGGGAAGAGGAGGGGAGGGGGTGCAAGAGGGAAATGGAGGAGGCTGAGTTTTTACATGGGAAAAGAATGTGAATGAAATTAATGGGAAGGGAACATGCCCAAGGCTACTTATCACATAAAAAAGATCTGGGCTGATACATAACACTGAGTTAGGAGGTAAAGGTGCAAGTGTAAGATAAACACACTGATGAAATGTAACTATGTACATTTACTCAGGTACAAATTTGATGTACTTACTTTTCATGTCAGTTTTGCTTTTACTCCGCTACATTTCAGAGGGAAACATTGCACGTTTCACTTCACGACGTTTCACTTCACTACATTTATCTGAACGCTTCAGTCAGTTACAGATTTTGCTTTGCAAAAAAGCATAAAAAGAGTTTAATGTTTTATGTTTTTTAATAAATTAATTAGTATATAATTTATACAAGTACAGCTGCAATGATTAGTTGATTCATTATTTAGTCAACTCTCAGGAAATTAACTGCTAATTATTCTGATAAAAATTAAAATTTTAAAAATGTTAAATAATTTTGGGGGGTGTAATTTTTATGACTTAAAACTTTATGGGGGTGTTTTAAAATACTTTTTAAACTACTTTTCTGAGCTATTTTTTCCTCAATCACAGTTTTTTGAGTGTTTCTTTGCATTTTTATAATTTTGAGTTGGGGGTTCTATTTTTTGGGTTTTTTAAGCTTTTTTTTAAAGATAATTTAGAGGTTTTTATATGTAAATAAATCATCATAAATCGATGTTTTTCCCTTTTTAATATAATTTGGCGTGTGTTTTTTATTTCTAATAATTAATTAACTAATATTGAGGTATTTTAAGTGTTTTTTTTTTTTTTTAAATAATATGGTTGGCATGATTTTTTCTGAATTGGTCACTTTTACTTCTTTTACTCTATGTATTTTCCTGATTATACTTACTTACTCTGTAAAAAAAAGTATTTTCACAGTTTGGTAATAGAATTTTTCCAGAAGTAAAAGAAGAATTAGAAGTCAGGCAAATGCAGGTGAAGGAAAGGCAACAGTGTGTGACACAAAGGTCATTCTTTGAAGTCGTGAGCTTTAAGCTGTAGTCATTCGCAGGACTCCCCTGAGATTCCCTGTGTATGTGACTCATGCTACAGCAGCAAGATGTGACGTATAGCTCTGAAACTTTAGTCTTTGAGTCACTGCAGGGTAGTTTGAGGGCGCACAGTGATAATGGGATCGTGTCCCGTTTGCTGCAGTCGTCTAGGTCTCGCTCCATCTATCACTCTCCCTTCAAATGCAATCTCTCTGACCTTTTTTTAATGTCCCAGATCCCAAAGGGCCTTCCTCTCCCCTCTGTCCGTCACCAGTCTCTTTCATACTTATCCTCTCTCTTTTAATTTCACTCACTATCTCAGCTTACAGATCTCCCCCTCTCACTGCCTGTGTGACTGATGTCCTGTACAGGGAGGGGGGGAGGGACAGCAGAGAGGGAAGAGGGGAAAAAAGAAAGTGGTGCAGAGGAGGGAGGGATGAGTTTCACAGACGTGCCACCAGGCTGTACACATTCCTCAAGGGCTGTGCATCCTGTTCTTTCTTTCCCACCTCCACCAAAGCTCACACACCACGCTGCACGTACGCATGCCTCACTCAGTCTCAAACACATACCCCCTCCTACTCCCACAATGGTGCCCACTCTTCCTCCAGCATACTCCCCATAAGACAGGAAATGGTGACTTTTTCTTTGTTCTTTATGGTTTTTCTTTATTATTTTCCTCTGTTTCCAGCACTACCAGCATTTTTTTTCCCTCTGACAGGGAGAGCTGTTTTCATTATACCTACACACTGGCCTGGATGACGAAAACAAAATGGTTTTGATAAGATGAATTTACACTCTCCCTCCCGCTTGTCATCACCATCCTGCATTCCCCTCCCTCCCTGTAACCTATTATTGCATCACTTGGCCTCAGGGATCAGCAGCAGACAGGGACATGGGGAGACAGACAAATACAAAGACGTACAAACGACAGAAGGTAAGCAGGAAAGAAAGCAGCTTTGCAGATGCCAGTTTGATGGTGACTTGGAGGTCATTGTAACATTTGGCAGGTCTCAGGACATCTTAACATTAGCTGTACCTCATGTTCACACTGAACTTAGAAAACATGGTTTCAAATACTATGCTGCATAGAAAAATGAATGAACCCCCAAAAATGTTAAAGTTTGATTCTCTTATTCTCTTTAAACATAAAAGGTTATGTCCTTGCAATCACACCTGCAATTGCTTTTCTCAAGTGCAATCTCTATATATTGTGTGTCTGTCTATGTTTGAACTGTATGTTATTTTTGCATAAAAACATGCCAAATTAATAGCACCATTAGAAAAAAAGAAGTAAAATAACACTTAAACTACCTAAATATTATTTAAATAGTTTTAAAAACACTGGAAAATTCTTGAAAAAGAGGCATGAGGGTGAACAGATAATGATTGAATTGGGTAACCATCCCTATAAGGTAACGAGACACAGGAAGCTTCCAAAACAGAGTCATGCATAAGAGAGACAGTACTTTACGTTTGATTAAATGTGTTTACTTGCAATAAAATATGCTGTTTAAATAAAAATTGCCAGTGCGGACACAGTTGTTGCTGTATGACGCAGAGGAGCTTCTGTTCCATTCGGGGACAGGAATAGGCTCTAACACATTTAGCCTTGATTTACAGACTTGGATGGATGAACAAGACATACAAGTTCATTTATCATGTCGGGAGCGGCCAGACACAGTTTGAGTCCCAGCCCATTATATTAAGAAACTCTGCAGTACAGAGCGTGAAAACAGGATGGGTGCGCTGATTCATCGCTGTCCGTCATTTGGCAACTGCTAGAGTTTAGTCACCCTACAGTCTAATTGTCAAAGGTGTACACAAGTCTGAGTAAATAAGGATTGGAGCGGATTTATAATGTTCTGAGTGTCTGTGTGAACTAGATTGCCCATGTATGAGCATATGTGAGTAAGTTTTGCAAGACTGAGCTAGTATTTGTGAAAAGCCTGTGTGTGTGTGCTCGCACTATAATCCTTGAGGCCTTAGGGAGGTGTGCGCACATTTCAGTCTTTTCCTGTTGCTTCCCATTAATTCCACCTGTATACACTGGGAATGAGCCCCTGCTGGCCCTCACCCTTCCTGCCTCCTCCCTCCTTCCACTCCTCCCTGACTCTAAATCCCCAGATGTAGGCTTACCGAACACCCAGAGAGACCAGGCTGCTCTCTTCTGTTGCATGCTGTTCCTCTCTGCACACTGTGTTCTCAGCCACAGCTCCACACATTACAATTTGAATGGATAGGATGAGCATATTTATTCAAATCAACATTTGAATGGCCATTTCGCTGGAACATGTAAGACAGCTGCCACATGGCTGCTGAACTTTTGATAATGTTGCCATGGGAATGAGCACTGGCACAGTGCACGGGCCTCACAGAGCTGAGGTGTTGCCAGCTGTGCTGAATGTTTGCATTGTGTGTGCCTGTTTGTACTGCCCACACACACACACACACACACACACACAGACACACACACACACACACACAGACACAGACACAGACACAGACACAGACACTAGAGGAACATAATGGACATTTAAATGACAACCAGGGTTGAGTAGGTCACTTTGAAAACATTTTACATCACAGTAACAATAATAAAAAGTAACATAACCCAGTTTCCAATGAAGTCAAATTACTCTCTGCTTCTTTCATTTTACTTTCACTCATAAGGTATGAGTGAAATGCTAATTGTGTACCAAATATAAAAGAAACATACAGTAAAACTAAAATTTTCTACCTCATACACCTCTGTGAACCAGTCAAGTTGCAGTTACAATTGTGACTCATGTCACATGTAGCCATTACAGTAGACAATGCTTCAAACATGGATGTTGCTTCAAAGAAGCTACATACTCTGATTATGGCAGGGACGGGACGCTACTCAACCATCTTCAACCTGGCAGCACAATAGATCAACACAATCAATACAGTTTCGAGAAGGTCACCCAAAATTAGTGTGATATTGTGCTCACGACAATAAGAGGGACACAAGGTCACAGTGACCTTTGACCAGCAAAATCTAATCAGTTCATTGTTGAGTTCAAGTGGATATTTGATATTTGTTTGAAGCCTTCAGTTACAGCCAAAAACATATCTTGTGAGGTCACAGTGACCTTGACCATTGACCATGAAAACCGAATCAATTCATCCTTGAGTCTTAGTGTCCTTTGTGCCACATTTTAAGAAATTCCCCTCAAAGTGGTCCTGTAATTTTGCAATCACGAGACTGGGACGTACAAGTACATGAACGGACGGGCGGACAACCCGAAAAAATAACGCCTACAGCCATGGCTGTCTCTGGTGTGGAGGCATAAAATGGTACCTTTATTTACTGTTAATTGCCTTTAACATCTACTTCAAAATAAGTAATCCAAAAAATTAGACCAATTAATTACAATACCTTTTAAGCACCAATACTGAAGCAGAGTAGTTTGGTTTTATATAAAGAAAAAACATGTAATGTTTCTGGTAGCACCCAACCCAGACAGAATACAACAATATCATCTAGATATCAAATGCAACCGTGAAAAAGAATCTGGAAGTGATAACTGTATATCCTATTCACTTACTAAACTTATACATCTATAAATATAGTCTAGAAACTGGCAGATGCAGTCCTGTCTGTTTAGCAGCAAAAGTTTACCCTTATTGTCACTTTTTTGATCAAATAATGCTGGATGAAAATGTAATCTCAGACTTCTACTACACTGTGGGAAGACCACCTGGAGTTTAAATGTGGCATTTGAAAAAACGTTTTTTAAAGTCAGCCTACACTGTTCTAAGTAACGTCATTCATTAGATATAATCCAGCAAGCACAGACTACATAATACTGGCTCTCATTGTATTATCTAACATTTGCAACGGATGCTGATGCCTTATATGGCCATTCCCTAAAAGATGAACTGAAAAGAGGTCTGAAATGTTATTACTGATATTACTGATTTTCCCTTTGAATCTCAGCACAGGAATGACGGTTAGATTTAAGTGTGTCGTGCTATGAGAGTTACACCATCATCTGAGGTTTCCAGTATGACTGAGAGAAATATCACACCTTCCCTGTGAGAGGAAATACGGGGAAACTGATGGTGTTTTTTCACTGGTGACTAATAGGTGAGTAGGCAGGTGTGCTCCTCCAACTATCACTTTTTTTTTTAAATAAAGAGCTAATGATTTACAAACAAATCATTTAAAAAAAAAAAAAAGTAACAAAAAGTCCCAGTAATAGCTACTAAAGTGGAAGCCTCGAGGTAAATGAGAAAGAAGACTGGGTTCACATTGGGCACATGAACTGGTGAATAATTGATTTTGGACAAACAAGCTGTTTTCGCTGCTCTCATGTCTGAGCCATGACTGAGGGGAGGGGATCATGATGTTTTAACATGTGCTTGTTAAGCCTCAATTATTAAGGCAGGATCCACAGTCCTGTGGCACGGCTAACCTTTTGAACTCAGCACAGACGAGCTGGGTTTGCATGCATCCTGGCATACATGCGCCTGCACGCACGCACGCTCCATATGGCACAATTAACCTTTTGAACTCCAAACAGACACAGAGTCAGACGGATGCACATGAACATGCATAGAAACACACACATAAATGTGCATCCTTAGACTTTTACACGCAACCTTGTGTGAGAAGGTGGAAGACTCCTGAATAAGTCCTTGATTAGAAGCCATCTTTCCTGTCTTTCTTCCTTGAAAGGCCACATTATACATGGTTCGAGTGGTGTGAGCAGAAGCTACCTGATTCTCACGCATTTGAACAAGAGTACTTTGCTAGAGAGAGAAAGGAATGCTGCTTTCTTGGGAGTGGCGACAATCATATTTTCTACACTTTTAATTACTTCTGTAAATTGTACATTATATGTACATACAAAGGGGCTAAATGAGCAAAACATTGCGACAGAGTTGTAACAGAATCATTCAGCTTTTCCTAATTTATCCCTTCATTTGGATGCTTTGTGTTTAATATTTCAACATTTGCCACATTGCACAGCTTTACATACCTTCAGCTTTCAGGGAGCCCTCAGGTGCACATCCTGCACGCAGATGCAGACTTCATCCTACACATCTAAAAAGTCGAAACACATCACATTAGCACACACTAAAGTTACAAATTATGAATTATTAGTTCATCTTCTGAACTATTTTATAGACTAGAATTATTTAGAATTTAATCAATTTGCACAACTGAATTAACCTTCTTATGGGTCAAAAATGACCTGCTAATATGTTCAACAGCATAGAAAATTTGATGAGAAAAAGTGAAACACTGCCTTTGTTCAGACTTCCATGAAAGGTGTATACCAAGAGGGTAAAAATCATGTCTTATGGGTCATCTTTGATCCAGCAGTTAATAAAATCATTTTCATACCACAAAACACACACACACACACACACGCACACACACACACACACACACACACACACACACACAGAGAGACAAATACATCTGCAAAGTTCATGCACACAAACTTTCATACTAAAAAAAAATGTTAACACCTATGCAGTACCTTTAGCAATTTAGCAATAAATAATAATAATAATAATAATAATAATAATGATATCAGTAAACCTCTACTTTAGTAAAGAAAACAATCATAACAGGTCTATAAAAAACAAATGGATTTCACTGATTAAATGCAGTCTCTGCACTGTGAAGAGAAAAACCTAGATATTCACAAACTTTGTGATGAATGACTCGTTGTTTCTTCATGCAAAATAAATTTGGGGTTTAAAATTGAATCAAGCTGCTTTATTTTAGGGGTTTAGTGAGGGCAGGTCATTTTTGACCCCTTGGACAATAAGAATATACAGAAAATTAGGACGATACAAGGGTTTAAGTGCTGAAAGAAATAACTGAATGCATCTCCATTATGTCGGATCCACTGCACTGCCTATATTACATTTATCAAAATATGATACAGTTATCAAAATTGCATCAAGGAGCCTTATTCAATGCAAATCAAACATCCATCCATCCATCCATCCATGCATTCAACCATTAGCTGCACTCGCTTATCTGGATCCCGGCCAAGGGTGTAGGTTTCGTTTCAATATTCTGAGGGGACACACATGACACGAGGCATTTGTGTGTCCCCCTCAAGAAAATGTTGAGCATCAAACACTCATTCTGGTGAATTTGTATACAACAACATATATCAGTTTATAAATGTCTCAAATTTTGTCCAAATAAAAGTCCTCTGCTTCTTTAATTTCTATCATTGGGGGAAACATATGTACATAAATATAAAAGGAGAAGTGTCAGATCTGCACATGATGATCCGAGATGACATGTTGCTAATAACTGTTCGATTGAACTCCCTGTTTGGTAATGGAGCAGAAACAAGACACCAGCTAATGCTGCAACATAAACATTTTATAGTTCATGCTTGTTCATTATGGGTCTTGGCACACTGAATAATATTGGTTCGCTTTTGTGTTGTAGTCCCAAAATGACTCTTCATTGTGTTGTTTCAGAGTCCCAACAACACCAGTCACATCCTATGAAGCAAATGCATGTTTTGTTTACCTGTCAGACAGCTAACACCAAAGCTAACATGCTAACTTTGCCTCCTCAGAGAAGTGGTCTTCCTCAGTAAAAACACTCAGTCGCTCACAATGAAGCAAAATGTGGCTGAAGCAGAGTTTGTCAGCTCTGTCTTATCTTTCGGTTTTTGTAGCAACACTCAGACACTGAACACACAGCTGACAGCAAGGTTAGCTACCTGCTAGCATTGTAATGGACTACCAAAATCACAAAACTAAACAAGCATCACTTACATTTTGAGAGCTGGGGCTTTTAAAATTAACTTTATAACCAGAGATTAGCGAGCACATTTCCCTGTTAGTGTGTTTTTCTTCACTTGATCCTCACAATATGTGCATACTGATCACTGTATCATTAGCAAGGCCATGAAGCCATGACTTTAAGTTACTGGTAGACTTACCAGGATGTGAACCTGCGCACCAAGAACCCTTCAGCAGGTTTAACACTGCAGACTGTCCTCCACCCTCCAAGCTCCCCGATGGTGCAGACCAGCACCACCAAACAAATTAGTTCAATTTGTTTGGAGTGTTCCCGCCTGTTCAGGCTCCTGATAGGCCTGCTCCTGAAGTCTCTTTGTCTCCCTGCCTCCTCCTCCTCTTCCTCCTCCTCCTCCTCTCCTGTCCCCCTCTCCCTGCAGGATTCAAATCCTCTGAACCCCAATTAGATAAACAGGAGATGACAGCAGCACTGGTGGAGCACAGCCAGAGAGATAGATGACGATAAAAGACAAAGAGAGAGAAAAGGAGATAGAGATGGACACAGAGAAAAAGGGCTGTAATTTTGTACCTGCACAGATCAGGCACAGTGTTTGGTACTTAATGGCTCATCCTGACATTGCTTGCCACAATTTGAGAGGGGAATATACAAGAGGGAAATGTCAATAAAACTCAGGCATTTTGGTACCATTATGGTATCCACCTCAGGCCACATCTTGGCACAAGAACTTGTGTTATCTGCTGGGGTTTTTTTTTTTTGTGGTTTCGGGTGGCAAAAACAAGATGTGGCCCCATCAAAGGGCTTTGGGAAATTTCCATCTTCTCTCTTCACAACAAAAAGCTCTATTGTGGTAATGCCTTCCCACCTGGTCTTATGAGAGAAGACATAAATATGATCTGCTCAGTTAGTTTTCAGGTTGCATCACCTGTTAAGTAATAAAAACTCGCTGGCTGGAGGGAATTACTTCTCAATACTATACAATTCTGCTTCCTAAATCTTTTACAGAATAGAGGGGAGGCTATAAAGCGGCAGAGAGAAAAAATCAGAACACAAAAATAAGCGCTGCAGATAATTAGGAAGCCATAAACCAAGTGTGCAGAGACAGTACAC
This sequence comes from Plectropomus leopardus, assembly GCF_008729295.1. Classification (NCBI taxonomy): domain Eukaryota; kingdom Metazoa; phylum Chordata; class Actinopteri; order Perciformes; family Serranidae; genus Plectropomus; species Plectropomus leopardus. Next base: position 10,920,138 of record NC_056467.1, on the reverse strand, counting down.
CAAGCCACTAAATGGTCAGAAATATTTAGCAAGTCACAGGTCATGAACTCTCTCTCAGACTTAACCATGACAGTATGCACACGCACTCGCACATCTAACTTCTTTCCGTGGTCATGCAGAACGGTGCCTAAAGCTCAGCCTCAGGCAGGGTCTTAAAGGTCACGATCCCTATGCCGCTTTAGAAGGTCGCGCAAAGTTCATGACACAAGCCTGACCATATTTGGCTGCTGGATCTTTTAAAGGCTTAGAGCTGAAATTTGAAATGATAGAGAGGGAGGGAGGGGGAAAAAACAGTAACTGGAATGTTCATTGGTTGCAGCTGGGCATCGTTGGAGCAATATGGACCTGGGCTTAATGCAGGAAGTGTGTGTGTGTGTGTGTGTGTGTGTGTGTGTGTGTGTGTGTGTGTGTGTGTGTGTGGGTGTGTGTGGGTGTGTGTATCTTTGTGCATACATATGTGCATGCATGGCAGTGTGTTTATCTGTGTGCATGCGTGTGAGAGAAGGGGAACGAGATATTGGGTTAATACGGACCAAAGCTCAGACATTTCCAGATACATGTGTCTGTGTGAGTGTGAGTCTAAAAAATAAACACATGTATGAGAGCTCCTGCGTGCGTGTCTGCATGCAGGCCGGCATATGTGAGTGACAGATATATTAGAGCAATATGAGAAAGCTTAAGCCGGAAGTATGGGGCTGCAGTATGAAGCCTGTGTGTATGTGTATCTGTATGTGTGTGTGTGTGTGTGTGTGTGTGTGTGTGTGTGTGTGTGTGTGTGTGTGTGCGTGTAGAGTTTTGGCTGAGCAGACCAGAGCAGCAAAGCAGAGGTGAAGAGAGCAGCGTTCAATACTACAGAAAAGAAAACATCATAGGCTTATTTAAAAATAAAAAAACAACAAATAACCATCATTTTTGATGGAAAAAAAGCACAAAATATGACACAATGACATGCTCACCAGTTTAAAAATACTGAATGATTCACTTCTGCTAAAACTGTTTACAGTACGTAATTTAAAAGTGGATATCAGCTGTGTTGACCGGGAGGTCACTTCTGAATGCATCACCAGGTAACTGATTCTTATGTGCAGAAATAAGGTGTACAGCAGAACATTAAGAAATGCAATTTTCTGATGCTTTTCTTGGTAAAAACATTACCTATTAGAGGTGGAAAAAACCACAGAAAAGCTAGTTTTGCACACCCTCAATCAATGCAAAATGGCATGTTACAAATCAATGTTTAACCTGGTTCGGTGCTAGTTTTCTTGTACTGCATTAAGATGACTTTCACAATCTATTTAACTCTGGTTTGGTTTCCTGGAGGAAAATGGCAATGAGCAACTTTCCAAGAGATTTTACGCAAATTGCAAGACATCAGTAAAAGGTGACAAAGAAAATAAGGTTTAAAAAGTGGGGGAGAATTATTAGAAAATTATGAAAAAGTTTGATATAATTCTATATATAAAATTATGTTGCAAGAAAAAAAAGATTTATTTTTCTGCAATTTTTCAGGTCACTTTCTTTCTTTTTTTAACTTCCTTTTTCCTGCTTATTTTCTGGTGATTTTCATGTAACTTTTTTACTAATGAGCAGTTAGGAGAGAGATGTAAAATGTGACAAAGAAAATGACCTGAAAAGTAGGTTTAAAAAGAGGGGAAGAATTGTTATAAAATTATGAAAAATTAGATACAGATGTACAGAAAATGTGTTCATAATAATGATATTTCAATATTTAAAATTATGTTAAAGGGAAACGAGTATGTTTTTTCCTGAACTTTTTTCAGGCCATTTCTGTTTGTTTGGGGTTTTTACTTTTACTTTATTCTCCTATGTTTTTGAAAGAAGTAAAAAAAACAATTTGCTCAAAACCACATTTTACACACTTAATAATTTAAATCAGAGACTTTAATAGGCTTAATTCAAATTGATGTTTGTGTTTGTTTGTAGTGCACATTTGAAGTTAATATACAGTGAAATCCAAATAAATTATACATGTATCCAAAATGATTTTGTATCTGTTTTAGAAGTCTGGTCTCCATTCAGTCTTACTTCAAATGCTGCAACATAAGACGTTGAAACACACACACACACACTGAAAAAATGGTCGCTATGGGACTGCATCAAACATCACACACAATAATCTTGACTCCTTTGAATAATTCAAAGTTCTGTCGCTGCTCTTATGAAGGCCATACTTCGCTCTCTGCATGCCTTTATCTTTCTCTCACACACACAGTCCCACTTTCTGCCACCTCATCTCTTCTCTGTCCCTTTTTTTTTTTTAAATTTCATTTCACCTCCTCCCCATCCTGTCCTTGTCTCTCTCATCTCTCCTCTCCTCTCATCCCCTCCATCCTCCCTCCACATCTTCTCCTGCTCTTTTCCTCCTCTTCTAACCCTTGCCAGCAGGTCTACAAAGTAGTGCTTTTTGTGTGCCAGCAGCAATTCCTGGAGGGCAGTCAGGCAAACAAACCCAGCCAGTGCCCGCTGCATGACTCAGAGAGACAGAGACCAAGGGAGAGACAGAGAGAGAGGGAGAGACAGAGAGGGAGAGACAGAGAGACAGAGAGAGAAGGAAGGGGGTAGAATCATTAAGATGAGAGGGCAACAGGATTTTAAGCAGCTAAGAGCTGATGAGAGGGGGCAGGTTGGAAAAGGAGATTGAAAAAAAGAGTGGAAAGAGAACGAAAGGCTGTAAGAGAGATTAAGAGCGGGGAGCTAGGCATGAGAGAGAGACTGGGAGATAGAGAGAGATGGGGGCAAACAGAGGGCAACCTGCGCGATCTTGCATGCACACGAGAAGAGCAGACAGGCACGCAGCTTTGCGAGGAGGCACGAAGAGAGCAAAATAACTCCTCCTCCCTCTCTCTCTATCCCTCTCCATCTCCCCTCCCCTCACGTCCCCCTCTCCTCTGCCAAAAAGCAAATCCCAGCACGGCAGCCTTACAGGACACGGTGACCCGAGGCCGAGCAGAGAGCGGGGCTGACGGAGCAACCAGAGGGAGGCAAAGGGGTGCACTTGCACAGAGAGGAAGGAAATGGGGGTGAAATGTTGCACAGAGAAATGTGCTGATGGATTAGAGTTCCAATGTAAGAATAATTTAAAAGTTACATATAGGCTGTGAATCACTGTGATGCTATGTTTTGTTTAAATTGTTATTTTCTTTTCAAAATAATCTTTAAAAATATATAATTTGCTTTTTCATTTGGTTTCATCCATATGTTTTGTTCTGCCAGTATTAAATTATGCATCTGTTTGTTCTATTATTTTGTTGGTCGAAAAGTGGTCAAATTTAAACATATAGACTCAAGGGCATAGCTTGTTTGACCCTTTTCTGCATAAATTTCAATTTCAATGTCTTGAATAATGTAAAAGTAAAACTTCTTTGCTGCTTTCATTTTCATTATTTGGGAGATCAAATGCACATGCCATCTTGAAATCTACACCTATGCAAAGACTTTAATAATCCTGAAATACATTTAGAAAACAAACATCATGGGTACATTTAAAGGAATAGTTCAACAACAATTTGGATGTTTTTTGGGTTTTTTTCTGGGAGCACAAACCCCCCAAAAGACCACAAACACTATCATACACATTTTTTATTGCACAAATGAGATATACCATGTTACTTAGTGAGCTTTAGAGTTTCTGGTGGACAGATTTGTTACCTTTGGAGAGAGCCAGGCCTATTCCCCATCTTCTAAACTTATGCTGAACGGTTCCATTAATTCCCAAAATCACAAACAAAAGAACAAAGTAAATAAATAGTGTGGAGCTGACCTCATTGCTCACTATGATAGCTATGGTTAAACAATCTAAAACCAGAAATGTGAACAATCAAGATTGGGAAAAGGGAGGATAAAAGTATTAGGGATGAAAAGACAAAGAGATGAGGTCAAAGATACGACGTGAGGGAGACGTTTGAGAAATGAGAAGTGAATGAGCTGCAGAGGCGGAGGAGGAGGTAGCATGGGGTGTTGAGTTCTTCTGCTGTGCCCCATGTGTGCCGTCTCTAGGCTATAATAGACAGCTACCTCCGCCAGCCTCCCTCTGGACCGCATTAGCCATGGCGCTCAGATAATACACTGCTGGGGATGTGGCGGGGGGAAGGAGAGCCCGGGAGGTGGCAGCAGACAGGGGGAGGGCCGAGCATTGGAGAATTCTTTTCTGACTTTAATACCACCGGTCCAAGACAAGAACAAATAATCAGATGAACTCAAAACCGCTGACTGTGAAATATCACATAGTTCTTATTGAGACCAGCAGTGCAGCCGACAGCATATGGCCGACAGTTAGAAGCAGAATTGACCCTCTGAACTTGTATTGGCCAAAAGTTATTTGAATTATTATTCCAGATTTTGGTACTTATTTGCTTTCTTGCCAATATTTAGATAAAAAGTTTAAAAAATGTTCTCACTAAACTTGAACCAAAGGAGTGCATTTCCCAAAATGTCAAGCTATTAGTTTCCTTTTTTTCAGAAACAATTCCAATAGCTGCTTTTATACATTCTCTAAAAAGTTTTAAAATGAATGAATGTTGCTGTGATCCAATAAAACATCATTAACAGATCCTAATCTGAGAGCTTGTGGAGTGAACTGCTTGGTCTAATGTCTACCAGAATGGCTCAGAGGGAAGTTAACAAAAGAAAAACACCATTTCTAATAAATCACGAACGATAGAATTTGAATAAAGCACAGGTTCACCAGTTAGTCGTTTTTTTCTTTTAGATTCTTTATTTAATCAATGTTACATTAAACTAACATAAATAAATTTTTTTATGAACAAAAGGCACACAGTTCAAATATAAACAAAGATAACGTCTGTACAGTTTGTCTCAATAAAACATGTCTCCTGTCTCTGAGCGAGAGAGCGGTCCAAGAGAGATGAGTTTCAGGGGGGGCGGGTTTGTTGACGATACGCTACAGCGCTGCCGAGTATCAGCGTGAAACTGTACACTCTTCAGTCCCCTCGTGAGGAACTAAAGTGGTTGGCGCAAAGGCAAAAACGCCAACCGGGCACAGCACTGGCTTCATGTGAAACCTCTGCCTGGAAGTTTTCTGTGGATGTCCGTGTGTTAAAGTCCCACTGAAACTCACGTCCGTTGTCTGTTTGAAGAGGCCACAAGATTCATTTTCACTAAATTAAAAGATTCAAACACGCAGCACATAGACTTGAAAAAAAACGTAAGGGCCGGAGGCTGGGTAAACACTCACAATGATTTTTGTAAGAGAATGACGTGGGTCATTGTCGCCAAGGTTTCTCTATGGAAGCGTATGATTGATTGGTTGCTGCTTCCTCAGCATATTACGGCCTGTTGGTCATTCACAGTACTCGCAGGCTGCTAACTGTCTACTACAGCATTGTCCTGATGTGGAGTTCATGTACAGCCGTACGACTAAAATGATAAGAGGAATAGGTTTGTTTTTTTCCTGCGTCTGCTCCAGATCGATAAGGTATAAAATCCTGTTGTGATCATCACTAGGCTCCCGTTCTTACTATATAACCGAGTGTGGTACATGAGTCCAGTCAAGTCTATCGTGGCCGCAGCTGTTGTCAGTCGTCATCCACCTCTGAACACTGGATGAAACAGGTGTCGTCCTTTGCTAGTCCAGTTTTGTCCAGTTTAATCCGGTTCAGACCAGTCTGTTGTTCCGTAATGTCTTGTTGGATCCAGTTGACCGCAGATCTAAATCACTGAGTATTTGCAAACATGTTTTTAACATGTTTAGAGCAGCAGATGGGTGAAGTTTAGTCTGGCAACGCGGTTCCAATAGAGTTGGTTAAAGCCATAAAAAAGTACTTTAAATATTAATTGTTCCTTTTCATCTTAAGTGTCAAACTCCACCCAGCTGGCACCTTAACAGACTTAAGCAAACAGTGACAAAGTGTTCGCAAATACAGAAAGAACCAGGTCTGATCCAGGGCTTAGACGGCAACAGTGCCGGGTACCTCCTCGTAGTGAATGATAAAATAAGGGTAGCTCTGGTCATCGTTGAAGATGACATAGATCTGGGGGTCCACCCAGTTGTCCACACAGGAGTCATAAAGGTCACTGGAGGGGTCACGGAGGTTTATGGGTGGAGGTCGCCGCATGGAGGGATTTCCTACAGTAAACCTGTACAAATAGAACAGAGGACAGAAATAAGGTAAGTTTTGTGGTCAGGATTATATGAAGTTACACTGAGTGTAAACTAGTTTTGGGAATCAAAGAGGCCTCATGATATAATGTTATCAAGATACATTAGTCACACATAATTATTACAGCAATTTTAAATGTTTTACAATATGCTGAGTATTGCGATAACATTTAGTACCCTTTTTCAACTATTACGTAGTCCCCAAAGAAAAACTTTGTCAGCACTTTTTATCTATCTATAAAGTTTTATAGATCAACTTAATCACTTCTTCTACCTTCGTTTTAATGCATGTGTGTCCCTTTCTACATTCTGTGTCCCCACTCTAAATTCTGAGGTTTTTGCGGGTCAGTGAATGCAGCACAGGCAAAACTCTCCAGCAGCAGTTTGTGCCTCGCGGGCTGGATAATTGATCTGTCGATCCATTCAGAGATGATCAGATTGATGGATGAGAAGAGCAGCTGCTTAAAAACTTTTTAACCCAGCAGAGAGAAATGTTAAGTTTCACTTTCAGTACAACTCACGTTTTACTCCATCTGTGCCGAGAGTGGAGCAATTAATAAATGAATACTCCAAATGAACGGTCCAGCTCCAAAAACAGAAAATGAATTTGTGGCTTCAGATGTTTTAATTGTGTTGGCCCACCACAAATACACGGGGGAAACGCATTTTCATTGCAGTAAAATGTATTTTGTTGACTGAAAAAGCAATTGATTTTATTAGCTACCAAATGTTTACTTGTATTTGTATAATTAATAATTTGTGTAATAAAAAAGGCATCCCTGTATCGATAAAATATTGCCACAGAACATATTGTGATACTATGCTGTATCAATTTTTTCCCCTACCCCAAGAATAAACTGGAAGTATTTGTATTGAATAAAAAATTCTCATTCAGTTCAGCAAGTCTGGAGTTACAGAAGAATAACTTAACATCTAAAAGAAGACTCTTATAAATTTAATGATTACAAGACTGCTGCTCCAGTGTGTGTTTTAGGGCACCTTAAATAATATAAGCATATGCCTTAAGTGCATGAAATGAAATGAATGTACTGTAAGTATATGAAATGAGCCAGCACATTGTAACTGGTTTGTTTTTCCTTTCTTAAATATTCATGTAAAACCTTAAAGAGCCGTAATCCATCAATCTCTGTTCCACCTCTGGGGTCATAAATAAAACATATTAACATTTTTAGCTACAGACAAAGTGGGCGGGTAAAGACGTTAAAGAGTCTGTGTGCCAGATTCAGTTTCAAACAGGAGAGTTAACCACACTCTACAGATAACTTTATTTTTTATTGGTCAATAACCCCAACCCAGGTCTGGGGGCAATTTCTCTGTCTGTGCTGTGGAGCACATTAAAGCCGGGTTTGATGCTGAGGGAGAGAGAGGTGGTTATGTGTGGTGTGTTTCCAAACCACCATCCTCCGGGCGCACCGCAGACTGTCTGCAGCACCATAACAAAGATGGTGATGTATGATGGGTTCAGCCAAATCAGCTGTTTTACATGTGCAGCTCAAGACATGACACACATAGCATGACTGAATGATGGTTTATGAAAAACAGCCCTCCGGATTTAAATGATCCAAATTAATGCTGACGTGTTCTGTAAATCTATTATGAAACCACTAAGAGCGAGATCGTGATTGGGTCGGAAAGGGATGTTGTTTATGCAGACGTATGTGCCGCAGGAACGCACTGTCTTGTCTAATACACCTAACAAGGGACACTAAAACATGCAACCTCAGTAAAAAATAGATACATAGAGCATCAATTTAGCATTCTTCAAACTATGTCACTTCCAGCTAACACATCAAACCAAAGCATGGAGTCCTAGCTACAATATGCCACTGAAACAAAGAAGAATTTAAAATCGTATGCCACCAATAATAAAAATATTTTAGGGTCAATATCAAAATTAAAAAAAAACATAGGGTATGGTAGGGTTTAAATTTTTTTTTTTAAATGTGAAACAACATACATTTTTATATATATCATTTAAACAGAAGAAACTAGCCCTTTAATATCAGGTTGCTTTTTGGTTAGTGCTGATTATTTATATCAATGTGCAGGACTGCTTTAAGGCAATACTGGATTTACAGGATTTTGCATCTATGTCTTAAAGAAGGTTGATTTTTATTTAATTTGTGCATTATCCAAAACCAGACAATCCCACCTAGTTATTTTAATCTATAACTGACTGTTTAAAAAATGTACTATATAAAAATATTTATATGTCAGTACTGCAATATATAAAATTACAAAATCGAAGGTAAAAAGAAAACCCAAAAACAAAACAATCACCAATCCCTCAAAAAGCATTTCTTGCAGTCCTTTTTTAGATGTTGCAACAGAGATATGAAAACTCAATTATCAAAGACACATTTTTCTCACTATTAACTTGTTAACTACAGCACCCACACACACACCTGCCAGTGAGGACTTTGGCCAGGAACATGCAGTGGACTCCTTTGGGCGAGCGCTTGGAGAAGTTGTGGGAGTAGACAGCCTTGCGGGCAAAGTAAGACCCCTGGCCAAACATTGTGGCGTGTTTGCCGCAGACTCGAGGGTCAAAGTTGTGCTTGCAGATGCCCTCGACCACGTCGGCCGAGGTGCCATGGAAGAGGTGGCGCTCGCTCAGCAGCCGGTCCATCTCGGACATGCGCCGCGACATGTACTCCTTCTTCCTGTGGGAGTAGAGAGAGGGACAGGTGAGCTTGGTTGATTTAAATGTTATTATTTTTTAATTTTATCCAGACAAAATCTAATCAAATAATAAACAAATTCTTAATTCTTCATGAGAAAAGGCTGATGCATCAAGACAGATCATCACTCGGGCGATGAATTAGTAAACAGGTGGGAGCGGTCCTGCTGCTTCTATTCAAAAGTTGCCGTCGCAGCCTTGTTCGCTCTAAACTGGGTAAGAACATTGAGCCTAATCCGTTTCTTGAGCAACACACACACATGCTCGCACGCACACACACACACACACACACACATGCAGCCTGTTTGATGTGAGCGGATCAATCAGGCATGCGGCGGTGAAAGCAGTTTCAAGCCAGAGAGGCTGTGACCCGGGCATGACCTCCACTGACCCGACACAGCACGCATCCAAGCATGCACACATAGACACACGATTCAATTTCCTACTTCCAATTTTAGGATAAAGCTTGATATCAAAAAACCAGCCAATACACACACACACACATACACACACACACATGCAAACAAGCAGTTATGGCTTCTCTATCATAACCCCCGATGTAGGAAGAGGAAACCAACTGACATTACATTCGGAGAGGAGGGGGTAATCACTGTTAGAGTCAGTGCCACACACGCATGCAAACACACACTCTGTCAGTCATTGTGAAACCGTGCGGTACCAGTCAGTGTGGGAGAGTTTAACTGTCACAGCTGATAGGACCAGCTCTGCTCTAACCACAGCGGTTAGCCCAGTGTGTCTGCGACAGGAACGCAATCATCACCAAACATCTCTACATCCGCCGTGTTCACACAACACAGCCAACTCGTTCTCACACAGTCGCACACAGCTGGTCCTATTTGCCCTATTTTCTTTTTTTTCCCTTCCTTCTTCTCACTTTGTTTCTAATTCGCCCTGTGTTTGTTGTTAAGACATGTTTTTATTCATGTGTCAGTCTGCACGTAAATATGCAGCTGTGCAGAAATCTGGAGAAAAAGCTTAACAATACATTTTTGTGCCACAACAGCAAAATACATGAAGCTAGGACAAAAGAGGAACCAAATAACAGAAACCACACAGCGCTAATATTTTGGTACAACTTTAACAACACTTTAGGATCATAATATCCTATAAATATAAATGTGAAAAACACATCACTGTGCTGGTAACCTAAATACTATCTTAGCTTTCTAATTGTGATCAAATGTCCATACTATTAAAACAAATAACTATCAAAACAGACTAAATCCACCACTTAAAATCATAGCAGTCGCATGAAGTAGCAGCTGGTTGTTAACAGCATTTCATCAGAGTTACATTCGATAAAACAACCACAAATGCGTCAGTATGTCACAGCTGCACCACGCAGCATGTTAAGGAAGAAATAAGTGCAAACAATATGCGACAGTGAACTTTCTGACCCTGACATCAATGTTTCCTCAGTTTGTTTGTTTTTAAACATGGTGTCACGGTAACGGGTTATGATTACTGGAAATGAATCATGATTCTGAAGTCAGATTAACAAATTTAATCTCCAACAACAAGGAAATGCTTTAAATAGAAGTCTCATGTAAATGCTTTGGCGTCTTTTCTCACCTCTTGTACTTCTCCCAGAGAAAGGGGTTCTGAACACGCATGATCTTAAGGATCCTGAACTTGGTCTCCGATACCGTCTTGTGGAAAAGGCTGTACACCGTCCTGTAGCTGCGGTCTTCACGTGACACCGGCACCTGCAAGAAGTCCTGGCTCATCGTCATGGGCAACCACGTTTCTGGAAAAAGGCTGGGTGGGTTGGTGTTGGTTGGCGAGAGGGGATGTGACACAGAGAGGTCCATGGACGAGGTGGACGAGGAGGAGGAGGAACAGGGGAGGGGAGAAGAAGAGAGGCCGCCCAAAGTCCTAGAGAGAAAGAGAAATAGAAAAAGCGTTAGATATTTACTTAGAAAAAATTGTGAATCACAAGTAGAATTTATATCATATAGATTTAGAAACTTAAATTTTTTGTAGTTTCTTTCTTCAGTTTTAGATTTAGATTTAGATTGCCACAATTCCAGTGCATGTACACACAAATATAGTACATATATAAAAATACGCAGTGTGCATACACTGTTCCTTACAGCTCTATTTTTGAACTTCTTTTACCAAAATGTGGTAACGTTTTATTTTTATGGGTCCCACTGTTTCCTTTAATTTCCTCGTAAGGAAATGAGATGTAATTGTGAATTCAAAGGACGCTTGCTAGAAAACTCTGTAATATAGTACCTATTATGGGGAGCTGGGGACTAACAGTTGTTGAGTACAATGAGACTACAGAATAAATCAGTATTATATCAAAATTGTGATATGAGACTAGACATCTTCTAAGATTTTGGATATCATAAGGGTGTGCCCTTTCCTGATTTTTAAGGCAGCACTAAAGTGGTGTAATTTTCAGAATTTACCAAACTGTTCTAGTTGTTCTGGTATTTGCCTTTACACGCTTTGTCTTAACCAATGATAATCAAAAATCTCATTGTGTAAACATTATGTAAGAGCACCAACAGCCAACCCCATAATGTCGTTATTGAGGTATTTGGTCAAAAATATTGTGATTTTTGATTTTCTCACCAAGCCCAAGAGTACAATTTAATTAGTTTTCAATTACTTGCTAAAATAAAATACTGAAAGGATGGCCTTACATGCCTTTTAATTTTAATACTTAATATACAATGTTTTTCAGAATAGTTCAATAAATAAAAAATGCCACATAATGTGTAGAAGGTTTCAGATGATGATCAGTGACGGCTGATGCTGCTTCCAGTGACCGGTGATAGACCCATAAAATCCTGACCAGAGCATCCTTGTAATATAGCAATAATATTTCTTCATGTTTAAATAGAGCATTGATTTGCAGCAGCCGATTTTCAGAGGAAATTCGACTGGAAATTAACAACCTCCTGTAAACTCAACACAACTAACAGATAACTGTATTAGAAAATTGTATTAATTGTCAATGCCAGTTTAATTTATTTAGTACATTTCATTACACGTAAACTCAGAGTTCTTTACTAGTACTTTGTCCCAGTGATTAGTACCAAATTACATAGATATTTCAAGGAAAGCTTTAAGTAATGTAGCCATAAAATCAGGTACTAAATGCAATGCATTTATTTTTGTTCCCCATAATGAACATTTTTATTTCCTTATTCCTCATTGTATTTTTCAGCTGCCGTAGCACTGAGCTTAAAATAATATCAATAGGGATCATTTCCTAAAGCATAAATAAACACTAAATGAAACCCGTGGCAGTTAATTGTCTACTAAATACATAAAAATAGAAAATACAGATTTTTGTATTTTATAACCAACTCCTTTGTATAGGCCTTCTGATACAACACAACATGCTTTAGCCAGCGCTTCAACATTTTCAACAATAATACTTTTTATATCAGACTACAGAGTTAACTTTGATAAAGACATGATTATCGTTGAAATGTTTTGTGCTGCACCTCCTACTATGAACTAATCAACCACAAGCTGTACGTCGCAGTCTGCTACCTATCCCCGTCCTTCCCACAGCTTTATTCCCATGTGTTTCCAGTAAAAGCTGCATCCTCACGTAAAACAAAACCTCTGTGATGAAGCGACACGTCTTTGCTTCCAAAATCATATTCCACCAACTGTCAACAATGACATCACTGCGCTGCTGAGTGGAGCAGCTCCACAGCAGCCGTCAGCCGTCACCGACCAAACAAAACAGCAGGACCGCGCGAAAATGAAACCCAGACGCCAAACAAGACAACAGGGAGGCAGAGCGAGGGAGAGATGGGAATGAGAACAAGAGCGAAAGGGGGAGAATGAAAAAAGTCAATTGCAGAGCTGTCATGAAAGTGACAAAAAAGCTATTGTGTCTGGCATTTGAGTCAATAACAGTGGTTTGGCTGTCAAGTTATCACTCTCTAAGTGTAAATGCCCTATCAGCCATAAGAGAGTATGCGTGTGTGTGTGTGCGTCGTCAAGAGACTGTCATCAGTGTGACTCGGAGTCAGTGAGACAGTTTTCTCTCTTTTCTCCCTCTCTCTCTCCCTCTCTTATCTTGTCTGTCCGGTCTCGATCTCTCCGCAATCGATGTCTCTATTCCCTCATGTGCTTTGAAGAGATCACAGCACAGCACTGCTGCAGAAAACAAGTGTGAAATGAAAAGGGACAGATAACAAGAGAGTGATGGAGTTGAGGAGAGAAAAGAGTGAAAAGGAGAAAGATTAGGACAGATAACGGGGGAGGGAGGAGACGGCTGAAAATAACATCATCGGGAGTGAGAGATGACAGGAGGAGAGGGGAGAGAGGTGGGGGGGCAACGGAGACTGCCAACCAAGCTAATGACCTCAACCTCTAAGCCTAGCACAGATTGTTCCTGATACACGCACGCATTTGGGAGAACACGACACTGATTTGTATTTATTTTCCCATGGTAAAAAAATAAATTTAACCAAAAAAAACAAGTGCTAACTCAATGATTTGAACAATTTGCATGCTTTTTTTCCCCATAATACAACTGTCTGATCTGATTTTTGTCCCCATAAAGTGATTAACTGAAACACACACACAATAAACACATGAAAGTCCCAGGAACAAATCCCTCGATCCAAATTCCAGCTCCCCGCAGTCACATTTCACACTCCTTCACTCACCAGCTCGACTCTGCTGCGCGACCAGTCTGGAAACCATTTAGACCTCTCTCACTTCCTCTCTATCTCACTAGCTGTCTCTTTCTCCCTTCATTCCTTCTCTGTCTCCCGCTTCCTCCATCTAATTTTCTCCCTCTTTCCTTCTGCTCTCCATTTTGTCTCCTTTCGACTGTCAAGGCCCCTGCAGGAACAGCTCGTACTAGTTCGCTCTGTGCGGGACACTGGCAAGACACGGCTACAGCAGCCTGCTCGGCAAAGGAAGTGAAAGATTCTGCAAATGGGGTGAGATGACTCCACTTGTTTCCAATCTGGCATCACTTGTTTCACCGTGGCGAGTGCGGCAAGGCAGATCACTTCACTGCTATAAGGAGAAAATGGCAGCTGAGAGATGAAAATTCCTGAAATCCGCTTATTTCCTCGAGAAGAAAGTGAACAGATCTCCTTTTCTCACTGAGACAAATAGATTTAAGACAAACTGACGATACTTTCACCCTTTGCTCTCTGCGAACCTCCAGTCTCTTCTGTTCTTGTTTGCCTCGTCATCTAACTTTTTGTCTGTCCGGTGTCCCCAAAAAACAAGAGTTAATCTGGGTTTTTGAGTTCAGCTCAGGCCACCAGTGTGTGAGTACTAGAATCAATAAAAGGTGAATGTTGCACTCAGGGGCTTTTGAGTATTCAGCACAGAGTGCGACATTAGCATTGTGTACCGACCTCTGTGTGCCTGTCTGTCTCCAAACACCGACTCAGGACGCTCCCAAAACACAGAGAGCCACAGGGAGACAATGTATCACATACTGAAGAGCCACCTTTGTGTGTGTGTGTGTGTGTGTGTGTGTGTGTGTGTGTGTGTTTGTTATGGTGCACGTGTTGCCAGGAACTTTATGTAAAAAATCTTGGACTTTGTTGTTATACTCAATGTGGCCTCATATCCAAATCACGCAGTGTTCTCTAACAAGGTTGAGATCTGAGTGCTTAACGATTGGCGAGGCGAGACAAAGAGAGACTATCAATCAAGTGAGTGACCTCTGCCTCTCGACTGAGGACCGACTGTTCCTTACACTTCGCCTTGCTACTGTTTAACAGCTACTCTAAACCCTGATGCTTATCAGAGTGTTATCCTTCAGAGAGGTTAATAGGCTTCTTGGATACAATGCTTTTTTGGCATCCAAATGCATCCATATCGACATCACTGGGGATGTTTGAAAATTAGCTTGGTGGTCCGCTTGTCCTCCAATTGACACAAGATTCTACAGCCCTGCATCCTGCATCACAATAATAATGGTAGCTTGATGATGTTTAGCAGGTATAATGTTTACCATGTTCATCATCTAATATCGATTTTCCACCAAAGTTAGTGCATGTGCAAACTGTAAAACCTGCTAAAAAAGGTTAAAGGCTCCTTTCTCATTGCCAGTAGACTACAGCCATGTACAAGGCTCCGCAGCAGACGAGCATACCTTTCTGTTTTTACTGGTATGTTACATTTGTCATCAAAGATGGACCAGAAAACACATTAATAAATGGTGAAAAGCAGCATGGAGGCCAGCGAAAATGTTACAATGGTTACTGCTTTTTTATTTATCTTACTTATTCAGTCTGTCTTTCAAACTCAGTGCAGAGATGGAAGGTATTTTGTGGTGGTGCGTTATTGCAGCTCACCAATACAGGGACAAGAATTAGAGTGTTCACCCAGTTTTTCTATTTCCATCACTGCCGATTGGAGCTGTAGCCGATAAAAACCTGCGACAACTGCAGAATAATTTGACACTGGTGCAAATGGTGCTTGTAACCTTTTCCATTAAATTCAAAAGCAAGATGTTAACGGGTGTTGGTTTTTTAGTGCAATGGAAAGGGGACTTTAGTGTAGCATGTTAGCATGCTAATATTCACAACACGGTGCAGCTGAGGATGATGGGAATGTCATTAGTTCAGCCGGTGTCTGGTCATAAGCCAAGGTGTTTGACAAATTCAAATTTTGACCTATATCAAACCTGATGGAGATACTAATTTTTATACAAATTGTCATTGCAAGCCATCCTGCAGTTGACCAACAGTGGACCGTATAGCAGGCCAACTTTGCCATCCTTACAGCAGTGCCAGCAGGGCTAAAAAACAACTCTGGATTGGTAATATCCGGGCCAGATCTTTATATTTCCTTACTTCTTTTGTTCAAGATCAGAGGGGAGACTGAAATCAAGTGTTTACTGTTTTTACTTACTGTAAGTGGGGTGTAAGCATCACCGAGGACATGAACATGGGTCGCTTTTTGATCTGACGCCTGAACCCGAAGACGGCGTTCTGCTGGAAGCCCTCCCTGATGTTGAGGATATACTGGTTCTGGAGCGTAATGAATCGCACCTCCTTAAGACCCCTCGAACTTGCCTCCTCTATGAGCTTCACCACCGGCTGTGAAGGAGAAGAGGTGGACGAGAAAGCAGGAAAGTAGAAAAGGGATAAGTTTACAATCAGTTGTTTACAATTTCATGCAGTTGACTTTTCTGCATTTTCATTCATCGGTGGAAGGAGGAAGGGAGATTTTGGAGAGGAAAATGTCAGTGAAGTGTGGTGCAATGTTCAGATAACAAAAGTCGAGCTGATAACGAGTATCACCATGAGACACAAAATCGCACTCATGTACGGTTAGGAAACAGTCTCTACAGATCTGCTGAAATAAATTGCCACTGGCTGGGGACAGCTGTGTCACACGGGATGTTTAGGTGTGTGTGTGTGTGTCTAAATCGATCCCATCACAGCGGCTAGACAATTGATTGTTGTGGGCAAAGTTAATGCATCTGGCCTCATGTTCACAGAGGCGTGCACGCAAACAAACACACATAAATGCAATGGCTCACCTCAGAGTATTCCCTCCAGCCAAAGTTATCTCTGCAGTAGTACTTCCACACTGTGTGGCAGCTGGGGGTGGGGTTTGGGTTTGTTGTGGGCGTGGGTGAAGGGCTAGCTGGAGTGGTCAGTCGTCGGACGCGGTCAAATTCCAGGTCACACACTCGCATTGTACCAAAGTCTAGGGAAAATACTCGACCCCTGCAACACACACACACATAAAAAAATCAATTAAAATAAAAAACTGCTGGCATCAGTGGGAAAAACACAGTGTACATTCACAAAATCGGTTTACATGTGGCTCTGGCACGGTGACCTTGTTGTGTGCCCTGGAGCAAGACGACCAAACCTCTAATTGCTCACTCAGTTTGAGTCACACAGGATGACAGCATTCACTACGTGACTTACACATCACATGTAAACATGCAGGGAATAGAAAGAAACAAGATGTTCTACACATGATCAAAACATTATATATACACACTGAAAACATGTCACTGAAATGATTCACATGTTAATCTTATTTTAATAACATTGCTTCAAAAACTTAAAAAGACCAGAACCTTGGAAAATCTGTCAAGCTTTAAATCTGAATGATGTAAGCAAAACTGCCAAGGAATAATAAAACTGCTTCTGCAATTTGATTATTTAGCATGATGGTTATAGGTCAAAATTTGTTTTCTTTCTTGCTGAAAGTTAGATTAAAAGGTTAATGGGCTATTACTATTATGTCTGTCAACTTAGTGTAAATATAAAGCTACCACCAACAGTGTGTTAGCTTAGATGGCTATCTTAGCTTATAATGTGTTAATAGGCGCACCTCAGAGTTCATGATAGGGTTCTTTTGGTTTTTTTGGACAGATCAAGGCAAGCTGTTTCCCACTGCTCCCAGTCTTTATGTTGAGCTAAGCTAACATGCTACTGGCTTTAGCTTCATATTTAGCATACAGACATGAGTGTTATGGCTCCTCTCATTTAACTCTGCAACAAAGTGAATGAGTACATTCCCCGAAATGTCGAGCTACTCCTGAAAAGCTTTGTCTCTCATTTTTGAGAAATTGACATTTGTCTTTGTCTTTGGTCAGTTGAAGCTACAGAGTGCTCCAGGGATCGCCCTGGTTCCCTTGTCAAAAAGCGAATGTTGATGATACTCACGTTTTGCTCGGCAAGATAATCTTCACAAACTAACAACTTTTAGTATTTTTGAAGCCTAAATATAATCACCAGAAGGAAAAAGCTAACTTTAGGCTATAAACGAACTACTCTACAGTCACATAACGTCTTCACCACAACAAGGCTTTGAAGCTGAGTTAGGCGTGATGACAATCTGTAGTCTAATTTAGCTACTTTTTAGCAACCACCTTTTTAAGACACTTATAGTCTCCAAATTTAACCAGCAGGGTATTTACTGATGAATTTTCTGTTGTAGAACAAAACGATCAAAGCTCATGTTAACCACAGACCTTATATATGGCTTTCAACCAAAAACTGATGAATTCGAGATGAGGGAACCAGGAGTGAAAAAAATAATTTAACAATAATTTTGTGAAATTCTAAAGTGTAAGCATCTGCTAAGTAAATAAATGTGTAATATTACCATGTGTACTACCTCCCTTAACCCCTCTCTGTCTCGACAAGCGTGGTTCAAACCCCCATTATGTGTGTGTCTCTCTGTGTGTGCATCAGTCTCTCTACATTAGTCCTCCATAGGGCCTCTGGCAAATCCTTTCTGGGTCAGACATACCACTCACATAAATGTGGGCATCACAGACTGGCACGCTATGGACAGCAGCCAGACAGAGGGCAGACAGACACACACACACACACACACACACACACATATGCATGTACACCACATAGACACAGAGACACACGAAAACGTTGCAAAACATGCACACAGCCTGACAGTGTTAATGGGCTCATTGATTTTTGCTAATTGAATGCAATGTCAAAGGTTAGACATCGGTGAGTGTGCGTCTGTCTGGAAACGTGTGTGTGTGTGTGTGTGTGTGTGTGTGTGTGTGTGTGTGTGTTAAGCAGGGGTTGTGTTTTGGTAATGTGTTTGTCTCTCAGGTTTGTTCTGAATAAAGCACATGAATAACAGTCTTTACATGTTTCCTATCTAAAACAAAGAGAAGCTGAGTGTACGAGTTATTAGTTTAACAACCAGAAGAAGTGCAACCTCATTTTATAACAGGCACACTGTAAATACATACTCAGATTTGTCTACTGTAAGCACAATTACTGGTCATTGGGGTTACAGACACACACACAAACACACACACTGGTTTCATTCAGGAAGGCGATCATGAGAGGTGCTGAGTCATTTTCCCAAAACACGCATGCACCCTGATACAAATACTAATTATAAACACCATATTTACAGTCGTTGTTTCTGTTAAGTCACACTGTGACTGTGTCTCTATAAGAGGAAGTGAAATAGGAATTCATTCACTGAGCACGTGCAGAAACAAAACAGCAACTGAGGAGTGAGTCACTGATTATCAGATTGCCGGATTACCAGAAAGACCAGGCAGATGTCCACAAGTTGTTGTTTTCTGAGCTGCATTCAAGCATTCAAGTAATTTAAAAGCGGAGTTTTGGTTTCGTGCAAGAGAAAATTAAATTTGAATATCAAAGGCAGAGCCGGAACTGAGAAACAGAAGAGAAAGGATGACAGAAATACAAGAAAAGACAGGGATACAGAAGGACGTGAAAGGCAAGAAACTGAAAATGTAGCCGACACAAATTAACTGTGAAAACAGTACATCCTTTACTTCAACCTCTGGTCAACCTGCTCTCTCTGGCTCACTTTGTTTTCTTAATTTTTGCTTAATTTGTTCTGTAATCTCTTCACTCTGTTCCCTGTTTCACTGCTTCTTTCTGTCTCAACACATCTCTGTTCTCAGTACTTTGTGCCTGAAAAAGACAGAAGCACCTGCATGAACTTCTGTCGCTCTTTCACTGTGTCTCAGTACAGAACAGTTTCTCCCTGTAACACCGTGTTATGATGACAGGAGCTTCTCTATGTGAGTGACTTATGACTCACACACACACTTTTTCAGGGTTGCAATTCATGGAAGTTCAGTGAACTTAATTATTTAATAATAAATAAGGTCAGTCATCGATTTTCAAAGCATTTCACAAAGTCCCTTTCCCCTCCCTCGCCCCCAGACTAGTTTGTGCTGTTCTAAAAATAAAATTCCACCGGTTAAATTAAGTGCACTGAGATTCGGTGCTTTCAAAGTGGAGGCCAGTGAAAAGTTGGAAAGAGACGTGAGGCACGCCCCCTTTGGCAAGGTCGACACTTTCAAGACCACGCTTGAAATGCTGGGCTGCTCCAAGTTTGTGCAAAGGTGCACACACGAAAGTCAACTGAAAATGCAAAAACCCAGGGAAGGGTGTTTGTATGCTAAAGGTAAAAGAAGGATGCCCTTGTGAGAAAAGCACGTGGTGCCTAAAATGCACCAAACCCGCTCTGTTCTTGTAGCAGGGCAGCTTCCAGGTTTGAATGTGTGGATCGGTGCTGAATGTGGAAGCAGGGTGTTGCTGGAGAAAAAGAAAAAAGCGTGTTCAGCAAAAACATTTCCCTGGATAAATAAAGGTTAAGAAAACTCACTGCACTGTCAAAATGGCTGTTAATCCCCCACACTGCCTTTAGCACATACATACACCTTCGAACTTTCTCACGGCTGCACACACAAGGACCCGCATACCAGCATCAGTCATGCTATTGTGAACGTCACAGGCTAGGCAAAAAAAAAATAACATGAGCGCACACACACACATTCTTTCGACAGATTCGTGTACACACGCGCAAACTTCATCCAGTCACGCCTTGATAAGTCAGTCAGTCAACCAAATCTGCTGACGAAGGCTTCTTTCACGCACACACTACCTTGATGTCATGGTGTTATTTCCTCATGTCAGAGCTATTCACTTTGCGGTTATCTATTCAAATCTAATTCATTTGATTTTGTTTTTTATTTGCTCTTAGGACTGTGAACAACACTAAGTCAACCGCACACAGAGGACGGAGAAAAAATGTACACCGTCGCCTCCTGCATGTCCTGGATTGTTCCTGTAAGAGTGCGTCCTCCCCTCAGGCACATCATTAAGCTCACAGTTCAGGGCGTCCTCTCGCTCGGTCCTTTAACCCTCTTTTTGAAAGTTACAAGGTACAAAATGTAAAAGAAACAGGGTTAGGATGGGAAGATAACTGAGTTTGACATTAAAAATCACACTTGGTGACACTTGAAAAAGAGAAGAGGGTGCTGTTTTAGTGAGGAGGCAAAGCACACACACATTTCCACATCTCTTACACCTCTTTAGGCCCTCGAGGGACAACTGAGGAATGAAAAAGAGATAGAAGACCAAGAAAAGGGAGTAAAAGAGGGGTGAGACACGGAAATGTGCAGAATGAAAGATCCAGTGAGGAAAAAGGAGGAAGAGGAGGAAATAAAAGATGGAAGGATGAAGGCAGACTCTGAGTAATAAGAGGCAGAGCAACCCAGACCTCACCCGACTGATTCATGGCATGGGCTGTCTGACACGTTAAAGCCACACACACACACACACTAGTGGACACATTCAGTCTGATTATCTTGACACTGCCTCTTTTCACACACGCAAGCTCTCCTAGACACTACCATCCTTGATTTTCTTTGATTCGTGACACAATGAGTTGGCATGGAATCCCCCGCGATATAAACACACACACACACACACACACACACACACACACACACACACACACACACACACACACTCACTCACACATATGCGCCATGGTGTCAGGTCGATCTGCCCTTGGTGCTCGGTGACTCTTTATGTCAGTTAATGACAAGCAAGGCTTTTATCACCTGGCTGACAAAAGAGGCTCTCTCAATTGCTCTCTCTCTCACACACACACACACACACACACACATATCAAAAATGTGCACATTGTCGTGGTTGTGAAAAAATCAGAAAGATGTTTTTTTAATTAGTGCAATTACATGAGATTTGGATCATAATTTCTTTTCTTGTAAATGACAAATGTAAAAGGGTGCAAATAAACCAGAAGAGAATAAAGGCGTGGATTTTAGATTTCTTCTCTTCCACACATGCACGTATATGGAAAATGTGTGTGATGCCATGGTTGTGCAAAAATCAGAAAGACGTTCTTTAAGTCCCCCTTACAAAGATATTACACAGAATTAGCACAATTTTGGGAGTTTTTGTTCAGAATTTGTTTTCTTGTACTAATGTCATGTAATACTCAAATTAACCAAGATGGAACAAAAGCACATATTTCATATTTCTCTCTCTCACTTCCTCTCTCTCACACTTACACACACACACTACAGCACAGTATAAATCTGCTAACAAGCAAGTGTACAACCCAAGATTATCACAGTATAACTTTTAGAAGCGATGACTGTGACATTCCTTCTTACTGCTGAGTTCATGAGTAAAGCGGATTAGCCAGACTTCCATTCCTGCTTATCATATGGATGGGATTAACCTGTGCTATGGATCATACACACATGGGAACTGCTCAGCGCGGAACACACACTCGCTTACGCCACACTAGGGCCATACAGGACATAATCAGATGCAGACACACCAAAATGCTTGTACGTTTTCTTTTCTGTCCACTCCTTCTCTTCCTCACACACATGGCAGATGGCAAAACAGGCCTGTGTTGCCATACCGACAGTAGAGCTTGTTAAGTCATCTGCTGCTCTTTAGATCACTAACGATGTTATCATTTGGCTGTGGTAACCACGGTGATGCATTGGCCCGGTGTGCGTGTGTGTGTGCTTGCGTGCATGAAAAGACAGGCTAAAAGAGAAGTATCAAAAGAGCTCTTGCACACACCCAGTACAACACAAAGCTTCGGATAAATGACTGAAGTGAGCGCTGAGTAACCAAAACAGTGTGAACACTAAGCAGTTAACTGACTTTCCTGTTTGCCTCGCATCATCTGATCAACTCTTAAGAGCCCCAGACCAATCTTGAGTTTACCCAGCATCAACATAACCACCAAAGCAGATCATTTATACATCCACCCGAGGCAACACAAGCTCCTGTTTTAAATCCTAACCTGTGGTGTGAATAAACACTGGATTAGAAGAGGACAAACTCTTTAAAAAAAAACAAACCGTTTTTCAAACCAGGATTTAGCCTGTGTTTTCTTACTGCGGATGAATGCCTAAACACATTTACAAACTTACAAACATGGGAGTGTTATTTGTCAGAGAACTCGTGTGTTAGGGACCGAAAAGGTTTTACGTCATGTCAAATGTTTTGCATTAGGTTCTCACTCTACCGTTCTCAAACAGTCAAACCTGTTTTTAGGGTCAGGGTAAGAAAAACTTCAAAAACACATTCTTGAGGGCTTTATGCCTTGGGTGCTTGAAAAAAAAAATGTAGAAATGCACTCAACAAGCAGCAACAGGGAGGGTTATGAGAAAGAATAGCAATATAGGAATGTATTTGACAGTTACAGACCTCACAGGTGACATTTAAAATGTGTTGACAGTGCCAGGAATGGTATAATTAAGTGAAAGCAAGTTTGGATTCAGTGATTATCTAGCTCGTTACAAAGTGTGTCAAGAGACCTGGAAACCTAATTCAGTGGATATGTCACCATCAGACTCGACTTATCAAACATCACGTGGAAAATCACACAGACAACTCTAATATGTGCTAAACAAACCAGGAGCAAACACAGACTGTTACGTCGAGTGCGAATTACAAAATAAATGACTTTTAAAATGGTCATTATCGTCATTATAACGACAGCAAACACATGTCAAATTGTTCTAGCATTTTCAGATTTGTAGTGGAGTTTCAGTCAAGAGAGCCAGATGGTACTGTCTGACTGTGTGAGAATGTAACACACTCAAAGGGCCTCTGAAGAATTTGGGTTGACACCACCAGGTGCATATCCTGTTTGTGGAGCGATATGTACTTTGCATAGAGTTTCAGTTGAAAACATGAGTCAACAAGTCACACACAAATCTTTGTACACACACGCAAAGCTGTGTGTGGGTGTGTGTGTAGTGTCCACACAGATATAAACAAAGACAAACACACATGACCGCTCAAAAGGTTCAGTTAATTATGAAAGACCTGATGATGTGGATATGGTTGATAGTTTGATGGTATAATGGCACGACACTGTGTCATTGATTGCGTTTACACAGACTGCACTTTAAACCCGATTTAGAAAGTTATGTGACGAAGATAGAGTTTCTCATTACATTATTGTATCATATTGGAAGTGACCATAAAATAATCTAAAATATGGTAGTTTAGAGCTGAAGTTGTCGTAAATATGTGTCTACACCTTCATCAAACAATGACTGGGTGTTTGCTGATTTTGGGAGTTCAGCTGAAGTGTGACGGTTCAACTGCTTCACAATGCCGGCTTTCTGCAAAAGTAAATGTTACTAAAACAACAAGCTGAAACTGTGAGTTGATTCATTATATTATCTGATTAATCCAAAGCAATTTCTCAAAGAAAAAATACCAAGCTTGTTTCAGCCTTTCACTTTTTGAAGGTTTTTTTCTGGTTTTCATTAACTTTAAGTGATAGTTTACGAACATCTTGGGGTTTTATACAGTTAGTTGGACAAACAGACCAAATAATGAATCGAGAAAATATTTGGTGGATTTATCTTTGGTGAGAATAGGGACAAGATTTTTGTGAACATAGTGACATGTCATTATGGGATAGGACAGACAAGGTGTTGGACATTGTCATGCGGGATATGAGGAGGGGACATCTTAATACAGTAAACTGGAATATAAACAAAATAAACCTTTGTTTAAGCAGCCTGTGTATAGAAAAAGGTCAACAGCGTCGATGTTGATGTACTTATTGTGTGCGAGTGCTCATGTGTGAATGTGCCTGCATACAGTACAGTTTCACAGGAAGCAGTGCATGCTCCTTTATGTCACCCCACTGGG
The DNA here is from genome assembly GCF_008729295.1 of Plectropomus leopardus. Classification (NCBI taxonomy): domain Eukaryota; kingdom Metazoa; phylum Chordata; class Actinopteri; order Perciformes; family Serranidae; genus Plectropomus; species Plectropomus leopardus. The sequence goes on along the minus strand of NC_056467.1, from coordinate 10,895,834 downwards.
GCTTGCCAAGTGCTTGCGTGTGTGTGTGTGTGTGTGTGTGTATGTGTGAGAGAGTGAAAGAGAGGTTTATCTCTGTCTGCTAAAAGGCGTGCGTGTGAGCACTGCAAGCCACTGAGCTCTTCTGTGCAGCCGATTCGTGTGAGCGTATGCGTGCCAAGCAGAGTGTGTGTGTGTATGAGTGTACACAGTGGTGTGCATGTCTATGACCGAGGGAAGGAGAGAAGCTGCCAAGTGCGTCTGTGTCAGTGACCGCACAAGGCAACTGAGGGTCATGGAAGTTCACAGCTTTCTGCCATGAGTGCTGTAAAGTCTCATTTGGATGGAGCTCTAGCCAATCGCAAAAGGAGTTTTGGGAGCGGGGGAAAATACAGGAAATAGGTAACCAATATCAGTGCTGGGAGATGGTGTACCATGACTACACAAGGGCACGATGGCTGATTAGATAGTTCAAATGTACGTTACACATTTACTAGAAGACTTGTGAAGGCCAAAACACACACACACACACGCACACACGCACACACACACACACACACACACAAAGGAGATAAAATTACCAATACAAAATTTAGCACACAAGTTAAAAGCCCACATTCGCTGTATTAGGAACTGTGAAAATGACAGTCATACTGGCACATTTACTTGGCTGCAGTCCACAAGCCACACATGAACAGAACAGCTGTAGAGTCAAAGTTTTCAGTTTGTCACTGGTGGTGAAACCAAAGAGGAAGCTCGGGGCCGAGGTCTACTGTTTCTAACACGCTCAACCAGAAGTGCTTATCATTCACAAGCAGCCTATCAGCTTACTGCACCGTTGTTGCCTTGTCACAAGTGTCAAATATTTGTTAATTCATAGGTACTTGTGACATGGCAACAATGTACCTATCAATTTACCACACAGTAGCCTTTTTTCTCTTCATGATGTTACAATATACTGGCGTAGGGACTGTCCTTTCAGACTCTGTCAACCCAGTAAGAGGGTATTTGTTGCTCTTCCATAATGTCATTTAAGGCAGTGGTTCCCAGTCAAGTGGGTTCATTCTGAATGGACCACAAGTGATATGTGAATGTGTCAAGAGTCTGAAAAAACACACTTTATTTTGAAGTTCAGTGAATTTCTGCCACAAAGCTTTTATTTTGATATGCATTTTCTGTTTTTTCTTGCAATACGTTTGATTAGATCATGTTCGAAGTCAATGTGTTGTTTACATTTTGCGAAATAATAATTGAATATATGGTAATCTATTTTATATGTGGACTTTTTAACTGATGACTAAGGAGAAATCTGGACCCGGTGAATGGACCAGTGGGGAACGACTGATTTAAGGTCTATTCATCTTTATTGAGAAATTATCATAATTAAACTGTCCAGAATGAATAGAAATGTCAAAACTGATGCTCTTCCACAAATGCATGAACTGTTTTTTCAGTTCCTACTTTGAACTGATTGAAGTGAAAGTGAATTGATCCCCTGCCCACAGACAGAGATCCAAAAAGGAAAGAGAGAAATACTCTGTTACTGCTTCCCCCCTAAGTAAGATCTTGTACCTAACCAGACGGCCCGCATTAAACACAGTGTACACAATAACACAGCTTGCAGTAAACACTATAGAGGGATACTTACTGAAACTTGAGCCTGACTTGCTCATTGTCCGGGTTGCAGTACAGTCTCTCCAGCTGTTCCTGGGAGTCGTCTGCTATGCTCTGCCACGTCTGATTACTGCTCCTGCAGATCTGCCAGTGGTAGGGCAGGACAGTGTGGTGGTGGGCACAGTCATTGCCATATACACACTGTCCTTGGAGGAAATCCACACAAATGTCAACTGAGTCTGACTGGTGTGTGTGATATTGGAGCTGGGTGAGCAGCTCAAAAACCAAGTCCAGGGAGGCCTCTTCACTTTTATCCTGAAATAGCACCCCTTTGTCAGGCTGCAGGAGGAGGAGATGGGAGTCCTGGACACTAGTGCAGTCTTTGACTGGAAGGTTTTTAGCCCCAGAGGTTAAGAGGTCATTGCTTTTGATGCTCCCTTCCTGGTGAGGAGCCTGGGGTACAGCTGTGGGAGGTATATCCCTGCCAGGGGGCGTTATTGTCACTGTGCTCCCGGCCGCCCTGAGGCCAGGTTTCGACTGAAAGCAGCGGCTGCCGGGGGTTGGGTCCGTGATCTTGGGTCGCTCCCCTCGCCGCTCTGTCTCCTCCAGCTCCGCAGTAGTATCGGCTATTTCCACATCACCGTCCCGGGTCATCAACCCTCGCACACCAGCTCCAGCTGTGGCGTCGTCAGCAGCTCCAGAGTCTTTGAGACACACCTGGCCCATGCAGTTTTGTTTCACCACGGCCGCTGCGCACATGTTTCCCGGAGTCCGGCCCGGCTGGTTCCGGGGAACAAACACCCCATCTCCGGACACCAGCGCATCCGTGCTCAGCAGGGTGGTCAGTATGGGGTCCTCCAGGGCGCGGTGGAGGCATTTGGCGTCCAATTTCCTTTGCTTCTTCTTGAAATAAGGCTTCACCAGAGGTATTTTGTCCGGGAGCCCCACTAGCTGCTGCTCCGTGAAATCCTCCCCTTCGTCCATGTTTAAACTCATATCCAGGGAGATCCCAGTCGGTACACCGTCTGCGGATTTCTGGAGAATGTGCAAAGTTTTATCCATGGTCCCCTCTTAAACCCCGACAGTCCTGATAGAAAGAGAAAGACAGAGGTAGTCATCAAAGATAACACCTATAATCCTGTAATCTTAGTTTCCAATGTGAAGTCATCCTGGCGCATAAAGCGATGATTAATCGGCTGCTTGGACGCGCTATTACGCTGTAAAAAAATATTTGTGAAAACTCATGTTTCCTTTCCTAGAAAGAAAAACCCTCTCTTTGTGTATGGCGAAACGAAACCTGTTTAACCTCTCCGACAAAAACTGCAGACTGGGTTGATCCCATAATGGTGCTGCGGGAGTAATTAATAATGATAACACAGCAACAGACGCAATAATGGCCAACAGACACATTACAAACCCATCGACCTTATACTGCATGAATGTGACACGATTAGCTTTATAATACAATGATTCTGGTTTGGAAAGCACAGCCGCAGCTTCTTACAGCAGAGGAATATTACCTAATACTGCCGTAGGGAACTTGAGCACAGTGTCACCAGCTTCAGACTAATTTTTTTATTTTTGTTTTTTTTAAAGGATGTATTATAATGTATTTCGCTTCTACTCTGGTGTCCTTGCTTTTTCACTAACGTCATGCCTGCAATTACAGCTGCGTCTCCGAGCAGGAGCGATAAAATCATCATTGTAACAAAACCTCTCTCTCTCGGGACTATGTATTTTGATCACGGGAGTCCGATACGCGGCCCCTGCCGTCTACGTGCTGCTTACACTGCTGCTCGAGCAAGTTTGCACGTAGGCTACAGCCGACACACACACACATACACACATACACATACACACAAGGCACTGCGGCGGAGCAACGACAAAAGATAAACGGGGCACACCGGAGCTTTATTTCGCCATAGCTTACAACAGCCCTCCTCTTGTTAACACACACGATCTGAGCGGAGCCAGAGCTGCGCGGAGTTAAAAAGGTTTAAAAAGCAAACACTGGAGCACTGCAGTAAGCAGGCAGGCTGGTTTGTTATAGCGCAGCTTTCCACAGACGGTTAAGACAAGACGAACACCCTTTTTTTTACATTTCTCTGACACAACGGGAGGACAAAACCCTACCTGCGCGATAAAGTCCGCCCCACTCCCCCCGGTCGCGACACTCTTTGGAGGGTAAAATCCAGTGCGCACATCGGCGGAGCTCCGTATCCAGTCTGGAAATAATAGTATCCGTGTGTGGACTAGACTGCAGTCCGGTCAGGTTTCTCGTGTCCCTCTACTGCCCCCGCCGCTCTCATGCTCTGTCTCTATTTCATGCTGTCTGTCCCTCTCTTTGTATCCTTCTACCGGGTAGAAAAGCGCAGGAGAGGAGCAGAGAACGACAAAGAGCGAGGCACAGCTGTGGCGAGAGACGCTCAGCCTGCCTCCCGGCTCCGCACCGCCAGGCCCCGCCCCGTAACCTGGTCACAGGCGGGGCTTCGCTTCACAGAGCCAGGGAGCGAGGGAGTCGTCTGGTGGTGATCGGAAGAAGGTGCATGGGAGTGTTGGAGGGGGGGCTTTGGGGGTCTTATATGCTGGGCCCCGGAAATAATAAAAAGCAAACTGGACTCATGGACTGGTAGACAAAAACATTTCATAACATCATACAGCAATTATAGTGGACCAGCACGAGCTGTGTAGGAATAAGAAGAAGTAAATCAACATACACTACATAAAAAATACAATGATGTAATTTTAGCTCAGTAGAGTACCATATGTCAGTACAGTTTACTTACAGATTCATTTTTTAAAAAAGAAAAAAAAGTATATGGTCCCTACTGAATCCTAATTAGTGCTTGGTGAAAATCTGACAAGTTGAATTTTACTTGAAAAAAAAAACATCTAGGACACCAATTACTTTGGGAAATGTAAGTAAATATAACTATTAGTCTAAATTATGTTTACTTTATGACTAATTTTATATTTACTTAAAATTAAGTTGTTGCAACAAATCAATCTTTCTAAGTCTATGCACCTTCAGTAAAGTTTACTGTACTACATATCGATATTCTAGTGGTTGCAAACTAGTCAGTCATATTTGTATATTTTTAAACATGTTACCAAAACTCACAGATTGTCCTGACGTCATCATTGGCAAAATCCTCTTTGTCATGATCAAGTTAAATTAGACTAACTTGGTTTGCTGGAGTTGCTAACACTTAGAAAGAATAAGGTAATTTAACTTGTCATTTTTAAGTTGAAACAACATCATTAAATTAAGTAAATGCAGCTAAATTTTAAGCAAATGTAGTAATTAAGAAAAAAGTAAACAAAAATTAAAATCAAAAGTTAGGCCTATGTTTACTTTCCCTTTAGCCTACTTCAACCACTAACAATATACCATATTTTGCAAAATCATTATGGTTTGTGGGTAAAATCTCAATCTAAAAAGTAACTTTAACGGTCAGATAAATATAGTGGAAAAAATAGTACAATATTTGCATATGAAATGTAGTGCAATATAAAAACAAATTAGCATAAAACATAAATACTTAACTTAATTGCCTTGACACTATACATAATTGCAAATGCAACCTATTTGCTTTCCACCACATAAATATTAGAAATGCAGTGCAATAACTTGTTTCAAAGATGAGATCATTTGAGCATACAAGAAATTTGTTAACTCAAATATTTTGTTCAGTCTTGTTTGACAATCATTATTACTCCTCTCACGCCTGTTCTTGTAAAGAGGTGAAACTATATCTGAAACATCTGGCTTTTTTATCACAGCAGATTGTTTCACATGAGACTAAACATGAAACTTGTTGAGACATTAATATAATTACACCAGAAGCAGATATGAAGAGTCTGAGTCATTCCCTTATGCTAGCATTTATTGGTTTCTTAATGTATTTACTGGGAAGGCTGGCTCTGTCCTGCACAGCTGATCAGTTGCATTTCCATAAGGGAGTGTAATGTTTACTGAGAGTGCGTTGAGTCAGCTTCCCTCTCCTCCCTCTTTTACCAGAAGTAGTGTTGTAGGAACCTGCTGTGCTGCACTGCCTTCCGGCGCAAGTTTCATTGTGTGCCGACCAGCCTGCGTAACCAAACGGTTTTCAAAGAGCGGATTTCTTGAAAGGGTTGGTCGGTCTCTGAGCACAAAATACAAGCTTGACACGCGGTTGTGTGCGTCAGATTACAACAGAAACAATTCAGGGATTTTGTATATTATGTAACATATTTGGTGTGGCAAGAGTTATCATTTTATGCATTCGTTTCCAAAGAACACCACCTATGTGACATCAGATGAGTGGCTTTTACGACACGCCTGCTGTGACACTCACAAGCTTTGCTCTATTATTCCATTCACAAAGGAATTAAGAGACAGATTTCTAAAACTAGTACATATAAGAACCCCTACATCTAAATACTCAATCACGCATTTAACCCATTAAGGTTTAGATGTTCGCCTTGGTAAGACAGGAGATAACAGTAGGATGCAACATTCTGTCTTGTACTTTTTCCTATTGTTCTCAAAAGTGAAATAACAGGAAATTAAAGTCACTCTCATTTAGCTCTCAGGATCCCTGTGGGAGACACTATGGAGGAAACACCAAATTAAATATGTTATTCATGAGATAAATTACCTATTAATCACCCCCTCGGCGCCATTTAAGTTTATGTGTATCTCTTAACATCTGCCATCATTAACAATCTGAACTTAAATGACAAAGGTGAAAAGGTCAACCTTCCTGATAATACATCATAGCTATTTACATGCAAACCATTTAAACACCTACAAATGACCAACAGATCTCAGTGTAGTTTTTGATTTACTTATTTTTCCATGTACAGGCTGCAGGCTGCGGTTCAAGAGGTCAGAGATTGACAGAAATGTGTGCATGCGTCTTTCAGGTAAACAGCGATGCAGTCAAAGCAGCTCCAATGAGGGTTAGTAATTGGGAAATTACAGCCTCGCTGCTGAAGACATGGGAGAGCTGACGTATATGAGAGTAATTGCCTGGTTGCATACCGACGGATCTCCAGCATTCCTCCTCGGCTGACATGCATAACGACGTCCTATTGTTCAAGTTTTGACTTGTCTCAGAGGACGCCCTATAAAAGAGATACCTTCCTGCCAACTCCAGCTCGCTTGTTGTCTCAAAGAAGTCAGTGAGTGATCTCAACACATGAAACAACAAGTACTGTGATAGTCCTTTCATATACCTGGGAAGGCGTTATGCAGCTAAAGAAACATGGCAGAAATACTATCGTTATATCACTGGAGATTGAAAATAACATAATGTTCCATGGAGTGCGTCAGATCTGTGCTTGGAGTGTTATTAGTATATTAATAAGGCAAAATTCAGATTAAAATTTATAAATACAGGATCATTCTTGGACTTGGAGTAAAAATGTACTAATGCTTCATGATTCCTCGTGTTCAAATTTCTTTCCACTTGCCTCCCTAAAAACAAGGTTAAAGGTCAGCAGACTGAATGCATGCAGTGGCAGTAACTTAAACCCGGGTGTGTTTTTATACCCATATCGTCATGCTCAGTCCCGAATAAAAATGTACTGTAAACTAATTCTACGAAACCGAAAACACATGAGAGGACATTTGGGTGGGTCTTTGAAAGTGGCAGAGAAAAGGTGCCGCGTTTCAGCCCCCACCCTCTGAATCTCATCTGTTCACATGCCTGCACATAACACAATTACTGGAGGCAGATCAGTTAACAGTGGTGACAGGCTCACAGCCTTGACACGCCTGTTTTACGCACAAAACGGTTCCACGGCACGAAGACATAAAAATACATTTTATTGAGGTAATTGGTGTTAGACTGGCAGTGGAACCCGTGGGTGCCATAAACAACGATGAAAGTCTCACTGTGAAATTGTTGTCATTATGGCCAGTAATTTTGTTTCTTTCATGTGAATTTCAATGGGCAAATTTCTGGATTTTACACACAACTATGTAGCACGGGTAAAAGTAAAAACATTTTCTCAGACTTGTACCAGAGTACATTTTGCTGCTAACCATTTTAAGCAACATTTTGAATGCAGGATTTATAATCAAGTATTTTTTTTTATATTTTTCAAAATTAGTAAAAGATCTGAAATCTCCTCCACCACTGTCAGGCTTCACTGATATAACAGAGAGCAGTGCAAGTGACTTGAGACTCGACTTTATATGACTAAAGCTCCAGATATGTGTAACTTCCAACGCCCATAGCAGGTGCTTTATTTTGTGAGTCAGCGACACAGGTTGTTCCACTGTTTCTGATTGAAACTGGTTTCGTGTGTGTCTAAACTGTCTTTGAACTTTGGCAAGACCTTTTTTTATGACTAATTGTTTTGTGTGAGGTGAAACAACATGAAAATAAAGGAGTGCATGGGCTGTATGAAAAAAAAAATACACGCAAACTGGGAAAATCCTGCCAATGATGTTAAGTGAGCCAATTCATTTTTCCCACTAGAACAGCGCATACGCTCTTATACCATATCAACCATGCATTTTATGAGAAAATCATTAAATTTCTAACTTACTTAGTGCAAACCATAAGGTTTATTTTCAGATGTGGAGAGATGTCAGATTTAAACTCAAACATGCTTAATTTTGGTTTTAAAAAATGGAGACAAACATTGAAGGTGTCATATTCAAATAAATTGGGAGTGCCCATTCATGTGGTGATATCTGAGATTGCCAGAATTTAAGAAAATGCATTACAGTTAAGGTCAAATTACATGAAATATGTTTCATTCTTTTACTAATACAATTATTTTATCTTGAAAATTGGATTGAAACTGTACAATACAGCGAAACCTTGCTTCCATTTTGACACTAAATGGATAATAATGTAACATAACTAACAGAATAGACATATTGTGATATGATCCATTTTAAAACTATATTCTTTAAATACTGATGATGCTGATCAAAATCTACCAGTCTCCAGAACAGAGACACAATGCAGTGCACTTCAGTGTTGCTTTGGCACACGTGCACACTCTCAGGGCCAGCTCTGGACTTTTTTGGGACCTGGGTAGATTTGGTTCTCACCCTCCACCTCACCCCCCACCACCTTATTGTAACGTGCGGCCACTTGACACAGCACTGAACCAACTTAACTCCTTTAATCCAACCAGAGAGACAGATTGCAACACATGGAAAATTGCTTGTAGTACCAACAAGAACAAAAGAAATATGTAAAGACAAAGTGGCATTAAGCAGGGCTAACGGTTGCTTCAAATCTAAATTATGCATTTCTAGGTCTTCGGTTGAACTGAAATCCAAACACCTAATTTGTATTGCATGCACTCTGAACCGTATCTGCATCTGCACAGTCAACAAACTGTCAGACAATCTGAATTTATGACTTTATAGCCTTTTACAGAGAGATGGTAGCATTACTAATGAGCTACCCGAAGCCTGCATGCAGCCAGATAGACCTGATGTAGTCTTTCTGTTTACATATACAATTTTCCTTAAATGATGAAAGAAGGTACAGAGAAAAACAAGGCAGCCTTGAGGTGTGAGTATGCAGATAGGTATGTGAGGTGATTGGTGACTAAAAGTGCTGAAATTATTTTTGCTTCCTCTTTAGTGTGTTGTGTTGTAATTACACACATACAAACAAAACAGATAGCACCTTGTAGGAATCTATTTTTTGTTTTTTTTGCAAAAGCCTGTAAGTGGTAAAATTTGTGAGACTGTGTAATCTGTCAAAAGGCACAAAGGGCAATATTTATAAAAAGAGGCAACAAGATGATGTAATCAGGTGACTAAAAGGTTGAATGGGATGTTAATGGGCTGAAGTGCTGGAGGGAACACTCTGTGGTGGCGCTAACCCATTATGGGGCTCCCATCACAGCTGCACTATAAAGTGGCACAAAGAATTTCTCACATTTATTGAACCTTCCTTCAACACAATCTGCACACCACTGTCTCAGGTTTTTACACGCAGACACACACTCCTGTTATCCTTTCACTCTGAAACACAACACACAGACATTGTTCTCTTTGTGATCTAACCAGTCAGGCTAGCTGTAAATTTGTCTCTCTGTCTGACAATAGTATGTTACCCAAAATAACTACAAGAGCTATGACAAGCATGCTGGTTTAAGTAGACTTAGTAAAATCCTAAGATACCAGACCACTAGACTTAGTGACTGTATGTGTGCACAGAGATTGTGTTTTGTATTCCTGCATGTTTTGTGTGCCCATGTGCCAGTGCATCAGTATGTAGACATCAACTTTCTTACACAGTGAGCTAGGTGCCCTCATACACCTTTACAGCTGAGCCACAGTTACATATGTATTAGGGCTTGACACTGTTGAGATAACGTGCTGCTTTGTGCTGAAACCCAGGGATGCAGTGGAGGCACATTAAAATGCATAACTTCAGATGTGTAAACTACATTAGCACAGCCTCACATAAAAAAATAAAAAAAGGCTATGAATCTATGTAACTCTCACAGTACAATCAGCTTAAGCAAGACTTACAGAACAGCTGTGCTTTGAGCTAAATGCTAACATGCTCATTATATTAGTTTTGCATCTTAATATTGGCTTATAAGCACTAAACACAAAGTAGGCTCTAACAGCTGAAGTTGATGGAAAAGCCATTAGATTTGCTGAAATTTTGCCATAAATCAAAGTGGGGGAGACCGGGGACAATTACAACAAGGGTCTCTGTCTTGTTTCTGATTGCAATAATCACAGTCGATGCCAGCAATCTAATAGCTGTTCAGATATTTTAATCTGGACTAAAGTTTTGGACCAAATAGCAGACAGACAGGCTGCAGTTACCATCCCTGACACTAGGCCTCTAGTGCGGATCATTGACTAGTTTATTCACCTCTTTCTCCACCAGCATGTCACAATGTATGATAATGCATGCTACCATTTCTGAAGACTCTTCAGGCTTCTCACCATACATTAACCTTTAAAGAAAATCGTCTCTGTGTCACATCTGATGTGTCTGAGTGGACCCCTAAAGGTGAGAATGACCTACTCGCATGCAGGTTCAAAGCGCTTGATATCAGGGATCTCTGCTGCTATGGCAACATAACTGGAATTCATGTGAGTGAGAGAGCGTGTGTTTGTGTGAGTGTGTGCTCTGGTGGTCTCTTTGATGATCAATTCCAAGAGTTTGGTATTAGTGTATGTTTGAGGTTCAAGGAGAGAGGAAGAAAAGGTCAAGAAGAAAGAAAGCGGGGGAAAGGGAGACGGGGAGGGGCAGAGGAGAGGTTGAGGGTCAGCTAAACAAAAGGCTCTTTGGCCATGCTTCTCTGGGTCAGGGCTTAGAGGGCAGGAAGTGGCTCAACAATATCCGGCACTTCAGGTTAGGACCTCCTACCCCCACCAAACTTCTGTCTCTCTCCCTCACACACATTCACAGGTCACCCAGTGTGCCTGGACAATGTATGTTGATCAAAGGCAAGCTCTGGCTCTTGTAGAGGGGGCAGTGTAGGAGATTAGCTTGGGAAGGAGTGTGAGCTTGTGTGTTGTTAATGTGTGCCGTGGGTCAGCAGGTCTTGTGTGCCTGCCATTCGTCAAAGAGTAGTGGGCAGTTTTTCTGATTACAAGATCCGAAATATAACCGGACGTTTTGTCCCATTAGCAGTCACTGGAGGTGTTAGTGGTAGACATAAGAGTTAGACAGCATATTATTTAGATTTCCTTTTAAATAATGTGAAAAACGTAATTTTTTGAGGAATAAACTTAAAAAAAAGTGTTCATAAAGTAGTAATTAGTAATTAAATACTTGATTATCATAATTATGGACAGAAGTTCATATTTTAAGTGGATAACCCATACAAGTTAATTTGTTCCAACTCAGTTTTCCACATTATCTGAAGAAATTCTTAAGTGTTATGCACTGTTACCATAATTGTGAACACGTTTTTAAGTTGATTACTAGTAAAAAAAAATGTAATTGATCCACCAGTTTTGTCCTATTATTTAAAAGGAATTTCAAAGTGTTATACACGTAATTACCATAATAATAAGCACAGTTGATTCCCCATAAAATTATGTTATATTATGTTATTATGTTAATAGGCATTGGGGGTTAAAGGTTGCCATTCAAATAACAGTTTTTATTGATGAGACAAGCTGCACATTACAGCCTTTTTAACTGACTGAATTAAATGAATCACTTGGCACACATACTGTTATTGTTTCTCAGATGGAACCCTGTATATGGCTGAGGACCTAAAATTCTTTAAATTTCATGTCTTTTTTAATGACTTATCTATATGAAATACATACTCAGGTACAGGTAATTTATACTGCTGTTTTTACCACTAAATGATGAGCCGGCAAATTCATGCACAACCTATGTATTTTGGAAGACTGTGTTGATTAATGCTAATGCGCAGTAATGAAGGATGATGTCCCGAGCAGTCCAGAATGAAGACAGATCAGGGCGGTGAACTGGTCACAAAACACAGGACTTTTCCATGTACGTAACCTTGTGAATTTTTGACTCATGTTAAGGTATGTCCTCCCCATGTTTCTCTTCTCTAAACCAAAGTAACCACACCTCTGTAACGTCAAGTTAATTACGAAAGTTTACATAAACTCAATTTCAACGTGTGATGTCCTCTCTAGCAGAGCCACGGCTGTTTTCATAGTACTTGTCGTTTTCTCTGTTGTGTAGGTGACATTTGGAAGTGCTTGGGAGCTCGGGTTGCCTGTACATATTTTAGTCAGGTCATGGCTGTTTTTGTTGTGGTTGTTGTTGTTGTTGGCAGGGGATACTTAAACAAGTGGTAAGGAGTCTGGGCAGGTTGGACGTTTGTTTGCTTCATCATCTCAGATTTGAGCAGAAGTGACACTCCAGAGAATACTGCCTCACACGCTTCAGTGGAGAAAAAGAGGGAGAAGACACCAGGGAGAGGAAGGTGATTTTGAGAAAAAAAAAAAAAGCTGGAAGGGAGTGAAAGAAGACAAAGATGAAGGATGACTGTCTAGATCTGTGCCGTCAAGGAGAATTTATTGCGATCACATCTGGATGTAGAAAAGAAAGAAAGGGGTGACAGAGAGGGAAACACAAGGCAGCCAGAAGGACGCAGAGAGAAAACTTCTAGAGAAATTTGTCTTCCTGACTCACGGGGAAAGCAGTGTGCTCTGCAGCAGGGAGATAAGACGGAGAGAGAGGGAAGGTGGAGGAGAGGAGGCGAGGCTGAGCAGGTGGACATGAGCCAACATGTCGCTTGGGGCAGAAACTGTGGCTTCAGAAAGGAGATGTGAGGAGAAGAGAGGAGGAATTTTAATGACCCAGAAACCAGCCCAGCAGGTTTGGAAATGGAGGAATGCCTCAGATACCTCCCTGGTTCTATCCTCAAAATCTTCTACTTCTTGCCCCCTTGTTAAATTTAATATACATGTTGTTATTTACAGGGAACAGGAGCAGCATCTTTATCTGCTGCACCTTTATATTTATTTACCCTGTTATACTGTTTACAAGCTGTGACTGCAGAATGTGTCATTTCTGTGAGTTTTAAAGCAGAATCCTGTTTCTATTCATATGTTAAAGCTAGTTAATGATTCCTTTAAGTTTCTGTTTACACCACCAACGTGTTGCCTTTCCCTTTCCCTCTCCAGCTCATGTCCCAGGCTTAACTTTGACCCAAGCATGACGTGCACAATCTGCCAGAGTGGTGTGATCTGCTGTTTTCCTTTCTCCGTCACACTGCAACTGTGTCTCACTCACTCAGGCCTCAGGAGCTCTCTCTCCTCTCTCTCTCTCTCTCTCTCTTCTCTGTCTCTCGCTCTCTCTGTGTGTCTCTCTCTCTCTCTGTGTCTCTCTCTCTCTCTGTGTGTCTCTCTCTCTCTCTCTCTGTGTCTCTCTCTCTCTCTGTGTGTCTCTCTCTCTCTCTCTCTGTCTCTCCCTCTCTCTCTCTCTCTCTCTCTCTCTCTCTCTCTGTCTCTCTCTCTGTCTCTCTCTCTGTGTCTCTCTCCCTCTCTCTCTCTGGTCTTCTAATCAGTTTTGGAGCAGATGACTTCACTGTCTTCCTGTAGTTTTGTTGGCAGTGCTGAGTCCAGGGCTCCTATGTGCATGTGACTTGTGAGTGTTTGTGTGTGTTGGATGGGAGAGGGGTGGGAGGAGGTTTTGGTTTTCATTCTCCGAATCCGTTTTGGCTGTTGCTTGTTATACAAGCTCATTGTGCAATGATTTATCATTTGAAGTCCTATTCCACTGTAGAAATAATTTGTTACTTCAAAATGGATTATTTATTCATGTATCAGTTTTATATTTTAATGACTTCTTTTTCTTTCTTTCTTTTTTGGTTCTGCTTCTCAACTTCTCATTTGACTGGTTCCTTAACCCAGTACTCTACTACTACTATAATTTTGGTCTCAAATGGTTTCTTAAAAGCCCCATATCTTTTAGGATTTTTCTTTTTAAACCTCTCTGTTCTGCTAGCACTGATTGAACTTGCACGCTCAACTCGTACTCCTAACAGTTAAGTTTCAGAAGGGATGATATACTACTCTATCTAATGTGGATACGATTTTTGATATGCCTTCTTCTCTCTACTGAAATAAATAACTCCCTCCATATCTCCTGATTTTTTTTTTGATCTCCCCTGTATTTGTCCCCTACATCACATTATCACGCTCAGTATGAGATAATATGCTGTCTCTATGATTGGTTGCTTTGAATTTTATCATACTGTAAATGAAATTTATTCTGTTGTTGCAAGTCGTCCCTCTTCTTAACAGCCTCGGCTCAATGGGAAAAATGCCGCTATGAATAACTTTACATGAGATAAATTTGAGAACATAAAACTAAAGTCACTTTTAGAGTCAGTAGCCTATTCCTGGCCTGAAGTCAGCCATTACAGCTGTGTCTGAGACATTTTTACATGGGGTGACCAGGGAATGAACTTGACCAAGTGGTGCCAGCATTGCCATGGTGACCAGTACCGCCCCTGGCGTGCAGGTCTTAGCCACAGAAACTTGAGGACCCAGGAAACAGACAGAAAAGAGGACATAAAACATCTCCTTTTGTTCAGGAAGTGGCAAAGGTTGCTTTGCTTGCATCTCTATAAATGGTAAATAGTGGCATTTGACAAGATGTCCGTTAAATTGTGTAATCAGTCACATATTACTCAGTGTATCATTATAACTGTATGGTAACATGTGATCTGTTCATATTTCTTCCAGCTATGGGACAAAATCTGTTTAGAAGGAGGAACTTCAATGCCACTATGACTGTGTCTGACATTTTTTCCACCAGTAACATGTTTATGATTCTCCTCAGGACCTTTATATTGATCAGTATTGCTATCTGATTGCTAGCAGTGGACCAAGGGCTTTCAGTCAGTACATTTACAAAACGAAAATTCTAAAGGTTGTGTTAATCCAACTAAAACTGGACTTTTAAAATACATGTAAACATATTAGTTACATTGAAATTGTACTAATGTGGCTGGGGGTTGATTTACTCTGTTTCGTATATGTCCCAACTGGACCTGAACTGGCCTCGGCGTTCTGCGCATGCTCCGTATTCCCCACGCTGAGCTTTGACCCAGAAGTCAAACAAAATAAATTTGTAGAAGAAAGACAGGAAAAACAAAAAGAAGAAGTACAAACGTACAAGATGTACAAAATGTTCAGCACAGAAAAGTTATCCATGTTGCTAACTTGTTTGGTATTTGCTAACTTGTTTGGTATTTGACGTAATAAGTCAACTGGAAGACAGTCCAGTAGCAACTAGCATAACCCCGCTTACCGTGGCCGAGTCTGACATACTTCCTCCAATAAATTGATTCTCCCCCGGTGCTTGTTCACTGGGACAAAGACAGTAGTCCAATTAAATGGCGTAATTGAGCTCTATCTGTAGCTTGATTTAAATGTGCATGTAAACGTAGGTTTACATGCGCAGTTAATACATACAGTATCTATATGCTCTCCAAAGACTGATTCCCAATGGTTTTGGTGATGCATTGACCTCTCATCTCTCTTGATCAATATTTAAGTCTGTAGCAATTAATCTCAAACACAGATGTGCCAATCCCCAAATTTACTGTGGATATACATGGTCACCTGAGGAGGAACACTAATATTTTGATGGCTTCCTGACCTTTCATCTAGTGCCACCATCGGGTCACAATTTACAGCACCATTAAAATGTAAAAGGCAGATTGGTGTGAAGTTTACAACCATATTCACACAACAAAGAAGGTGAATCATTTCTTTTCTGTACACTACAGGTGTTTTCCTCCCATGCCAAACTCAGGGTAAAATGTAAACTTTTCACGCAAGATATCTAATAGTCTACTGGGCAGATTAAACTGAGATTTACTTTCTCAATTTAGAGACCCTGTAGCCTTTGCTCTTATCCCACCATCAAGATAAATACAATGCTTGTTCTGGCTGTAACTCTCATAGTGTAACAAATGTCACAGGCTCTAGTGAGGCTCTGAATTCCCTTTTTCCTTTCCCAAACGTATCATCTCCTCTTCTGTCTGTCTCGTCCGTCTCTCCCACTGATATGTGATACCCTTTTCTTCTAGTTATCCTGTCATATTATGTTTCCTTGTCCTCCTCCTTCACTGACCATCCATCACTTCAGATGACAAGTATACAAAGACATCAGAGGAATGGAGGGAGAAACAGAAGAAAAACTTTGAGAAAAAGAGCCAGAGGGCCGCTGGATAGTGTTTAGATTTCAAGTATATTGACTGAAGGAGTGGTGGAGGATGACAGAAAGAATGAGAATCCAACAATTCCTGACTGGAAAAAGTTTTGGCCAAATTGTCCCACATACACTCACTCAAACACTCACGCACAGATACGGCAATGTTGACAGGAAAACATCTTGTTGCCAGGACAGAGTATTCATTTATTGCTTCCCCTCTGTCTCTGAGCATGTACAAAAGGGTACTAACACACACACACACACACACACGTGCATTGTTCTGTACATTGTTCTGTATGTGTTCCTGCTTGCATGGCAACCGCAGCTTGCAGGTTATGCAATAACACAGCAGTAAGTGTCAGAGATGAATAATGGAGCTAAAGGTGAACAGATTGAGTGTGTTTGATTGTAACGTGCACACTTTTTTTGGATGCTAAATACACATTTATGCACCCACCGGTGTGTTCATGCGTGGGTTGTAGGACAACTGACTCACACAAAGGGTGAACTTTATCCCCTGAGCGTTCTCCACAGGAAGCATGTGTACAGCAGTTGCCTTTGTGTTGCGGCATGGTTTGAAATGGAGTCAGTCACCTCATTTCCTGGCAAAAGGGCAGAGTGGCAGGAGAGAGGAGAGGAGGAATCACAGAGGGAGTTGAGTAGCCAAGTGAAAAAGCAGAGGATAAATCTACTCTTCATGACACAAAGTCCAGGAAGTGTAGGCAGCAGGGTTGTATAATAAACAACAAGTTGTCCTCCATCCACAGTTCATGACCTTCCGAGAATAAACACACTCCCTGCTGAAGTGTCCTTGAGCAAGACGCTCGATCCCTACTGGCTCTCTATCTGACCCTGATCTCCAACCTCCTTTGAAAAAAAAAGCAAAACAAAAGGCCATCTCTCTACAAGGACCCACAAGCTATTAATCCATTAATAATATGACTAAACTCATTTGTGCCCCTGAAAGAGAAATATGAAGACTTTAGCTCCACCTCCTGGCCTGTTGCTTTCACTCATTCGCTGCAGCATGGGAGAGACAGAAGGAAAAGATTGTGTGAAAAAAAAGACATTTGAGTGACTCAGTTCCTGTTAAATAACAATCAACATACAATAGCGTCTTAGACGCACACACATGCACGCACACTGCTACAGAGTCTGTAGTCTAAACATGTGGGTATAAACCTATTCAGTGTTCCCAGAAATTAGCACTAATCTGGAACAGTTGGATTGTTTCTTTCTGTTCGAACGTGGGAGACCACACCTTTCTCTCTCTCTCACACACACTCACATGAATTAAAGGAATAGTTTGACAATTTGAATAACACACTTATTTGTCTACTACTGTCACATCTGTCCATTAAATATCGAGCTGGAGCTTAAGTATAAAAAGCAACGCAAGTTTTTATTATATAGCACCCTTCAGATACAAGGCAATTCAAGGCGCTTTACAAGAGCACAGAAAATCATAATCATAAAAATAAGAAGACATTAAAATGACATTCAAACACTTAAAAACTATTAATGATCTCTGGAAAAACATAAATGGTAAATGGTCTGCACACTTGTATGGCACATTTCTAGCCATTTTTGACCACTCAAAGCACTTTCACACTGCGAGTCACTTTCACCTTTTCACACACACATTCATACACTGATGGCTGAGGCTATTGTGGTGCCACCTGTTGCTCAGTTTTTTGGACTGTTCACATGCACCCCTCTGATTAGAGGACGACGCACTCTACTTCTGAGCCACAGCTGCCCCCCCAAAAAAGCAATCAATTTTGGTTATATGCAAAGTTTTGTATAGGGTTAATTCTTAGCTAAGCACTTTGTCTTCCTGGAGTCTTGTCGTCATTTAGAGGTTGCCTGGTTTCAATGGAAACACCAGGAAGTCAAAGCACATGTCTGAGAAACAGTCCTGCACGTCACTCCTAGTTAAACTATAGTTTGCTGTTTTTACACTTTAAACAAACAATAGATAACATGTTAATTAGTAAGCTTCTGGTGCTGGCAGACAGATTGTGTTACCTTTGGACAGAGTTAGGCTAGCTGTTTCCCTTTTTCCCAGGTTTAGGGTTAGTCTTTATGCTAATCTAACCTGCTCTTTGCTTCAGTGGACAGATATAAGTGCAGTATCCATCTTCTCAACCAACACGTTCTCATCCCAAGTTGTAACATATTGCCGCTTCTACATATTTCGCTCTAGGTATCCCTTTCTGTCCGCTCCAGGATGCAGCTACCATGAAGGCAACCAATGCCAGGATATTAACAAATGCAAATGCTGGCACAGATGGTTAGGATTACGGAAAAGAAGCACATGGTTAGGTGTAGAAAAAAACATTGCATTAAGACAGGAAGCAAACACCAGATTCCAGCATTAAAGTCCCGGGTTTATTGGACCTATCCATCACAATCTCGTGCCTCCCCTATAGGCGCCCTCGTGATCCTTATATCACATGGTTACGGTCAATGTTTCTACCTGATGCCATCCCGCTACGTTTTATGCAGACGTGACAGGTTTGTCTGGATGCGTTCTCAAGTGAAGCAACAGGTGAACTCCAGCAATCACTAGCATTGAAAATAACACTGCAAACGGTTCTGTCCGCCAGCGTTCTCACCTGACATCATCCTGATGCATTTTATGCAGATGCAAAAGGTAGATTTAGGTGTTGCGCTATTACGTCAAAAGCACAGTCAAAGCGGCAGTATTTTACGAGTTCGGAATGAGAACAGACTGTCTTAACTCACTCTTTGGCAAAAAAGCAAATAAGTGTAAAGAGCCAAACAACTCCTTTAAAAAGGGGAGTAAAATAAAAGGAGGACATGTTGGATGGAGTGAACCACAAAGGACACCATAACAGAAAGCAGAGACAGTGAGACAGAGGTGGACAGAGACAGTATGAAACAGTCGAGCAGATAGATGGGAGTAAACGTCAGAGAGGGAAGCTAAAATACAGACAGGGGTGGGAGTTAACGCAGCAGAGGGGAGGAGGTGGTAATATGGAAAAATGTACTGCTTGCTACCGGCTCTGTGCGACGGTTAAGTCATAGAGATTGTATGATTCACTGAAGACAACTGACCCATCTGGACCACAGCTGCAAGTGCATGTGTGTGTCTGAGTGTCTGTGCACACATCAGCGTCATTGCTGCCTTTGTGTGGGAGGTGAAGCTACCATGAGTAAAAACTTTTGAGTTTTCTTGAGAACGAAAGGATTTATGCCACCCTCCCACAAAAGTCATCTACAGTAGGAATATACTCGCATATTACACAGTCTCTCCATCTCAGCAGCACAGCTGTCATTCACGAAATTTACGGTAATGTCAGAAACCCTCTCATCATGACTGATTTACAGCCCAGTCACCAGAAAAAAATGTTGGCATTTTACATTTCTGCAAACCAAGGATATTTTACATTTCTTAAGTGACATAGTTCAGATTACATGTACATGACTGGTTATTTATGTGATCTCAAATAATTTGAAAATGATGTTCGTTTTGCTTTGTATTGCCCATATTATCATGATTTAAGATTGCGATTATTTAAGAAAGATGAAGTAAAAGAGATGAGGCAGGATGCAGATTTTTTAAGCATGGCTGAACAGATGATTCTCTGACTGGAAGTGGTATTTCCTCTTTTTTCTTCTGTGGGTGTTTATTGGCAATTTATTTTATGTATGAGATGTTAATGTTTTGTATTGAGATGTTATGTATGTGTTTTTTAACAAGACGCTGGGACATGTCCAGCCATGTCCAGCTATGCTTGTGGCGACCAATTTTTTTAATGAAACATGAGGATATTTCCAGTTGGTCATTTTCAGTGTTTGCTGCAACCAAACTGGGTATTTTAAGCTAAAACGTAATTATAACACACATCTTTTTTTTTTTTTTTTTTTTTTTGCCTAAAACTAACCACAAGTTAACCCTGGCATTGTCTCTACATAATTATAAAAACTTACACATAATGACAATGTCAAGTTTCAACATATGTATGAAACATACAAATTTAACTTATAAATGTACATATTTTACATATAAAACATACAAATGTAGCATATCTATGGTTTGCAGAAATGTACAATGCCAACATTTATTCCAGAAATTGGGTTGATTTGTATTTGTCTTTACAGGAAGTAATAATTTGGTTTTGGATATGATTTAAAAAAAAAAAAAAAATGGAAATGCCAAGTATCACTTTTTCTGCAGCCCCATGCACATTGTTTCATATAATCCAATGGAGGATTTCTGTTTTGGGGAGGGGTTAAGTGAATGTAAAATTTCCATTTTCTTAACACCAGCAAGGTGGTCTTTTGGTAAATTTGTATATTTTTATACATACACACTCATGCTGTTGTCATACAACATCCCCTGATCCTATTTACACACACACACACACACACACACACGCTTACACACATACACAAGCAGTCGCAGTGAAACACGCCATTGTTATCCTAGTAATGCTCCCCAGTGCATGTCAGCCAGGCTGTCTGCTCTTCTGGTGTCAGACCCGTCTATCCTTCACGCCAGCGGCTTCATGACCTACTGCCTAGCGTGCCTCTGTCTGCATGCGTGTGTGTGCGTGTGTGTGTATGTGTGTGTGTAGGCTCCCGGACTGCCAGCTGTACTCTCAACATGCCCAGGGAGAGCCTCGCCTCACAGGATAGACAAGACAGAGAGAAGACCTCTTTCCACGCTAACGCTTCCATGTTAACACGAGCTGTGCACGCATGTCTGTTTATGAGTGTGAATGAGAGAATAAGAGAGAATGTGTGTGTGTGTGTGTGTGTATGTGTGTTTATGTGTATGTGAGAGAGACAGAGGGGGAGAGAGGGGCTGACGGGAGTCTGAGTACGGGGGGGGGTGGGGGTGGGGGTGGGGGGGGGCAGAGGTGACTTGGAGGGCTTTCACATTTCATTAGGACAGCGGTTCACACATGTAAACACACACACACTGGCACTCACACATTTTCTGCCCACCTCGTCCACTCCTCATTTAGCATCCCATTCACTAACACGTTTGTCCCCCCATTAATGCAAACACGCACAGCACTCTCCTGATAAGACCTTGGCCCCTGCCTCAACCAGTAGCACACAACCACACACACATGCATTTACACTCTCTCATGCAAGTATGTCATCCTCTCGCAGGGAATTGGACATTAACTCCAATTCACACATGCACCTTGAGCATATGATCAAAGTGGCACGCACACCAGCAAACAAAGTACTTCCATATTCAGTCTTACATGCAGAGCATCATGCAAATATGGTTTTTTATTACCATGCCATCAGTGGCCTCGGCACACAATTTCTTTTTGACACACACACATCAGACATAGGTGTATGACATGCAAAACATAGATACACATGCAAACGATGCATGTGAGTTGCAGGGCATACGATCGTCATCATCATCATAACATCATTTGAAGGGAATATTGTTGCCTGTTTCTTAGCCAGAAAGTTGCACCTGAACACAATACAAGACTACTCCCAACAGCCAGCTAGCACATATGTTGTGCACCTGTGTAAGAGAGAAATAACTCTCTGGATTCAAGACACAAATTAAACTTACTGTGTGCTAGACAACAATAACACTAACAGTTAGGAGTTATTTCTGTAAAAAAGCTCAAAGGCTAAAAAGTAAAATATTTCTTGATATAAAAAGTTTGTTTGCTCTCCACTTACATTTTTCTTCTTGTGCACTGAGTCTAACTGCCAATCACAGATGGCCCAACATTGAGCGAAGGGAAACGGATGTATACTTAAAAAGGATGCAGAAAAAGGGAAATACAACAAACAATAATTACAATGAATTTCTAAAATGTGACCGAAACTAACACTTAAACATATTTGTAAATTCTAAATCAAAGTCTGGTGCTTTCTGCAGCCGAACCAGACAGTCTGCAGCAGCCGTCCTGCAGCTTTGATTATATATTATGCTTTTTATATGGAGAGGGTCAGACATGCAGTATATCCAAGAAGAATTCCTTCTGTTATCTCACACATGTCCTCCAACAACACCGTCTGATCCCTCATGCTGCCCATATGGTGTGTTATACACATCCAAAGACCCAAACAAACACATCAGGGATGCTCACAGAGGCATGTGTTTACACATCCATGGAGGATGTATGCAGCCGCACAGCCATGTGCACACACAGTCAATCCCGCTGCGTCTACTCCTCAATTAACATTTAATTCCTTGTTTATCCTTGGAGGTATACCAGGCACCTAAAGCCTCCTACTCTCCTCCTGAATGGGATCTTTAGGTAGCAGACAGTCACTCCTTTTCCAGTGAAGAATCTAAATCTTACATTTGAAAACAGCAAATTGTTCCTCTGTAGCACCCATAGAGATCAAAAGGACAACATCATCTGCAAACAACAGAGATGCCACCGTAATGTCACTAAACTGGACACCTTACAGACTTCTCTGGCATCTTGATATCTTATCCACGAACATCATAAACAACACATCTGACACCCAGCTTAAAAGAGCTTGACTTAATGCCAAGAATGCAGCTCTCACACCAGATGCGTGAAGACTGGCTCAGGGCTCTCTACACGCCACACATATTTCTCTCAGGACATCTTTGCCTCTTACACATCTATAAAACGTGCGGACACAATTAGCTAAGCTCTCATTATTCATGTATTATCTTCGAGACTGTGAACAGCTGGTCTGTGGTTACATGATCAGGAAGGAATCTGCATAGCTCTTTGTGAATGGAACACCCAGCACTTGATGTGGTTCACGCGTGCCCCGTAACCACCAGGCTGTGAAGTATTCAGCTGACCTGACACCAGAACCGACTTAGATCGTAACTATGACAGGCGCTGGACATATTTTGGCTATCGCTCTCGATAGCTATTGGTGACAGCTGAAATACGTAATTTCCAAAGGGAGCATATCCAGCACATCCTTACTGGATGTTTGTACACCTTCCACTTGCTGGATGCATCTCTCCATTGGTCGCCCTGGCAACTGTGTTTGTTATTCATTGCCAGCACAAACACCATTATTTCAGGTTCCAAGTACAAGGAGCCAGTTTCTCTGGTCGTTGTTGACTATGTCCAGATTTGTTTCTCTTCATTTCAGCCATAAGTTACTTGGAGACTGTGTGAGACATCTCATCACTAATAGAAAAGTACTCGAATTCATATGTTTAGGGAAGTCTCACTAATTAAACAAAACCCAGTTCATTCTTGGCTATTAGCAATGATCTTAAAGCTACACTAGAAATATTTCTTTCTTATTAATGCCATGATAATGTGAAATAAGTCACTCATGGTGATAAAGCTATAGGTAATTATAAACTCTGCAGTTCTCCGCAGGTCTATGAAGCATTTTTCACTTGGGTCCAGACCATAAATTAAATATAAAGATGGATGACATGTCCCAAAATCCCCCCCCCCCCCGCTATGCTGAAGTGAAGCCAAAATATCCGTTGCCATCTCACACTGGTGACGTCATTCAAACCCAGAATCTGCGCAGCAGAAATCTCTGCAGCAGAGGAGCTGTCTTCTTGTACAGGTAAATAACTAATTAAAACCAAACTTATCAGAAAACAAATCACTGGAACATACACTGGGGTAATGAGAATTACCTAAAATGATAGGAAAAATATTTTGAAAAACATTTATTTGGCTTGTACCTTGAGTTTTTAGTTTGGCCTACGTCATGGAGGGAGCGGGCTTCACCAGCTGTGCTCAGTTTGATATGTCAACAATCACTATATTGAATAAAAAGACATAAACTGATCTTGATTGTTCTTTTTACTCAGTAATACAAAATTTAATAAAATGTTGGTGTATTCCTTAAACCAAAACTGTCTGTTTGGTCCTTCGTAGTTCTTATAAACATCTTCAAAGCAAAAATGTGTGTGTGTAGCCTACAAATGCATGTGTGTGTTTGTGTGAGAGAGAGGCGGGGGTTGGACTCCTACTATTCTGTTTGTGCTATGCCCAACACTTCCAGCATCTTTGTTTATAGCTCTCCTCTGCTCTTTTCACACAGAATTGATGAGAAAGACACACACATTAAACACAGTGCTTTTGGCAGGCACGGGGTGCACACACACACACACACGCACTCACACACAATCGCACACATACTGTGGCTCCAAAACCCACCGCAGTGACCTTTCCGATGCAGATGGAACAGCAGCTTCTCCACTGCCAAAATGTCAACTTCTTCTGCTCCCGCTCTGCTTCTTAGACAAGCCAAGTTGGCAGCAGGTTAGCCTTCATGTCTCTGCACATTGGCTAAACACACGCACACTCCTTGCAAATAGACAACCATGCTCACGGTGCACTCTGTCTGTATCTACACATTATAACAGAGCAGTACAATCTTATCTGTTATGAGCACACTGTGAAATCTTGGGGTTGTTGGAGTGAAGGAATGAACCACGTGAGCATTTGTTTTGGGACTGAGCTCTGCTTGAAGGGTCACCGTAACTCTGCCAGGGGAAGCTGAGCTTGTGTCATCGCAGTCCAGATAGTTAAGAATCTCAGCACCGGGGTCTAGATGACCCAAAAAGTAATGTTTACCTAAATGCAGCTACATCTACAGCGTTACTCAAACACCTCTGTCGTCATCATCAGCTTTGAAACACGTACACGCTGCAAAAAAACAAACATCAGATGCAAGATGAAACCAGTTTTTCCCCATAAAAACTGGTAAATGGATCAACCAAGTTTTAAGTGTTTCACATTTGGAGTTTTGTTCAGAAATAGGCGTCAATATTATGAAGCCTGCCAAGCAAAATGATTTGCATATCAACAGAAATCTGGTCACACACACATACAAAAAAAACTAATATCTCACACTTAGAAGA
Organism: Plectropomus leopardus; assembly: GCF_008729295.1. NCBI lineage: Eukaryota > Metazoa > Chordata > Actinopteri > Perciformes > Serranidae > Plectropomus > Plectropomus leopardus. The sequence goes on along the minus strand of NC_056467.1, from coordinate 10,870,754 downwards.
CTAATTTTGATGATCACTGATTTCAAAAAATTAAAAACAAAAACAAACAAGTACTCTCAGTTTTGTGTGTCTGGATATTGATGCGTGGACATGTGTTACTCATGCTGTGGGGACATAAATCTGTTTACACTGTAATTTTTTGGGGACAAATCTCAAGTCTCTATAATGTAAACCATAAAATTATAAGTTTACTTCAATTAATGTCAGGTTTAGTTAAAGGTTATGGGGTTTGGATTAGCCAAATTAGAGTAAGTCTCAAGGAAAAAAATGCAAATCGTTGTACTGTCCTCTGACGTGGAAACAACCATCTGTGTGCGTGTGTGTAAGTGTGTGTGTAGCGTGGATGAATGTAGAGAACTAGACACAGCGTTTGAAGTGAGGCCCTCTTTTTTCCTATAAAAGTTGCTCAGTAGTGCATGAAGACAAAAATGTCCAACCTCCCCACATGTGTGGCCCAGAGAGAGCAGGTGCACTAGAGACTTCCGCCAGCCAAGTCAGCTACTTCCAGTTTATTGACAATATGAACAACCAAGCACAAAGAGACAAGGCCATTGAGTGCCACCCTAAACATACACTGCATTTTGAGCAACCCTGGTTCCTACCCCTGCCAACAGAAATGCAGCCGTCCTCTGTGAGGTGTGTCGGGCCACTTTGAATGCTGAACTTCATGCACCAATAGACTCAAACAAAGAGCAAGGGTCCTGAAAAACATAAATAATAAAGTAGTGGACTGATGGAAAAACTAAGTTCAGCTGGCCTTCTCACTGACCATCAAAGACAGGGTGGAGGAGGGGCTTTAACACACAGGTTATCAGTCCAGATGCACGGCATCAGCAATCAGGTAGGCGGAGCTGCAACCCCGATTCACCTTCAGCCAACAGAAAGAACAGGCAGAGAAGACGTCCCAAAACACTCTGCTTACTTAAACTGCAATAAAATGATAAAATTGTGCAGCTCTGACTTCCAGGTCAAGCAGCAAGGCAGGGAGGATTAGCCACACTCTCCACGCCATCAAACAAACAATGTCTTCTCATAAATAAGTCATTTTGAAAATAACGTGCTAGTAAACATATGAAAGCCGACCCGTATGAGCAGGCCTAAGGTTACCACCAGATAACAGCAGCGAGAAAAAGAGTGAAGCATGAATCCAGATGCAGCATTTGCTGAAATTAAGACAAAGCTGAACGAACTAAAAGCAGACTTAAAGTCTGAGCTCAAGTCGGAAATGAAATCCCTCTGTGGAGGAATGAAAAATTGATTTGAGCAACTGGAAGAAAGTAACAAAGCTGAATGAAACAGTAAAGAAACTGTCTCGCAGACTTGAGGAATCAGAGTGTCGGATAAGCACTTCTAGACCGAGACACATTTAGACTTTACAAACGTTATCAGACCAAATGGATTGCTTAATAGTGAAACGAGTCATTTCACAGTGGTTGTGACACTTACAAAAAATGTATGCACTGATACCATAAAAGTCTGAAGGTGTAATTACACTGTTTGGCCACTACAAAACATCCTGAGAGCCTCGTGGAATGCACACATTTTATTGCTTTAACTCCAACACATTTTCCTACAAATGACGAGGAAAGGGAATAGAGGAAATAGATCAAAGTTTAGCCTCCCTGGGGTCCATCACTCTCTCACATGCACACACCTACACTCACGCACAGTCATATGCTCGCATGTAGATTCCCGTGCAAGCAGCGCAACCCCGAGGGTGATGAAACTATTTATGGTGAAAGTGGGCAGAAAGTGTAAACACATGTCTGGCATCCTTTGAAAAGACAAATATTTCACTCCTTTTCCTCCCTTCATCTCTCTGAGGGATCCCCTCACCTCCACCCTCCACCTCTACCGTATCACATTCTCCTCCATGCCTTTCAGCCGAAGGGGGAACATAAATCACAGGACACGATGGAGATAGGAGTGGAGAAGCACACGCAACCATTTGAGCAAACATCTGTGAAAGGGAGAGACGTTATAGCGGGAGGGAGGAGCTGGGTGTATTTTGTGGAGTGGAATACAATCTCTCCTTAACCGAAGCAAGATCTGACAGAAGAGATGTCACCAGACCCTGAAACAGTTGCACGGCATCTCCAGTGTCCCCTCACAGGTGCTTCTGTCCCCTCTCCTTCTCTGATCAGTTCATTTTACAGCCTTTCAGTTCATTTCTCACCCTGACTCAACGATACTGAGAAGTGACAGAGAGGGTGAGAAAAAGGGAAAGCCAGATGTTCTGTTCTTTTCTATTTCCTCCTCCTGTTCTATTTATCCATTCTTCATGAAGTAGTACAACACATCACAACATAATGTCCACTTCGAAACACAACCACGAGTAAATACAACACTGCCACCCACTCCTGTTTCCACTGTGGTCCTCTTATGAAAAGATAGACGTGTAAAATAGCAGATCTTAATATAAGGGAATACAGGTTAAACATGCACAACACATGCAAAATAAATAATATTAATTGCCTTTAAAAAATCATTTACCAAATATTTAAAAAACACAGTGGTGCACGAGTTCATAAAAATGTATTTTTCCCAGAAAGGAAGTCAAAAGGGATTAACGTTAGCTAAATGACCTCTGGTTGCATAATTGTGATAATCTCGAAAATAGATATTAAAGCTCCAGTGTGTAGGATTTATTGGGCTATATTGGCAGAAATGGAATAAAATAGAATAAGCATGTTTTCTTTAGCATATGATCACCTGAAAATAAGAACTGTTGTATTTTTATTAACTTAAAAGTAGTAGTTTATATCTACACAGGCAGTGGGTCCTCGACTACAGAGTTTTTTCATGTTCCACAGTCATTTTTCTACAGTAGCCCAGAGTGGACAAACATAACGCTAGCTCTAGATAGGGCCATGAGAATTTTTGCATCAGTCAATAGAGATAGTTTTTTTAAACACTGATTTGTTACAAGAAACTGCTTTGTTCTATTTTTCCACTGTCTTTTAAGTGAGATCACAAATTAAGAGACATTAAACTAAAGCCTCAGATGGAAGTTTTAATCTTGTACCATCGAGCAGGGCAGGGAGATAGATGATGAACGTCTTTATGTCAAGACTTTACAAACAACCTAAAGCTCACCATTAAGCCCCTGTCACACCAGAAATGAAAGAAACAGGCTTCACTAGCCTAAAATGCACTAAACACATGGCGTGCTTGACTGAAAGTAGTACAATTTATACAATAAACCGTTTTTGAAAAACACTGCAGAAGTAATTGTGTATATTATGACATTTCACTCATTAGTTCAGCTTCTTTTCAGCTGTAGTTAGAAAACAGTGTTATGGATCGCTCCCTGTCTTTGGAACCTCTCAGAAAGGAAATTGGGAAACCGAAGGTTTTTGAGGAAAAGGAAAAAATCTATAAACTCCCACTTTGAGCCCTCCAACTTAAGAACTCTTGCCACATGTCAGTGATAAAAGATTAATAAATGTTGTTCCTCTTTTAACCATCAGAAGCCAGAGGATGTTGTGTGACCACACGCCTGCTCAGTCACCATTTGTGAATTATTTTTGCAGTGGCTGGGGACTTCCATAATATCCAACACTGGAAAATTACTGAGTTCTGTAACCACTTATTTGCTAGATACCGTTTTAAACACTTTAAGCCTCCTGGACTCGTTTAAATGCACGTCACACACCCCCCTCATTGGATTGTTTTTCATCATTTGAGTTTGTGCAACTGTATGCATTTATGCTCAGAAATCATCTGTTATTTGATGCTTCAGAGATATAAACACAGATAAACAGTACGTGCTGAAAGATTCATGTTGATCTCATGGCCTTGGAAAGCTGATGGTACAATAGTAGCCTATTTTACACTGTATCATTACCACACACACAGAGACACACAGACACACACATGTTGTGGCATGCAGATGTAAGAGATGTAGGCTCCCGGAGCTTAGCTTTGGGCGAGTAAGAGAAGATAACTCAAAAAGAATTTGTCACTATGATAGGTGATCTGTCATATGTGCTCCTTAGGGTACGATCGGAGTGAGCTAAAACATACCAGCACTGCCAGGCACACGGCCCCGGAGGAATCCACTGTGTGCCAGTGTGTGTGTGTGTGTGTGTGTGAGTGTGAGTGTGTGTATGAAAGAGTGTTTGTGTGTTCTGCTTACTCCCTGTCAGCTGTGGCTGGTCAGTGTGTGTGTGTTTGCCCCTGTGGTTATGTCTGTGGTACCACCAAAGCCAAAGTAATCTGGCACTCACTTACACACACAAGAGAGAGAAAGAGAGAAAGAGAGGGAGAGAGAGAGAGAGATCACCAGCCTTGCCTAGCATTGTGTTGGCAGGCCTTTTGGCATCACCCTCCTCCCTCCCTGTCCTCCTCTTTGCCTCCTTCCTGCACCCCTGAAGTGCACGGTTAATCCCTAAGCTCTATCCCCATTTAAAGACAGGGACATCACGCAAACCTGCCTGTCTGAATTGCATTCTAACACACACACGGACACACAAACCCCTGCGCTCGGTCACATGCACATGCTGCTCGCTCCTGCAAGCACAGAGAAAGAAAGAAAACAGCTCAGCGTGGGGTTAAGCACTGCAGTGGCAGCAGCAGCAGGCCAAAATATCTGTCTGTTTTTTCCGTGGTCCTAAAATGTCTCCAGCGGCAGACATGTAACTGGTTTGGAGGACGAGATAAGGAAGACGGGGGGACTTTTGCAGATGCTCCACTAATGGGTTATGCATCTGTAGCTGCGTGGTCACACTCTCATGCACACCATGGACTGTGCAATGTTTGTCAGATGAGGATGTGTATGCGTGGAGGAGGAGCTTTAAATAGCATCTTGAATATGTGTGTGCGCTGGAAGCAGGAGCACTAAAGCAGGCAGAGGCGTAAGGGTCTGTAGGGTGGACAGAAGTTTCATTTGCTTACATTTTTATGGAGATTTTACTTTTTGTTTGGGTTTTGAGTAAGATATTAGTTGCTTATCACTTTAGTCACTAAAACAAAAAAACAGCCAAACCAAACTTTTGCCCATTTCACAACTTACAATAACTATTTTTTTCCGTGACTATAAGCACCACGAGGGCATGACTTCACTCTCCTTGATTGTTTGTAATCTTTCTGATTTAAGACCTGCAGATCAACTGTCACACTCCCGGCCAGTCCCTCAGAAAGTGTCAACTGAATACCGGAGCTGACGTGCACAGACATGTAGATATTGACCTCTAGTGGGCAAAATGAAAATCCAGCATGTACTTGAACTCTGCACCCTGCAGCAGAAACTTCAGTTCAACATTTGCTGTGCTATATGTGCCCTTTTTTTCCTTTTCGCCCCTGCCCTTCAAAAAGTCTGTGCACGCCACTGTGTGGTGGAGCAGTGAAAACGATTCATGGAGAAGTTACACAAAAAAGCAACAGCCCATTGCTGTTTCGTATCGTTTTTCTTTGACTGATATTTACAGGTTATAATAAAACATTTTATTTCCTGATGTAATGTTCATTTTCCAGTTAGAATTCCAGCTTATTGGAGTTTTTGTTGTTTCTGTATGCAACAGTCAGGATGCACGCAGTGTCCTAGACAGCCCCCATCTGAGACCGTGTCTATTGTTATCTTTCCAATTTATTGTATTTTTTAGGCTAATAACAAAAACATTTCTGCTCTCAGTTCTGCACATTACTATGTTGCGCTTTTAAATCTTTTGGAGTTTTCAAATAAAATAACAATAATATATATATATATATATATATATATATATTATTGTTATTTTATTTGATTCTATTCTACGTTAAGGGCCCTCCTTTGTATTTAAATTTGCATTATTTTGCCTTTTTACCAAATATTTTGTTCAGTTGCTGCTCTCTTATTTGCTGCTGTAACAAAACAATTTCCCTCAGGATTAATAAAGTATTTCTTTTCTATTTGATACTCTATTCTAATAAACAAGAAATAATAAGATAATACCATATGTGCAAATTAGCTAATTTTGCCTTCTTGTTTTTGTTCTGCGCCTCTGATGGCTATTACCTTTTCATTTTCTTTCACTCCAGTGCTCCCGTTATACACCCCGCCATTTACATTATGTTCTTATTTGATGTATTGACACAGGTATCATTGTGTTACTTTATATAATAAGCCGTTTACATATACATATGGAACAGGCTGGTGCCCTACGGAAGCCCACAGTGGAAAAAAACAAACACTGGCTCCAGATTAGGCCATTCATGTTTTCGCGTCAGTCTGCAGTTTTCCTGCATGCTTGGCACACAGAAGTTTCAGTTGTGCAACTTCACCACTTGATGCCACAAAATGTTACACAACAGACTTTAACTGAATTAGCTTAAACAACAACTGTACTAACTTTTTTTTTTTGTCTTGTGGGACTACGAAAGATTCACTGTTTTTTATCGAGCCAGATCAAAGCCGAAAGGTTTGCTAATTCTAAGAAAACAAAGATTGAAAAAAAAAAGCATGACAGTATTTAGGATAATTTTCCACAGTACCTCTTCTAAAAATAGCATGTCTTACCTGTGCGACTCTGCCAGCAGGTTGTTGTGATGAGGACGCCATTGTGATCTGCGCTGCGTTCATAGTCCTGTGTGGAAATGGGAAACATTAAGTTTTTGATGCATGGCTGTTAAACTTCACAATCTGACGTATTTTCCTGCTTCTATGTTGATGATTGCAAAGAGTGGTCTAAAACAGATTGTTAAATGTAAATTTGTCCAGAGCATCACTTAATTCACTGCTAATCCGGTGAATACAGTGTATAGAAAGTGTTGAGTCATATTTTTCAAAGTGCCCATATTTCCTGAAGGTAACATAATTGGGGAAGACATTGAGCCTTTTTTGTCAGCTGTCACCGATTTCACTATAATACATCCATGGCTGTCACTGACAATCCCACGTCCCCCACGCCGGATCAGGGCCCAAACTCTGAATATGAAAAAAATACGATCTGAAATTTAAAAGATCTGAAAGTAGAAAAAGGAAAGAAAAAAGATTTGAGTGCGAAAAAATGAAAATATTAAAGCTGCAACTGAAAAAAACGTAAATATGAAATTATATATAATTTGAAATTTAAAATAAAAAAATATCCAAAAGAATAAAAATTATATTCAAATGGAAATGGACCTTTTTCTCATTTTGAAAATGTTTTTGATTTTATTTTTTGGAATTCAAAATCAAAACTTGAACTTTCAGTTTCAAGTTTTATTTTTTCAGTCTTTTTTAAATTTTTATAATGAACAAACCTTTTGGCCTTGATATGGTTCCACAGTTATTATTTGATAAATGTCAGCTGTATTTTGCATAAACTAGTAGGTTCAATTTACTTCTTATTGAAAGGAGCAGGCATTAAGTTGGCAAGAGACTTTGAATTTTACACACCACGTGAAGACCACAAATACATACACATGTACACATGCAAGGAGTGATTTCCAGGCAAGAAAAGGCAGCTTTATTTTTTAGCACATTTCATACAACAGGGCAATTCAAAATGCTTTACAGAGAATTAAAATATATGAACATAACAAAGAATACAGATTTACAGTAGGTAAAATCAATTACAATATGATTTCAAAGAATTAAATAAAAATCACACAAAAGCAAGAGTGCAGACAAGAGGTGCAAAGATAAATAAATAAATACATAAAATAAATAGATAGATAGATAGATAGATAGATAGATAGATAGATAGATAGATAGATAGATAGATAGATATACTTTATTGATCTCAAAACTGAGAATCACACCTGAAACATTTTTTTGCACGTACTAAGGGTTTTTTCCTTAAGTCTAAATTCTTGCTTGTGTTGTACGTCGCTTTGGATAAAAGCGTCTGCTAAATGAAATTGTAGAATTGTAGAATATAAAGGAATACACTTAAAAAAACAAAAAAAAAAAACTAAACTAAAAAAACTAAAAACTAAGAGAATAAATAATAATAACAAAGACTAAATAATAATAAATCATCAATAATAAATCATATAATAAATAAAATCAATAAATACATACATAAAATAAATAAATAAATAAATAAATAAATAAATAAATAAATAAATAAATAAATAAATAAATAGGCATACGTGCAAGGCTGAACAAAAAGAAAAAGTAGGCCTATGTAAATGTCACATATCCCAAAATGTAGAAGTGCAGTGTCTTTATCCTCCTGTGGAGGGCAGCAGTAATGTGAAGCGCCTGAAACAAAGAAGAAGAAGAGAGTCGGTGTATTTCCGGATTTGTGCTGACGCGTCCCTCTTCTGCTCAGACACCGACGTGTCAGTCCTCTTGTGTCCAGAGCCGAGCAGCAGACAGGCCGGTCGACCCGCAGACATGGCTCCTAAAGGCAGCAACAAGCAGCAGTCAGAGGAAGACCTTCTCCTCCAGGACTTCAGCAGAAACCTTTCCGCAAAGTCCACCGCGCTTTTTTACGGAAACGCGCTCATCGTTTCGGCCATCCCCATCTGTGAGTACCAGCTAACTGATGCTAACGAGCTGAGCTAACACTGATCTCACTGGGAGAAATGAGGAAAGTGATTAAAATACGAGCTTGTCGAGAGTACACTCAATGAACGTTAGTAAGAAATACATTTTCAAAATGACTGTAAGGTGCTGAAGTTTTATTATTGTCCTTGCTAACTCTGAGATGATGAGTTAAAGTTACTGTAGGTGTAATAGCACGCTATGATAATAGTAATGAACAGTATAGTCAGTTAGTACTCTTAATTTTTTGTTTTTGAAATGCAAAGTTAAAAAAAAGCACAGGATAAACTTTGAAGCTTTACTCTGCATACATTTAGTTTACTGGAGAAGACTTATAACCTTTGTTAGCATATTGGTTTGACTTCTCTCAAAAATATGGGGAGAAGGCAATGAGCAATGGAAGAAGAAACCAAAACAATTTTTTTGTATAAAATAAAAAAAATAGTTATAGTTAGATAGTTTCTTGCAGTTTGTGGAACATTTCTTATCAAGTTGCACATTGCCTTTTTCCACGTTTTTAGAAGACATCACACCAATTTGCTTGGGATTCACAGTTTTAAATACTCGTGAAAGATGTCTAAAAGCACCACCCGAAAGGTGATGTCGGTCCAGGTTTTTAAGGGAAAAACTGGTCTACATACTTACCGACTTGATCATTTTGCTAATATTGACTGACTCTTTCTTTTTAGGGCTGTTTTGGAGGATCTGGCACATGGACCTTGTCCAGTCTGCAGTCTTGTACGCTGTAATGACTCTGGTCAGCACATACCTGGTGGCCTTTGCCTACAAGAATGTCAAGTTTGTTCTCAAACACAAGTAAGCAGAATAAACACATAACTCTACATTTGTCCCATTTGAAGTTTCTCTGTCCTGTACGTGTACATTAGAAGGATCAGGGTTTTGACAGGATTACTGTCATCCTGCAGGTACAGATAACTCTTTAAAGGGGAAACTTTGAAACAAATAGTCTGGTATGCAAAACCATTGTCAATACTTTAGGTAAACAATTCACCATATGCAACAATGGAAGGGGGGATTTCTCACTGCATAAATCAGTAGTTTATTTTTCTTCCCTTCAGTCGATTTCTGTTTACTGGACGGCATAAGAGTATGCTTTAAAAGCTTGACAAAAACCTTTCACTGACTTCTAATGTTTGCACCTTTTTGTCTTTATCCTGCAGAGTTGCCCAGAAACGTGAGGATGCTGTTTCCAAGGAGGTGACCAGGAAGTTGTCTGAGGCGGACAACCGCAAGATGTCCCGCAAGGAGAAAGACGAGAGGTGAAACATGCACCGTTTTTTAAAGCCGTAGCTCAATGCAGTGTTGTGCAGGATGTTTGCAATTGTAGTTTCTCAATTAGTTTCGACAAATTGTTTTCAGTGTAGCATGTCTAAACATAGATGTGCATGGAGCATAAATGCGTGTTGAGTTCCTCTTTTACAGAGTAAAAGTCTACTGATTGAATGTAAGTAAAGGGCTCTCTGAAGTGCCGCAAAGATACATACTGTACTGTATTGATACATGAAACTTTTTGTGTTTGTCTAGGATCCTATGGAAGAAGAATGAGGTCGCTGACTACGAAGCCACCACTTTCTCTATCTTCTATAACAACACTCTGTTCCTGGTGCTCGTCATCATCTCCTCCTTTTTCTTGCTCAAGAACTTCAACCCCACCGTGTATCCTTTAAACCAAACTGTACTTGTTGTTATCTTGGCTTTACAATACTTTGTCATCAGTCATGAAATGCTCATTTTTATAATAAAGTGGATGCATTTAAAGGGATACTTTGCCACTTTTCAACCAAGTCTGTGTCACTGCGGTGTGGGGAGCATGTACAGATGAACAGTGTTAAGAGCCTCTGAACCCACAGTTTCCAGAGCCTCCCGCCGATCTGCCAGACAAAATGCACTGGATTGAAAAAAAATGAATTGTCACACCACAATTTAAGCCTAATTTCCACAACACAAAAAACCTGTTAACATCTGACGTTTTAATGCAGTGATCAGCATTCAGACTCAGGTCAAAGGATTCTGCAGTAGACACAGGGTTTTTATCGCCTCAAGCTGTGATCGGCATTGATTGGAATACAAACACCGGGTGAAAGTGGTCATTTCAGCTCCTTAGCTGGACAGATGCAATCCTGCCTGTCTGTGACGTTGCACGGACACACAAACAAAACAACCCCCCCACACACATACGCACCAGCTGACAGAAAGGCAGACTTGTGTGCTTGGGCGGTGTGTTCACAGGCAGTGGGAATAAAGCCAATCGCCCATATTGAGCGGGTTTACCCGTGTTGGAAAAACCCAGGTGCAGGCAGGGAGGAGGGTATTAGAGCAGCCACGCTGCTGGCATGAGCAGGCTAGAAGTTCCACTGTTCATCTGCACACACTGCCCACACCATGGTGCCACAGACCTGGCTGAAAACTGGCAAAGGATCCCTTTAACAAGTTGTCAAAATCACTCTGTTGATGCTTGTTTTTGCCTTAACTTCACATTTTCCAGGAACTACATTCTGTCCATCAGTGCCTCCTCAGGACTTATCGCTCTGCTGTCCACGGGCTCTAAGTAAAGGAGAAAGAAAGGGGAGTTAAAAGCTGGAGGGATGGTGGGGTGGGATTTGGTTGGGAGTGGGTTAAAGATGGGTATACACTATTTTGTTTGTCACTTAAGTTTGGGATGGGGTTTAAGGGACCGAAACAGCACATTTCAACTTCATGAAATTCATGATCAAATGTCTGGAGGGTGTTTCTCCAGGTCTGTCTTCTGTTTTTTGTAACAAATAAACAACCAGGAATTTCTGTTCTGTGTTTATTATGTGTGCGTGCGCACTCACACAGGTGTTACTCAGTCTGCATAAACTATAGTTACCTGTTTGAAATATATTCTTACCCTCCCATGAGGTTAACAGAGACAAAAGAGAGACACTGATGCTTCCATTGGCAATGCATTTATTTTTAATCACACTTTCATATAGACTATTTACAGAGAAACCACTGTTTAGGAGAGAAATGATACACTGATGATTTGCATGTCACCATAACAAAAAAAAGGAACCAAATTCAATGTCAGGTCTTTTCCATCCACAAATGTACATGTCGTAGAAAACAACACTGATCTGTAGAATAGATTACTCAATATTTTGATGAGTATCAGTTTTGTTTGGCTTCAGTTGAGAATTTAGCCACAGCTAAACCGTTTCCAGCTTTGATTCATTTTGGCCTTCAGACCTGTTTCCCAGAGTGTGAACTTACCGAAGACGACAGTCAGACAACACTGACATATTTGGACCAGTTTACATTACATTTCACTGGTACCCATAGGAATGCTGGATTGCTTGTAACCAATGCTAGGTAAACTACATTAAAACTGTAGTTTACTAAACTACTAGCTACATTACAATAAAAAGTAGTTAACCCTTTAAAACCTGAGAGAATTAAGTGGATTTCTTTAAAATAATAAATCAATAAATATATATTGAAAGAAGACAATAAGCAACTTAAGAAGAAATTACCCAAAAATTGGCTAGAAAATTGTTCATGACCTTCCAACCATTCATGACCTGAAAAAAAAGTGCTTAAAAATTATAATAATTATGTAATGTAAATTTAAACATCTAATTATGATAATTGTAAGTCTAGTTTTCTGGACATTTTCCCCAGGTTATTGAGAATAATTTACTACTAATCTCTTGTGATTTTTGGAATATTTTCTATGAAGTTGCTTAATGTTTTATCCCCTCATATTTTCAAAAGAAAGGTTTTCAAACTTGTGGAGGTTGTCTGAACACAGCACTAGAAAACTGATGTTGATTCAGCTTTTAAAAGGGTAAAATACATCTTTATTACTCAATTTTTTTAGCTTTTAAAAAAACTATTTTCAAAGAAAGTAGTTTAACTACATCTAAACTACATCACAGGAAATGATCACAGTCTGAATCTGGAATCTTGCTGTGACACAGAAGTACATCTGAACTGACACTCAGTAAAGTGTAGATGTGTTTGACTTCGGGGCAGGACAATCCTCTCCTAGGCAGCCTGAGAATAAATAAATAAATATTTGGGGCTAAACTTGAAAGAAAAATAGAATTTTATGAGCTTTCCACTGTGCCATATTGTTTTGCAAAAAAGCACCCAGGATTTGTAGTTAAACTATTAATTGAACTACATGTAGTTAACTACTCCTCCAACACTGCTCGTTTTCCTGCGTTGAGCTCGCATTTTGGGGAAACAGCTTAAATAAAGGCCAAGAATGAACAAAAACCTTATGACCCAAAGTAGTTAACTTGTGAAAAAGCACCCAGGATTTGTAGTTAAACTATTAATTGAACTACATGTAGTTAACTACTCCTCCAACACTGCTCGTTTTCCTGCGTTGAGCTCGCATTTTGGGGAAACAGCTTAAATAAAGGCCAAGATGGAACAAAGCTGTACACTGTAACAAGCTGTAGGGTCGGGCTGAGTTGTCAATTTGTCAAAGTTACCTTTATACAAACTGTATTTTGGGGGTTTGACTGCTTTGTTTTCAAAGATTTTTGTCCAAATTTGGTAATAGGTAACATACACTGCATTAAGCAATCTAATAATATAATAATCTGCTTACATATTATTGTATTCTCACTTTGTTTGTAGGACAACACCCAAACACCACTTAACAAGTCATAATGAAAGACATCCCTGAATTTTTTCCTGTAGAGGGACTCAAGTCAAGGCACTCTGTTGGGTGGAGAAGTCTCGACACACACCAGCAGGCCTCAGTCCAACCTGGTCACTGCCTCAAACTGAGAGGCAGCTTGTTGACTTGCAACCAAACTGAAAGTACATGTTAGTACACAACACATATTTTGAGTTTGTTCACCAACTACTACTTTAGTATTCGACCACATATTGCCCACGTTTTGATGAGCAGAGTCAGATGGATATATGTGATGTATCTTAAATGAAAAGTGCAGTTAATTGCTGGTCGATTGCATTACAATAATGACTCGGAGGAGGTCATATCACATTTCTTTGTATGAAACATTAAGTCAGTGCGAATCACAGGGACATCTATTCATTATCCAAGTCTGCACTTCTTAAAATAAACTATAAACCAAACACTGCTTAATGTTGCTTTGCTTCTTTTTGCAGAGGTTAACGTACACAGAACTTCCCTTTGATTAAAATCTGGAGAATGTTTGTGCTACAAGTCAACAAATGTACACCAAGGACAAGACAGTGACTCGATTGGAACCTGGCCAACATTTCTGCTGATCTCTGTGATGGCTTGTTTTCCAGATGAAAAAGAACCAGAACAAGGACGCATGAAGGCAACATGAACAATAAGAGCTGAGCCACCTGCTCGGAGATAATGATACAAGGTCAGTGCTTAGATTTAAACAGAGGCTCCCTTTTATAAATAATGCCATTATTAATACAGATTTCCTAATATGACTTCACGATGCAACAACGGAAACTGACTTTTACTCCTTAAAAATATTTATAATACTTATATCAAATATCCTTCAGGAGCCAGCAATGTATTCAGTGAGAACAATGGGATGAGGAGTGAGTCAAACACTGCAGCTGATGCAGTGATTCTGCAGAGGAGAAACAAAATAACTATTTACATCTTATTTATATATTAACCATACAGTACTGTGAAGTCCTCCTATGCATGAGAGGCTTCTTCATGATTTTGCCTATGTTACAAGGTATGCCTTAACAGTGTATGTACATGTAACATCATCATAATTCTCCAAACAATATCTCAAAATGTCAAAATAAATTTCTATCTATTAACTATTCTAGAATAAATACTGTACTATATTGTAATCTTTGCCACATCCCACTTTGCCTTTTGCCTCTTTGTTCCATTAACAAGCAGTTTTCGCAGTTACTGTATCCATGACCAGCTGGGAGGTCAGTCATTCTTCATTACATAGGCTTGGTACAGGCTTAAGTCCTTTTCTGTAATATTCATTTAGGCAATCAGCGATGCAGGTTCAGTTCACAGGCAGAAAAGGAGACAAATGTCTCCATAACGAACGCAAACCGAGAGAAAAGGAGTCCACTTCTTTTGCAAAGTGTTTTTTCTCTCTTCTATAATCTACTGAAGCAGAGCAGCAGTTCCTGAAAAAGACCACACAGGGGCGACATGCTTCCCTCTCTCCCCTAACAAAATCCCAACCCCGCTGACGCTGATGAACCACAATCCTTTGCTTCACAGGCGGTCACGGACAGTTGACTAGCTCGCAGTACTCCCTTCTGTTGTTTCAGTATGTGCTTTGTAGAAAACTATAGAGAGGCACACTATATCAGGAGAAACATGCACCTGTTGGTTAATATACTCTGGATTTGCAGCCTGTAATATCTACTGAATACTATTCTGTGCTCTACTGGATATAGTCTGAATACATTTGGTAGGTAGTTTGAAGCAAATTCAAGCTAATAGGGAACTGGTTTGTTGAGGCCTCATTCATAAAGCTATTTTATTTTGTATTTTCACTGAAAAAGACAGCTCATCCCACGACTTGAGCACATACCTCTGACATAAGAGGTACAAATATTAAGCTCAAGTTGTAATTTTGTTTTCTGCACTGCATAGCAATTGAAAGAAAGCTAACTAACTGACTGAGGTTGTTCATGCAACTAAAGCTTCTTCACATCTGCTTTCCAAAGGTACCTCTAATTTATAAATTGGAGTTGCTTATACTGATGTATTCAGCAATTTTCATGAATAAAATATGTGCTCCGTATGAATTTTGTGCTCAAATTAAATTACTTTTGGGTGGACGTCTGGACATTAGAGAGGAAAGGCTTGAGACCTGAGGGTCTGAGTCATTGGGAGGATGCGGGTAGGAAAAGTGAATAAGTAACAAAACCGTTTCACTCAACAACTACTATCAAGGTGCCCTTGAGCAAGGCACTTTGACTTGAAATCCTCTTGCAGTGCTTTTCATGCTGTACTGCTCAAATCCCAACTGTAAATGTGTGCATGTTTATTGTAGACTATTAGAAGCGGTTCTTGACACCGTAAAGAAGCCAGAATTTTTTATTATTTATTTCTTAACAAGGCCCCTGTATGGAGTTGAACTGAGACATCTACATGGGCACGGGTAAGCTCTGCATAGTTACATTTGAATGGACCAGTGCTGAAAGTGTTAACACCTTGGTTGAGGGACAGTTTTGATTCACTTAGATGGACAAAGTTAGGTTTAAGGCTGCGAAAAGCTGAGTTTGTGAAGCATCTCTTGGCTGAGCTGGACTGGACCTGAGATGAACCTGGTAGAGCTGATCTGAGCACGACAATGCTGGGCTTAGCAAGGCTGTCGGTTCCAGGCTGAAGTGCGCTGGAGCTGAGTGGGGCCCAAGGAGAGAACCATGGACTTAAACATTGAAGGGTGGGTCCATGGTAGCAGTGTGGTTAAGTAGGAAGGTGAGTAGGAAGGCTGACCTCTCTGTAGTGCACCAGCCTGGCCTAAGAGCGGTAGTCTTTCTTACTGTATGGTCTGTTGCCCAGGATGTGGTCGATTTCAGACACCACGTGAGACGTCATCTTAGGAAGGACCTGGGCAGAAGAGACAGAGTGAAACTGGTAAAAAGCCTGGCAGGAAGGAAGTGAGAAATACAGCGAGACACGAGGGAGAGAAAGAGAAACCTTGATGTGTAAAGAGCATGGCTGGATTCTGAGACAATGGGCCCCTGGGCACATAGGAGCAAGACACACAGACTTTGTAGGTGTTCAATCTTCTTTAATGTTTTGTGTCTCTTTGTAGTTATGCATCTTTTTGTGATTTTGTGTCTCTGTGGGTGTTTTGTGTCTGTCTGAGATCATTTAGTGGGTTTCTTTAGTTGTTTTGTGTCTCTTTGCAGTTCATTTGTAGCAGTTTGTGGTTTCTCTGTGTCTCTGCATTTATTTTGAGTTCCTGTCTGGTTGGTACATGTTAATTTGAGTGGCATTTTGCAGGTGAAGGCCAGGGGCCCC
This sequence comes from Plectropomus leopardus, assembly GCF_008729295.1. Lineage (NCBI taxonomy): Eukaryota > Metazoa > Chordata > Actinopteri > Perciformes > Serranidae > Plectropomus > Plectropomus leopardus. The sequence continues at coordinate 10,854,339 of NC_056467.1, read as the reverse complement.
TGACAGTTCGAGTCCCTGAGTCTGTGCCCGGTAGACCCATTCAGTAATACATCCATGATAGAAAGACTTGGATATGAGGAAACTTTTTGATCTAGAAATTAATAAAGCTGGAGGATAGAGGTCATTACCGTATGCGTGTGGGTGTGTGTGTGTGTGTGTGCATGCGCTTCTGCTTGTTCCCACCTGTATGGCTCCGAGGTTCTCAGTGAGCTGTTCAGGGTTGGATGTTCCAAGAAGAACTGAGCTCACGCCTTCATTTCTTAAACACCACGCTGGAGAGAGAGAGAGAGGTTGATGTTCACGCAAAGCCCACTTGATGGCGCACTCCTGCTTATTATTGCCTCATAACAGAGCACAAGTAAAACTGAGCTTTCAGTCTTGTCCTCTATTTGCTCTTCCCAGATGTATATGACAATTTATCATTACATACAAACTTAAGGTTTTTGTTTGTTTTAGTCAATTTACTTCCAATCTTAAACATCACAACACTGCCAGTCATTTTTTTGTTTTGTTTGTATTTACGGCTCAGATATTTTATCGGTGCACAATAATGCAGCTGAATGCACAAACACATTTGAGAAGTCTTTGTGTTCATGTATCGGTGGGAAGCTTGAGGGAAAAATCAAACCCACTTGAAAAAGAATAAGAAAACGCAGACATTGTGCATGTGAAAAAGGATAATGTGAAATCGGTCACGTCTTGCATTATGACAGGTTCCTGTCTGACGGCCCCAAGCAGCTGAGTTTTCAAAGCCCTGCTTCAGGCTGCTTTCACAGTTTTTGCAATAAGAAGGTGAAGTCTTACCCACAGCCAGTTGAGGCAGAGTGCAGCCCAGTTTCTCTGCAATGTGGTTGAGCTCTTTCAGCTTGGCTTGTTGCTTTCTTCCATCCTCACTTACTATTTTCTCCTTCAACCACTGATACGACTGGAGAGAGGAGAGGACAGAGAGTGAGCGAAGGGAAGGAAAGGGTTTGAGACAAAGAAACAGAGGAGAGACAGATCCAAAAGGAGGAAGTAATTATAGTACTTAATGAGAGGAAAAAGGCAACGGGTAAAGAAGTGAAGTAACAGATGAGAGAAAAGTCAAAATCACATGCAGTGTAATTTTAATAAATATTAAAAGCATCAGAGACATAGGCCTAATGTTATTTTTAACTACTGTAGTGGCATTAAATCATAAAAAAAAAGTGTTGACAGTCGTCCAAAGGGATTCTGGCCCCTTTATCTGTGGTTCATAACATGAGATACAGTCATTTATTGGCCACAAGGTCCCTTCAATAATCTCCTTCTTACCAAGACATTTTTGTTTGTAACTTAGAGTAAATCTTGAAACTCATGTTTTAAAAACAGGTGAAGAAATCTGCCAATGCAGTTTGAATAAATCCGTCTTATTTGAATTTAAACTAATTTGTTTGAAGCATTTTTGTTTGTTATTTTTCAGTCCAGCTGGTGCCTGCTTCTTCTCTTGGCTTCTTTCTTTCTTGAAACAATCCTACAGATGCCTGCAGATTTTCCACTTGTTTGTAAGAAAATATGTTTGGGGATTCAATTACGGTAAGATATAACAATTAAAAATGATGTATTAGACAAATAATTAATAACAATTGCTAATTATGTTTCATTCTTCTCTTGTCAAACACTTGACATTTCCATCTCTTCAGACCCCTAAAAATCCTTTAGTGTTAACAGTCTGAGGGAGAAAACTTCTCATTAGTCATGTACAAACCTGCGACATTGGGTCATCAGAGGACAACGCTCCACTTTAGGGGTCAAAAGCCATAAAGGTTGGGAACCACCATTGTAACTGATCAACTTCAGTTAACTTTATAAAAATATATTAAAGCAAACATATTTGGGCTGCATGTTTAAGACGATATGCAAACAGATGTTTTAATGTTTCAAGAACTGCAAATGCAGGTTTTTCAACCTCAGCAGTGTTTGTCTGCAACATGCTTCCTTCTGCACGATGATATGGTTGGTGTTGTTCAGTAGAAATAAAATAGCTCCTAAAAAACTGCTCACAACAATCTGTGGATTATCTTGAGTAACCGGGCCGTGATTTCTGAAAAGAGAAATTGCTGTTGAGCTTTTCAAATGTTTTTATGGCAATTTGAGTTTGTAGCAGCACTACAAACTGAGTGCTCTAGTTCCATGATACTAGAGTGAAGGCAGACATTTCTATGCCCGATATCTCCATCTATCTCAAACTAGATTGATAAATAGCACTAAAGGTAGGAGGAAAAACATGCATTTTCGATTTTGGGGTGAACTGTCCCTTTAACCCAAGTTGGCTGTGACAAGCAGCAGCAGGTGCAGGAGGACCGGAGATAAAAACAACAGCCTGGTCTGATGTGATTGTAGATAAAACTATGAGGTCCATGCCAAAGCATGAACTGTGAAACAAGATGGAGAACATCCAGGAGATATCTAACTGTAACTAGGTTACACAAAGCTGTCTAGTTTAGCACTGATTAAGTCTGTTATGGATCAAAGCCTTTACTTCGAATCATGTGCTCATTCTATTTTGGGAACTGAGCATGTGTTGTACACCAGGAAAACAAACTTATCATCAAGCTGAGTTTGCCTACCTTCATGGAGGCCCTGGAAGATTCAGGAATGCCATTTTCATATTTTCCCGTAATGATGCCGCACGCCAGCGGTGACCACGTCATCGCCCCAACTCCTGTCACCATGGAGACCATCATAGGGAGATAAACAGGAGGAGTTTTATTAAGATGCGTCAAAGGAAGAGGGTGTGAAAAAATGTGCGAGAACAGTGCCAGGAAAGTGAGAACGTATGAGAAGAAGAAAAAAGACGAAATGATTAACTCAAAGGGTTTCAGCGACAGAGAACGATAGAGATTAGTATAATTAATTCCTTGATTTTACTCGTCTATGACAAACAGTGCAAGAATGTTCTCATCATGGGATGTTTGTGCGAAGTTGACAATAAATTTTATCATGAGGCATTGATTGACTAACACACACACACACACACACACGAAGAATACTTGCCTATCTTGTGATAAAGTTCAGGCAGCTGCACTTCTACTTTCTCCCTCTGGAAGAGATGATACTCCGCCTGCTCACACACTGGAGGGATCAGATTAAACTGCCTTGCCACTGAATACGCCTCCTAAAGATAAAAAAAGGAGGACAGAATTAATGAATGGTTGTTATGATGTCGGATCTCACTGCAGCAACAACATCCTCTTATGTGGGGTTTAATGTAACACTGCATTAACACACTTGTTTTCTTTTCTGTGAGGATAAAAGAATAAAAGAAATGATGATGGTCAAGAGCAAAAGTTAGAAGCCATAGATATTGATGGGTTAAACTCAGGGAAAGATGATAGAGAGTATTAATCAGCTTGTGGGAGTGTGGCACAAATTCAAATGCAGGGCTCACAGTAAGTCACCCAATCAATATTCCATATCGCAACTCCCGAAGGCATCATATTCAAACTTTCTTCTCTTGCTTCTTATCTGGATTTCCATGTGTCCTTCAAGAAACACATGCCAAAGGAAACACGTCATTGTGTTGCTTCTTTAAATGCTCCCGACTCTTTCACTTTTATAGTCTGATGCAGTGAAACACGTGTCAGGATGAGAGAGAAGTAAAAGAAAGGAAAATCTATTCAGCATAACACAACGATACTGTCGGTGCCATCACTCAACTTACAAATTACATGTTGCCCTCCTGTGCTGCAACCCATGACATGTGCCTCGAGCCTGCGTGTGCAGCCTTGCATGTAGCTCTGTGTGTGTGTATGTGTGAGTGTGTGCATACTGTACTGCTGCCGTAACACATACACTTATTAGATGTGTTTACCCCCCTTCATTATTGATGCTATCTAAATTACATGGCTTTCATCTTGGCTTGTGTTCTACAAAGATATCTGCTCCTTTGCACCGTAATCAGAGAGAGAGGATGTCAACACAATGCGCTGTGCTCAGAGGGGGAGGGAGAGGGTGAGAAACACACCAGAGAGAAGACAGAATGGGTGTTAGGTCCCTGAATGTCACTTACGGCATGTGATCATTTTATAATGTTCTGCTGTGGCCTCGTACTCCCTGTATGTATTGTATTCATTACTGCAGCCAGAGTTGAAACAGGAGGTAGATTGTTTCTGACAGGAAGAGGAAACACAGACGGAGGAAACCGCTGGGCCTCTGTGGGAACACTTCCCAGAAAAACCTGTTTGTCCTCTCACTTGTATAAAGTCCGACTTTCCATTTTCCTCCCACTTCATCCTTCCTTTCATTACTCTTTTGCAACCATGACTATGCATGAGCGATGTGTTCAAAGAGATGATGATAAGCTGCTAAAATTGGCTTAAATATGTCAAGATATAGGACACAACTAGTGTATCTATAGCTTCTTAAGAGTTTATTCAGTGGATCATTGAATCAATGGTCTTTTTAGAACAAATACAAGGTTTTTATTCAGGTTTCTCTTATTCTAATCAGTGGAATATGAAATTAAATCTGCGAAAGCAGCATGAAACTTTTACAAACTAAAATTACCACCTTGCAGCTGTGTGCCTCTGCAAACCTGTCAAGTTGCACATCCATGTCTATGGATGATTTACACACATCTTCAACCCGGCAGCATAGAAGATCTATGCTATCAGCCAAGTTTCAAGGTGGACACCCAAGATTAATGTCACCAATTCATTATCTGACCAAATGTCTCCCCTTCTGTTCCTGAGATATTACGTTGAATAATGACCAGAAACTTGTTTTTGCAGAACATTATGATGTTACAGTGAAGCTGAAATTTTGTCAACATTTTCTTATGAATTATTAAGTTATGGCCAAAAACATGTTTTGTGAGCTGACAGTGACCTTTGACCACCAGATTCTAATCAGGTCATTTTTGAATCCAAGTGGACATTTGTGCCAAATCTGAGTAAATTTCCTCAAGGCCTTCTTAATATATCCTGTTCACGAGAATCAGACAGAAGCAAGATCACGATGACCTTGACCTTTGGCCATCATTGAGTCGAAGTGGACGTTTGTGCCAAATTTAAATAAAAATCCTTCAAGGCACTCTTGAGATATTGTGCCCACCAGAATAGGACCTTACTTCTCACTAGCTGATGTGAGTTTAAAACTGCAGTACAGTAGCCAATTATATTAATTAATTGAATTTTTTATTGAAGTGAACACTCTGTCTGCTCTTTGTGTTGTTCACAAACTTTGCTTGGCCAGCGCTCAAGAACAACCTTTAATACATAAAGAAGATATTTACCAAGTAAATAAATGACCTACCTGCATATGTTAATTCTTTTTTAATCCAAAAGACAGTTGTCATTAGATAAATAGTCTCCAATACAGAAATAAACCCAAAAGTTCCATTCTGCTTACCATGATTTCCATGGCTGTCCACCGAGAAGTCCCCCAGTACATCGCCATGCCCTGGTTGATCACATAGGTCATGGCCCGAACGATCTCTGCAGAGATATACACATGCCAGCATCGCATCAGTCAGTGGATCAACACAACGAACTGATTGATTCCAGCCTGTTCAGTGATAGTAACAGACAGTAATGACAGGATTTCTTTGAAAAAGCAGCAGCACTTATCCTGAAATGCTCCTCTCAACAGTTTACACTGTTCAGCTGCACACCTTCAGCTGCACTCTAAAAAAAACCAAAACACAGCCGCCCCCCGCTGGATCAACTTTTAGCACATTCAAAATTCATTCAACAAAATGGTTCAGTGTTTTAGGCTATGTTCCCGAGAGTCTGAGGAAACACAGAAACTAATCAGCAATTATATATATAAAAAAGCCCAAACACTTCTCATTGTGTTTCTCTCTTTCTTGAAGCAGTTTTTAAGGATTCATGAAAATTCAATGCATAAATTAAAGCCATAATTCACAGAGTAGAGTACATTTTAAAATTTAATAGACATAATTTAGGCTTACTGAGTGAGAGGAGGCGTAGGACAGACTATTTTGTGTGATCCAAAATTACAATCAATATCACAGTTACTTATTTGAAATATGTCTCTGGGGGGACATCAGTCTCACTCAGGAGATAGAAATATAACCACTTTATTTGGAAGTAACCACAAGAAATCTTCAGAGGAAGTAACCAAATCACAGAGTACTTTAGTGCCTTTCTTTCCTATGTGTTCATTATATCCAGTCCTAACACACTTGTGATTCACATATAATAACAGAAGAAAAAGGTGGCACTGAAAGAAAAAATGACTGAGAAAATGTTTGTTTTCTTCTTTTTTAGATGACGTTAAAGAACTTGAGAAGTAACTTGCCCAGAGGCAGGCAGCATGAATCGACAGCAGCCAAGCCTCATGAAGAGCCAAAGCCAAAGGCAGAGAGAGAAGATGGATGAAACCCAGAAACCCAGAAAATAAACAGTAAAAAATACAAAGGAAAAATAGAAACAATGAGGAGGCAGGCGTTGATGAATGGGTTTGCTGACGCACTCAGGAGTCAAAAAGATCAAGGAAACCAGAGTAAGAAAATTAAGAGCGAAACCTTAGATGAAAGGCCTTTACAAACTGATCAAGTTGAAAAAACAAACTCCTCAGAGACCACCCGACTCCTCGAGTCTCTCTTACCTGCCGATGGCTCATCACCCGTCCCTAACAACTCCAGGGACAAACTAACACGCTCACATACTGAAGCCTCTCTGATCACACTCCAGCCGCTGCATTTTTAATGACGCAATTAGCTCCAACACTGCTGACTGCACGAGCCAACAAAAACTCAGATTAGGACTGTCATTAAGGTTATTCATCGTCGCCCTGCACTCACTCCAATTATACAGCAATCCTTGAATGTGGCAGGACTCTTGTCTTTCACTCTGCATAAATGAATTTTGGCGGGAAGACAGAATATGAAGGTCAAAGGAAACACTGACAGAAAAGAAGAAGGTTGGCAACAGAGAGGAGGAAGAGAAGTTAAAGAATAGATCTACAAGAGCATATAATCAAGAAGACCTAAAAAGACTTGACTTTTTGCTCGCCTTTCAGTTTGGCAAATGATAATTAACAATCTGAAACAAAGATGCCTTACTAAATACCATCCTGTCGAGGGAAATAACAGTATTAAGCAAAGTGAACAATCTCTTTCCTCTTTCTTGTTACTTCTGCCTTCCTCTCCATCCCTCCCTCACGCCCGCCTCCCATCCAACTCCAGCAACACGCTGTGATTGTGCACACTGCACTCCCATTTAAATGCTACTCATCTAAATATCCGGCCAAAATAACAAGAGAGAGGAAGAGGGAGTTCAAAACAAGTTTGAGGAGGGATGAGCAATAGATCTAATAGTTGAAAGAATTAAATAGCAAATGAACAGTGAGTGCAGATGGTGGGAAAAACTACGCTGAGTTTGCAGGACAGCAGAAATCAATAAAGAGGCAAGAGAAAAGTGAAAAATCAAGTTGTGTGTGTGTGAATGCGTTATATGTTTCGCTGCTATATTAAATTATGGAAGTTTTGTTTTCATACTGAAAACATGAACATAAATAATATCAAATATCATATAAAATATCAAAGTTCTGCTTTCAAACTAGCAATCACATGCAAACTGTCACAAGTTACAAAATAAACTCATTACTCAGCTTGTCATTTATATAAATTGTCAGAGGCATATAAGTCTTCAATATTGGGAATATATGGGCTGAGTTATGCATTAAAGTTATCCAGAAAGTCTAATTACATTCATGATAAAACCCCCACTGAAGGATAGTAGGAACTGTGAGCAAAGCAAGAACAGAAGCAAATAACTGATAAACATGTAATGGCCTTATTGGTTAGCTATGAACACTAATTTATAAAGGACTGAGAAAAAAAACTAATTAATTTGCTTTACCAGTAGACCTCAAAAGTACACATTTAATACATGATGACTAATGAGAAGCCAATACACTACTAATATGCATATCAATAAGCAACTTCTTGATAATGAATTATACAGGGCTGCCTGCCTCACTTTAGCTGTACTGAAGAACAGTTTTGGAGGGCTTAGAAATCTGCTTCATTATAACATGAACACAAATAATTCCTCTGGTGAAAAAACAGCATATAGACACTGAGGGGGGAAAATCTAAACAGTGTTTCCAGCAAAGGCATTGTGTTTGGATTCAATATTTTGTTATTTTGGGACTCTAATTTCTTTCCCAAGTACACAGCTGCCCTCCAGCCAGTGAACAACCTATCAACAACCTCTCTTTCTGGTTGCTAAACAAAAACCACATAAATCCTGAAAAGGTTAAAAATGCTGCTTAACATGGTTTCATTGTTATTATAACACATGCACACACCAGACATCCACAGTTTATTTCAATGTCAGAGAACTGGTAAGGCTCAAGTCGCAGCTCAATCAAAATCTGATTCAGAACTGTAAACTCATTCTGCTGCAAAACAGCAAAGGCAGTATCCCAAATCATAAATGCCAAAACAAATAATCACAAACTCAGATGCATAAAACTTGAGTAAAACACTAAGAAGCGTCACTTCCCCTTGCTTGACATTGTTAATGACAATTGATTTGGTTGCCTAGGTGTAAAATTGATTGTTTATTGGCTGACTCACCCTCCATGGGAGTATTGCTGTCCGGGCGGTTTGCAAAAACTACATCCACGTACTCCAACTGCATCCTTTGTAGAGAGCCTTTAAGACCTGAGAGACACAGAGAGACAATGAAAAGTGGCCGTAGTAACTCAATAAACTCACAATAAACTGACTCAATAAAGCACTGTGTAGTAAAAAAAAACCCATTTATTTAAGGCTTTTTTAAAGTAAAATAGTCTTAAGTTGTTTTGATCATCTTGTGCGTGTGTGTTTTCAAGTCTTACCTTCAATAATGTGTTTCCTGGACAGTCCTCTCTCTGTCTCTGCTCTGATGAGACAAATGCAAACCAATGATAAGCTTCACTGTCAATCTTTTTCAGTCAACAATTCACTTTTGGGTGTTGTTCTATGAGCACATTATATCCCACGGACAAGGCTGTAAAAAGACTTAGCTTTTATTTTTGTGCTCTTGTCACCTCCCTCTTGCAAAGTGTCATCTAACAAACAATGTAAATGACTGAACAGACAGCATGAGTGGGTGTATGAACCATTTTATTCTTGTGTATCGTATGTTGCTGTGTTTGTGGCTGTCAGTGCATTAAAATGACTTTAATATTATCTGAACTTTCTGGTACTTCATCAACTTTTAAACATCAGTCATCTAGCTCTCCAAGCAGACTAAAAGTCATCACTTTTTGAGGGGGCATGATATGAGAATGTGCAAATCAGGCTGTTTTATGTAAATGGGTCAGTGCACGTTCAACTGTTCAGCATCATTATGCATCCAAACTCTGGAGGAGAGAGGTGGAGGACCGAATCTTTCCTCACAGGGATGAAGGAGTGCTCAGGACTGGGGAGAATACCTTCATCCTTATCATCAGACCCAGTTGGGACAGTTTCTGCCAAGAAGTGTGAGTGTGAGAGTGTGTGTGTGTGTGTGTGTGTGTGTGTGTGTGTGTTTGTGTGTGTGTTATAAAACAGATTTCTTTATCCTCCCTCTCTCTCCTTTTTTCCACACTCTGCAGAGGAACTGGTTCCTGCGATGGTTATTGGACTGGTGACTGTTTGTGACATCACGTTGCTCAGGTTGTTACAGAGAAAAATTGAGGTGTTGGGAGGAGAAAGTACAACTGTCTTTGAAACAGAGCTACACACAGAACCTGCTGAATGTTAACAAGAGATATATAATATTTTCTCATTACAAGTCATCAAATATCAATGAATTGCACCGGCCTCTCTGCATACCGTAGCAACACAAAGGCCACAGAGCTGAGACACACTGTAACATGTAGTTAATGTTGTGAAATGGCCGCCTTTTTTGGTTTAAAAAAAATGTAATATGATGTAAATACATTGTGTGACTCACATCAGTTGAAACAACCAGCATTATTTTAAAATAACATTGACTTTTGGTTTCACACTGGATATTAGTTGTGGTCTCTTGGCTGAAAGTCCTGTTGTGTTTGACCTATTCATCTCCTTTCCTCCTGCCTTAAGTGGACTTTCTTGCCCTTTACAACATCAGTTGCTCTCAGTGTCAGTGTGTTGCTGGTAAAGGGTTTACATTGGAGTTAGTTGAAAGCCCGGTGGTCTCATAAAGACACTGAAGACTGCCAATATCAAACGCCCTGGGGCATGACAAAGCAGCTGTATTTGATGCTCTGGGAATGAGACTGAGCTAAGATATGAGGGAATTATCGATAAATTTGAGAACTGATTTCCTCTTTTTGTTTTTTCTCCTCTGGACATTGAGGCTTTACATCTTATTTTTCTTTTTTAATGTTTTAGTTAGTGTCTGTATTTGATAACCGCTCTCCTTGCCTAAGTTTTAATGTGATGTTGTATGTATGTACATTTTTTTAGATCACTCTTAAAATACAGATCTTGATCTCTGTCGGTGTGTTTACATGGACATGAATAACTCGTATATGATCAGGTTGTTGGAATATGCTGTTTATGTGTTTGAGCATGTAAACACAATTTTCTTTTTTTAGAAACCTCTATATGCTAGCTGGAGCACTCTAAAAGAAGCTGGATTAGTGTTACCTTACCCTGGTTATTGAGAGCCACAAACTACCTGTGCAGGTGCAACTTCAGCCAAGTGATGTAACACAAACAGCGGAAATTGCGGCACTTATAAAGCAATGAAGAAAATGAGGTTTGTCTTTTGGTAATGAAAGAGGCTGCATGTCTTCATACTTTCTCCCCTATCCGATATGTAATGACAGTGACAGACTGGTGTCAATCAAAGTGAGGACAGAGCTATAAGAGTATCGTAGCTCCTTTAAGGAGTAAAGTTAGGTGAGTAACTCCTATGTAGAGTTCATATGAGGTTGAAAGTGAGGCAGTGGATGCACTCAGAGCAGACAGCTGTCGTGGAGAGAAGAAATAAGCAGTTAATTTGTTTAGTGGGACAATGGCGTGTTTAATATCTTCTGTCACTCCCCCATTATTGGTTTGTTTTTTTTTTAAATACCTGAGCAACTAGACTGCAGTAATCTGTAACTCGGTTATTAGTATTTTTCATGTACACAGGGAACATGAATAACCTGATTTCTTTGTGCTCATGTAAACATCATATCCTGAACAAGGAGCCTTATAAGAAGTTTATTCACGTCCATGTGAAGGCAGTCAGTGAGACTTCCTTATACATTTTCTGTTGACAAACAGACTTGGAAATCAAATTTGAGAGAGTTTCTCACTTACTTTCCTCCCCAGTACAGTTTAGTTGTGATGACCAAGCTGGATCGCCTAAGAAAGATAGAGAAAGTGAGTAATACATAATGCATTTGCTTTGTGTATTCTCTTATTTAGATATACATGGCTCTAAAAATCTATAACTTTCTTTGCTACTACATTTAGTGCCATCATGGATGTGTTTATCAGCACTGATCCTGCACTCTCTGCTCACTTGTTTAGTTAGAACCATAATCAGCTGTTCACATGTCACTGAGGTACATTCAGTCTAAACCGTTGGACTAATGTGTGTGAAAATGCCACCCACATAAGAGATTTTGGTGACACCCTGTCATGACGTGTCTGCTGCTCTGTTAAATCATTAAACCTCTTCACAAATTCTTCAGCATCACAAAAGGTGACCTGGCAAACACGATTTCTGCTGTCATCGGATTAAAGGCTAAAATCAGTACATTATTTTACATTACGTGGCATTTACAGAGTTCGTAATTGAATTTTAAAGTTTCAAACGGCGACTTGAGTCACGTGACAAATTAATTCATGCTGTGTATGTGACAAAATATTAAAATTAATGCAGCACTGGGAACTGTATATTATATTATCCACATTAATTTCCCCTAAAATCTGTAAAAAAAAAACCCCAAAAAACTAAAAATGGATCACCATCCCTTAGTGCCGTCTGCTCTTTCCTCTCTGTAAATTGATGACGACACTCAGAGACGGAAATGTCAGGTTCATCATGTCTTTACCACAACAGCATCAAACCGCCTACTGGTGCAATGTTGTCAGCCCAGTACATGGCACTGAAGGCGAGGACACAGTGTGCGACCGTTGAACCGATTCTGAATATGATTTAGGCATGATTGAAAAAGTTGGGTTTTCTCAAATCTGGGTCAGCAGGTGTTGACAGTGTGCAAGTAAAACCATACAATGTGTGATATGTAAAAAAAATGTAATCTGAAGTCTTCAGATTTTATCACTACCAATTGTTCTCAAAGTGTATGCTACTTCCTGACTGTCATAGATTTAAAAAATCAGCGTAAAAAGGTGTGAACAATCTTTATGAGTGGTTTGTCCAGTTTCTTTGGCTCGTCATCAGGTTTGACCAGTTCATAAACTGAGCAATGATTGCTCAGTGTTCTCAGATTTAAGCCGCTTCATACCGACATATCACAAAGAGGCTCCATCAGATACTTAATATTACTGTAAGTTACTCCCTTTGATGTTACTGTAAGTCTGTCTTCCCTGTGTCCTACAGAGATGATCAATAATTAAAGACTAAAAAAAAGAAAGACTGAGCGTTTTAATAACTCCATAAAGGGAATATTTGAGATTTGTAGAAACTGAAAATGCCTACAGGCAGACTTTTATACAGTAACTGTTTCATGTGGCTGTGATGCAATGCAATGTCTGTTCACGCAAAAATACACAAATTACTGAAAATAAGGAACGTGGTCTGATTCAAAGAAATACAAACACAGTCCTAAGGAGACAGAAATGATATTCCAGATTTCACCATCACTTTAAACTTTTCACTTTAACGTCAAACATGACTGTCTCTTTCACAAACTGACAACACAAATATTTGCATTTTCACTCACCAAAGGAAAAAAAAATCTCTCATTTCCATTCCCTTTGTCCTCATGCCTCACACACACCTCCTTTCGCTGCCTCTTGCATTATGTACACACATTGTTCTCCTCCTTGTTTCTCTCTTACAACAAAAGCAATGAAGCCATCACACATGTTTATGTCATCATTACCTCCAGCATTTCTTCTTGATAATGTTTCCTAGAATGACTTCGGCCCTGCAATGCAACATAAATGAGGTGGTGTCATTAAATTGATAAAATTAATATTCATAAACATTTCCTCCACATCCACAATATCAACCCTGCAATCCATTGCCGAGACATTCCCTGTGCATCAGAAAAATAGAATAGACAGTTAGATGGTACATTCAGAAAGATAAAAAAAAAAAAAACATTTAAAATCACTTGTTCGATCTTATATTGAAAAAAGATTTTTTGGACAAAAATTGTGTTTTATTAAACACATTAACAACATTAATTTGTTAAATTATGAAACAACTTAAGGAAATCACACCTTCAACAGTAGAAAGATCAAACCCTACACTTATGTCTTTTATTCTTTCCACTTTACCAAATCAAATGTACAATCTCTGTGACTCTTCCTATATTTAAACTTGTTGCATGCTGAGACAATAATGCAAATCTTCTCACTCCCTCTGAGAAAGCTAGCACAGGCTGGAAAGGTGCCTTGCAGTATTTTTCCTCACATTTGCATCAGACTTAGACATCAGACAGTTAAAATAAACAATAAATAATAAATATCTGATTCTGCTAATTAGTTCACAGCACAGGCCTTTTTTTTGAGAGCAGTATCACACTCCTTACACAAAAATCAAACACATTCTTATAATTCTGTGGATTGATTTCATGAACACTGATATTTTACATTGTTCTTCATATTCAAACAACATCCAAAGGCTTTAACAAAGAGCCACAATAACACAATAACCAAGACTAATAATTCCACCCTCACATAAAAAGCAGTGATTTCCTTTTGGTCCAACTAAATTTACTCATCCAGTCTCAAATCTATGGCATGTCCGGAGTGGAAACTTTTTCTAAGGTCATGAATAATCGTAAATTGTATGTTTCTCAGACCTGCTGGCTGTGGATCGGTTCGCTAAGTGAGTGGATTAAATTAGACTCTGAAACCTTCCGGCCAAACACAGATGATAAAAAAAAAAAAAAAACTTTCTGAAGCCAGTGGGGCCAGATGTCTGCACCTGATCACAGCTAAACATTATTAGGTTGTTATGAGCTCAACTGAACTGCAAACAAACTGAGAGGTTGGTTCCACACCCACCTGCCGCTTGCGTAGACCTCAGCTGTGTCGAACAGGTTGACTCCACTCTCATAGGCAATAGTCATTAGCTGCTCTGCAACCTGGCAAGAGGTCAGGACACACACACGCCAACACACATCGACATACAGAAAGACAGGACACAGAAAGGTCAGTGTGCTGAAAATCTCTCTTTTTGACACTTGCCAATGGAAAACATATCCTTAAAAGAGGTATAGCATTCTAGCATTTCAATATCCTTAAAATAAATGTTTTCAGAGCCACAGTGTACAAGGTTTACCAAAACCTTTATTTAAAGCCTAAGGTCATCCTTGGAGCATGAGTATTGTTTAGTTGTAAGACAAATATATGCAAGACATTCAAGACGGTGACACATCAGACCGCGCCAACATGGAGGTGCAAGCTCTCAAGTAGTCACACGCATCAAGCTAAGAATCAGAGGACAGAAAGCCAGGCCAAACAACTCTAATAATGCACAATCAGGGATAACCACTGCATCATCAATCAAAAAAATAACCAAAGAAAATTATAAGAATATAGTAACAGGGACTAGCATCCAGTTAGTTCCTGTCTCTGTAAAGGACACTTGTGGTGTCATCTTTGGTGATTTTTTTAGTACCAAGCAGTATTTCAGTCAGCCAGCTCACCTGGAATGGATCTTTTATACAGTATATGTACAGTGTCAATATTTGACTCCTGGGCTCTGACCCTTATTACTTCCTACAGGGATACACCAACTTCAGCACAACAGGGATTGAGCAGTGATTTTAATAACGTCTTTCCTAGAGGAAATTAAGTTTCTCCTAAGTTTTGAGTATGCTTCATCAAAATGCTTGTTAGATGGTCAAATAGTTTTGGACACTCCCTCCTCCCAACCATTCTAATGTACATAGCTTTTCTGCAATTTCTAGATATGATTACTGTCAACCAGTAACAACCAAATGTGCAGACTTACATGCTAGGATACCTGTGTAAAAAAAACAGTGTTTTACATCATTCAAAGTAGACAGCAGTAGAACCACACCCCCTTTTCAGCCCTTTGATCCATGAGTTATACTGTGTATATAAAGTATATCATTTGTGTTTAAACGGTGTTAAAAGTAAACTTGAGATTTTATATTACTCATTCAAGTCAAAAAATCATGTGAAAGATTTACAGCATTTATTCAAGATTTTATTTTATTTTTATTAAAACAGTCCATTGAAGTGGTTGGGGGAACTGAGCATTACTGGGAAATGAACTGGAAGATGCTGTTCTGAGTTGATTTTCTAAATAAACAATCAGCCTATAATGTATCTAGTTGATTATGTACACAGAATATTTATCTCAGGAGGTTTGAAAACAGTTTTCTAGAGATATTAGAGAAATTGAGAATATTTTGAGTAGTGATGACAAATAGGATGATATATATATATATATACACACAGCATGAATTAAAAAATAAAAAAATTCATGCTTATTGTTTGAAAAAGGTCTGTTAAGACTAAGTCTGCTTTCTCATGTTCAAATTCTCCATCCTTTAGAATGGACAGTCAAAATAACACATAATAAAGCATTTTAATCTTGAAAATCTTCTGCTACTGATTTTAAGTGCTTTATAGAAATAGATATCCATTATTAACATGACAATATTTTTTGCGTTTGGAACATATTTGGGTTCTGAACGGGTGACGGGACGTTGTGTAACATTCCAAAACTGACAGTATGACATTTACACCTACTTCTTGCTGGTTTGAACTTCTCTCTCAAATGCTTTTTTTTTCATTCTTTACATAACTATTTCCGCCACTATTTCATGTGAACAACTGAGTGTATTTAAAGAATATTGCAGCTCCCCTCTCTCTATGCTGGCCAGCTTTTCACTTGACTTCGAGTGCAGCCATTCAGAACAGCTATAAACACTTAACAGCGTAACACGTCATATAAACTAATTCTGATCAAGCATAATAACCCTTAGAGCTCTCGGGTGGATGCTGGGGTGGAAGTGGGGCTTATGAAATGCTATATGAACAGCAGTGCAGCAGGCATGGCAGAGCCAGAGTGAGCTGCGCACAAAGGCTCAACAGTAGTGCCCTGTTGCAAAGGAAGTGTCAGTGTATATGCTGCAGTGAGCAGAGTACTGTATGTCCTGTGTGAGTACACTGCAGCAACCCACTCAACTTGCCTGCATGAACTCACATACTCAAACAGAGCTTTTACTGTGAGTCTGTTAGGTACAGACTTTTTTGAGCAAGTGGGATCACAGCGTAATTATCTGTGAAAAAATCATCAGACTCCATGGTATACGTTTGTGTCAACTCATTCCTCTTCAGTTAATAAGAGCTCATGCTTTAAGTGAGTGTGTGGCATATGTGCAAACATTCCTTCATATTTTTGCAGACATGGTGACCATAAATCATCAGACCGAGATCCAATTTCCCTGCGGTGAGTTTTATTACATGGGGACTCTAAGTGAATTTGCCATCATCTCCCTGTGGAGTCATATGTGCGCATCAGTTGAGTTTGTGAGCGGACAGAAGGGTGTGTTTGCACATGTGGTGCTTGTGTGGTTGTCTGTCGCTGTGAATGTATCTGAGAGTGCATGCACGGTCAGACGTGTGTGTGTTGCTGTATCAGTGGTGGCAGACAGCAGAGGTGTTGTTTCTAGAAGAATTAATTAATTAATCAATAAAGAAGAAAGTTCTTCTCTGAGAATCTCTCTCTACCTTCACAGACTGGGCAGTTGTCCAAGCCTATCAGTGATGATAATACAATAACAATAAACTTTATTTAATAAGTGTCTTTAGAGAC
Organism: Plectropomus leopardus; assembly: GCF_008729295.1. Taxonomy (NCBI): domain Eukaryota; kingdom Metazoa; phylum Chordata; class Actinopteri; order Perciformes; family Serranidae; genus Plectropomus; species Plectropomus leopardus. Next base: position 10,837,411 of record NC_056467.1, on the reverse strand, counting down.
CATGCTTTAATAGACACAATTAAGGTCCATAAATAAAATAAGATGAAATGAGATAAAATATATGATTAGAATTTAGATCAATACAATTAAACAAAGGCAAATGATGAGATAAAAAAAATAAAACATAGACATAATAAGGGGCATCTATTGGTGAGGATTACAGATTGCAGCCAGCTGAAACTTCTCCTGTGTGCCAATCATGAACTCACTGTTAGGATTGCGTCAGCGTTCATTGTTTAGTAGGTTTTTACCAAGAGCTGAATTACACACAAAGGTCTTTCCCTCTTCAAAACAAATGGATCCAGTGATTAAAACCGGCAAAAACACTGAATAAAACAGTTTCACATTTAAAAAAAAAAAAAAATCTTTTTTCTGATGCCACAGAGGGCCTGCTAAGTGTAATGACCAACATAAAATTAAGAATGGCCCAAGAGTTAATGTCTGGTTTGTCAGTAAAAAGTCTCAGGGAGGACGGTGCACATTTTGTCTCTTTCCAACTGTATATTTTTTTTACTCTGATGGTGATCTTTCCATAACCTTAAAGATACACTATGTAGGATTTTCCCTAATTAAAAAAACAAGAACAATGTATAAACTCGTGTAAAAGTAATCCCTCTGAACTCATGACCTGTGAAAAGTGTGTATTGGTGTATTTTTCTGCAGAGATTCTGCACTTTGCCTATATTTTTGTATAATTTTCTGCATTTGGGACGTTTATCAGTGTGTTACCTCACAGAGCTCAGGTGAGGTCGGGGCTTTGGCCAGACTGTAAGCAGCACACAGTCCAAAAGAAACAGCACTAAAGAAAAGATGCAAATATAATTCGGCAAAATGCCAAACAACAGTAAATCTTGGTTGGCTTTTGCTTTCACTTTCTTTGGTGAGTTTTTTATAAACAGAAACTTAAATTCCTGGCTAGAAAAGAGGAATTTCTTATTTATTGCACTTACAAATTAGCAGTGTTGTGGTTGATGGTGAGGACGTGGGAGCCTCAAGGAGCCTAGCTGCTGCCTGTTCCAGTGAAAGGAAACTAATGATAATAACATTTTCTGCGTACTATAACCAGTACTATCGGCAGAATATTTCAGAATTCATTCATATTCACAAAGAGTATCATTATAAGACTGCTTTCAGAGAAGGTTGAATTGACAGTGATGCAGGAAACTAAAGAACAGAGAGAACGGTGGCCGCATTTAAAAATGACTCATTCAGCCTCTGAGTCCTGACCGCCATTAAGGCAAACGGAGGAAAAGACAGAGCTGGATAATGAAGAGGTTAAAGAAAGCAGGGGTCAGTAAAGGAGAGAAAGACTTGGGAAAGAGGGATGACAGAAAGTGAACAGCATGTTCTTTCTCTAACTGGTCTGTGCTGAGTGCACATTATAGGAAACAATCTCTGTCACACACTGTCGGGGGCACTGGAGGGTGATTTTCAATAAAGTGGATGTAGGGTGAGAGGTAAGAGATTTTTTTGCAGAGGTAAGAAAATGGATGGGGGGTGAAGAAAAGTTGGATGTGGACGGAAAAAGTGAGCAAGTGCTGAATGGACAAGTCATGTAGAGAGAATTTAAGGATAAACACAGTGGGTAACAAAGTTTTTGCAGGTAAGGTGAGGAACAAAGACAGACGAGCAGATAGCCACAGACCGAGCCGAGAGAAGGGTGAGTCCGATTTTAAAGGGTGACTGTTTGGCCTCTCCTGACTGCTCATTCATAATGTGTCTCGGAAGATACTAAAAAGTCAATCACTGTCATGGAGTGCTAAGAGTGACATTCACAAGGTCAGGAAGTTTTTGTTGATGATGAAGCATCACAGCTTACACATATTCCTGACTTCTGGCCAATTTGGATGAACTGAATGTGACTAATGGCCTTCGAATGGTGCAGTCATTTTTGTAAGGGGAGGACAAACTGCAGAGACAATCTGTCTGTAGCACACAAACATGTACTCATGCACTTCTAACCTTACCTTCAGAAAAATACTGAGTCACTGTTAAGTTGCAGAAATACATGGGTGGCTGTGCTTCAGGCTTCTGTCTTTGTTTTGTTTTTTTCTCTCTGGGGCACAAAAGGTGCAGGAGATATTTGATTTCCATAGAAGAGATGTGATGAGAAAAAAACGATTTCTCTCTCACAGCCCCAGAATCAAGGCCTCCCACATACTACCCACACAGCCTTGAGATGGTTTTATGGCTGCGCTGCCTCCTCCCCTCCACACTCCCTACATCAAAGTTTAAATCGACAAGACACACTTTCTTCAAATTCACTTTATGGTTCATGGATCCACTTTTGGCCTTTTTGAGTGAGTAAGCAATGTTAACTTGCGGCCCACCATCACTCCTGTGAGCTCTCTGTCTGGGAATGTTTTGCCTGCTGCCCAGACAAGACTGCAGTAAAACAAACTTAGTAACAATTTGATGAGACAAATTTTATTACGGGCTTAGTAGCTGTTACTTCTTGTAAAGGGCATATATACTTTATGCAATGCAGTAAATACTGTATATAAATCTTTAAATAAGCTTATTATTAAGTGAGAAACTCATGAGCCATCTTTAGTGACCTGCTGACTTTCTAATAAGTTAACAATTCTGCAGTTTTACATATAAAAGGAATATATTTTATCTTATTATATGGTCCCACTTGGTCCTTGTTACGACTTCTATATGTGAATGAGCTTTTAAATTGTAATGTGGGAAAAACATGAACTTTACCAAGTATGGCAAAACAGTTTTAATCTTTATATTGAAAAGTGATTTTGTCCAAGACTTATTGCTGTACCAGTGCATTGCACTGGAAAAAATATTGCTTCACCTAGGGTTAAAGCAACAATTGGTAACTTTTAGGGCAATAACTTTGATATATGAAACTGGCACAAAGTACATGAGTCAGATAGTCTGTGAAAAAAAAAATCATGCCCCTTCTCTTCCTACAGCTTTTAATGGCATTTGCTAGAATCACTTTGCAAAACCCAGAAACAATTGATCAGAGGCGACAAGTCTCAAATGCAGCAATCAATCAATTATGTCCGTGTTTGTGTGCGGTCAAACTGTCAATTTAGGCAAGGCTGATCAAATTTTAATCAAGATTTTGTCATCGTATTGCCTATATTTTTACCTCAAATGTTTTCAGAAACATATTTTAGTGAACTGTTTAGCTGCAAACCGACGCGGACATTAGGTAATGTTAAATGGTTCTTAACAGGTTTAATGAAAGGGTCAACCCTCTCTCTGGTGTGTGCATGATAGCCGTTGCTACTGTGTTATCTCATGTTGATCGGGCAGAGACAGAAGAAGGAGAGTGACTCGCAGAGATGACCCTTCAGCCCTGCCTAAAACAGCAGCACCAGCTGGATGCCCCCCCTCACACTCACATTTCCATCACAAATAGGTTGTAATTCTCTGGGAAACACAATGCTCATAATAATAGGCTCTGAATACAACAGAGACAGCATTGCAAATTTTATTTTATTTTATTTTTAAGGAAAGCTGCTGTAAAATCAGATATTTCAGGCTACAAAAAACAACTTGCTAAATCCTGGAGGGACTGACTAAGGAAAAAGATGAGACTTTTATACAGAGTTTGCATGTATTTGTGTAAGTCCGAGTTGGAGCCTGTGCACAATTAAGTGCATATTTGTGCAGCACTGACACAGATTTCATGAACAAAGTGTGTTTGTGTGCCAGAGTTGTTGTGCATTTCTTAACCAGGACAGGGACACTGAACTCTGCTGAGGACATGTAGTATATTTAGAGCACTTCTGATAACAATGACATTGAACAAGGGGCAATCAGGACAGCAGAGGACTTTTTAAGCTAACAGCGTTGTATGTGATGTTTGTACCGTGGCTGTTGTGTGGTTGCTCCACTGAATCCACAGAGACCTTCTGTCTGCACAACTGGCTTCTTTTTTGGCTGTTTTCTATGGTTATAATGCATTGTCGTGTGTCTTTACTGAGAACATAAACATTTTATCTTCAGAACTGAGTCAAAACATAAAATTAAAAACAGATTTTATCTGAGCCAACCAGCCATTCCCAGCTGAGTACGGACCTCAGCTGTTGAAGCCTGGTGGACTGTGTCTGAGTGATGCCAGGGACGCTGAACTGGGGACATACACAATAATGGAGAGAAGTGGGGCGCTAGGCTTTGAGTGTGCCATGTGAGTCGATGGCACTAAGCCTTAAAGTAAGAAAAATAATACTGTTACATAAGCTTACTGTGTCCCCTGTGGTGAGCTTTGTCCTCTCCCCCCTAAGTGTCACACTAAATGTGTGCGTATGCCTGTGCATCTGTGTGTGTGATGACCAAGGCCAAGACCCCAGCAGCAACATCAGAGCATGTTAGAGCTCATCAGCATGAGCGTAAAGGAGATATACAAACTCATGATGTTTTGACCTTCAGTATGACATTTTTCTGTCCTATGTATCATAACATTTGAGTCTGTCCCAATGATCTGATTCATTACACCTAAGTCCTTGTGAGGGTCGTCTTGTTCTAGACAATTTTAAAAATCCTTCATTATAACATGAGCAATTAAAACCTAAGCTTTAGGCTAATTGAGCCTGTAGATATTAAAAGTTTCATAGCCAGCCAATGGTTTGATCAAGGTTAACTGTGACAATAGCCTTGTGTATATTTCATAAAAACAAGAGTGTGAGACACAGGACTGAAAAACATGGTTAAAATGCTGAGGGAATCCCATCCTTATTGATTTTATGCAGGTCAAGTCAACCTAAGCTTCACAGCTTGCATACAAATTATAAAAGAGGCACAAAATATGACAGGCTACGGTTGGACACTGCTCCCAAAATATTCAGCCAACTTTTTTGGGCCTGCAGGCTCCATTTTCAAAGGTCACTTAGTTTTTAATTTAGCAACTTTTTTGGCATTGGCTATCACTTATTCATCAGTGTTTGAACATATGACATGTTATGACATATGGTCAACTGGTATTTGACGGGAAACTTAGACAGCTTTGTATCATATCAATGTGGGTAGTATATGCAAATAAACTATAGTAAACTTCGATTTTTGCTAGCTTTTCGGCTGTTGCTGAAACTATAGATTTTACTTCCGCCACCAAAAACACAAAGAGTATCGTGAGAGAGACCCGCCCCTCTCTCTCTCTTTCTCTCAAATGCAAACCTACTTACACATCGCGTCACTGCATTGTCTATTTTTCGCCTTAAATTTTTCAGAAATATACTTCAGTGCATTGTTTGACTGTAATAGGAAAAGCTATGAACAGGAAGTGGGCATCACACTTATTCATGTATTTCAAAAATGAAGTCTGAAAAAGCCAAGATCAACCAGTAAAATTAAGCAGTGCTGATTGAATACGAACCAAGATTCTGTTACTGTGTTGCCTATTTTAACCTAAAATGTTTTAAGAAATGCATTTTAGCTCACTGTTTAACTGTGGCTCCAGATTTTTTGTTACCAGCTGGCCACCACATTGGGAAATCAGCCAAGCTTGCATTACATCACCTGCCAGTGGGAGCGTTGGTTCAGTGCGGGGCAGCGCATTCTGGTAGGTTTTCTATCTCTTAAGAAAAAGCAAATGCCACAGCCCATTTTTGTTTTCTTTGGTCATATAGCAATTTTATTTGCGTCTCTCTACTGCATGCAGTTTTATGAAAGACCATCTTTCCAGCAGTAAAACACTATTTATGGCAGCATCAGAGGAAGCTCATCTTATGTCTCAAATGATCCCTGTGAGTTATATAGGTTACAACTATTCTTGTATGTTTAAACTTTGTCAGTATCACTGTTCATTATCAATGGTTTATTACACATCAAACATCTACCAAAGTGTTTTCAGCAAAGAACACTAAGTGATATGACATAAGGCACACATGTTTGTATACAAGACATTCAATACCCATCACTGCTGCATATACAGTACAACAAAATCAATCAATCAGTGAATAAGTAGGGTTCATTAAGATTAAATGATCATAAAAGACAAAGGAAAAATGTTTCCTACCTCGTCTGTTATCTGTCCCCCAAATGTCACCCATGTTCCTGCAGGAAAAAGACAGACATTTCACTATTAGAAAACAACTATCGGGGCATCCGGTGGCTTAGTGGATAAAGCAGGCGCCCCATGAATAATGGCACTGTCCTTGCCACAGTAGCCACGGGTTCGAGTCCAGCTCGTGGCCCTTTGCTGCATGTCATCCCCCCTCTCTCCCCCTTTCACACTGTTGATCTGTCCTATCTAATAAAGGAAAAATAATCTCTGGACCGTGTCACCAATCAAAGGAGGCTGTCAAGTTCCCAAGAGAAAAATCTGTCCTGCTGTTCAAGACTGAAGGATCACCCTTAGTGAGCACCTGTGAGCACTCTCTGTCTTTACTGGTGATTGTTTGTGTTTGTGACCGTCAAGCTTATTTGGGAGACCTTGAGTCCCCCTTATGTCTGTGTGTGTGTGTGTGTAATGAGTGTGCATGTGTGTACATCAGACTACATGCTCCTGATTGCCTCGCAAACAATGCTGATAAGCCAGACAAAAGGCTAAGCCACCCCAACCAGAGGGGACACTAAATCCTCTGCACACTCCCACTCTGAATTATGTAGCTTTGTTGTGGCAGAAAAAAGCATTTCCCATTCAGATTATGTCGAAACAGTTTTAGCTGTCAAAAAGTGTCCCAGATGTACAGAGAGAGCGAGAGGGAGGAACACCTTTTTATATCAGAAAAATGTCTGGTACTAATGTGGCTTATGTGTGTCTGGGGAGTTGTAAGAAGATCTGGGCTGACTGTCAAGATATGAGGAGGCAGTGTCGCAGTGTGTTTGAAATTTGGAGGGGGTAGACCAAATTTAACCATTTAAAAATGTATGATATTGCTACATATTGATGTATTAGATTTTATGAACTGTTCATGTTAATGTATATGAAGTATATCTGGTTTGTCAGGTTAAAATTTGACCTTTTTTGACCCAACGTCGATCCAAGTAGGATCAAAATGTCTTCATTTCAATTGTGTGGTTTGATTGATTGATCGATTAAATTTATTGTTGTGTCATGTATCCCTAAAGAAATACATAATAATTCAATTGAGCAAATGTTCTGTTAAACTAATATTCAATTCAGCATACTGAAAAAACATTTACTTTGCATTGTTGGGGATCCTTGGTTGGCAATAAGAGTAGCTCAGATTATTATGGGGTGAATTCAAATGTAACAGATTTGTCAGATAAACATTCATTCAATCAACTCTTTTCAAAAACAATAATAGCTTTCAAGATTGATAATGCTGTTTGCACCTACTGAGACCTTTACCCTACTATACCCTACCCGTGTTATGTAACTTACAAATAGTAATAACAGACAATTTATGGCTATTTTTTAGGTGGAAGGGGTTAAAATGAGCCATCCTCGATAGTTGTTGTGTCTGGGTTTCAAAATGATGAAGACAGTTGGGAACATTGATAAAAAATATAATGTATGCTCTACAGGATGATTATTTTCCTTTGGCAACTATCATGTGACACAGATTTTTAGACATTCTATTATCCGAAGTAGTTTGTGTTATATAGCTAATATAAAAGGTATAAAAATCTCCATGGGGGGGGGGCATGTCCCCAGACACCCCAAGTGTTTGGGCTGAGCCCCTAATGTACAATGTGTTACTCCGCCCCTGTACTGCAATATCTTATTGGTACTCAATGACATGAAGATGACATAAAGACCAGCACTGATACTGGTTGCTAATATTGGCCTAACGAGCGCCGTATCTGATCTTTATCTCATTAAAGTTTAAAGGGAAAACTCTGGACATTAGCACTACTTTAGTACTCAACACGTAGAAGCTGCTGCGGCCTTTAACCTTCCTTCTAAGAGGTTTTACTTAGAATATTGATGAGGAGAACAATGCAACCCCTCCAGCTAATTAAATATTCTCCTTTTTGGATATTTATTAATTCCCTTCAGGCCTTAATACTGCTTTCTGTTTTATCTCCCTGTTGAATCCTCTCACTCACCCTGTGCCCCAGTGCCCACAATTTCACACCAAATGAATAGAAAATCTTTCCTCTGACTCTGCTGACCCCCACTGCTCAGCTTTCTGAAAACAACTGCTGCACCTCAGAGACGGCCGACAATGAAATGGCACTCAACCATCTGCTCATTTCAACAGAGAGGAGCTCATTACGCCATACACCGCAATACCATGAGCTCCACTGAGGTTTAACTTACAGATGACACCCTGCGGATAAATTGGATCTGTTGGTGCATAATGATATTAATTTCACCTAATAAGGAGCAGAAATCTGTCGTTCTCAACATGCGCAATCAGCAGGATCATAATCGTTGTTTCAGCACAGGTCGGTGGGTGAAAAAACGCTAATCGCTGGTAGGGAGATTTGAGATTTTTTGGAAATTGTTAAAACCTTTAACCACGGCAACATCATGAAGCCCCAACTGCACCTACACTCCAATCATTACATACTGCCCTTATTATACAGCATGTGCATAATGTGTGTGTGTTATTTCTCACACACATATGCAGAGTTTGTGTGCGTATGTCGTTTGTGTGTTCATCAGCCCTTTACACTCTCTCCAGTAGGTGAAACTGTAATCTCAGCGGGCATCCCAGTTGCAGCTCTGAGCTTTGTTTCTGAGCGGGGGGCTCAGCATGGGATGAACTTCCCACAGAGCTCTAATGTCAAGGTCACTGTGCTTACAGATTCGACTGATTTTTTAAACAGAAAAATCAGTCGAATTTGTAAGAGCAGTGGCAATCAGCTGCTTTTTTTACTGGCAGCTGCAAATGGAAAGTGCCGGAAGTGGGACTTGATGTTGCTATGCAACAGTAATATATATCTGATAACCCTGCAGCACTTTCTGCTAAATCTAAAGGGTTCAAGTCAACAGGAGAGCTCCAACTAACTCATGACAAAGTATCTATTGAGTGTGTAAACTTGGCATGCTAAATGCTACAAAGGTATATCAGGAAATTCAAATCTGACATCTGTTCTCTGTCTTCAATCTTTTCCTGACAGCAACTTATTCTTCTTTCATTTTTTTCCCATTATGGAGATTTTTCTGCCCTGTATCCACACATGTCAAGCACTTCAATTACGGGTTCAACAGAAGCAAGACAACCGTACATGAGCCCAACTGCACAAGGCAGAAAAGTCAAAGAGAAGAAGTGAAAGAGACAAAAAACATGGTGAATAGGGAGTGAGAGAATGTTGAGATAGAGTTGTAGATCTGGCAAGAGTTGTAATTTATGACTTTTTTTTTAGCTTTGTGTGAATCCTTTTAACCTGATTCTTCAGTCTTGAATCCAGCCTGTGTGCCTGGCAGCGCCATAGATGGCACACATTTAGATGAAACATTTCTCTCTGGTGTCTCAGTTTAACTGACCTCCTAACTCTTTTTCAGCATTTTTCAGCTCGTCTGCCTACAGATAGAAAGGCTGAGTCATACTTTTTTTGTTGGATTAATTTTCAGCTCCAATAAAAAGGTGCAGTATATCTGTGAGCTGCTTGTGCCTGCAAAGTGTAGGTTTATTAAGGTGAGAGACACAAAAAGGCAAATTATAGCTGGACTTGGCTTATATATGGAAACTATATCTGCATCATCTTCAAACAGATACATTTTTGTACTATTCAAGGAGCTAATTATTAATAAATTATAATAATGAATTCATCATAATTATATATAATAATTACTTTTTCTTGGCAGTCTTGCTTTGTAGCTGACAGCAGTTGTGGAACAAAGTCATTGTTTTGAAAGTCAGAGTGAGTCTTTGCGCTCACGTCGCAAGTCAATTCCCAATGTGAGACAGGCGAGCCAAGTCCCAAGCCCCAAACTTTGAGATTCAGATTCTGAAAAACTGATTATATCATCTACCCAAAATGTAATAACATTTTAACGACAAAAATCAAATGTTTTCTAAAATTTGCAGATTGCGGGAAATTGTTGCGTCTCCACCTGTTATTTTATGATTCACGTATTTTGCATACTAATTTTTTTCTTTTTGTTGACCTCCCAGTAGTTTTTGTACTCAAACAAAATCAGTAGTCATTTAAGTAGGAATTAAGTGTGTCAACTTGCTGGGAATCAATAATGTTAATGCAAGTGATTCAGGAAATGAAGGGAAATTTATTGATTTTTGACACACTTTTAAAAAGAGGCGGTATTTTCAACTCAAAAGGCTCAAATCAAAGTCCAAATTGAGTGGCATGTCTTTTTGATTTTGTCAACTCTAAAGTCGACACATTTCAGACTCTATTCTGACTCAAGTTCAAGTCATGGGACGAAAGGTCACCAGCTGACAAAAAACCAAGGAGATTTTGTTTATGCAGTAAGTGTCCTAAACACTAGAGAACCAGGATGCCCAATTATTATTAAATTCAAGTATCTAAAATGTGTTTTGTTGCACAGAAAGCCACACAAATCTCTTTTCAGGGAATAAGGTCATAATGTTTTGTAACAGGCCTCTTTCCTTTTTGAAAGGATCACAGCAAACAGGTTCTGCCAGTGTTTGAATCCAACCTTAAAGATCCTGCAGGGCCCCTTATATATTTCTGTAGCGCATATACACACAAACACAAAGAAAACACACACGCCATCCTTTGCACCTATTTTCAGTTCTGTTGCATGCCCTTGTCTCCTGTGCTGCCTCTTCAAGTTCTATTGATTTCTTCTAAACAATTCCACTTGAATCGCCTTCGTCTATACTGTTATATCTGCTCCTGTTTCTGTCCTGTCTACTCTTTCCGCTGCAACCTACCTGGGTTAAGTTTACAATGCAACACAGCACAAAAATAATATGTTTCTGTTTTTTTTTTCCACCAGGTTGATAAAATAGCAGAAAGAATGCATCTACTGATTCACATATGATCAAAAGTTTCATCAATTTCTCTCTGACAAAGTGTCAACACAAACTGAAAATAATAAGCTTTAGTACTTGTTGCAAGGCTTTTGCATTTAGTTGCATCATATTTTATAGTATAATGTTGTGTCCACATGCTGCAGCATTCAACTGATGATCAACTGCAATCAGCTGGACTGGTAAAATCAAATGTGTTTTGTGATTTCAGCAACACGGAGAATAACTCAGAATCTGACGCAACATTGATGTTCGGAGACAACTTTCTACTTCAGCAGCAGAGGAGAGGGAAGTATCTACAGAGATGAACATTACAATAAACTTAGATTTTTACTGTGAAAAAGACAAAAGTAATGAGAGAGCGGCACATGGCTAATGTCTCTCCTTAGTGCTGCAGGGATATGTAATGGTATGACGATGCTGAGACACACAGCTGTAGATTTTAATAGACATTAAAGTGCAATAAAAAGTAGGAGACAGATTTGAGGAAAGCAAGTCCTGCAGAAGAAAAGAGGGCATATACTGTAGTACATGTTGGTCCGCTCTGTATCTCTCCTGCCAAAGTACCACAGTGACAACACACTGAGGTCCATCCTTTTGCTGCCTTTTCTACACTGCAGGATTTTCTGGGAGAAGCATTTTAAGAATTCATCAGTCAATAGTGCCGCAGCAGTGCAGCAGGCATCCAGGAGCAAATATGGACCTGGACAGTGTGTGGCGTGTGTGTGCCAAATGTTTAAGGTTCACAGAGGATACATGGTGGTTCAGATTATGCTGATTGCAAACTTTTTTTTTTGTTTTGTAAGCCAATTAAAATGGGTTTGCACATGCAAACGCTCACAAACACTCCATCTTTGCATTTTTCTCCACCAATTAGCAGCATTGGAACCACTGTGTGTGTGTGTGTGTGTGTGTGTGTGTGTGTGTGTGTGTGTGTGTGTGTGTGACAGCACAGTGAAGCCACTGCAGATCTATCAGTGAATGGAGAGATAGTGAATTATCTGCAGCAGTGGACTGCCTGTGCTGAGAGGTCACGCTGACTTCACTAATCACTTCACTTATCAATTAATCCACCGTCCCAACCTCTCTCCCAGAATAACACGTTTTTTATTAACTCAATTCAGTTACAATTAACTGGTGAAAGGTTATTTGTCGGAGAAAGAGAATGTTGTTACATATTATGTGACAATTTCAGCTGTATGTAAATTTCACTGATTAAATTGTGTTCTGCTTCAGTTCAAAATTAGTCTTTTTTTATTGTTAGCGAAGTACAAATAACTGATATTGAAAGGACTCTATTACGCTAATAAAAAAAAAAAAAAAGATTGAATTTTAATAGGAATAATTTCAGAGTGAGTATGTGAAAGGTTTTCCAATCAGGACTGCTGCCAGGAAAAGGAGAGAGCAGTACTCATAGTACAGTATTGCTTTGTTATTATGCAAGGCTGGTTTATAACAAATAAAGTTTGTTTTTTGATAACACATGAAAATTCAATCTACCTACCTACCACCCTACCTATCTATTTTATTTTGCCTGCTGTATGACAGACTGTGTGTGTGTGTGTGTGTGTGTGTGTGTCTGTGTGTGTGTGTGTTTGTGTGTGAGTGTGTGTTAACGCCCTTTTGATCTTGCCTGAGTGCAGAGCTAACCTCTATCCAACCATTTTAACCAAATAACAGGCCGCTTGTACCCGCAGCTGGGTCCTGGGAGAAAAATTACCCACAGGGACAGAGGAAGCCAAGAGGTAAGGAGAGTGAGGGAGAGATGTTCAGGAGGAAAGGTGAGTGTAAGAGTGAACGAAGGAAACAAAAAGAAGGCATTTATTTATGTTGTTTCAGTTTCCGTTATCACCTGTGTAAATCGCTGAATGTTCATTCTTCCTTTTCCCGTCCTGACACACAAAGATTTGAGAAGGAGAACAGGGAAGGACAGAGTAAGAGGTGGAGACTGTCAGGACAGAGGCAACACTGCCAAGGCAGGAGTCACATCTTTCCTCCTAATTTTCCCTGTTCACATCTCATCACCGCTCCCTCCGTCCTGCACTCTGTCCCTGGTATAATGACGGTGTGTGTGGAATACTAATTCACCTGCCTGTTCAGATCCTCTCTGACATTAGCACACAGCAAAAGAACCCAACACAAAGACTGAGCATCAGTAAGAAAACCTTTCTTTAAATTCTCCTCAAAATCTTGAATTAATACTGCCATTAACCCCTCAGCTACACACATTAAATGTGTGTATATGGGTTTTAAATATGTGAGTTACATATGGTTGGGAATGTGATTTTATTTCACTCTGTTAAAACAAGTGTGAATAAACAGAGGCAATGAGAAAATGATCTGGTATACTGAACACTAAAAAGAAACAAAGATCTTGCCCTCAAACTAATAAAATAAATTTTAAAGTAACATCAGGACGTGGATCGCAGGGAAACGCAAAAATATGCATGTGATCATTTCAAGCACAACCTTGTAAATGCATATCTACTGAGAAAAAAACAATGTTTTGGTGGTTTATAGGCGTTAAACATGTTTTTGTGGTAATTTTTTTGATAATTTTGTATCTCCTCATGGTTGTTTATTCTATTTATTTATTTTATTTCATTTTTTTTATTATTATTTTTTGGTGTGTCTCTTCTCAGTTTGTTTTTATCTCTTTGTAGTCATTTTGTGTCTCTCTGGGTTTTTTATGTCTTTTTGTTGTCCTTTGGGTCCCTTAGGAATCATTTTGTGTCTTATTGTGTTACTTTGTAGTCATGTGGTGTCTCCTTGTGGTTGTTTTGCCCATTTTTGTAGTTATGTTGTGTCACATTGCAGCTCTTTTGAATCTGTTTGAGGTGGTCTGTAGGTTTTAATTTGAATGACATTTTGCAAGTTAAGGCCAGGGGAGACCCTGACACTTTCAGCCCTTGGGCCTGTGTCCAGTAAGCCTGTTCTGTGATCTCGTGCAGCTCATTGAACACATTTAAGTGTCAAAAATTCATTTCATATAGCACTCTGACTTTGTCAACTTTTTGAAAGTTTGTTGTGAACTGATCTAAGAAAAAGTAAGAAAACTCTGAAATTAATAGCACTTTACACCAGAAGAAACAATATATAAAATTTAATTTGCATTTCTACTTATACACACAATGCCTGACATACATAGATATAACTAAAGGCCAGAGTGTCAACCCTTACTGCCTTTCTCAAGACCACTTTACTAGTGTTGGTCTGCATCCTAAATGCTGTAGCAATCATTAATTACTACTCTCGTAGCAACAGAGTGAAATAGATGTTTGCCAGCCAGTCTATATATCAAGGTCAATCTGCTACTTTATTGTTACATAACTTCTGGGTATTTCATCTAAAACACATCCTGATTTCTGGCCAAGTTTTAATGTTTTAAAAGCAGCCTTGGGTCCTAAGTCACAGTGAAGATAATATCACTCAAATATTGAGGAATTCTCATAAATAACAAGTATCTGTTTTAGTCTAATGTTTTGACATAAAAAACAAACTCGATTGCAGCTTAAAAAAAGTGTCTTCACTTGTATGAAGTGTAGAAATAGGCTATGCAAATTCTGAACAGCAAGAAATGTTGAATTTGTATGAAAAAGAGGTTTTCAACCGATTAAACCATTATGTAAATGAGGCCGGTGCTGGTGAGACGGTGTTTCTCTCGGGGCATCAGGCAGTTGGCGCTTGTGTGACTCCTGCGATAGTTACATCTCCTCCTGGCTGTGGTTCACACAACCAGCGACAAATGGAGACAAATGACTAAGTCATGATTTAACATGATTGAATGTGTGTCGTATTCATTTTTCTGTCTCAGTGTGTGTGTGTGTGTGTGTGTGTGTGTGTGTGTGTGCTGTAAAGTGACGGTCAAACATGCCAAAGACGCCCATACACACACTACATCCTCATCTATCTTGGCACAGCTCCTTCAAGTTAAACAGTGAAACACCATTTAGCGTCCCACTCGTTGCCCTCTCTCATCCCCCTCTCCCCTGCCAGCATCGTGTCCGCCCTGGGCGCAGCATGTGGCAGGCAGCTGGCATTATGCTGACCTTTTCTGCACCGTGCAGCTCAGCCAGTTTGAGTCAGACCTCTCAGTCTACCATGAACCACCTGGGGCAGCAGCGCCCTTAGAGCCAGACATTACACACTGAAAAACAAAAGTTTGACATGGCACCGAAAAGGCTTCTTTCTGTGAAATCTGCCACTGACACCAGGGGGAATCCTTTTGGTTCAACTTCACACATGAATTGAGAGGCTTAGTCACATTAATATTGAAAAGGCCACAGAGAGATTGCCGCCATCAGCTTAAACAAAATGCAAAATGATAAATAAAAACCCAGTTTAGGGTTTTAGGTTTTTTTTTTGTATGAATGAAAACGAGGAAAATTACTCCGCATTAAATGTTAAGTGGAGTTTGAAACAGATCATCAGATTTTCCCTTAGCAGTCACTTCAAAGGAGCTTTTTTTATTCAGTTAACCATTTCAAATTAAAGATTCATTTTGCTTAGTTAGGACAAAAAACTTACCCTGCTTTGAATAATTACATCTGTGACTGCTATACTTTTCTTACAAAATTATCAATCAACCAGTTTTTAATTTCACCTACTCCTTGTCTCTCACTGAAAAGTCCAAACTCTGTGAAAATGCAAATGTTTTTCATTTTAAAACCTTAACTGCTATACACAAGAAGTCTCTTACTTTGCTGAAAAGTCCAGTCTCAAAGCTTCAAGTTTCCACATCACGCTTCTGCAACAACCCAGTCACCAGAACAAATGTTGACATTGTACGTTCCTGCAAACCACAGCAAATATGTTGAAACTTTAAATTTCTTTACATTTCAGCATAGCTCTGGTTATGCTCCCATAAATATGTATTGCAATTACATGATATTTCAAGTTATATGCTCTTCATCAGACCAATCTAATGAAGAATGGTAACTGTGTAAAATAATTATCAGAGCATAATCTACTGTGTGGACTTTGTCTTTCCTTCTCTTGTATTGTCTCTAGCCCAGCACCTCATTTTTTGTTGTCTTGATGTGCGTGCTTTTCTGAACTTTTTGTATAACATAACTGTGGTTAACCTGTGGTTAACTTGGTTGTCTACAGTTTGAAAGCCATCTCACCTGTGTCACCATGTCATCCACCTTCCTCTCTACCTTCTGATGATAAAGTCAACTCATTAATATAATCAGAACTACATCACTTTAAAAATGTTGATATGGAACATTCAAATGTAACATATCCGTGGTTTGTGAAACATATATTGGAAACTTTTTATTATGGGGACTGGGCTGCATGTAAGTTACATACTGGCTCTGTTTGATTGACTTAAAAACTAGTTGTGACGTCCCCAAATAAGCCTGCCAAAATAAAAATAAAAACTGTAATTTACCACTCTGCTAACAAAAGATATTTGTATCACGGCGTTAAAAAACATCAGCTGCTGAAAACTCTGACTGAGAAAACTACACCTGGCTTGACCAAGCTGAAATCCATGCAAGAAGGATTCAGAGGGAGATTCAGAGGAGTTACTGAAAATCTAGCTTAGATATATAGAGACAAATAATCAAACAAAGGCTAAAACAGGAATCGTGTGTCAAAACTAAAGCCAAAGCAGGCACAGAAAACATGATCACAATATTGTGGTTAAAACTTTCTTCAGTCTGCTCTACCGCTGCTGACCAAAACCCCCATGTCTTAAAACTGTGACTGAAGCACTGTGTGTTCATGGACACAGTGCAAAACCTCCTGGTGCAGGCTGACCTCCCTAAGCTGGCTAAAGCTCATGTCCTGATAGAACTGGAATTTGTAATTTGATTTACGGGGCGGCGGCTGATCTGAGCCCTTGGGAATCTCTGAGCAGGGAGAGCAATGAGGGTGGTGTTTGATTTAATCCAGAGGATCCTGCAGGTCTGTTACTGAAGTATTACTAACAGTTCTCTTCACATGTTAGACTTTTGGTTGTGACTGAAGTCATGATTTTTCAAATTTGGGTTTATGCGAATAATTTCAACTTGTTGTCAAAGGGAAAACAACTGTGTGTAAAAGTGTAGTAACATGCATGCACTCTGTTGGTAAAAAGAGCTTAAGTTACCCAGTTGGGGCTAAATTCTAATTTCCTTTTCTGACAACTAAGGAGGATTTCGGGGATGTGGACTGGACTCTCAAAAAGATATATGACTTATTTATGAATCAGAGTGCAGCTGCTGTACTCGAGAGAGCCTGTGCAGTTTCACTGTTTTTTTTCACAAGAAATTGGATGAGTAATAAATATTTGAATTTCTGTGAAACTGAGTTGGCAATTTATATTTTCTCTCAAACTTTAAAAACTGGACTCAAATGTATAAATTAAGCACATATCTCATTCTGTGTTTCAGTATTCTGGTTGACAGTCAAACCAGGAACCTACAGTCCTGGTGATCAACTACAACTCAAACTAAATTGCCTAAATAATTTATTTCTTTCAAGATATTGTTAGAAATTAATTATATTACAATTTTACTTTTACTTCTTATGAGTTCAGGCATGATGCACACACACACACACACACACACACACACACACACACACACACACACACACAGAAACTTACTTCCTGATTAAAATGGTCAACTGTATTATTATTAAGGAGGTATTATTTGTAAAGTATGTAGGTTTGTAGTTTAGACCTGTGTGTGCGTGTTTGTGTAAGTGTGTCCATATGAAGCAAGATGCAGGGGAATTATACAGTCACAGTGGATTTGACTTAATAGTTTAATTCCCTGCCAAGTTCTGAATTTAATGTTGTTTGTTCTTCTTTTGCCAAGTTTCACCATATGACTTAATTAAGTGTGTAAATGATTTAATGCAAACTCATCTATCACTACAAGCATTACACAGAATACAACATAGACAGATTTTTTTTTTAAGATGGTGTCTGTTTTTTCATTATATTATTCGTTTAGTCCATGTAATTGGTGTTGTTGTTTGCTAAGTAAGACCTGTGGGAGAAATGCATTACAGGCTGTGACAACAAGAGTCTACTCACCCAGTCCTAAGCAAGATACTCTGAGTCCTGACTTTCCGAGGTTCCTGCAAAAACAGATAAAAAGGAATCACATCTCTTGTAAATAACATATCTATTGATTATTTCCATTGTCAGTTAATCTGTGAGTTATTATCTAGATTAATTGATTGGTTATGTGGTCCAGAAAATTGAAGAGAAATGTCAGAGTCATTGCCATTTTGTCCATTTTTTTTAATTACTCAAAGCAATTAAGCAATTATTACATTATTTGGTGATTAATTTAACAGTGGTTAACTAATCAAAAGACTAGTTGATTAATCATTGCATCCCTACCTTGTGTAGGCAAAATACACACATCTAATCAAAGAGGTTAAGGGATCTCATAGATGACCAGATGACTGGGTACTGGGTACTGACTGAATTGAGTCTGTACTGTCAAGAACCAATTTATGTTAAATCCATTGGTGCCAAATTTTAGAGAGTAAGGCAAAAGTGTCTTGGAGCTCCATGCAGTCATTGTTCAGCTCAGACAGGAGGCAGAAGCGAGCCAAAACTATCCCTGCAGCTGTGGCCTACCACAATAGTTTTGGTATCTGGTCTAGTTTCTTTTTTATATGATTTTATTAATAGTCTAATATCTTTGCTAGAAGAGCGGACACACATACACACACAAAAGCAGACAGAATGACAGAGACAAAAGATTAACTCATTAGAAAAAAGCAGAGAAAAAAGACTACATTTCTTGTCTACTACATCAGCCCTAAAGCTTGTTAAAAAAATAACTTTTTGTTATTACAGATAAAGTAAAGCAACAAAAAGGTACAGGTTTGTACTGAATGTGAATAGTGCCTCACATTACGGACGTCGGGGCACAATTAAAGGATAAGAATCGACAAATAAGCTAAGGCGACAGTCAAGCAAATAAGCATGCTTTTCATTTTCACTAGAGGGTGGATGTGACTTTGGCTTGGATAATCACATGACAACTTGACAGTCCGTCTGATTTCTCCACAACAGGAAATTGAATTTCAATCTACCAGACCTCCAGGTAGATGCTCTGACACTGACATCCTCCTGTCAAGTGTAAATTATTGTGTATGTATGTCGAAGCCTAGATGTGGAAGGAAATGGTTATCAGCCCTTTAATGTTACTTTTCAGTCAGCCAGAAGGAGAACAAACAGCCAGTAACAGAGTGATGGATAGAGAAATAAAAACAAGAGGAAGAGACACTAATGAAAAAACATCAATGCCAATGGGCAAATAAATTGGAAACAAAAATAAAATGGAAAAAAAACAAAAATATTTCTGAAAAGGAAAGTAACAATTTGTTTACTACAGGAGGGTGATAAAGTGTGCCTGTGTGTGTGTGTGTGTGTGTGTGTGTGTTTGTTTGTTTACTACAGACATTGAATGTATCTTATTAGCTTAATAGCCTCACTAACTGTGCCATTAACCACACACTGTCTTTGCTAATCATTAGGCTTTTTTGTTGTACACAGTACAGACATGCATACTTATATATGTAAATTAATTACCTGTCCTTCTAAAAAACCACGCCTGCCTTTGCAACCTCATTAACCCACAACATCAACCTTGAATATCCCCTCTGGAATTAATACATACATAATAAAAAGAATTGGAATTTCAATTATAACTTGTATTATTGTTGCTGCTATTGCTATTATTTTTTGCTAGCATGCATATTTCATTTACTCATTTAAGCTTATATGGCAATGATATTAGTACATGGTTTTGCACATCTAGCACGAGCAACATTCATTTGCAGTCTTTACTTTTCCACCACTAACTCTCCTTCTAGCTCTGTTTTGGTCTCCACAATCTCATGAGGGAGATACCTGGCTCGAAATAATCCACTATGTTCACCAGCTAGCTGCTAATTTCGTCCTCCTGCCATATGGTGCTGGATAGCTGAGCCTTGTTTCCATCAAGCAGCCTGGCTCAGTTCATTTTACATGGTCATTTTTGAGTTTCTGTTGTCAAAACTTTTGGGTGGTGCCAGCAGAAACATTCTTTCCAACAGAGACTTCAAATGCCTCAGCCTTTTCTTTATTGTGATGAAAATATCAGTGTGCAACACAGTGCTGTGGATGATCAGCAGTGATGCAGCTATCAATATCTAGTAAAAACTCTAAACAGATCTAGGGTTTAGGTACACGTCTGTATGAGTTATGAACCAGTTCTAAGGATCCTATACTAAAAGTTTTTGGTGGAAAAACGACTGACTTTTTTTTCACTTCAGACAGCCACCTGTGGCACCTGAAAATGAGGCTGAAGAGAGTGAGAGTGAAAGAAAAAACTGTAAAGCTGTGCATCATGCAAAATAAATAAATAAATAAATAATTGACTGAAAGGTACTCAACTTGACAAAGTGAAAGGCATAGTTTCAGATTACAGATATACAGCAGAGGTTGTCCTTCCTGTCTGTTTCATTACTGTGGGTGGACTGGCAGATCCCTGCCATGTCCAATCGAGCACGAGGAACAGTTATTGTCCTGTCATGTTACCCTCCTGTGAGAGCACCATGGACTGATGACTAAACTGAGGCCATTAGACAACCACAACCACACACACACACATACACACACACACGCAAAGCAGATACGTTTTGAGCAGGTGCAAAGCTAAAACCACTGCTCCAATTCATCAGCTTGTAGACAGTACAGGTGGCACAGTTTAGAATTTGTTATGTTTGCACTTTTTCAAGAACCTTATTTCGAGAGAAAACTTGAGAACTGATCTTAAAATTAAAATCAACGTCATCATTTTATTTTCAAACTTGCTATTTTTATTGCACTGTAAGAAGCAGAGAATAGAAGAAACTTCTTTGGCTCACATTGTGTACACCTTAAATAAAAGCAAGTTGCGTACTCATGTCCCAGCAAAGCCTTGAACAATACAGCACACACACAATGCTGAACATTACAGTTTTTATCAGGAAAAAAAGCAGAAAACTAAACATAATCTTTGTGTCTTGAGTCTCATGGGTTATAATACATATTGTTTTCTTTTCAAAGCCTTTTGCTCTTTACATCTTTGTGTCTTGCAATCATTAGCAAACCTTTGAACATCAGATTCCAAGGGTCCCTGATAGTTCATATAGATCTCTGCATTAAAATAAAACAACGGCGTCGCAGATTCATTCACCTTTTAAACCTTCACCAACTCTATTTAAGTAATTGAATTTCTCACATTTGAAGTCTCTCTTAGTTTGTATTAAAAGCACACGCATGGCCTCATTAAAAGCATCCAATTTACAGGCTGAGTCCTTGTGTATTGATTCAAGAGTACATTATTCACAGCTGTCAGCAATCTTTCATTTTTGCTCACCTGTCAAAACCATTTAAGATATGCATTGCTGATATGTCACCTCTGTATCCTTGAATATCAGAATAGTTAATTGGGCATAAAAATCAAGCCACCCACAGAAAATCGATTCTGGATGATGCAGTAGATCCTCTGTAACTTTCAAAATATCCACAAAGGACACTGTACATTTTAGACAAAGTGCTCTTGAACAACAACAGGAATAACTTTCTTCAGAAACAGCACCAAGAGATGATTATCTATGAATTTAGTTAAAGCCTCATTCTGTATACGTTCATTTCACTTAAACTGTGGTACTGGCTTTGAGTTCTACAGCTGTTATATATATGTGGATTTGCATGTTCCTCCCGTGTTTGCATCAGTTTCTTTCCATGGTCTCCATCTTAAAAGTTAACTGTTTAAAGACATGAGTGTGTTCAACTGAAATCTTGCTGCCATTTAGCAAATATGTGCAGGACAAGACTTAAAGTCAGGTAAAAAAAAAAAAAAGCATGGGTAAAAGTTTTTATTTTCTTGCCCAAAACAGACTAATTAAAAAGTTTAAAGTACAGGCCTACACTCACAGCAATCTTCTGAATTTAGATCATGGGGACCAGAGGCGCTGAGTCAGGCACTGGCTGCCCCGAAGGGGATTAATGATGACGTCGCTGTTTCCCAGCCACGACCATGAATGATTATGATACAGGAGACCTCTATTTCAGGCCTAAAGAGAGAGCTTGGTGGGAGCCAGAGCAGAGCACGGACAGATCACCTATCAAAGCAGAAAACGGCACACTGTGATGAGTGATATTGCACCTGACAATCCATTCAGACAGAGCACTTTTTGTTGCAAATGGAGTGCTGGTGGGTTATGTTTCTCAGCATTTATAGCTGAGTGTACTTTCTTCTGCTCACTGTTTGACCTATGTTAACTGAGGTAATAAAGGAACAAATTACTTTACCCAGATCAGCTCACGTTGGCACGGGTACTGCTGAACCTACACAATGCATCCCCTCACTCAGCTTTCACAGGGATAGATTGCAAGATGGATAAAAGAACAGCAGTGAAGAGGATAATAGATGAGATGGAGAGAATGATGCAGAGAAGAAGAAAATAAGATTTCATCCACTTGGGAGAAGGAGTGAGAAAGTGATCTTCTCTCTCATTTAAAACCCCTTTCAATTGGGTCTTCATGGATATGCTTATAGCCACACATATAAATTACCAACCCCCCCACACACAAAACACACACACTAATACAGCTGTCCTCACACATCAAATATTTATTGAAATATGAACCCCCTGTGGCCGCTTTTCCAAACAGATCTACCATAACAAGCCTTCCCCATCAATGAGGCTATTCATCTCCAGTTAAACATGTCTTCATTTGCCTGATGATGGACAGTAATGACTTTCTCCAATACCCTTGGTACTATGGCAATATCATCCTCTCCCTTCATCTGCCAAAACACATACACACACACACACACACACACACACACACACACACACTTTCTCTCTCTCCTGCATCCTGCATGTCAACAGTCATCACCACAGTCACTGATTCACCCATTACCTCCTCCACTAGTACTGGGGGGAAACATCAGTTCTCAGGATGATGCTTTGAGTCTGCATTTTCAACAAGATTAGTTATTACTAGACAGTTGGGTGTAATTGGCGATAACACATTAAAAGTCAAGACTCTGGTTGGGTGACAAATTGCCCTTTCCTCATTTATCAATCTCATCATGAGATTTATGACTAAAGTTTTTGTTAATTGAGGCACTTTACCATATCATCATTTTATGTTTCGCTAGACTGATACACTATAATATTTTGGTACATATTTTACAAGTAGGGTGGTTGGATAACGGTTGTTGTGTATACATGACAATGGCATCTTGATTACAAATAAAAAATTCAACTTTCTTTTCTGATCAAGACCATTTTTTTCAGTAAGACATTTTATTTCAAGGTTCCTTCATCCTTTCAGCTGATTGCTTTCAATAGTGTTGCTTATTTCTTTCCTTCATGCTGGCCTGATTTCTTATTTCTTTGATATGTGTGTTATATTCATTTTTGGATTTCTGTGAAGCACTTGTCACAGCAGATTTTGAAAAATTCTATTCATCTATTGTTTATCTGTAATTACTTACAGGGTCTGGGGGTCTGGGGGCTAGAGTCTATCCCAGCTGACACTGGGTGAGAGGCAGGGTACACCCTAGACAGGTTGCAAGACTATCACAGAGAGACACATAGAGACAGACAACCACTCACACTCACATACACACCAAAGGGCAATTTAGAGTCTACAAGTAACCTAACCTGCATGTATTTGGACTGCAGGGGGAAGCTAGAGAACTCAGAGAAAACCCACACTAACATAAGGAGAACGTGCAAACACCACACAAGTCGACAAGCAGGTTTTAACCCAAAAACCCTCCTGTGGTGAGGAGACGGTGTTAACCACCACTGCCCCAGGAAATGCTGTTTAACTGCCTTTTAGAGCTTGCAGTAATGGGTCATCGCTAATAGAATAAAGCTTCGGACACTCTTTTTTTATGGAAGCTAACAAATAACAGAAATAAATTACTACTTGGCTGCCCTTGCAAGAACGGTCAATGTTAGTCAGTGTTTTAATTCTGGGTGTACTTTTCCTTTTATGGTTTTGTGGATGGCTTCCAGAGGGATTGGTTTTACTTTTGTGACCAATTTGAAAATGAACACTGAATTGCTGTTTACAATACAGACAAACAGTTATAAGCCACAAGAGACAATCTGACACACTTCTCTGTCGGGTGCAAAACAGTCTGTTTGTGTGTGTGTATGTGTGTGTGTGTGTTGGAGAGACTGAATGAGGCAGGGAGAGAGGGACAAAGAGGAAGCGGGAGTGCATGCCTAAGGCCACCTGAGCTCCAGATATAAGTAGGATACAATGATAAAGTAATCACCAAAGTTCTAATTTCTATAAACAAACACCTGCATATGTATGCAAAATCTTCAGGCAACAGGACAAGATTTTGTTATCGGAAGCATTTTGGTTTCCGTCGGTAGTCCGAAAAACATCCGAACCCCCTGTGGTCACCTACTGACACACATAGATTATGAATTTATATTAAACACTGTCGAGATTATCCGAAAATGATTTCAAGACATTGGTTTATGTGCTATTCAAACTGTAAACAATGAAGAGGAAATATCTGCTGGTTACACCAGAGCTCCTGGGATATTGGCCGTTACCTGCAAGGGCTTTATTGTCATTGCCCAAGTTCTGGCAACAAATATTGCTTGTCTATAATAACACTTCACACTTTCTGGAGATGACAGCAGCAGTTCCCTTACTGTGCGTCACATTTCTTTGACCACTATCCTCATAACTCTATTTACTCCTGTCTGAATCTTTCTCTGTCACTGTCTTTCTGTCGGTTTCTATCACATTAGCTCTGTCTTTATCATTTTTTATTGCCCTTTTAGGGTCTATGTCCACATAGCATGTTATTTATGAGTCCCAACATCTTTTTTCAATTGTTCCTTATGAGGAAAGAGCATATGAGGCTGCAGAGCACTACGGCTGTTTTGTGCAGCCACTCAGTGTGCTTAAAGCTTTTCAGAGTCACTGGTATTGTCACTGCTGCTTCTTTAGCTACTGTCTGTCCTGTGCTGTATTACATAAAGACAGAAAAACCCATTTGCAGAAGAAGATCAGCTGAACACTGAATGTTGCTGGTGAGTGTTGTGCTTTAGCACGGTACAGATTGTAAGCTTGTTGTTAACTGTAGTCAGCCTTTTGATAACCTAACGTTCTGTAGCAAAAGTAATGTCAAGATATTGTTGTCTTAGAAACAAAACCCTGTGCACTCCCCGATGCCATGCCACCACTTTTCAGCTAAAGAAAAATGCTGTGTGGACACATACGCTTACTTTGCACCAGAGGGTTAGGTACTTCCCATGGGCCTCCTTAGTCCCCTTCATGTCCAATATTGTCCAGAAAAGGGTCCTAAATGTGAAAAAAACTTAACAGGTTTGTTCTTGAGCCAAAAGCTTAAAGCGCTAAAGGGATCAGCTCCATAACACTCCAAATCTAATGTGGAATTACAGGGACAGAAACCCACCGAACACATCCAGGATACTTGCTCTAGAAAGAAGCACTGTATTCAAAGCATGTGTAAAATGGGCTCAAGGGACAGTTCTTCTAAAAAAGAGTGTCAGTTTCTTCACACTCTTTGATCCAGAACACATATATAAGAGAGCATTTAAAAATACAGTGGAAATATGAACCTTCAGTGATTTTAAAATTATTGCAATATTTTGAAAGCAAAGAGTTCAACTTGTAACATTTTACTGGAGCACTATGAAGCCTGCTTGTGTCATCCTGATTTTCAGCTTCTTGGCTTTGTTGGTAAATAACCAACCGAAAGTGCTTGAACACTTTAAAAACAAAAGCATGCATTTTTTTTAATCATTCAAAGCACATATTGGTCTTGCAGTAAGCATGCATAGATCCCTCCTCTCCTCTCACACAGTCTAACAATCTCCCAATCCACTCGCCCTCTTTTTATCTCCCACTGGCATGCCATCATCTTTAAAACATGAAAACTCTCTGCAACTCTGCACATTCATCACTATCAATCACATATTTAACTCTGAGGGTCCGCCAAGTTTGGCAAAATCATGGCAGAAATCTTTTTGCACTCATAGTTGCTGCTGACTCGTTTTTCTTGTGCTCTCCTCTAAACATCTCCAGCCTGAGATTTCATCCCACCCCTCTACAAATCTTTGCTGAATTTACATTATCAGAGGGATTAAATGGGCCAAGTCCTGTCAGACGTCATTTGGCAGGGATGTAGAAAAGAGGAGATGTACAGTAGAAAAACATCATATTTTGTGGACTTCAGTTTGTAAAGGTGTAATTTCAGGGGAGAGAATCCAGCATACACATTCATAGTCAGTAATACAAAGTTCCAATAAAATATGTGCATAAAATCTTCTACCGGTAAAAAGGCTGAAATGCTAATGACTTTACTTGAGAGGAAAAGAGAGCCATCTGTAGATAATCATCATGCTTCGTGGACTAATTATCTCTCCATATCTAATTGACTTAGTAATTAAGAGAGGGAGAGAGTTGCGATGATTAAAAAAAAAAGACATCTAAAATGCTGAAACAGATCTGTTGAGATACCAACCATGAAACACTTATGCCATCCACATCAGTAAAGAATTTTGCAACCTGAAATGTCACAGATGTCAAGTCATGTATGATGTGAAAGCTTTATGCAAAAAGAAAAATAAAATAAACAAGGAATGAAAATTCACACGCATATGCACTCACACACAGCCTCAAAAACACGTAGTCCAATGATCCCTCCCTACAACACAGTGTATGTAAGTCTGTCTATTTGTTCATGTGTGTCTTTATCAAAGTTTGAGCATGTTACATGAATACGTTGAGAAGTTATGCACCTTTTAGCTATAGGCCACTCCCAGTGAACCTCCAATCCCTTATGTCAGTTGGCATGGACACTTTTATCAGATGGCCTTTGGCTCATGGCCAATGTTGTGCAAGTTTGTGAATCCATTTGGAAGATATCCGCCTTTTCATTACAGGACATTTCTTGCCATAACACCCAGCCCCCTTTTGCCAATTGGCACGAACACAAACACAACCACACACTTGACCTCTATGCCATATTACAGCCTCCAGGGCAAAAACTGTGGCTTCTACAGGGTGGGAAAATGTCAGACTGACAACTGACAAACCGAGAGAGCGAGCTCAAGAGCTGCTAGTTACAGCAAGAAATACAGAGCAAGCAAGGCACTGACTAAACCGCTTCAGGGAGCAACATCAGAAAAAGCTCTTCAAAGATGAAAACTAGCAAGTTGTGTATATGGTGATTAATGATGTACATGTTATAATAAAGATTTGATAATAATGGAGGGTGAAAAATTAGAGTCATGAAGTTGCCTTCAGCTCCCCGAGTGAGGGAAAAAAACACTAATTAATCACACTCAAACTCTACAGTAGATAGTCTTTTAACTGTCCTCCTGCTATTTCTGATCTTACACTAACCACCTCTTGTTTTATTACACATGTCCCTCCATTTAAAAAAAGAATGATGAAAGGAGAAAATGAAGCAATAATAAGTATGGATGCTGTCCGCTTAGGGTGCTTTCATACCTGTAGTTTTGGATTGGAGAGTTTTGGTGCTTGTCATCCTACATCATCAGTGCATCATCAGAACCCACGTGGGGACATTAAATTCAGGTGACAGACAAGTTTATGCAGCAGCACATTAATGCTGAAAGTTCACATTTTCTTTGGTGAAATAACAGATCGTAAGCATTATTAGACAGCTCTTATTAGCCTGCAAATAGATTGTTTGTTATCAGGGCTGCTGCTGGCATGTAGGGGCACTCAGCATATTGCTTCATTGTTAGACTCACACATAACAGAAGAAAAATTACAAATTTTATAAACTCTCCATGTATGTTCCCAGACAGAATAACAGGCATTTTTCAGCTGCTGCTCTACAGAGGTACACGTCTGCATTACCTGTTGCCAGGTCATAATTAGATTATTACATGACATTGATTGATACTGCATTGATACTAATGACAGCAATACCATTAAGACAATCTTGTAACATTGCTGAAGGTAGGTATGTTTTAATAAGCTTTAAGTTTTAAAAAACTTTGCTCGGCAGAGACATCTGACTGTAAAAATAACTGTGACACTGTGCTAGAATACATGCCCCTTGCGGCGGCGCTGGCCTTTATCAAGATCAATTATGAGATCGCGGACAGATTTCCCTCGATTTCACAGTGGATATATTTTATCAATAAATAGATTCTCTGGATGTGCTTGTATACTGGGGACAAGCACAGTAGCACAATTAAATACACTAATCATGCTGTAACCGTAGCTCTGCCCAACTGTGCATGTGAACGAACTGAGTGTGATAAAAGTCAGCAAGAATGTGATTCCCCTGGACACTATAGTTAATTTTGATTTAATCTGACAATCATCATTTTAAGACTAAGTAGAGCACAAAAGTTTATTAATTTGCAACAAATCTATATCTATATTGATGCTTTTTATGCATTGTTGCACCTTATTTACATTCAAAGTACAAAAAAATAACTCAACTAGTGTGAACCATTTTATTTTGGTTGTGAACCAGAATATGGATGATGAGCCACCAGGTACCCTATAAGCAGGCCACATTTGGCTTGCAGGCCATAAATTGAGTGTCACTGAAGAAGCATCTCAGTAATGTGGCAACTAACCAATACAACACAGGGGGAATTTCCCCTCCTCACATCCACCATGTTATCTCATGCACTGTAATATCCCGCAGGCCTGTAGCACCAGAGGACATCCATTCACCTTTTGCATTGCTTCTGAGACACAACATATAAAGTTCCACAGAAAAACAAATAAATGCTAACCTCACAACCATCATTCTTCTGTCTCTTCTGAAAGCATTCTGCATGTGCCTGTGGTTGTGTGAGTATGCAGCCCTGCAGGCATGCATACATAAATACATGAATACATCTGTGAATATAATGGGTCATCTGCACCTGCTTGCATGTTATGCCTGTATGCATCTGTACCTGTGCGCACATATAAGCTAAACTGTTTCCATGAACTAAGGAGCAATCTCAGCAGTGGAGCTATTTCATGCCTATCAAGCGCTGAGCCCTGTGTGAGTGGGGGTGTGTAAAGACATGAGGGGGCTAGCTCTCAAAGCCTACATCCAGGCAGTGTAATACAGCAGCCTGTGTATGGGAGTAATATAAAATCTGTCACCTAGCAAGCGAGGCGAGATAACACAGCCAATTGGTCCAGTAGGGAGCACACTTTCAGCCAATCAGTCTTTTGACACCTTCACAGTTGCAGCTGCAATATATACTCTGATGAGAGCAGTAATTGTGACTATGGAGGGATTTGTGGTGTTGCCTGTGAGCACACATGTGCTTGTGTGTTTAATTTAGCACTGGACTGGGCAACTATGCGTTGCTGCAAAGTATTTGCAACCTTGCAGCTAGTAAATGGCTCAATGCAGTGTGTAGAAATTGAATATATTAACACAAGTGTGTTGAGAGATCAACACCTCCTGTTATCACCATGAAACAATAAACCTCCTGACAGAAATAGCAAGTAAGAGAGATTATGACGCTCAAGTTCAAAATCCCTCAAGTAACTCTTGGCTCTCTGCAACCTACTAATGCAATGCTTCAACAACCCACATATCTAAAGAATATTTATCGGAACACACATTACCGATGTAAATACATACGGTACATATTAATATGTAAATGTGAAGCCTTGTAGTATCACTCTACACTGGAGGTATCTGAGTATTTACTATGCTCATAAAAATGTCTCTCTGCATGTAGCCTGCTGCACAACTGTAAATTTGTCAGTATTAAGCTCTTTTATTTTTCTTTTATCTGTTTATATCAGAAAAACTAATCAGGTATTTTTTATTCATATTTTTAGTCTTCTACTGTCCTGTACAATGACACCATCATTTTCAGAAATGCAAAAAAATATTAGTTTGTTTGCTTTCATAACTAGGTCTAATGAGGGGTTGATGGTGTCCACATGGTTGAGACACAGGGGAGCTAGTAGATTACCATTTATCTGCATGTTTGTCTCTATGAAAGAAATCCTCAAATCTAGATCTGCAAACTGATTTAGCAGAAGCTAACGTGGACATGAGGAATCCGTATAGAAATATAGGACAGACCTAACAGTCTACTTTGATTCAACCCCCATAATAAAAACCCATTATCACAAGGCCAGAATATATTATTTTGTACTACTTCCATCCTTTCAGCTTTGTTAGAATAGAATTGCTCCTCCGGTGGTCCCATTATGCAGAATATACATACCTCTGGATTTTTTTCACTAAGGCAAATTTGCATTCACCCTCAGAGAGCCGTGGGATTGCTGTCAGTCTCAGCTAACATACAAGAGGCTGAGGCATGCTCATTTTTTCAGGCACGCTCTTGGCAGCATATAAACTAGACAACCTACTGTAGGGCAAAATTTTGTTGGGGGAAGAACTGGCATGGACATTTTTAGTGTGGACCTTTGACCTCTCACCTCAAAAAATCTGAATGAAAATGGTTTCTATGAATACCTAAAAAGCAGGCATGCCCACCTCATGCTCATCCCCTTAAGTTTTTGGCAAAATCTTCACAGCTTTTTTGCATGCAGTGTACATATATTATTTGTGCATACTCTACAAACTGTGTATTTGAATATGTCTGCATAGTGGTGTTCCTAAACAGTCTTGGAATTGCATAAATTGGATTTGAATGGAAAACTGACATGAATGCTATTCATGTTTGATGATGTTAGTCCCCATAGTGGCCATTTCATAGTAGTGAGCCCAGTTTTTGAAACTTCTCATCACTGTTTAAAATGACCTGTTGTGACCTTTAGGATAATTTCCAATGCCATGAAACTGTACAGCCACAAACTGTACGAGGGTTTTATGAGCAATTTCCAGAATGAAGTTCTCATCATCCAATCACTGAAAATGCAGTTGTTACAGACATCTCAAAATGTCAATATTTTTAATGCCAAATTACAGCATGGATTTTTCTATGGTGTTTCTCTGTCTTAATGTTGTATTGTGTACAACATTGTATTATGTTGAGGGTTACTACAGTTTTATGACTAGGAAAACTTGACACACAGTGCTGCATCGCATCCTAAAATGATCTGATTTCAGTTAATGTATACCACTTCTGCATGGCATGGACTGCTGACCTGCTGTCTCCCCCCAAAGATCACCATCTCCCTCTGAAAAAGACAAAAGAAGATCCATGGTGGGCCCCTAAGGGTTAAATTAGGTACTCAAAATGCAAATTACCCACAATTAGCTTCAGGCACTCAGAGACAAGCTATAGATGTATTTGTACATGTAAAACAGTGTTTTTGTATTGAATTAAATCATGAGGGGAAAGGCCCTGATGAGAGGCTAAGTGGATGTACATATATGTTTGTACGTATGTATGAATACATACGCACACCAGTAATTGTGTGCGTAGTTGACACAACACAACCCCATATGTGCCTGCGGTGACTCAGAGTGGCTGTGTGGGCAAAAGATCCTCACATTTCAGGCCTGAATCATTCTGCCAAAGTCTCTGATCTATTTGCTGTCAAGTGGCCTTCCTGTTCAGCAACACAGACTAACTGGTTTCTAAAGCTATGTAAAGCCAGTGCATCTGAGAAAGGACAAGCAATTTCCACAAAACCAAAATCCATAACAATATACAATCCTTTCTGGCAGACAGTCAGGTTATTCTGTCATCTTTTATCCTATTTTTTTCCTTTCGCTATTTGTTGTCTCTGCAGAACCCAGCTGATATCCATCACCCTAAAAACAGTGTCCCACCTGCCTCCCACACAAATCAGTTTTCCTTCAATTTTCTGAGGTGCTGATGGAAAGCCGAGGCATTTCAGACAATTGCCAAACACTGTCTACTTGAGGGGCAGAAGATTATGATGCTGGGGGGGATCTGCAGCAACTTTAAGCGTGAACTTAGGACAGACAGTCGAGGGTGCTGATGTAGGAGAAGAGTGGAAGAAACTTTTCTCCTCCTAATTTGAAAAGAACTGGCACTTAATGTTGTCGCACAGACTTCTTTAGTTTCTGACAACACCTGTTGTGTAGAATCTTGTTGAAATCAAAGATATTGAAATTACAGCTCTCACAGTGGAGTGTGGCTTGAGGGTATCTGCAGTGAACGACAATGGTAAATGACAGTGGCACAAGCCTAGGGAGGCCGAGATTTACGATTTCTCCTCTGAAACTGTTAATATTGCAAGACACCAGCAGCAAGTGGACCAATACAGACAGCCTCCAAAGTGCTCAACAAAATGGTTTCAGAACATTACAACATTGTTTGGTGTTCTTTATTCGAAAAGGAAGAAAAATCAGTGCATTCTTCAGTGTGTAAGAACAGCTAGCTCTGGTTTAATTTCCCCAAACCTCGACTGTGGACCTAGATGACTCAGAGCCCAGAGGCAAAAACAAAGCAAACACCAAATGAGATTCTTAGAAGATCCGCAATTCTCTTTCAGCAAAGACTGCGCACACACACACACACACACACACACACACACACACACACACACACACACACACACACACACACACACACACACATACACAAGTGCACGCACACACACGCACACATACAGCTTCTATCCTGTATTAAGTGTTATAAGATTCAGCACCATAATCATGATTGTGTTAAAATTGTCCCTTTGGCTTTCTGCTGTTGTACTGGCCTTGCTTTTTTGGGGGGGGCTGGAGGGGCTGGAGGGAAATTTTCCCATATTATGTTTTAACTTTTACACAGGATGGATGAAGACGTGCTAATCTGCACTTCAACTTACATGAGTAGCTGGACAGACAATCTGCTAGATGACAGAAAGATGACGTACTATGAATTTTTATGTCATGTCAAATTAGTCTGTTTAGCTGTTAGTTTTTGGCTGAACACAGGAAGAATGGTCTGGATTTTGTACTTCAGTCTTTTTAAAAATTACAGCCGCGTGAGATTCACATTGGTTTAAAATTAAGGATGCTACTTGCAACATCCACTATTACCAGACACTAATCCAGTTTAAATAGGGATTAGTTTGTCTTTTCTGCCTCTAGTTCTGTACAACCAAATGAGGAATGAACAAACTGCCAACAAAACAACAAACTCTTAATGCTGTGATAGAAAATGAAACAATAAATCAGGACATATTGTGCAGTATACATGTATTCTCAAAGGTCCATCTTCACACAAATAGGATCCCAAACTCTCAGTCAAACATCAAGACACTTGCCTTGACAAAGACTCCTGGCAGGGGCTAAAGTCACACAGTAAAGACTGTAGGTTTCAGCTGTTTACAGTGATGACTGTGCATTGAGCGTGATTAAAATGTACACATTAGGAGAGACAGGGGAGTATGCCAGGCCAATGGCCATGAATAAAACTCAGCAGAATTTTCTGTCTGATGTCCAAAGATCTGTCTGCCTGCTGTTGCCACCTGAGCAGCATATCTGTTGTTGTAAAGGGGAGCACAAGGTTGATTTGCTTCCCTGTGTTGAGATTTGCTGCTGAGCTGCAGAAAGACGGCCAGCAACAGAAGGAGGTGGAGAAACTGAGAGAGCAGCCAACTCAGAGATACTGTATAAGAATTGTTTTGTCACTAGAAGATCATAAGGTGAAATCCAGAAATGTTCTTATGTAGAGAACAAGCTAAAATTCAAAACACTGTCGTTGCAATGGAAACATTTCCTTTCTTTAAAGCAAAAACTGATTGAACATGGGTGATTTACAAAAAAAAAAAGAATAATGAGCAATAACAAGAAAAACTGTTGTGATTCTGCTCATGTTTCTGTCCATCTGCAGATTTAAGTAGAGTAGAGTATTCAACTAAGCCCAATGGGTCATGACTCCACTAATTAAGACTTCAATAAATAAAGGAGATTGATGTTTGGACATGTGCACACCATGACACATTTGCACACAT
Source organism: Plectropomus leopardus (assembly GCF_008729295.1). Classification (NCBI taxonomy): domain Eukaryota; kingdom Metazoa; phylum Chordata; class Actinopteri; order Perciformes; family Serranidae; genus Plectropomus; species Plectropomus leopardus. Next base: position 10,803,685 of record NC_056467.1, on the reverse strand, counting down.
CACACAGACGCATGTTTACACACACAAACAGGCACACACAGACGAATGCACACATATTTGTGCAGAAACCAATTTTTTTCACTCTAATTTCTTGTCATCACTTGTCATGGTCTTAAGAGATCATTGAGTTGAGATCACAAACAAATTATGTTTGAGAAAGATGATAATTATTCTGCACATGGCTTGTGCATCCTTCAGTGCACTATTTACTTTTAGATTTAGTGGCAATTAATCATATTTGACTACATTACTTATAAAATATAATATGCCCGAAATCATCATTTAAGCACATCATGCATATATAACTTGCTTTTCCAAATACAGATTTTACTGAAGCTAATGTTAGTAAACATTAATTAGCACTACTACAATTATTCAAAGTAACATATTATGCATTTTAATGAATAAGTTTTGGAGCCTCAATGAAAATGGAAAAGTGAACCTTCAGTTTCTCTCCATTAAAATTAATATATTCAAAAATGACAATTGAATGAGAGCTGCAGTGACATTTTCATATACATACACAGAACACTCGTGACATACAGCGTCTATTAGTAATCGTTTAGTGCACAGGCTACATCACTATCTCGCCACTTAACAGGGATTAGATTGCATTGTAGTCAGTGAATCTAAGATGAATAGTGGCAGATATGATCAAACCACCTGACATTACCCCCATTCAAGTGGTCTAATTTATGCAGCCTATAGAAGGGAAACGATGATGATCCAATGACTATCTGGTAGTGATTTTCTAATTAATTATTCAGACAGATAATCTTAACCCTTAGAGAAGCATGATTTCAAACTAGCATGTTGTGACATGAATAGATGGGAGAGTCCATCAGGAATGTTCAGCATTGAGGAATTAACATTCAAAAATGAAAAGATGTCATTGAAGGGGAAAATATTGCACAAAATATTAGTGAAAATGAATGTATGCTGATGATACTGTGCTTCTTAAATTAATACTAAGCAGCACACCTCAAGGTTTCATTCAGATTGAAGGAAAATATATTCGGTCCAGTAGGCTGTGATATTGTTTCGGGGGGCCCTTCATCATGCGTAAAGCTAAACTGGAACAACATCCAAATACACACATACACACATTCACACACACACACACACACACACACACACACACACACACACACAAAAACCTGAGCAAAAACACAAACTTACAAACACAAAGAAATTACAGATGCATGCACATCAGCAGACAGAATTTAGTGAGACAAACACTTCTTTATATAGTACACACACTCACTTGCAACACAACGTGCAGTACTACTGACACATACAGTATTCACAGACTCAAGTGCAGAGATTAAATTAAAATGACTTGTGAGATGCGGAGAAAAGTCGATGCCAGCAGATTTTCTGGCCGTCAGTGTGTATGTTGGGAGGCTGGAGTGTGTGGGACACGATCGATAAATCAGAAACAGAAACGCTCTGATGGATTCTCACTAAATTACTCTTTTATAGTCTTCCCTGCACACACACACGCGCACACACACACACACACACACACACACACACACGCACACACTAACACACATACACATGGATACAGATACATATACATACATGCATTCCTGCACTTCCACAAAAAAGGTCTGGAAACACACACACATGCACAAACACTGTAGCACACACATACACACAGTTTAAATGAGCAGTTTTATAAATGTCATAAAACTGCGGTAGACCATAAAAAGTCTAATATACAAGCCCAGGCTCTTGCAGAGGAGGAACAAGCCCTGCTGAATCTCCAGCATATTATTATTACTTATTGCCTTTTCATGGCTGTTATCACTGTATTGTTTTATGGTGCTAATAAATGGCACTGAATAAAGTACAAATAAAATGAGATACCTTCCTTTTTAAGGATGGTTTTTCAATAATAGCACAAAAATAATGGGATATGTGTAACATCCTGCCAAAGGCAAGTTAGGACTCAATAAATCAGTGATGACTACCAAAGGACAGTGAGAGAAAGAGAGAGCTTCTGTTTTTCATGAAGGAAAAAGCAGCTGCAGTCGTTCAAAGAGCAGAGGGTGGAAGAGTTCACACTCAAAACAGTATGTTTTATTGTGCTGGACAATGATTTTTTAATCCTTCTTCTTCTCTGATATTGTTTTTTTTTCGGACAACAGGCGTTTTAAGGCTGCAGTTAGCAGCATTATGTATTCTTTGTTTGTTTGTTTATTGTGTTTAAGGGTTGCCATGTTTTCATGTATAATGTATGCTGGTTTGATCTATTTTTAATTCATATAACTCTGTATGCTACAATAAAACAAGGTGACTCTTTGACATTTAGACTGCACCACCACCAATCAAAGCAGCTAAATCCAGCCTGGGCGTCCTATCTGCTGTGTGACAACTAAATCCCTTCAGGGATCAACAAATGTCCCCAACTCTTTGATTCAATTTTAAGATTTATAAAGGTTAATAAAGGAAAGCAAATCTTGAATAAACTTTAACAGGATGACCCTTGATGAACTAAAATGGAACTAAGAAAACATTTGTAGGTTTAGCAACCCAAAGAAAACACTTTTCAGTGCATGCATGTAGAACCACCGGCCCCACACTGGCAGACGTCTCTGGATTCATGGGAAGATATTAAGCAGCCAGTAAAGTATGATGCATTTAAGTCTGACTGTGATGAAGTGATTCATAAACAGATCAGGTAGACTTCTACTCTTCTGGTTAATAATCATCAAACTGCTCATTTTTACTCCTTTTACGAACTAAAATAGATCCAAACATTTCAAACATAACAGACGTGTGAACTTTAAGTCAGTCTTTTTATGATACCCTCTAACAACTTTTCTTGCCTAAACCTAACTTCTGTAACTTTACATGAATTACGTGACTTTATGTGAAGGATGCAGCTATACCTACTTATTGTAGACTGCAGAGGACTGCGAGCCATTACATCACCACATGTGGACACCGATTGTATCCTAAGGTTGTGCGTCATTCGAAATATGCTACACTGCCTACACTACACTATGCTACACAGAGTTAGGCTACTGCACCATTTCTTCCATGTTTGTAAGCGGTCAGAAAAAGTGCACAAATACAGACAAAATGAACCGAGAGTGAAGACAGAAGGCTCCATCAATGTCCAGATACTTATCTAACAATGAGCGAAAGCGAGCCTAAATCTCCTGTAGATCTGCACTTATGGCTCTGAGCAGCACTTGGAGAAATACGTGTTTCTTCATGCACTGTACCTTTGCGTCAGTCCAGCATGAGAGCTGTAAATATGTTCATGTAGACAATAACCACACTACGTAAATCTTGCTTGGTCACTCCATCCTGCATTATTTACAACACAGCACCACCGCTTGCTCGCCCATGCACCACACTGCAGCATCCCTGACTCTCTCTGTCCACCTATATGGTCTATGCTGCCACCTCTAAGAGGCTCTCTTTCTCTCTTTTGTTTGAACTTTTCACAGGTTTCACCACAAAAAAATGATCTGCTTTGCTCTTTTATAATGTAGCTCCCTCTCTTTTACACAATGCGTGGAAAGAGGAAGACAAGAAGACAGGAATAAAGGAAAAAAAACAACTCTGTTTGACAAAAGACGGCGTCTGTCTGGACCAATAGCTTCATCAGTCATCAGAGAACGTGATCGAGAGAAGCCAGCTCAGCTTTCTTTATCAGCAAATTATGATCCAGGGTAGCGGTGTGGGGTTGTGGGGAATCAGTGGTTTCACATTTAATTTATGTTTGAAATTAGAGGTTTACACCTCAAAGTGAGGACATTTTTACAAAGCAAGATAGTTTCAGCATATGTGTGAGATTTGGTCAGTTTATGTGGGATCCATTATCTCAGACTCATCAAACTGAATGCATTTATGTATTCCTATTTGAGAATATTTTCCTTAAAGAAGTACTTCGCCCACAAAATGACCTTTGAAAGTATTGCTTTAGTGCTGAAGCTGCTAATACTCTGAGTTATTGTTTTGCTGCTGCTCTGCATTTTGTTAAGGTTAAAAAAGTACAAAATTTGTTGCATTTTGGTTTTGGAAAAACTGTAACGAGTTTGCTGTTTATTTACCTGGTTTCAGTCACAGTGCACTGACTTTTTCTTCATGGGCAAAGTTTGTAATTTTTATTTTTTTTAGTGATCACTTTCAGAAAATCGGTGCCAGTCTTCGACACATGCACTGGCCTTGTTAAGTTACAAAAAAAGAGGGGAATTGCTACTTTTGTCCTAGTTTAATTCCTATTTTAGGCTCCTGTAATCAATTTAACTTGAACATGTCTACAAAGTGGAGTAATATTCTAAAAATGTTGCACATTATCATCATGTATCAAAACTCAGAAGGTCAACAGCTTTGTCCTTTAGTGGACCTCCTTGTATTGCCTCAATAATTCACAACCTTAGGGCTGAAGTCCATTATTTCCACTTTTCCCATTGTGCCACACTGCACAGGCTGCTGCTCAGAAGCAGTATGTGCAAGAGTTAATGAGAGGCAGGTGGTGAACATGGTACGGTCAGGGATATGCGCATTAATGTACACAGCATACGGTTTACGTGACACACGTCCCTGATTGTGTTTGTCAGCTGTTTATGTATAGGTTTATTAGATTCTCAAGGAGTGAATATGATAAATAAGACTTCAGTTAAGAAGTGCTTGCTAAGTAATACACACCAATTAATATTGTGCTGGTTGGCTACGTTATAATAAACCCAAAGTCTTTTTTTTTTCTTGAGCAAAATCACATCATTAAAAATGTAATCTCAATTGGGTCTCAGTTGACCTCCTTGCTTAATTTCTTCTCTCTTTCACTCTCATTCAAAAATGTGAGCAATTTCCAAATTATACTGTGACTCCAACTACCGCCATGCACACATCAACACACATCACACCATACAGCACACACCCACATAACTCATGCTGATGGGTAACTGGAAAAAAGGGGAAAGTGAGTGAGGAAATGGAGGTAAGGAAAGGGGTCATTCACTAAAGCTGCAATTAGTAAAAAGTGTGACCACACCTACACTGCTGCCCTCTTGGGGTGATACAGATCTATTCTGTTTTTGGCTATTTATAATTTAAAGATTACAATGTAGCAAAATAACATTTAAATCAAAATGGTGTCATAACTGCAACATAACAACATATTGTTGAAAAATGTAATTGCTGCCTGGATCTTTGGCATGTTTTAAATTAAAAAAAATTTTATTTTTTTTTTTCAAATTTAGGGAGCACTATATTTTTATACCACACACAAGTCACATGGAGGTGGTTTGAGTTCAGGATGGGCATACAAAGCACAGGACTTCCACACCTGAGACTGTAATTCAAGTCCTGAGTCCTGCCTGTGGTCAGGCTGAGGCGATGAAAGTATTTTGATTGAAGTTAGGGAAATACTGTGGATTTGGTCTTGATCTCTAACTTGACCAAAAGCTGTGAGAGCTTAAGCCTAACCATACAAAAATGTTTATATTGTATTATATTACATTGGAAAAAATATCAAAATAAAAATAGATATAGATAGAGCAAAGAAAAAACATGTCTCAAGGTAACAATTTGCAAATATGGGTAGTATGAAAATTTAATGACTTTGCATACACTATGTCAAGTAAAGGGGTATTTATTTTTAACCACCTTTGTAGCACAACAATGTGGGTAGCTTGCAAAAATAACTACGGTAAATGTACATAGTTTACTTACATAGCCCAGTTTTATGAAAATATCATCCTTCCAGCTATTGCATACTTCTTTAACAACGTTCCCTCATTATGTTAATTGTAAAGGCAACTCTGTCATTAGATTCATCTGAAAATGTAGGCCTATTTGCTGCTATAAATAAGTAGTACGTGAAGTAGACAGGGCCACAAGAAAGTGATAGCTAATAAACACTTGCAGTACGGGGTTAAGAGTTTGCTAATGTAAGATGAATCCAGCAGCAGCTACTAAAGTGAAGCCAAGACAGGAGAAATATGAGCCTTATGTCTCTCCGTTACAGTAATGAGTTAATGAAGTTATTACAACCACCTTGCCACTATGCATATCAGCCTGTCTTTTCACATCTAGAAAGTTTTCTGCATGGAGATCAATAGGAATAAGCTCCACACTTTCCTTAGATCAGGAGATATAATGGACATTTTGAGTTAAATCCACTGAGTTTGATGGACAGGTAATTTAAAGTTTAAAATTACAACTGCTTTCCAGGCACTGCATGAGGATGAGGACAGTGAAGAGGTCAAGGATCTACTCAGGAGAATTGTATTGTGTCAGCTTTGATGCTAACAGAGATTAAAAACCAGATGTGAAAAAGAGGAGAAGAAGGAGAACAAATCCATCTTAGTCCTATTAAAGAATTAGCAGAGGGACGTTCTCTCACCATCTTCTTCTCACTTCATCTCATCCTGATCCACTCATCACACCCTGTCTTGTTCACTCACTGTCTTTAACACCCCACACACATATAAACACACGGGCTCTCCCTCGAGCTTTAATTCATCTGTGCTCCCCCTTAACGACTCACTCGAATCGATCTGGATACTGTGAAAAAGAGTGTGTTTACAGAGTGTGTGTGCTGATATGTTGTGTGTGTTTTAAGGCATGTGATTGCATGATTTTCTGGTGTGTGAGGTTGAGTGTGTGAGAGAACGACAGAAAGAAAAGACTGATGAAGTGTGATAATTGTTTTGTGATGTTAAAAACCAATCACAAAAAAGATTACCAAAGAGAAAAGAAATGACAGGATTTCCATCTTCAAAACATAAAATAACAAACTATCCACACTGTGCTTTTTTTATTACTAAATTGTAGAACAACAGTTTTTACAAAGCAACACGGAGCCACAAAATCTCCAACAAGTCGAACATAATGAACACATTAGATAAACCTGCAAGGCTGCAGCTTTTGCACCCATTCACATCTCCATGGAGACAGAAGTCAATTATATCCTTCATATGGATACACACACACACACACACACACACACACACACACACACACACACACACACACACACACACAGTCTCTCTTCCCCCACACCACCACTACACTTGCAGATGTAACAGTGTCAGAGACGTGTTTATTGCACATACCTCATCAACATTAAGTGTTTACTTTTGTAACTTCTTAATGCAAGGTGTGAAATGTTCCTAATCCCAAACATATTGAAGGTTCAAGCTCCTTGTGTTTATTGGACATACAACCAAACCAGCCAGGAAATTGCTATTGCACTAACAACTGCATGCTTACTGCGTCAGCTTCCTCCCCCTAAAACACTGATGATTGGGTTAATTTGCTTCCTGAGCTATAGTCACTGAACCTAAATCTCTCAGATAGTTATTAAAAGTGGGACATTTGTGAGGACTACACACATGAATTCACTGTAACTGCTACAACACCTTCTTATGGTTCTTCATTTTTGCACATTTCTGCATATATTTTTCTGTCATTAACCTATTCTTGCCCTTTGTCACTTGCCCCCAGCATTTCACGCCATTCCCTGATGCTGTCCTTGATGCCCTCCCTCAACAGCACACTTGTTCCCTATTCCATTATTAACTCCCATGCATATTTACCAGCATTTTTCTCATTTTTTTCCTTATTGCCAAATGCTGCACAGTCTTAGCATTCTATTCATCAAATGTTTTGTACACATTACTTTTTTTTTTAAAGGCCAACATGGCTGTTAGTATTCAGGATTTCTGGCCACATAGAAAAAGTACCAGACAAATGTTTTAAATAACCATATAAAAGCTTACATTTAAACAGCCATGAAATACCAAAAAAATACAACACACTATGATCCGCTTTGCACTCGAAACTGAATAAATTAAATAACTTAAATATACATAAAGAAGCAGTCTACAGGACAGACAGAGGGACTAATAGATGAGTAGTAGAGCCAAAGGAGGAAAAGGACTCACTTAAGGAGGCATTAGCGTCAATGCAATTTCTCCGTGATAACATCCTGAGAATCACCAAGTCTGCTATATATGACATTAGCTCACCTAGGGAAGCCTGTCTCCAGTCCAATCTACCGGGAGACCAGCTGTGTGCTAAAGGTCATCCTGAAGAACATGATGTGTGATGCCATCACCTACACCAAGCACACTAACTGCCATGGATGTGTACGCTCAGAGGAGACAGGGAAGCAATCTGTAATGCTTTAGTGCATAAATTATTCGATACATTAAAAAAAATAATAATAAGCAACCAGTCAGACCAAAGGGGAGAAATAAAACCGAAAGCTGCGGACAAAGGAAGGGATGAGAGCTGGCATCAGGGCCCAACTTGGACCGAGAGCTGTTCCTCTACCAAGCCTTCTTCAGGCTAATGTCCGGTCACCGGAGAATAAAGTGGATTCGATGCAATTGAGGCTCACTCAGCAACAGGACATCGGGGACTGTTCTGCACACATTTTCACAGAGACGTGGTTAACCCCTAACATTCCGGATTAAACTGTTGCACTGTTGTTAAACTGTGATGCAAATTCAAAAAATGCACTTCAGGAATTGAATTTTCATAGCAGCTGCTGATTTTAAATCAACTCACCCATCAACTCCAAAGATGAAGCAGGATCAAGGACTAATCTAATTTTGTTTTTTAAACTTTGTTCAAAAAATGACGAATAAATCTACTTTCTGCCTTCTATATCTTATAGGTCACAAGATGAAAACCCATTTATTTATTGATTTTGCATATTTCCCACTGGACATGTTAGCCATTTATATTTTAATTTGCCAGACAACTACATGTGATAGCAGCACAAAACAAAACCCCTGTGCAGAACAATCCAAAACTATTAGCAATCACTTAGATCAAGACAAACAATTAAGTAAAAGCTCAACGATGAAGAAATGAAAAAGCTTAATATTTTTGCTTAAAAAATGACTGGTTGGTTGATTACCAAAATAGCGTTTGAATTTTTTTTTTTTGTCAACTGACTAATCAATTATTCATTCATTAATATCAGCTCTACTTCAAAGTGAGGTCTTTCATGGCACAATGTGTTGACATGTTTCAGTGAGTCAAATATAAAATATAAAAGCCTTACCTGCTCACTCAATTCACCAGCTGAGTGCTTACAATGTAAATGAAATGTATGGGTGTTGTCGTGTCTGCATTTTATGCATTTGTTCATGCAAGATCGGTATGTAAAGTCAGCCCCCCATGCAGAAAACATGACATCAGCCTCAGGGGCACAGTTAGGTGATTTTAATAACAACTTGGATCAAAGGCACTGAGCTCAGCAGACGCCACATGGTAACACGTATTCGTCACAGCGTTCAGTATGCCACTGCTGTCCACGGAATAATTTAATAAAGAAAAGAGAAATAGAGTGAGTGAAAGGGTATAATCTGAAGAAGGAGAAGAAAAACAAATTAAAAGGGCAATTGTTTGGGAAGGAAGTGTGCATGTGTCATACCTCATACAGACACTGATGAGCAATTCACAGGCATACATGCCCCCTCTTCGTACTCACAAATTCATGTGGTTCATATAGAAACATGCTGAGAATACAGATTCACAGGCAGGCGCATACATAGTTACCAGATTGCTGAAGCTGAGAATTTGCTCAAAGTCAGAAAAAAAATGAGAAGCACCAATTAATAATACTTCTGACAACTTCTCTCATCTCTCCATCCTCTTTCCACCTCTCTCTGAACCCTTTGTGTGCAACGTTCTGACAGTAATTCAATGTAATTCCACTATCATCCCATCTGCAAAATGTCAACCCTGTTCAGTAATGATGTGGTGTGGAGAAATAGATCAGTACCTGGCAGCAACGTCATCATCAAACTGGATGTTAATGTTTTTGTTGCATTATACCAGAGATCAGAGCACAGTAATGTTGTGTTAAATTCCAACAGAGCCGAGTTCTACGAGGTTGTTATGATCTTTGATTTCTCACAGTCAACACCTCCAGTATTTAACACAGTATTATAATACCATGCTATTAACAAGCCAACCACAAGGGATGGCAAGCAACCGCCACAACTGTCAGTGTTTTTTCTGTCTTCCAGGGGAGCACAGCGTATTTACACTCTACACCAGTAGCATGATGAGTTGCTGAGCACCTTCTCTGCATGACCAACTTTGCAATGTCACCTTTGTTTTTTACCCATTTGTCCAATCACAGTGAAGGAGGGGCTGAACGAAAACCACAAAGACCACCAGTCACATTACTAAACAACAAATCCAATGGAGGAGAAATTAATACTAAACCCACAAAAGTTGGCAGGTCCATCCTCTCTCATAACACGCTTCAGCCTTCCCTTCATCCAAAGCAAGTATTATACTTTGTGCCTGTAAAATAAAAATCACTGTACCCCTTATTGCACCTCATTGCCCGCTCTGTATTTTGCATTTAACATGAACAAGTATTTTGTTTGTTTTAAAACAGTCATATTTGGCATTGTATGAAAAACAACCTAATAATAGCCCAACAGTAAAGCCTATTTAAAGAGCGCTAAACCGAGGATAAATGAATACCGCATATCACACTGCTGAGCCACCCTTAATCACCGCAGGGGAAATTCCTTCACCACAAAAGCCCGGCTTCTCTATACTGTACCATCTGCACTGCAATTGACAGTTTTTGTTCCTTTTTTTGGCCAGCAGGAGAGATTCACAGTGGATCCTTGTAAATCCAGTAAAAGAGCTGTCAGAGGAGCTCCTGTGAAAGAGACAGGGGCCCCGAGGATATCACTTGTTATATAGGCAGCAGCAGTCTGTCTGATGGGCCTTTAGTTTCAACACTGGCATGGGGATTCAGATGTGAATTTTATCGATGGAAGAGGAAGGGTAGAAAAGTTACTTTTTGCTGTGGATCCAAAGAGTAAGACCAAGAGAGTAACAGGTCGGTTGTGACACAGACTATGGCAGCATGCTCAGTTTGCTTAAAAATATCTGCTCTGAGAGTCATAAAACTATCTGCTTCCTTAGCACATACTACATACTGCAGTTTTATAATCATCAACTGGCATCCAAACAGGGGCAGGGCAGATCCAGCATGAAGATCCCCCCACCTGATCATCCATACATGCTAATATAAAGGACAATACATTTCATTAATTCTATTTCAACTTGATATATGGGCTTAATGTTTCCTTCAAATTCGTATTCACCCCAATGCCAGTTAGTCACAGGCGCATGGCGCGACAGTTAAGGGAACATCCTGCTGCTGTTGGGCTGCAACAAAACCACCAGTAAAGTGCTGTGCTGTACTTTTATAAACAAAGGACAGTGCATAATAGATTCTTTTAACAATTACTTCGAAGAAAAAAACTTGTTTGTGATAATTGCTGGGAAGCCTGTGTTTTCACAGTGACGCTGTTTCTGCGATGAAGGTTTAATTACAAACGCAAGATGGCTTTTGGGAGGACAGATTTGTTTTTAGGGGAAAGGACTGCACTTTCAATCGATCATCATGGTGGTAAGCACCTAATACCATAGTTAAGGTGAGTAAAACAGCAATGTCACTTGTGACTTTGCTGTTTTACTGTGAACTTTACACCTTGCATTAAAATGCATCTCGTATCCAGACTGTATCCAGATATATATCCACATTCCTAGTAGTGATATAAAACCTCTTGTTTACTTTTGCCAGACCAAATTGAGAGCAAACACTTTGTTTCTTCTTGGCTTGTGTTTTGAACACCAATAAGTTTCCTTGCTGTTTTCTTGCTCGTAGCTTTGCTGACTTAGCAGGTACAGGTTGTTGCCTCACTGGTTCGGAACAGTTGCACACAGTTAAACATGTCCACCCATGTAGTTGCTGTGTGCAAGCTGAAAACACAACTGCTTTTACACTTGTGTTTGACGTGTTCACAATGCATCCCTGACCACCTGCGAAGGAGGTTTGGTCAATCAGATTCACAACCAGTCCTCTGTGCATTTTGGGTGCATTTACACCTTTGCTTTTATGTGGTCAAGCACCGTCTGATTGCAATCCAATCACCCAAAACACTTTCTTAAAGTGTTTTGGGTAAAGACAGGCTCTGTTGCTCCCTATTTAGCCCTCTCTCTTCTATCCTGTTGGGCAGCTAAAGAGGGAGACAACATGATCAATAAAATCATTGATATCAGTCTGCACTAATGCCTGCTTTTGGTTTTTGGCTCTCAGCTCCATTCAAATCACTCTCCTGCCACACCATGGAATGAACCTGACACGCCATCCTGGAACTTCTTCTAATTAACAAGTGAGTGCAGGAAGCACATGAAGCATTTGCACGAGGATGACTCCATCATCCTTAACTTTAACATCCGAAAAAGCTGTACAGCACTGCTGGGATCAAATCAGAGCAGCAGTAACACCAATGTTAACAACAATAAAATGACAGCAAGTGCTATTATTATATCTTTATTCTTACATTAATAACTAGCAAACAAACAGACAGTTACTTCAGATTTAGCTGCTGCAGACCGTGTGAATATTTTATTCAGCAATGAAAAGAGAGGCATTAGTCTTATCAATTGCTGCCACATACAAGATAAAAGGTTTTTAACTCAGAGCTACTTTGAGCTGCAAACCAGTCACTATAATTAATATTACTATCAGTGACTTTCAGGACACCCAAGGGCACAGCAACTGTTCACAGAAAAACTGACAGACAACTAATGTTTGTTACTCTGCCCTCAGTTCAATATAACAGGCCCCTGTAGGGATTTACTCCTATAATCATGTATAGATTTGACACACTCTCTCTTTTCGCTCTCCCCTGTTCTTCCTCTTGCTCCTTTTACCATCCATGCATCCCTCTGAGGGAGCTGAATACCTGTTTGTGTTATGTTAATCACAGCACAGCAAAATCAGTGGGTTTAAATTTCCAGATCCTTATTTTCACCTATAAGTATCAATCAATCAAATTTGTCTTTTGAAATTATACAAGGGACAGTTCTGGTTAAAATTTCAGCTCCTTTAACTTGTGCACTGTCATTTCTTTTTGTTGTGATTAACCAGTCACTTCTCACATTGTTGGCTGCTGCTTTCTAATTGTCCATGTTTACGCATGGTTCTGGTCATCCATGTTTCTGGTTGTGGAATTTTTTAACTGTCCACACATCACAACCTTGACGTCCGTATGGACAGTCATCCTGAACACAGGTAGGGCATTTGAGACGAGAACGTGTTGGAACAGCGTATAGCAGTGATTCACAACAGGACAGCACCTCACATTCCCACCGTCACACCAGTCCTTCTTCACCATAAAGCACTTAACTTCTCAACTGACCACAACTTTAGCGGAGCTGACAGAGAGGCGACTGGAAGTGTTCATGCCTATGTCACAATAGCCCACAAATTGAAAGTAAGTAGCACTGACTTATACAAAGTCTTAACAATGAAAACAATGACTGCCTACTCTGTGCTCACAATCAAAATAAAATCAATAAATGCAGATACTGTTCATACATTCATGACATGGACAGCATTTCAGTTCAGTCAGCTTTCGTTGCATCACGTCATCCCCCCTTTTTCCAGTCTCAATATTCCTGTCACTCCTTTGTCCCTTTAGTTCAGCCCTCATGACTTAAAGTCTTACTTAAATATGTTTGCTGTGTGTGTGTGTGTGTGTGTGTGTGTGTGTGTGTGTGTGTGTGTGTGTGTGTGTGTGTGTGTGTGTGTGTGCGCGCATGTGTGGTAAAGTGTTCCAAATTGAATGATGGCACTACAGAGCCAAGGACATGATTACCATAGCAACAAGCAGATAATGCATTGGTTAGGGCCGTTGAGTATTTGTTGTGAGCTGGTTTGGAGCGCGACCAGTAGGCACAAAAAATTCCTTCCTTAATTCATTATCATCTGTCTCATTTTAACCTTTTTTTCCCACTTTGTATAATTTGTTGGAAAAAAAATGTGGAAATGAACAGCTGCCATTTCTCTATAACACAAACAGACAAGCGCACATGCAGGGACTTTCGGTGTCAGTATTTTCACACATTACTGCAAAAATACCTGATAAGAAAATTACAACTAAAACATTTAGGTCTTTCACATAAACGCACACACACAGAGCGCCTTCACACCTCCTTCGTCGGATGGCACATCACACAGACACGTTTACAGTAGTTGCTAATCTGGCCTTTCACACCACTATGCTGTGCAAGCTCTCAGCAGGCTACGTACAGTAGCTGAGCTGACACCAGCCTTCCTCTGCCAAATTAGCAGTTTGTGAGTTGGCTCATGCAAAAGCTTGCCCAGTGTTCACAAAGCCTTCATGTTTTTTTATTGCAACACATGTTGAAACGTCATCAGGAATTGGCTTTTTTCTGCCATTTTTTTTTTTTCTCACATGGGCACATCAGAGACTAAACATGTAAAAAAAAAACTGTAGGCCTTGATTTTTCTTACTATCAACTTTCCTTAAATCACTTTTTAACACAAATACTGATAGAGTTTTTTAAAAAAATAAGAAGCTCTTTGTTATCCTGTGATGATGAATTATGTGTCTACACTTAGCTTTGCTGCACTTTCACTGATTTGTGCGTTTCAGAGTCACTAGTATCTGGCCGTGACTGCTGCAACCCATTAAAAGCCTCCCATCTCCCACATCTGCTGCCTCGCTTTTCTCTCTTTATGGGAAAAAATAAACCACTGTAATAAAAGATAATAGTATGTGTGATGCACAAACCCGTACATCCACACTAAGGTTAGCAAAATAATCAGATAGAAAGTGAGAACTATAAAGACGGGGGAAATATGCAACAATAATGCACAGATAAGCCTGTATATGTGTAATCACACACATTTGTCATTCTGTCAACATGAGTTCAGCCTGAGATGAGTCACAGTATTGCACTTTTATTCTAACAGGCTTTGCTATTGGTTAACCCCTTCGAGGTTCTGTCTGAACATCCTGAGACAGATCGATTCCCTCATGGATTGAAACATTGCAGTGTTTAAAATGTTCTCCATCTCTATGAAATCGCTGTACACACATATACCACAGGCCAGCTGGACCTGCCACAGGTAAAACGGCAGTCTCACAGGTTTTTCATTGAGCGTGCTGCCACCTGAATGGACCTGATGTATGTTAGCGCAGAAGGTCAGAGCCTCAGTAAGGTTAACTGAAAGTGCAGCCTAACCAAACATAGCTGCATACTAAATGAAGCATTTAAATACTTCACACATTTCTGTGGGGGGTTGTTCTGACACACATACATACAGTATAGCTGATTTATTAATAGATCTGATATTAAATCAAGCACGGCCTCATGCCTCCTAATGCTTCCTTCTATCAATTAAACCTACCTCCCGCTTCTCTGTGTGTGTGTGTGTGTCCAACGAGGACACAACAGAAACCTCATTTTAAATGCTGCCAAGCTAGGAGCTCAGTCTGATTCACAGCTTGCTATCATAGCGCACAGTGTCGCTGTGAAAGGGGCGCACATAGCAACTTGCACCCTGGTGGCTCAATCTATACAATGCAAACTGCATACAAACAGTCACACAACCACGCAGGGTTTGAATCCTTTCACGAGAGCCATCTAAATCTGCTCCCTATCTCTTCTGTGTGTCTCCTTTCACCTGTCTGACTGATTGACTGATGCAAATGTTGTTTACCGAGTCTGAAAGTAGAGGAAATCGTTATCAATTGAATGAGCTCGCCGCACAGTGCATCAGAATTATGGTAGCAGACTTAATACGTTTTGGTAACAGAAAAATAGCCCAGTAAACCCTTTGTTTCTGCTGTACTGACAGAAATGCAAAAAGTGTACATAAATCCGCCATAATCCAGAATCTTATCAGTGTATTCAGATTTACAGTGATGTATCCACCACCCCCACCTTTCCACACATGCACGAACCAAGCCTGCTCCTGTTCTATTCCTCTGCTGCGGTCAGAACTTATACAAATTTAAATGATTTAAGCTCAGTCAAGCTTGCATAGGGCAACAACATATTACATCATTCAATAAGTCAATAAGAAAAGTAGTAAAAATCTGTTGATGCAGTTAAAATATTGTGTATGCACCTCAACAGAGCATCAGAGTTGAATTTAGGAGCACCAACACAGACTCTCTGCCATTAACCTGCATGTAGGTTGTTATTGATACAAAGACAAGCTCCTTGGTCCTGTTACAGTTCATTTTATTTTATTAGGTATAATCGGCAAACCTTAAAAGTCCTTCATCATAATTTCTGTCATGCAGTTCGACACGTGTATTCATAGAGATAAATCGTTAAGCAGCCTTACCCCTCATGTCACCCTTGTGTGTAAGACGCACATCAAATAAAAGGCACACACACACACAGATACAGACTGAGAAGCTAACACATCCTCACTTGTCACGCTTTCACCTACAACGCAGTGCCAGAGCAGATGGTGAGTACAACCCTGAGTTCACTTGAAACAAAAAGAAACACAGCGAGAGGTGGAGGAGGAGGATAGAGACTGTCTATCTCATCCCAAACTGTCCTTCCCGAAGAATTACTGTCAGCAAGAGACAATGCAGCACTGAGTGATTAGCACACACGCACAGGTATTGTCTCTTGTCATCTCTCTCTGTCTCTTTTCATTTCCGTCTCCCTCTTCTTCTCTCTGCATCTTTTCTCTCATTGTTCCTATAGAGCCACCAGCAGAAACTCTAGCCCATCCTCGTCTATTGTTATAAAGCAATTTTCACCATCCTCTGCCTACTGAACTTTTAATGACAAACTGACAGAAAGACCGCACTGGCACATGACGCGGCAACCTAAAGAGAAAGCTGTGGATATGGAAGTGTATATGTATGTGTATATAATACTGCTCACATGCCAAGCTATTCTTTTAGGAGGAGCATTCAATCAATCACCTTAAAACTACCATCATGTGCAGTGCATTACATAAAATAACAGCATCACTATCAACAACCAATTTTCAAAACTGACACCAGTGAGCTCAACTAAAGTGTGCAGCTTCTGATAGGATTAGCATATGCTTTAAATATGTCCTCTATGTCTGCACATATATTTACTATGCAT
Source organism: Plectropomus leopardus (assembly GCF_008729295.1). Lineage (NCBI taxonomy): Eukaryota > Metazoa > Chordata > Actinopteri > Perciformes > Serranidae > Plectropomus > Plectropomus leopardus. Next base: position 10,786,735 of record NC_056467.1, on the reverse strand, counting down.
TTATTATCTAAACTGTGCTGCACTGAAGCTGTATGTAAACGTTTCTTATCGCTGCCTGACATATGGGCACCTTTGTGCTCACAAACATATGACTAACAAAACAAAATCCTGGCGCACACAACAACACACTCATAGCATCACTGTAAGTGAATGTCAGCTACAGATTGTCAACGTTCATCTACTATCCATCAAACCATCTGTTAAATGATGATCAAGACTTAGGACCAAATTGCTCAGCTTTAGAACATCTCATCTTTTTTTTGGATAACTGTCTAAATACAAATGTGTTCATGCATCTTCCATTACATCAAATCTAACTGTCGGCAAATGTGTTTTTAAGATGTGCATGTATTAACATGAGAGTTCTTTGGCCTGATGCAGCATCAAACATTCCCACAGGCCAATGTTTTTTCAGGAATTTCAGCAACATTGTCACCCTTCATCCAGTCATGGAGCCCATTGGCTATTGTTTGCCAACAATAAAGCCTCTGGGGGCACTTACCAATATTTCTGGAGATCCGGTGTACCTTGCATATATCCTGGCCAAGATGTCCTTTTCCACGTGCCGTTCATTGGTTTCAGTTTTATTAGCAACTCTAGATGGGTCCAAACCACATTTCAGTTAATCTCTATAAACTGATAACTGCATACAAAAACAGATAATTTATAAAAGCTAAATAATGCTTCTGGTTGCTGATGGGTTCCGAGAAGTGCTTTCCACCTCTTTCGCTATCAACATGAACTGTTATCCTGCAGGTAACCAAAGGCCATTCAAATGTGACTGGTCATCACTACTTAGCTTCTGATAATAACGTCTTGTACAGTTGCCTACAGATTCTGCATACATATGCAGATATCTGTTTATAGAGATTAAACTCAGCTGTGATATGACATGTTCAGTCTTTTTCAGGCTCCTGGCATGTTACTTTCCGACCCAAGAGCTTCATCAGATGCAAACACAATCTGTTGGCACCAAGATCAGGGGAAAACTCAGTGGCAGAAACACTCACCAAACATTACTTGCTTTTAAACGATATTAAAATGTTCTTTCTCTCCAGCTATTATGTATAGATTTCGCAAAATAGTCTTTGGCTGTGATGTGTGGCTGTGGTATCATATTAGTGTCTGACCTGTTGTCTTCATGTGTGTTTTAAAAGTGAACCCATATACACTGAACAATCACATCCCATCAGGAGGTGTCATGAGATTTCTCAGTTACAAAAACACAGCTGTCAGTTATCTAAAGCATGAGACATTCGTCTTTACAAACTTTAGAGCTTCAGAGGTTCTCTTCATGAAGTCTGATCAGCTCTTCCCAGCAGTGCTGACACATCAATATGGTCAAAAAACATTGGCAGAGGGTCATCAAGGTATACCGATGCTAATCCAGTGTCTGCTTAACATTGATTTCAACGATTTGGGCACAGTTTAATGTTATTAGCATCTTTCTGTGGTCAGTTATGACAGAAGCAACACTGTAAAGTTTAAAGAAAGACTTCAAAGAGTGCTTACTATTTGGACTCCTCTAGCTCTACAGAGCTGAATCAAATTGTTGCTAGCAGGTGAGTTTGCTCTCAGCTAAATATCACCTGCCAGTCATAGCTCTGTAAATTTCACTTTTACTTGCGGCCCCCATCAGTCTCGCCTGTTGTTTCCAACACAGAGTGACATGGCAGCGAGCCATGTCCTGCACGCTGCTCACCCGTCTCCCAGCTCTCATTACTGGTCAAGCCGCATCATAGCCAACTTACATTACATATTGTCTAGACTACTCAGAGTCTGGACATTATGTAATGCAAGTCCAGTCTAAAATGAAATCAAGATTTTCTGTTTTCTATACAACAGTGTTATAATTGTCCTAGCCAGGTGTTTCAATACATAAAATGTCTGTTGTCCATGATGGAAATTTTCCTTCAGTTCACCATAACACATAGCATAAAGGCATGCATAAAAATGTGCATTCACCATAGCACATACCATAAAAAACATACACACCACATACATTTTACATTAAATTTGCAATACTAGATATAACTGTAGAAGACATATGAAACGCTTCATTCTGTTAATATCAAGTTTCTTTCACTGTCCTCCACTGCCCTGTGCAGTAGTCAAGAATACGTATGTTTCCATTTTTAGCTCAACACATAAAACACTTGCGGCAGTAGAATAAGCTGAGAAACTGTATGCTCTGCGAAAAGCCAATACTGTAGCAAACACAATTACTAAAGCAGAAGAAATCCAGATCAATGACACTAAATTATGCCTCTGAAATCTAAACATTTACTAGAGTTTTTTTAAAGAGACTCACTCACACTTAGCAGTATCCCGGATATGTTTCTAGCCTTTTTATCCAGGTTAAAACTCAAAATACGTGAAGGTCGTCCACTTAACAAAAAGAAAAAAAAATCTTTTCACTGTGGATAAAAAAATTATTTTCCTGCGGTACATATGCAAAGCGTGATGAGCAATCCCAACTACTACAAGTCCTAAAACAACGTCCAAATTTACCCACAGGAGCAAAACTATTGTCAGAGTAAAGTCTGATGTCTCTACAGCCCCTTTAATGATACTTAGCGCTACCTTCAACTTGTAATCTGTCACCATCTCCTCTCAATGCACACACCAAACATGTTTTCATACACACTCCGACACACACATAAACAAATCTGATTTCCCAGCGATCTGTGGAGCATGAAAAGAAAGTAATGGCACCATATTTTATGTAAGATTCACAGCCTGAGGCCATGAGAGTCAAAGACACAAGTCAGCTGAGCAACAGCGCTGCTGAGGTCAAATCCGACTCAGACACTCTGCCCACACCGCAGAGCTGTCTCACCAAACCATAGCGAGAGGCAGAGTGAAGAGAGACAGAAAAAATAAAGTGTTTAGGTGTGTGGGAGCAAAGCAAACGCAAAAGAGTCCTCTTCCATTCATGGCCTTTGAAAGCATTAGAAATTGAGTATTTGTGAGCACAATAGAAAATGAGGCACAGAGGTTTAAGATTTATGTAAGTCAGACGGGAAATGTGAGAAAGTGTTAATGCATTGTGGGAAGAAAGAAGGAAAGAGAGAGGAGACCTGGTGATAGACAGACCAGACAAAGAGGCTGCAGGAACTGTCAGTAAACTTGCACCAGGTAGCAGACAGCATTTATTCATAAATCCTGTCAGGTTTGCTCATGACATCCAAAGTGAATGAGCAGCTTCTGTATGACTTACTGATAAGTCTGGAGACTGAGGATCACATTTGAAATGTGTAGCGCAAGCTCACTGAAAACATACTGCAGGCTTGGCAGAAGGTGCTTCAGATGGTGCTGGCAAGAGCAGCTTTATGAAATGCCTCAATGAGGCACAAAAAGGCATGCACGTGAGAATTTCAAGGCTGAAAAGGGGACTTCTGTGGCTTTTGGTGAGGCAACGGGGTATCAAGCTCATTCACATGAAAAGACTCTTTAAAGCACTATATTAGTTTCTCTGGGTTCTGCATAATTAAGGGTCTGTAATATGATTGAAATCAGTTTTAAGATACTAATATGGATAATTCTCTGATATATTTATTCATATGGCTATGATTAAATTTCAACAAAAAATGATTAACAGTGCTGCAATAGAATAAAGTGTCTTTCAAGGCAGCATGTAAATCTTTGGAAGTTTTTTTCATTCAATCTTTTAAACTTTTTAATGAAATATGTGAAAGAATTGCATAAAACAAAAAGACTTAAGTTGCATTCAAAATCACAAGTGTGCGGACAACTCGATTCTCATAAAATATTGAGCAGCATAATGAAAGAATAATGAAGATGAGGCAGCTGAGATGGAGTGAACGAGAAAAGAATTATGGACAGAAACATGAGCAGCATGACAGCACACACAAACATGTGGAAGCAAAAAAGCTAGCTATAGCTTTTTTTTTCGAAGGTACATACCTAACCCTCACTAAACCCTGCACATTACACACACACCTAACTCTGACACACACCTGTATTTCATGCCCGTGTGTTTTCCCGTCGACTCCTTGAGTGAAATGTGCCGTGGAGTGAAAGAGCCGAAGCTGCGGGCGATGATGGCCACAGTGCGGAACTTGGCCCGGGCTTGGTTCACCACATTGGGGCTGGTGGCACTCTGCTTGCTGTGGTCCCCATTCCCCCTCTTCAGGTTGTGGTCCGTGCAGGCGATGGACACCTGCATGGCTGAGCTTCGGCAGTGGGAGCAGAGCCCGACACGCAGAGGAAAAGTACAGATGGGACAGCAGGAGTGGAGACAGAGACTGGCAGGCAAGTCTCAAAGCGCTTTTGTTTAAAATCTCTCAATTCTTGTCCTCTTTTATTCAAAGTCTGTGTTCTGGTTCTCCTGTTTCTTTTGCAGTTGTCTTTTCGCAGATTAGGTCTTCAGTTGCTCACTTCCAAATGCTGTGTCTCCATTTGCATCACTTTGTTCTGTGAGGCAAAATAATGCTGCAAAAGCTTTTGCTCTGTTTTTTACTCTCACATCAAGTCTTCCATTTAAAGTCTTTCCGTGTAGACGAGAAGCAGCAGAGCAGGTCAATCATCAAAAGCCTTGAACGAACAAAAGAGACTCTTCAGTTCTTTGAGGGATCCCCAAATTATTTCCCCACGGTCTCTCCTGCTCCTGATGTCCTTCCTCTGAAGCCAAGCTCTATGAAATTCACTTACAGCTGCAGAATGACAAACAGAGGAGCTGGAGAGTGTGCAGAGGGATGGCAGAGAGAAAGAGAGCGAAAGAGAGAAACAGAGATGCGACCCAGACGCTCCGCTCTCCCCGGTCTGACTGTGGGAGGAGAGGGAGAGAGCGATAGAGAGAGAGAGAGAGAGAGGAAAGGGGAGAGCAGAGTGAAGGAGGAGGGGACAGGGTCAGAGAGCGGATAAGGAGACAGGGCAGGAGAGTAAGGAGGAAACAAGTCACTCTCAGGTCCTAGCAGGGTGCACCATCACACTTCTGCCATCAGCACTTTTTCCCATCTTGTCACTTCTTCTCCTCCTCTCCTCACTCTTCATCTCCTCCCTCTTCTTCACTCTCTTCAGCGCTCCCTTGCTCCTGCCTGCCGATGTTGATGCATGTCACTAATGTGCTTGTGCCCCAGTTTCCCCTTCTCTTACTCCTCTCCCCCTCTAGGTCTCTCTTCTCTCTGTGAAATTTGTTCTTTATCCGATATTTGGATGCTCCAGTCTTTTTCCCTTTTTCCTGTTTTTGTTTTTCTCAACAGGGAAGCTACTTCTCCGACAGCGCACCTTCAGGGAACTGAGAGGCATGAAGCGCAGCACTCTCTCTCACTCTCACTCCCACTCTCTTTCTGTCTCTCTTTCTCTCTCTCTCTGTCCTTCAGCTGTTAACTGAGTCACCCATTGGCTCTTTGCTTTAAAATTCCCGATATATTGAAAGACAACATCTGAACTGTGACTGTTGAATTAAATTGGTTTCGTTTATGTGCCCTAATATTCTGTTCCTTTTTCTTAACGTGCACACTTGCATACGTTATGCAAAAACTACAGTATGTGCAAGTCAGAAACATTATTTGCTGACATTAAGTAATAATTTCCCCCCAAATCCACTCACACACTGTACATATAACCCCCAAAGGCAGCTACAAATCAAAGTGATCCAAAGGAGGATGGATAGATGAGATGGGGGAGGTGTGCGGAGATTGGAATCAAGAGAGGAAAAACGACTAAAACAGCACGCTGAGGCGTAACAGGGCTGAGAGGAGAGAGAATGTATGCACCTGTGTGTGTGTGTGTGTGTGTGTGTGTGTGTGTGCGCACGTGTGCATGCATGTTTATGTTGTGTATTTTCCATTAATTCTATAAGGGATGTCAAGCAGAGGTAAGTGGATCATTTTGCTGCAGGGTCTCTCAACAGTCTCTTTTTCTGTGTGTGTATAAACACATGGTGATTACATATGCAAAGTTTTGAATGGAGGAAACAGACTGTATCATTATCTGGACAAATATGCAGAAAAAATGTGAATACCATATTTGTTATGCATGTATTTTGGTGTGGTTTGTTTTTATTGTTCTCTCCATCGTGGTGTCATTTCCTATAAAATATCATCATTCAGTGTTGGATACTCATACCTAACCCAGTATAACAACTGTTTCAAAATGTGTTCGAGTAAACTGCTTTAGACTGAAAATATCTGAGCTCCAGTCATCAATTCAGCTAAGCCTTTAGCTCTAGCAGGAGTCACCAATACAGGAAAAATAATTGTTGCAGGTAAAATAAGCAGGTATATGCAGTCTATAAACATGACATGATAAATTCATTCACACAACTAACCCCATTACTGCTCCTCCTGCTAAACTGACCTCATCTAGAAAGGACTTCGAAATCACTCAATAAGAGTCCTTTGGGGTAAAGTGGTTTATGGAAACCAGGGCCAGAACTGCCTGTTGAGGTCATTTATTATATCTGACTGTGACTAAACTGGGTTTAGTCTATTGTTTAAACTGCTGTATTTCATTGATTTGATTTCAAGGCACAGAGGCTCACTGTGCAATCCTACAATCAGCCTTTTAATCAGCTCATCTGCATCCCTCCACACCTTGAAACCACTCCAACTTTTCTCACAATACATTCATAAACACTGTCATAAACTTGTCACTCAATTTTCTCCAGTATATCCACACAGATGAGAAAGTCGGACAGCGTGTTTTTTCAATCCAATTTCAGTCCTCTAGAAATGAACTCTTATCATCTCAACCCCTGCCGTGTAATCTTTCCCACCTTATTGAGAAGATGTACACAGCCTCCGATCAATTTCACACCTAATGGAAAAACCTTTCTTCAGCAGCTCATTCCAGATCGATTTCGTCCCACACCTCAGGGGAACAGCAGATTCCCAACCATATGGAATTGGAGCTGGTTTAAAACCTGTTTCCTCTAATGAGGAGCAGAAAAGTGCTGAGTGAAAAAGAGGCTGTGGCTGCAAAGTGTGTTACTGTCCTGGAGTGAGTGCAACCCATCAGTCTCCATTCATCACTGTCAAAACACCAAAGTTGCTAGAGGAGGTTTGTGTGCAGCTGTAACCCACTAGTTAATGAAGCAAATTGAGGGTCACTGAACTGAGTGAGAGAAAAAACAGAGATAACCAAGATTTCCTTTCACAGCTACAATCTGCATCACGTTATTCAGCCGCGCTAGCAACATGGCTTTAAGGATGGCAGAGTGGATTAGTCAGTCAGTCCACCAATTTGATCCAGACTAAAATCTAATGGATCAATTGACAAAAAGAAGATAAATCCCACCACATTGCGAATCCCTAATTTTCCTGCAGCGCCACCATAAAAGTGACACTTGTGGTTTTTAGTGAAATGTGGATAGATTAACAGGAAACTGATCGCCACGTTAATGTTCCCCTCAGAATTAACTATAATAATTTTGGGGTTCCCCTGACTTTTCATCCCACACCATCATCAGGTCAAAATGTGCATTTCTCCAATATCTTGGTTTATTACTAAATACCTCCAGAACTAATGAGAACAGCCTCATCTTTACTTTGTATTCGTATTTGCTACTATTGTATTATAGTAGCAAATGTTGATGCTGGACATAAGCGATTTGCTCAAAGCATCATTGTTACCCGACTGCAGCCTAACAGAGCTGCAAGCAGAGCTGTAAACTCTCAGTTTTGTTTCCTTCAAGTCCAGTTTGAGTCAAACCATTTGTTCAGATGTCTGCAGTTTGGCAGCATTTCACAGCTTTTCTCCTACAGTTTATTTCAATACTTATAGTTGTGCTATCCTAACATACTGATAGTTCTCCTGTCCATCTTTTTGTTTTCATATAACACTTTATTCGTTTGAACAGAATGTCACATATGCACACAATCAATTATGACTGAAACATATTTGAAAAACACACTATGTAAGAGCCTTAAATTAGTATTCCTAGCACAACCCACAAAATAATGCTTTCACAAGCGTGAAAGCACTGCATAAAGACAAATACTGCAGCAAGTATTATTAAGTTATCTAAAAAAACACACATGTATTGTTCTGTTGCCCAATAAATAAGGCAAAAATTAATTAATTATAAGCATGTTTTATTGAAAGTTTAACAGCTACTCTGCAGCTCAGGGCAAAGAAGAAAAGGCAAGCTCAGGGAGCTACTGATAGACTGTATTTGATGAGAAGAATCTTAATGTGACAGCAGCTCTGCTGCTCTTTTAATCACTGATGAGTGTTGCGTACTGTCTGTCTTTTAGCTTGCTTGTATTCAGCAGTAGCTGCTGCATCTTCTCAAATGTTGTGAGGTGTCACTCAGTGTGTACAGGATGTGCTGTTTTGCTTGGGCTCTACTGCAACTAGACTTTTCTGACTGCAGTCTTATGGCCTGAAGTAAAATGTCAAGCTGCTAAACATTTTTTGTAAATACATAAACCCCCAAATGTGATGTTTCTCTTGATATGAACATTTCATTCTGTTTGCTGTGTTCATATCTACTTTGATGTTGGTGATTTCTAGCCCAATTTGTAAAGTTGCAAGTTAGCTGCAATTATGTTGTAGTAATTTATAATGACATGACTTCACACAACTACATGTAGAGAAATCTGTCTAAAAGGAAGGAGTCTTTGTCTCTGTCTGTCCTTAGATTTTCTCAACAACTATTCACCGATGCACTTAGTGGGTGTATTGCTAAGCTCTTAAGATCTACAGGACATTATTGGTCCCTCGTTACAAGAGATGTTACATTGTAGCAAACTCAAACATTTTAAGCATCAGTGACGTAACTTTTAGAATGAATGCTTTGGTTTCAGAAAATAGTCAGGCTTTGACTTATTAGAGGCCATATATTGTTCATGCCAGCTTTTGCACCCAAATTATGTGTATTCCCTAGCATTGCTAGTGGAGGCAACTATGTCATGGCAGGTGTATGGCTCAGGACCCAAGAAAGCAGAGTGTCGGGTGTGAAGTTGTCTTGATGAGTGGTTCTTGGGAAAGCTGCAAGGAGCAACACAACAGTCCAAGCAATCAGCCTGTTTTTAAAGGGGACGTATAAATGGGTACTGCACTTGTAAATTAAATGGGTGAAAAAAGTTCTGATCTCAGAATAATAGAAGGGATTATAGTGGATCATAAGTCAGCATTTAAAGCTGACTAACTGCTGATCTGTTCCAAGAAATCTGCATCGCAACACAAAGGGTCATATTTAAAGATTAATGATATCTATGTATGTGTGTGTGCACTTCAGTGGTAGATGCTCTACACATAATTCATGATAAACCACAACTATATAACCTGGGATTTGTGGCTCTGTTCTTCCAGCCGAGATAAACTCAAACTGATGCAGCAGACAAGCCTGATGAGAGGCTTTGCAGCTGCGGCCCTGAATAGCATGTGCACAGTAGATCTGAGTGAAACTTTTAGAATCGACCAACTGACCGACAATCATCGTGACTTACTGTTGTGTCTAAAAATAAAACCATGTGAGATTACAATGCACCCCCATTTCTAGGATCTATTATTCAGGCTGCACATATTTTAAGGCCCCTTGGCATTTTTTCTAAATATCATCCAGGTTTTTTGGTTTTTGTTTTTCCAGCAGCTGCCCCGCAAGCAGCAAGTGATGACACACTCATAACTCTCACTCTCACTGAGCATGAGGCAACGACTGTGTCCTACTTTTGCACCTGTGTGTGTATATGTGTGTGTGTTCTTCTTTATGCTGGTCATAAGCTTTGTCAGCAAAAGCCCCCCACACTAAATATTGAAATCCCCATGAGATGCCTCATTATTTGTGTGGGTGTGTATACATAATATATGTTTATGTCGGTATGTACAGTACCAGTCAAAAGCTGTGACACATCTTCTCATTCAATGATTTTCTTTTTTTAAAATTACTTTCAATGTCATAGACCAGCATTTCCCAAACCTCTGTTCGAGTGCCACTTGTCCTGCATGTTTTAGATGTCTCCCTGCTCCAACAGCTGATTCAAATGATCAACTCATTATGAACTCCTGAGGCTGCTTAATAACAAGCAGATCATTTAATTCACCTGTGATGCAGCAGGGAGAGATCTAATAACATGCGAGACAACTGGTTCTCGAGGAGAGATTTAGCTGTTAAGCTGCCACAGACTATTACTGAAGAAATCAAAACTATGAAATAAGGAAAAAAGGGTTATTTAAAGCAAAAATATTTTTGTATATTTTATGTTCTTTAGAGCAGCCACTGTTTTTCTTGATGACAGCCTTGCACAGTTTTGGTATTCTCTCACCTGTAACTGTTTCCAGTCAACACGTGTGCCTAAAAATGTCTTGCCTTCTTAATGTTTTTGAGACCATCAGTTGTGCTGTGCCAAAGTAGTGTTGGTGTAAACAGCTCTATTTGTTTACTTTAGCAATCCATATTGTGGCAAGAACCTCTCAACTAATTAAAGAGAAACAACAGTCCATCATTACTTTAAAACATGAAGGTCAGCCAATCTGTAAGATTTCAAGAACTTTGAAACCATCTTCAAGTGTAGTCGCAAAAACCATCGAATGCTATAATGAACATGGCTCTCATTAGGACCACTCCAGAAAAGGAGTACCAAGAGTAACCTCCTCTGCAAAGAATAAGTTCACAGTTACAGTTAAGCTTGGTGCATCTACAAGGGTCACAAGTGCCCATGCATCCAAAGTGACAGCACATCAGAGATGCCCTTTCAAAGGGACACCATGCGGCCATTGTGCATTTTCTATCTGCATGTATCAGCTCATATCCGTGCAACCCCTGGCAAAGAAATTGGCAACTAAAACCCCCTCAGATTTCAGCCCTCTTCACAGAGTTCAAGTAGCAGATGCATCTTAACACCCACTGTTTGGAGGAGAATGCAAAAATCTGAATTCCATGTTCAAATAGCTGCAAAGAAATCACAACGGAGGGAGACCAACAACAAAAAGAGAATTGCATAGGCCAAGAAACACAAGAAATGGACATTAGACCAGTAATCTGTACCTTGGTCTTATGAGTTTGAGATCTTTGGTTCTAACTGCCTTCTTTGTGAGACACGGAGAAGGTTAATGGATGGTTTCTGCATGCATGATCGCATGAAGGAGGAGGTGTGATGGTGTTTGTAATATATACAAATTTGAGGGCACATGTAACCAGCATGACTACCACAGCATCCTGTAGCAATATGCCACCCCATCTGGTTTGTATTAAGAGGGATTATCATTTATTTTTTCAGCAGTGACCGAAAATACACACTTGGGCTATTGTAAGGGGTGATTTGAGTAAAGGAGAGTGATGGAGTGCAAGATGACCTAGCTTCCACAATCAGCCAACCTTAACTCAGCTGAGACAGTTTGGGATGAGTTGGACTGCAAAGTGAAGGAAAAGCAGCCAACAACTGCTCAGCATGTATGGAAACTCCTTCAAGACTGTTGGAAAACCATCCCTTGTGACCAATTCATGAAGACTAAGAGAAAGCCAACAGTGGCTACTTAAAGAATCAAAAATATAAAACATATTTTGCACTGCTACACGTTTTCCTTACCATATAATCTCATATGTGTTATTTTAAAAGTTTTTATGTCCTCAGTATTGGACACAAATAATAAAAATAAAGAAAAAGCACTCAATGAGAAGGAGTGTCCAAACCTGACTGGTACATTTTGTGCAAGTGTTTTCCTTTAAATTTTGTACAGGCATCAACAGTGCTTATACAGTAACTGACCTCAGGTCAGCGCTACCTGACATGTTACTGATGTTAATATAATTTCTATGATACACATGATCTTCATAGTGCAGACAGCACCATGTTTTCATGCTGAGCAAGGGATACAGGATGCACAAAACACACTCACACACACATATACATGCATGGCACAGTTTGTGTGTTAGCGACCAATGTTGCTCATAAAACCGCACACACTCACATTTAAAAACTAACAACTTGTATACTCATCTGTTTAAAACCTCATTCCTGAGGAAATAACATAAACCTAAGGTTTTTATGAATGTTTATAAAACACAGGATGGTACTTCTAAATTACAATTGCAAGGACCAGTTTGAGGCTGTTGGTCATGGGTTCAAGGTCAACAAGACAAATAGTTGTGTGTTGTCCACAAAATTAGGAGGCGGAGTGGAACAGATATCACTTTGTAGTGACTATTAATTTTAATTATGCTGCATATTTTCATTTTGCAGCACAATGCTAATGCTGCATATTACAGTTAGATCCAACAGGCCTGTAGTAGACGTGCTGACGTCAGCCGAAATGCATTTGCTGGTTGAAGTTTTTAATTAAAAGCATTTAACATGTTTTTCAAAATTACACTGCAGTTGCTGAACATATTATTTTGTTTGTGCTAAATACCAGACCCAGCAGCTTATAAACTTGGCAACATAGCACTAAAATCAGACTCAGTCCTTTGATGTCTATTCCAACATAATTTGCCTGTTTTTAACAGCAAACTGCATTGCACGGTCTTAACCTAATATTGTGTTTAAAAAATACTAAAGTGACGTAATGCATTTCAATGTCAGACAGAAAATTCAACATATAGTGCTACTTATGCTAACTTTTGTAAAATATAGCACAAACAGCAGAGAAATTAGTGAAACTGCCAGATTGCTAAAGGGTCTTCCACAGTATTCATTTGGCTTGACTTACTCAACATTGCACAGTTTTGTGGTGTTGTTTATTTGAATCTGTCTATCTGAATTTGATTATTACAGGAGAAAAGTTATTTTAGCAACATCATTAAGGAGGAAATGCATAGGTCCTATGAACTGACATACACTCATTATAATAGATACTGTATGCTTATGCCCTTGTCTGCGGCTCTGCTCCAAGTGCCATGACGTAAGTTGACAGGACCGCATCAGAGACGTCAGCCCCTCTCATGACTGTTATCGCTTCATCTCCTGCCCATAGGACTGAGCTGTTCCCACTGCCATGGACTGCACCATGTGCGGCAGCTGTAGGAGGGAGGTGTTATGAGTGAGGTTCAGATCTGTAGAGCAAATCTGACTTGTTTGTGTCCTCATATTCCTACTAAAACTGTGTGGTAAGCAAAACAACAAAAGGAAAGACTTGGTGTGCAACTCAGAGAAAAAGTTGAACATTGTGACCCTTATTGGGCTTTCAGCCTGTTTTTTCAACAGTTCAAGAACTTATTTTATTCTTCAAACTTGCAGAGTGCCAACCCTTAGAGAGTCAGGTATTTTAATAAGCTACTCCAGGTGTTAGAACTAGGTTGGAAGCACTTTTCTTTCCCTAACATTTGCAGAAAGTAATATGCTTAAAAAGGTCCTTAGGGTGACATCACATATCGTGAATGAAACTGTGTGGTTTGATACATGTATATAAAATCCAACTGAAAAGATATGTTGGGAAATTCCCTCTATACCTCTTTATGGAGCTAATGTTTCTTTAAACCCGCATATGTAAACATGGAGCCAAAACAAGGTGTATCGACCAGTGCTTCTCAACATTTTCAACTTTTTAACAGAGTAACTTTGCTGTTGGATTTCACATGTATTCAAGTGGATTAGTGGATGATGCAGCAACTTTTCCAAACTAAACAACAGGACAAAATGATTTGTTTGTGCCCTCTGGAACAGTCATGATCAATAATAAAACAATATTGACTGTCATTTTAAAACCACAATCAAACAGATGTCTCCCATTTAAAATAAAATGTTGCATGCCTCATCTATTCATGCCCTTACACCATTTTGTTGCTCTATAACAAGGTCACCTTGTCAAGGCTACTTCCTCCTTTGCTACCATCATAAATACTGCAACCACTAGAGGGCTTTGTCAATTGAATGTAAACATACCATAGACCTACACAATATACATACTTGCAGAAATTATGGTCTAGAACAAAAATGTGCTGTGTGACTCAAACAACATTTAAATGTCAGACATCAGTTCTTACTCAAGGCTAAGACAACAGTTTAAGACCCTGGAGTTGGTGAGTATTAAGAGTCTGCTCTCAGAAATACAGCTTGAACTACAAAAATGATAACTTTGCTAAACACTAGAGACAGATGTGTGAATATCTTCTTTCTGTTGTCCCAAAAAAACCCTAAATGACCCATTGACAAAGACAATTGTTTAATCAGGTTTAAGTTTATCTGGTTCATGTATTTAACTCCTCAACAGATAAATGCTTGATATGAAAATTGAAAATGTTTTTTAAAGGAATGAACAGTTTAAACTAGAATTACCACTTCACTGTTGTGAGCGAACCACTTAAGTTGCAGTTTATATCCACGTCTGTCTAGACTCATATGTAACCATGACCACAGACAGTGTGGATGTTGCTGCAAAGAAGCTAAAACAACATGATGCTTTACACACATCTTCAACATATCAGCACCAATACAGAATCCGACCAAATGTCTCCCCTTCTGTTTCTGAGTTATGACGTTGAATAGTGGCAAAAAACATTATGATGTTACAATGAAAGCTGACCTTTGACCTTTTGGATATAAAACTTCATAACTTCATCATTTTATCCTATCAGACATTTGCAGGAAATTTAGTCAATGAGCATTTTTGTGTTATAGCATAAAACATGTTTTGTAGGTTGCGGTGACCTTGTCCTTTTACCTTTGACCACCAAAATCTAATCAGATCATCCTTGACACCATGTTAATATTTGTGTCAAATGTAAAGAAATTGTCTCAAGGCTTTCTTGAGATATACTGAAACAGACAGCCATAAAGAGACAGTCCAAAAACCTAATGCTTTTGCCACAGCTGTCACTGGTGTGAAGGCATAATAACCCTCATAGTGTGTGAGAAAACAGAATTATATAAAGAGTTTGTGCAGAGAAGAAGAAAAATTCAGTCTATCATTTTAAAGCAACAGCTCTATAATATTAAATCTTTCCCAGTCCTTCCAGCCATGACTGAGGCCACAGGTCAAAGGGCAGAATGACAGACGAGTGAGAGCATGAATGCTTCATTAGTCAATCATACCCATTAAAATCCATAAAATCAGCATTTCAATTTCACCCCTGTAATTGCAGTCAGTGATCCCGCTCCCAGCACAAATGGTGACGACATGAAGCTGTCAAACCCCCCATCATTTCCAGCAGAGCTCATGGCTGAATCAAGAAAACAACAGACAGCTTACAGGTTAGATTTTATAGGGAGATATCTCCCATATCTTTTATAATTTGGAAATAAATACATTGATTAGAAGCATGAATATGAAGAAGAATTATTCTGCCTGATTCATACAAAAATCCATATGGGAACTGTGTAAGAATGTGAATATGGCAAATTTATACTACAATCATCAGCACATTGCTATATTATAGTTTTTGAGGATTTAAATAACCTCGGTGAGAGCTCATATTTGTCACTGGGAATGAAGCATGATTTTATTTCCTGTGCAGTAATTTAATATTAGCAGAGCATCCTGTATAATAATCTTTAAATGTGTGAACACACTAAATGTCGTCATTTCACTTCGTCTGTATTATTTAAGCAGTTTAAACTTTAAAGAAGATCAGATCATGGGACAAGTGTAGCCATAGTCATAGTAAAGTAAGGAGTCTTGGACCTGAGGACGTCCTAATGTCAGTCATGGATGAAAGATACGCATGTGCTGAGTCTCAAATGAGAGTCTCTTCCTCCATCTCCTCACTATAGCAGAGCTGACGCCACATACTCAGTGGCAGCACATGTGAGCTTTTTGTAATGTGATTATAATGACCAATCTCTGAGCTTTATAATTGCATTTTGTTCGACTTGATTGTTTTGTTTATGTTAATAAATAATAATAATAATAATAGTAATAATAATAATAATAATAATAACAACTACTAACTACTATACTACTACTACTACTACTACTACTATAATAATAATAATAATAATAATAATAATAATAATAATAAAATAATAATAATAAAAGCAATTACAATACTTCCCTGTGAAAATATATCAAACACTCTAGTTTGTCATGTGCAGGTGTCTCATGTTTCATGAGATGAAAAAAGAAGTCTGTGCAAAAAAAAAGTCAAAATTTCATGACTGCATTTAAAGGACTTTATTATGTGAAACACACACTTCTTGTATGTTGTTAAGATGCATCATAAAAATGCATGTCAGTGGAAAAAAACAGGGATTTTACGAATATGAAGGACAGTAAACGGGGTTGTTTAATGCAATAGCAGTGGCAAATGAGCAGAAGAACAATTCTCCCCAAAGAAATCCCCACTCAGCTTTGCATAAAAGCCAGAGTATCCATTATCTGGCTGAGTACTGAGGTGTGTCACAGTGGAAAGATGCCAGACCTTCTGCAGCTGCCACCTCCACTCAAAGTATCGACAAAAATTATCCCTGTAAATTAAACCACATCTCCTCCAAACCAAGAGGTGCTTATGTAACAGAGTGCACATTAATTACTACAGTACAGGACTCAACTTAATTCTTGTCCAACTAAAGAGTTCACCTTTAGTTGTGCTTATAATTAAGATTATTTTGTTGTTCCCTGGTGAAAATTAGTCTTCTCATAGTGTGCAAAAACATACCCCATTCATGCCTAAATACCACACAGAATTTCTGATCATTTGTTAAAATAATCATCCCTCTTTTTGGTAATACACTAACAAAATTACATATAGTGTGATTTACAAAAATAAAAGCACATACACCTCCTCCATTATCAAAACTCTAGAGTGTTAAATGATAAGGAGCAGTATCTATGAGGGATATTTGGTGAGTGCATTTGGTTCTAGTGAAAACTTAATACTGACAAAAAACCACAAACATTCAATATCAACACAGAGCTTAACGTAGATTAAATGTCTCTTTATGCTCTCTGTATCACCAACTCACTTAAAACTAAATGCGTGCACACACACACACACACAAACACACAGAGTCAGGTCACCACTGGGTCATAATCCCAAGTGTATCCATTTAGTGGCTGTCATTGTTCTCAGAGGACTATTACATTACAGCAAGTTATTAGGACCTGAGACAGCTGGTAAAGATAAGAAGGGTCAAAGTGTCGTTGTGACCTTCGATCTATCATTACCACAACCAGGCAGCTCCACTCCACTGTACTGAGGACAGTCTGACTGTAGATGTGCAGTCAAAAGATAACAATCCAAGTCAACCACGGGAAATAAGTGGGATGTTACAGTGCAGATCACACACCCTGACATTAGAGGTCGGCAAGCCTGTCTGGACCCAACAGGCTCCAGAGGTCAATTCGGACCAGGTTCTGGTATGACTCAAGTTCATTTAACTTATTTACTTTTATTGTACCTAAATACTGTACACTGAGAGCACGCATAGACCACTGCATTAAGTATTGTTATACTGGTTGTATTATAAACATAGGCATTCACATTTTATACACATTGATTACATGTGACAGTTCAGTTGACCATGCAGAGCATCAGCGAGAAGCTGTGATAGTGGTCGATTCCTAAGAGTTCCTAATGCTTCGTGAAAAGCTGTATTTTGGAGGTTTGTGTGTGCGTGCGTAACAAAGTGATATTGGTGTTAGCCTCTGGGCATGCTCAGGTTGAAAAAATGGAGAGTTTGTTGGGCTTATGCTGGAGTTTGGCTCTAACTGCCATCCAACTGTACACCAATTCAATGTAAAATTAGTTTCAATCAAAAAATAGCATGTTGTAACAGCATCAAATCCACTGTAACTAAATGACAACCAATGTCATGAAACTATAGGCACCACAACGTCATGCTATGTTTATACACATTTGAGACAAGTTGGCACAGGCCTCCATTTATGACATGCAAGCTACAAGTGCTACTGGAAGAACATTACCAAAAAGTAGGCTGCCTGACAACAGTATGAAACACTGACATACAGCAAAACATTGCATTTGTGCACTGTAATTATTGCTGTAGCTTATCTCAAATTCGAAATTGTTTTATATCGCTTTGTATTCCCCCGGGTTGCCATTTTTACCAAGAGAACTTTGTTTTTGCTTTTACAGTGATCTTTCATGTTCTTCCACACTGTGCAGCAGAAAAGCTCTGCTTTCACCAGTGTTCTTGGCTATTTCTTTTCAAGAATTTAAGATCAATTGTCTGTCCCTGTGGTCTCTTAATGAAGATGTCTGTACAGGTAAACTTGCTTTGCCAGTTTTCCCCTCGAAGGCGCACATGTTAAACTGAAAAGGACAGCCCATCTAGAGAGGACCCAGTTGAAAAAATTCTTAAGGGCACAACCAAGTCCAGCGACAACTTTAGGAGTTTTTGCGACCAACAAAGAAGAAATGGTGATTTCATTTCTGGGCGTCCAATCCTTGTGCAAGGGACAATACAGTAAACATAAATCTTGCTTTATACGTACACATTTTTTAACTTGTTTCACCATTATAAACGAAAAGCTTAAATTTACTGAAACAGTAATTTGTCAGTTGGTTCTGCAATCTGTAGCCTAGGAGCTTTAAGTCTTACTCCTGCATACTGTTAATTGTATTTTTAAAAATCCTTCAGGTTGGTCACTATGGTAATATCTGTGCATAGAGAGCCATATGTCTGGACTGAAATGTTTTGCAAGCACAAACAACAAAGGATCTCATTATATAGTGCCTGCGAGCAAGGCACTGTGCTCTCACACTTCTCCAGGAGAGCTTCGGCAGTGTTTGTGCCGAGATTTGAATCTCTCCTCCTGACTGTGTTTGTCTGTGTCTGTGAGTAGGTTAACACTTCCTCCCACTGCAGCTCAAGTCACTGCTGTATCCATCCACGGTCACGGCTGTAAATGTGAATGTGTTGTTAGGGAGTGATTTAAAAGAGGAAATAAAATCGACACTCTTCAGTCCAGCTTTGTGTTTGTTGCCTGAAGTAAATCTCATAATAGACAAGATCACAAAAAAATCCACCACTTCTAGTTCCATTATAGCTTAAGCCTTTCAAATAATGTCAAAATGTTAGATCCTAAAATGAATGTGCCTAAAAGTCAGAACATTTACAGAAGAGTTCCTGAGAGCAAAGTTGTGAGGCATAACTTTCTCAAACTTTTGTCCGTTGTACCTAAATGGATGACATAATAAGGTTGTTCTCAAACTTGCACCGTGTAATAAGCACATACTCCTACACTACCTGCACCACAATTAGCTATTTGTTGCAGAGAGCAGCGTTCCTGGCTGCTAGAGAGTCTCCAGATATGGACACTTGATAGTGAAGAGTGGTAACAACGAGAGAAAACCGTCATCTCAGTAATAGCATTGCTATGGAAACAGTATGGAGGCGTTCTGTGTGTGGGAATAAGCAGCAATAAAATAACACCAGGCAAGACTAAAGATGCCAGATGGCAACCAGGCAGCATCTGGAGGAACGAAGAACCCATGTAAACTGGTTACCTTGGAGAACACTGTGCAGTGAGGAGTGTAATGATGTTAAAGACACATTGATTTTCCATAGCATGACTACAAAACACCTCGAAAGGGGATGTTCTATGAGAAGCTCAGTGCTAAAATGTTTGTTTTAAACCAGTCATTCAATGTTATAGCCACTATTGAATTTTGACAACAAGTGAACAATTCAGGGATATACAGTATGAATATATCAGTACTGTGAAATAAGACAGAAAAAGAGATTAACTGCAACAGGAAAATGTACTATTATTTTTCACCCATTAAGCATCTTTAACAGCATGTACAACTTGTTTAAGGTAGCATTGCACTGTGAAATTAAAAAATCCTTAACTTAAACAGCCTCTCAACACCCGTGAAAGCAAAGTCAAACTCTGACAGAACACAGCAGCAAAAGACAGCAGCAATCATGCAGAACCGACATCGAGAAAACCCAAAGCATACTTGCCCTTGATTTTATTTTTTAAATTGTGTTCATGACCTTCATGCTCCTCTCTCTAAGAGACCACATTACTTCTGGTCACACACACACACACACACACACACACACACACACACTCTGACACATGCACACAACGCACATTTCTGCTGCAGTTCTACTGCAGTTTTGTTTGTGTTGCAGGGAAAACAGTCTGTGTGAATGTGCCACACTGAATACATGTAGGGTGCCTCTATGCGTATTTGAGACAATGCAACAACCAAAAAACTAGTCTGACATTTCAATTATTTTATGCAAAAAAAATGCCAAAGCACTTGCTGCACTTAAGTCAAGTATTAATAAGCTCTTGACATTATTTGAGTTATGATTGTAGCATTTGAGCACAGTCACACACACATGCACACAAAGCAAAGGTCACAGCAGTGTACTGTAGTGTCTGTACTGTACTGAAGCTCTAATGCAAGTTCTTCACGAGGGCTCTAAAGGCTTCATGACTGTTATCCTCTGCGCACTAAAAGTGACATGTGAGTGGGGACAATCCCACAAAAATCCTTAGGTGGTAACTACAGTATGATTAAAATAAGGTTAAGATTAGGGAAAAAAGCCAACAGTAACTGATGGTCCATACACCCCTCCTACACAACAGCTTCTACATACTTAATATTTTTACTACATGACACCACTTCCTGTACTGGCACTAGAGTTTGTCACTGGTTAAAAATGTTGGACCCAATCTGAACACCTACCAAAACCTTGCACACATAAAACATTTTTATTTTTTTTTACAAGGCCAAAAAAATATAGTCCAATTTACACCCCAGCAAAAATGTGTTTTTCCCAAACAGAGATAAAATAGTACCTGATTGTTATCACACTAACGATTAACAAGCAACTCTGTGGTAAAAAAGATTAGTGAGGCATGATATTTCCCTGTACTTCACAGTTCTTACCACTAGAAACACCTCCTATAATCTTATTATAATTCAGATGTCACAATGGATTGACTTGAATATTAGACAACAGACATACAAGGCTGACACAAGGCCCTACACGGACCTGTTAGACTGAACATAATTTCACACAGCCCGACTTGGATCAAGTCATAGATACTACGCTGAGACATAAATTGTGCACAACATTGTTGTTCAATATGACGATTCCTAGGGAGGTTGGGATGCACAGCGAAATTACTCTGTCAGTTGCTAAAATAAAGTTGGTGCACAGTGAAGTCACGGTACATAAACCACTGGGGAAAGACTCATCCTGGTTGATTTAGCAGGTAAACCTACATGTACAGTAAATGGCAGCACCGAAGTCCACAGAAAAAATGCTCAGAGTCTGTTAAAGGGCAACGCTTGTTTGAAATTTAAAAGGTTACAAATAAACTGTATTCCTCAACACTCAGTTAGTTCCGCATACAAACTTTTTGAGAAAATTAAAACAGATGGTGTGTCTGTTGGGTCTGTATGTGTCTGCTCTGGCATGCGTTAATTTGCATGTGCAATCATGTACATGTGCTCTCACATCAGCATTTTAGTGTCCATGAGAGGAAGAGCCAGACAGAGAGCTCGAGAGAAAAATAGTGAGAGAGTAGATTGCATGTGCTTCACCTGGTGAGTTCATCATTTTGTTAATTGAATTATATCAAACACCTGTGTCTAGCCTAATGTGCATCTCCCTCTGCGGTACTTTTATGCTCTAATTAGTTGATGTTTACTGCCTGGGTCAGTGAAAAGTTACTTTGTTTTTATACTTACACTGTGTTTTTACAGCACTTTCTCCTACATGAACAAATTTCACTGTACAGAAAGTTGTGAGCTTAGCTGTGGGTGGTTTTGGCTTCCTTCACTTATTTATGGATTTATTCTAAGCATCTTGAAATGTAATTTGATTGTGATCATTTATGAAAAAACACTGTAAATAAAAAAGAGCACATAATTAAAAACTTTGGAGCCTCTATGGTAAACCCACGCAGGTGATTTCAATTGTTTTGGCTAATTAGACAACTTCTAAAGCCTGTGTGGGCGAGTTTGATTGACATTTCTTTCACTCTATTGTAACATTTTTTGTTGCAAAATCAATTATGAATATTATTACCTAGAGCTTTACATATACATTCTGCTATTCTAATAGAGCTTCAGATTTACATTGTGACTGCAGGATCATATTTGTTATGTTAATGTTAAAAATGTATATAGAGAGGGGTGAAGCCTTCTGTCAGTAGCTTTTCTGAGAGCTCACGAATATGGACGAAACGCTGCAGTACCACCAGAGATCTTGGAGGCAGTGTAGCGTATTTAATGTGAGATATGACTGTATGGAGATGACAAAGAAATTCAAGTAATGACAGAATGGAACAAATCTGTAATATAGTGAAAGAATGGTCTCTTCATATGTCAAGATGTAACCGCCATCTGCAACTTTGCCTCTATTAGCAGGTTAGTATGACCTCCACCATCGCCTAGTTTGTTGTTGTGTGATACTTTTGACTCTGCTCTCTAATGCCATCTGTTGGCTTTGCCTATGCTATCATAGAGGTCGCATGGAAGTATGTGGGCAGCGACGTTTACAAAGGTTGAAACGGACATTTTTCATACACAAAGGGAGTATAAATGAGCCCTAACAAGGCAACAAGTTTTTAAAGTATGCACTGTAGATACTGGAGGCAGAACTTTTTCAAACTCGTATAGAAATCCATCTCTTATCCCACTTTGTAAAGGACGATCATTAGCAAAATTGCCCAAACCGTAAAAGAGTTGAGATGAAACTACTTGAAGATAATGGGAAGGTGAAGCGGTCATATTACATCCTGCCAAACCACTTGGCTCCTCTGATAAGTGCTTGACCCAGGATGTGTTCATCATCAAGGGGAGATGATGTTATAGGTCTGTGCCAGGCCTGGGTGATATCAAAGTATTATGGTATAGCAAGGTATTTAGAAGTTCAGATTTTCAATCGTGTCAAAAATACAGACATTGCTCTTTCTATTATATTGATATAAAGATGCTGAGGTGATGAACTGTAGGACTAGTGAAAAAGAAAAATATTTCTGACCCGGTCTGGAAGTACTGCCACATATATAACTTGAGATGACTTCTTCTCACTACAAATACAATTTATTAGCCAAACGACTTCATAAAATGCCAGCCACCACCACCACCCGCAAATCATCTCTGTTCAGGCCATCGATGTGTTGGTGTCTGAGACAGCAACAAGTAGCATCAGAAGATCGCTTATTTCCTATCTACTCATTATTCTATGACCATTAAAACACAGCAAGACAAGACCAGCTGATATTAGATAAACAGCATTTTATATATATATATATATATATGACATGACATGCGTGCTACAACGACTTTCACATATTCTGTCATTCACTGTATACCCAAATGAAATATCAGAAAGGTATGAAGTTAAGAAAAATAGATTCCACACAAGCCTAGTCTGTGCCTAAAAGCAAGGATTCAGAGTCAAACTAAGGTGGAAGTCCAAACTTGAGAAAGATCTATGCAATCTGATGCTCAACGTGAAAATGAGGACATTGAGGGATTCCTCTCCGTGTTTTGATATCCATTATGTTATTCAGAAAATTACAACATCTTTCAAAAGCTTTCCATTAAGTATTTAAAGGTTGATAAAGCCAGAATTGGAAAGAGAAAAACAGTATGTGTATTGATCTGTTTGTGCACGTGTGAGTACTAGTGTGCAATGAACTACACACGGGATCTCCCATCACTCATGTGTGTTGACAGGGAATTTCTGGACCACATTTCATGCCATTATATCATCTGTGTAATACACATCTCATCCAACAAGATTTATGGACTGTGTCTGTGTGAAACAGGTGAGATTGTTTCCATCAGTATCCGTTCCTGCAGAGGGGATTAAATCCTTTTATGTAATGTTACAATGAAACAGCAAAAATACCACACAGCAAGACTTACAATAAACACATAAAAAAAGAAAACATTTTCATCTATATTACCATACTGTAACATTTCACACATAGCTGTGAGTTACAGATAGAGGCTAGGCAAGGCCAACCTTATTTATATAGCACATTTTATACACAAGAGAAAACTCAATGTGCTTTACAAGAAATTTACAAAAGACAGAAAGAGCCATTCACAACTGTGTCACAACAAGCACACCAGAGTGTAAATGCCAACTATTCAGTGACTAAAATACAACAGTCGTCATTGAAACGCAAAATACAAAGAAATGATTTGATACTGCTTTCAAATTAAGTCAGAGCTAAACACATCTCCAAGTCCTCGGAAAGACTCTTCCAGTAACTCAGAGTGTGACAGCTAAAGAAAATGGATTTTCAAATGACCCAGAGAGGAGCAAAAATGCCGATGCTAGATGACCTGAAAGGTCCAGGTTATGACTTTAAAGCATGTCAATCACCTATGATGGAGCTGGGTAATTCACAAGCAAGTAAACCAATCAATTTTAGCACATATAAAAGCCAGTATGGCTTGGATATAAGGGTGGATGTACTTTGCTTTCTTTTTTTAGCCCCTGTTCAGACTCTGAATAAACTGCAATCATGCCAGTGGTGGCAGAAGTGTCAACATCTTTTACTTAGTAAAACTAGCAAAACCACAGATATACTCTGTTGCAAGTGAAAGTCCTAAATTCATTTTACTTTTGCTATTTAAGTAAAAGTACAAAAGTACAAAAAATATACCCTACTTAAAGTAAAAAAAAAGTGACTTCTTAAACCCTTATCTATAATACATTATAATTTATTAATTGATTGTTGTTGAACATTAGCTTTATTTTATATTAATCCGAATGTGTAAAAAGCACCCAGAAACTATTGCTGTCAAATGAATGTAGTGGAGCACAAGTCTTAAGTATCATAAAGCAGAAATACGGATGTCTCAGTCCGATCTCAAAGATCGGTATCAGGGCTGATTATGGCGAGCTAGAGCCCGATCCGATCGTTCCTTTTATGTCTGCTGTCACACTTGTGACATTTCCCCCGAAACTTCAATGCACTGTGATGCAATAAGTGCAGCCCTCGCCCATGTCAACTGTTCAACTAAATATCCCTCCCTCACCATGCACCCTGCCTGCTGCAGAACGATGCCATAAACAACAGCAAAATGCAGTATAAGACTCTATTTATGTTATTTACCCCAGGAATGAGCGCTCATTGCATTTCAACTCAGTGTAAGACTCTCTTGCATTTTGCTGTTGTCTCCAACACATTATAGTTTCACTTCAGCTAGAGAAGAGACAGACAGGTGCCACTGCAAGTAGCCTGCAACAAAAGCTCCGTGAGCAAAAAGCCAATAAGAGTAATTTATTAATGAAGTCCAAAAAATATTCTTTAAACTATTCTTTAAACTAAAATCTTTAAACTAAGTATTTTTAAGTACTTGAAGTGTCCACTCTGCAGCTGTAATATCTAGAAAAATTGAAGTATCGGACTCAGTATCGGCAGATCTTCAATATTAAATGACATTGATCAGGGGCAAAAAGCTTAGGGACATCCCGAGTTAGAAATACTCAAGAAAATTTCAAGAACCTCAACTTTAACATAAATACAGTAGTCTATTTAACAGGTTACAAAAGCATGAAAGTTTGTCTGTGTCTGCCTATGATCAGAACCTCTTACTCATGCAATAATTTAAGTAATTACAAAGCTAAACTTGTAACACTGTTTTGTGAAATTACACATTGAAACAGGAGACTGCAGTCACTGGTGGCTGCATCTTTGCTGCATTGCTACACGGAAGACACTAACTGCTCATTTATGGATTTTAATTTATGCAACTACTTATCCAGTATTTGCACAACAATGCTCTTTGAATAGTGTTGTGCAACTATTTGCATTGTGTTTTTCTGCACCTATAGCAGTGTTTAAACAGTGACAAATATTGCAGTAAAATCTACAGTGTGTCTGCCTATGTGTTTGTGTATGTGTGTGTGTGTGTGTGTGCAAGAGAGGGTGCTGGGTTTACACTGCCCCTTCGTTGTTATTATGATGACAATCTCTTATATCCCACTCTGTGTCCCTGGTTGTCTCACCTCTTCTCTTTAAATTGGCCTTGGGGGAGATCACAGTATATTACCTTTTCTTATAAAAGATAGCACTGCACCCCAGAGCGCACATCCACAATCTCTCTCTCTCTCTCTCTCTCTCTCACACACACACACACACACACACACACACACAGGCAAAGACTCAAGCTCCACTCTTTTCTATTACAATCCCACATACACACACACACACACACAGAAAAGACAAGAAAAGTGCTGATCCAAGGAAGCATAAACTTTGCCTGCGTCAGTGTATCAGCTTAGTGCTGTAAAGCGGAGATATATGGTGACACTAAAACTGAGTGTCTATTCTAAGCATGACTGTGCAAAAACGTAGATGGAGGGATACCGCTAATGACAGGACCAAAGGAGTGTCGGAGACAAAAAGAAAGATTGAACAATAGGCAGAAAGGACGGGAGAAGGAAAATGAAAGAAATACACGTGGGCAGGATGAAACAGCAGCGTTAAAACAGCGGTGCGATAAAAAGCTCAGAGGAAATTGGTTTTAGTGGAAGAGAAGGAAAATGAGAAAGATATAGGAGGGGGAAAGGAGAGGTAATTATTTATCCACTGAAGGAGCTGAGTTGGATATTATATTGCCCCCTCTTGAGCCGTGGTTTCAAAGGTCTCCGCAATCCACAGTAGGTGACACTCCTACTGATTCCATCGCTGCATGAGCACTGCAGCACCTCTTAAAGCAATACAGTATTTCACTTTGCGCACACACATTTTTGCTCTCTTGGCAAACAAACAGGATC
Source organism: Plectropomus leopardus (assembly GCF_008729295.1). Lineage (NCBI taxonomy): Eukaryota > Metazoa > Chordata > Actinopteri > Perciformes > Serranidae > Plectropomus > Plectropomus leopardus. The sequence goes on along the minus strand of NC_056467.1, from coordinate 10,760,153 downwards.
TCACAACAACTGACTTTGAGCTGCTCTGATTTACTGCCATCAGCGTTGCATTGACTTTTGTTTTTGAGCTGTAATCAATGCAATGCAATCAATGAGGAATTAGAACTGTGCAAATATGAAAGAGTGCACTCAACTATCTGGATCCATGGTGCTACAGTTTGTCCAGAGGTGCAACTTCATTTAGCATTTCAAAAGTACACAAAGAAAGTGGAAGTTACTGCAGACACAATCTACTGTTGACAATGTTATATATCTCTCGCACACACACTTTTAAAGCATCCCCATGCTTTCACATCTATTGTCACAGTGGCAGCAGATCCACGGCTCCCCCTAGTGATGAAACTACCAACCAGCACTTCAAATAAAACAAATTAAGGACATCTCTGTCTCTCAGTTTTGATCTTTCTCTGAAACTCCCAAGACTTTTGTATCTCCTCTTAATAACTAACCCTCTGCACCTCATTGTCCCTCCCACATGCACCACATAACCGTTAAACATGTTTTAAAAGTTTCTCCATTTCCCCTTTAGGGGTTCTTCACACACCCACGCTTCTACCCTCATGTGTAACTGCATCATCATTACAAATGAGGTATTTAACTGCTGCTCTTATCTTGAAAGAACTGTAGTTGCTGAGCAAAAAATAAATAAATAAAAAAAAATCTCACGTCTTTGCTCCAAATGCACCTTTTAGTGAGTCACACTGCGGGGATTTCTAATTGAGTTACAGGAATATGTGTTCAGAACGAATAGACAATCATTATGAGCTGTACTTTGGCTGTCGTGTGATTTGCCAAAAGGCTATAGAGTCACCTTGGACATCAGCTAATAGATTTAAAGTAAAAGGATGAGTGTGTTAAAGTTAAAGTTGGCACAGCTCCTTTTGCTTTACATGCGGCAGCGAGGGAGAGTAAGATGAAGCTCCACTGGGGTGTTATCCTCAGGCGACCTCAGCAGGACCCAAGGAGAGTGCTGCCTCTTAAATAACCGCTTATCAGCGCTCATCAATAATGGACAAATAGCAAGAGAGGGGGTGAGCAAGGCAGCGATACTTAAAGACCAAAGCGGACAAAGACTGGGAGGGAGTGATCATTTATGTTTTGTCATCATTTGCACAGTCTGTACACAGTAAATGAAAAGTTAAAGAGATTTAAAAAGCAAAGAATTACAAAAGAGAAGAGGAAATTAATGAATCAGCAGGCTAAAGTGCAGACTTCACTACCAACTCATAGTTAGATTATTTACTTATGCTTTAATCTGTCTTTTTATGTTGTTTTCAGCATTTTTTAAAGCTATGATCATTTCCAAAGAGAGTTTCAGAGAGTGTCAGCTGAGCCTGATGATCCACAGTGACTGGCATGCTCCTAAATAAGCACATCAACGGGAAAAACTGATGCCCTATCGATTCACCACGTCGCCTGGTGCTGACATAAGTGATACGCCAGAATCCTATCAATGCGTGCTGGCAGACACTGTGAGTGGTGGCCATGAATGTGAGAGTTGGTAGATTTTCCAGGCTGTAGAGTTGATTTATTAATGGGAGTCATGTTAAGAACATGCATTAGCTCACTCAGCAGTTGACTAATGAACTGGTGATGTGTCTGTGTATGTGTGAGTGCCGGGGGACTGCCCTAAGTCACATTTAGGAAGCAGTTTCAGACCTATTAAGGCCAGTATGGAAACAGCACTGACTTAACTGGAGTCCCATATTTAGGGAGTGACATATTGGCTTGAGGTTAGAACAGGGTAAGCCTCCGGGGAATTACTTGGTCAATGAAATGTCCCTGAAGTGACTGAAGTGACAAATGTGCAAGTGAGAGGGAGCAAGTCGTGGACAAAATCATCATTTAGGAAGACTGATAAAACAGCAATCAAGTTAAAGCATTTCTTTCTGAGCAGTCCATTCCTCTCCCCCTGCTCTCAAATTACTGTTGAGATTTCCAATATTACTCTAATTGGTTTTTGACTCAGAATGTCAGGAATTTACACTAGAAAAAAAAATGATATTTTGGTCATTGAATTTTACTTTTTAATCTATTTAATTATATTAATTTGAAACTTAGAATTATAACCCCAAAACTAAAATAAAGTGTCTTGATAATAAAAAATGATTTATTAGACTTAAAATATTACGTAATTAATATTGGCTTAATCTTACAAAGGACTAATACTTTCATTAAAAGTAACTGACGCTTTAGGCTTTCTTTCTTGGGCTGTTAATAGCTTTATATATATATATATATATATATATATATATATATATATATATATATATATATAATAAAAACTGTATTTCTGTGACTGGTTGTTGTACTGCCACAGAGACACTGGGGCAAATTCCTGGTGGTGTGGAAGAAGAGCATGTCTGATATGTTTACTCAGTTGCCAGTTTATTAGAGACAGCAAGCTAAAACTAATGCAGTCTAATAATACAGCTCTGCAATAAATCCAACCTAAATGAAGGTTATAATATTCATTTCTGGTTGAAACTGTTTTAGAGAGGTGTTTCTATTTTTTCTAGGTTTTTGTTCACCCCCTATTCCCGAGGGGAAGCTACACAGCAGTAATACCTCTGTAAATTTGGTCAGTTCAGCAACAGCAGAAAAATTGGTTTACCAAAGATCATGACAATGTGCACAATAGCAAGTTGCTTGCTAGTGTAACTGCTTTTTTAAAAGTGCTCTTTAAAATGTGCAGTCAGCAATAAAAAGCCAAAACACTTTTTGGTGAAATAGCGAATAATCTCCTCATGTTCCACGACCTGTGTCTGTTCTGTGTGTGCAAAAAAAAGGTGTCTATACACAGCCCTGTCTCTATAAATGAGAAATCAAGAAAGTGGCTCAGATCAAGTTACACAATACTATTCCAGCCAATCAGCAACAGGGAGCATCTGAAATTGTGCACAAGACAGGGGAAAAGCCATGGATGTAGAAAAGAAAATGCAGTAGGAGCACGAGACAGTAAATCTGGCACATTATGGGTTTTTTTTGTTGCTGTTGTTGTTGACGAGTTCAACAGTCTCCACCTTTAAATAAAAACTATTATTTTTCAGATTTGTAGTACATTTGCATGGTGGCTACAATGACTAACATAACATTGGAATAGTAAACTTCAGTATGACATTTAGGCCAAAATAACATTTAATAAAGGGAAAAAAAAACAGACACACACAATGTGCTATATACACACAATAAAGCTTTTAAGCCAACACTAACAACAGGTTAGTAGCAAATAAAAAAACAATGCGCAACATAATTATGTTCCTTTTGACCCCCCAAAAATCAGTTTTTGTATCAAATACATGACTTACACATTAAAACAACAAATGTCTCATTTTACAGCAAAACTAGATCGATAAATAGATAGACAGACAGAGACAGACAGATAGACCGATAGAATAGATAGATAGATAGACCTTGATAAAATTATGTAACCAACTACCACACCTTCAACACAGACTACAAACAATCACAAATTGTACACAGTGAATGACTTCACTACTAAAAATGGAAATTGGGGGCAAAATGATTGAAAGCCTTTTAAAAAGACCAGGCTTTGTCTGCCTTTTTTTGTGTGTGAACACCTAACAATAACACAACAGCTGCAACGCTCAAGCAAACCAGGCACAGTACAATAGCTCAATTTTAATCAAGTTAATAACCTCCATTACACCAGCAACAAGTAGTACGCAGCAACAGAAAAATCACAGAAAAACCAAAGAGAGCGACAGAAGATGGGCAGTTTTTTACTCACGGTATTGAGGGCTGTCCATATCGTATTTCTCCGATGATATGCGGTTTTCGATGCTTCAGCACTACCAGCAAGCCATGCCGAACTAACACAAATAACTTTACTGACAATAAAAATAGCTAAACTCTTTCTCACGGTCGTTTAAAACGTGAATATTGTTTACTACATTTCCAATAATTGAGTCTAGTTATTAGCCTGGCGGTGACGGGTTAACACCTGGCGGATTTAAAAATGCTTCTTCCTCTTCTTCTAATGCGTTCCGGCAGGCTGTACACTGTAAGTGTAATGCTGCCCTCCACAAGACTGGGAGTAGGTTTTAAAACGCTAATTAAAGGATGTCCATTTCACCTGGCCTCACCTGCACACCTGCACCGCACGCGCAAAACGCCTCGCTCCGCTGAGCTGCAATACCATTTTTCACCACATCGCCTCGTTAACATGTGGCTGCCGTTACAATCCAGAGGGGCGCTGTTTCATCGATTTTAAGACATTTAATAAACGTGTTGAGGAAATGCCGGATGTGACCACAAATACAGGAATTTGTTTTGAATCTGTTTATCAATTTCACTATGATAGACAACTTTAGTAGAGAAAGTGGGGAAAGTGAGTCCTTAAAATCCTGTGGCCTTTGCTGTTTTAACACTCTATGTTTTGTAACCTAATTAAACAAACTGTAAAATAACTAAAATCCATGGTTAAAGATTTTCTCTCATCTTTTAATTACAAAATGAATTGTTTCTCTTTCTGTCCATCCAAAGTAATTTATTACATGACTGGTTCTAAGCCAAAGGTTTCACCGGAGGTCTAATACCTTCTGTGTAAAGCCCATCACGGTTTAAAACACTCCCTTACGGGGGCTTTTAATAGCTTTAAAGCATTCATAATAAAAAAAGGGCTCTAAACCTTTCAGAAGAAAGTCGATAGTGATGGCTGAAGCTAATGGGTATGCAATAAAACAAACATACACATACATCTACACACTCGCACTTACTTGCATACTTGCATTTGAAACTGCAGTGCACAATGAATTTCCAACCAATAAAATAGACGTCATGTAAAAAAGCTGATGCTGAAGGCTGTATATTTTTTTTTTTTTTTTAAGTTGGATGCTTGTCTCCACACACACCAACACAACCCCCACACACACTTCTGTGACCGTCTGATCAATTAAGTATTTAGTGAGGATACCAGCTCCTATGTTAAATATTCACTTGTTTTCCAAGATGAATAAAGAATGAGCAATTGACGCATTTATCTGCACACGTATCTCTATGTCTGTGTTTGACTGCGTGTGTCTGATTGCATGTGTCCTTGTGCGTGTGTATGTGTGTGAGTGTGTGTGAGTGTGTGTGTGTGTGTGTGTGTGTGTGTGTGTGTGTGTGTGTGTGTGTGTGTGTTTGCGTGTGTGCGCGTGTGCTCTGAGGCTCTGAATCACTGGTTGAGTGCACAACTTCACTCACTGCATCTCAAGTGTCGATTGGTTACAGCTCCATTAGGCTCTGATTAAGAACACAGACTGACACACACAGACTATCACTACAACATAAAGTGAGACAAATCAGTCACTGTCTTCTTTGTATAGACACCACTTGATTCCACTAGTGTTAAATATATATATATATATATATATATATATATATATATATATAATTTATTTAGTTTTGTTTGCCTCTTTTCACCCCTCCATCTCCTGTTTTTCACCGTTGTTCCTTTTCAGCTCTATAATAAATAGAGCTGTGTGCCTGCACAGCTTCTCCTTACAAAGGCAGATGCCAGAGTCTAAACACTTTTAGTGGACATAAGGCTTGGGGCCAGAGAGGACAGGCTTGTGTCTGGCTGAAGTCAACAAACATTCACTGTTTCTTTCTCTTATTTGGGGTTCAAATAGCTGCATTGTTATATTTGTTCTGCTTTTTTTTTGCTGCCTCAAAGTAATGTGGAGCTCAGAAACAGTCCCACAGAGCAGTTTCTCTCTGCCAAAATGAATCACAAAATCAAATGGTGAATCCATAGCAAACAACTGTAACTCCAACAATGTGGTTAATAGTATTTTTACATCCACTTCACATTAAGTGCCAGAGGTTATTGGAATAGCAGTTTTAATGCAAAACCGCATAATGCAAATTAAGATTTACCACTAGAGCAAACAATAATCATATGCATGTCTGCAAAAATGCTCCAAAGTGTGTCAAAGCACATTTGTATAAAGTACCCTGTAGACTCTTTTAAAAGGAGTAGATCAGTCTATAGATTTTTGTGTTTGTTCTATGAAAAATGTGTTACGGCTCCTACTGCAAAAGAATTGTTCACTGCAGTTTACAATAGTTTTATTTGGACTTGTTCTGATACTGTTACCAATGTTGGAAATGCCACCGATATTGTCTGAATGCTGGTTCGGGGTATCGGCTACTACGTGAGACCATGCAGTGATCTGATACCATATAATTTTAGTTTCACACCCCCAATAAGTGGAAATTTTCTGAGAGATCAATTCTTCTTCACTGCTCTAGACAGTGGCCTATCACCAGTTGTACTATGCAACCAATAGCAATTACTGTTTTAAAGCTATAAAGAAGAACTGATTTCCAGTGGAGCCTTAGTTGACAACAAAATGACAGCAATTGGGAATATTTCACAGTGAATAAAAGACGTCGGCACTGGATCGGTGCTCAGCATTTGCCGAAACACAAGTTCAGGTGTCAGAGTCAGTATCAGAAAGGATAAAATTACATTAAAACATTTTTAGTTTTCTTTTGGCAACAACAGCTCAGTATATGTATATAGTGAAACAAAACTGTAAAACTATGGAGAGATCATTTTACAATTTCACCTGTTATTGTTCGTTTGTTTTTTTAAAATGTAAGGTTTCTTTTAACATAGCGATGCCAAAAATGTTGTGAATGATGTAAAACAGAAAAATGAGATGATGGTAAAGACCACAGACACAAAACAAAAGTGAGTAACAGAAGAGAAATAGAAGAGCAACTGTGGACGCTGTAACTCTGTCACCTTCACACCACGGTCTGTCAGCTGGCAGAGCTCATTTAATCAGATGGACTGACAAACATCCAGACTGTCTGTACACACACTCAAACACACACACCCACACACACGCACAGTGATTAATGAACACACAGCATAGGCTTCATTATGTGACCTTCTGCCCCTTGGAGGTCTAAATGCCCCTCACTGTCACTCCTGTACCCAGCATCCCCTGCTCTGTATCCAATAATATCACGGGCTTTTGATTAATCCATTCCCCACTAAGCTGATTGAATCTATGACTGCATTAATTCTGTCTGTGTGATCAAAAACCAGCAGAGTGCATTTGCCATTTAGGTTAAAAGGGGATGTACTAGATTTCTTTTTTTTACAGCAAAGGTTGAATGACCACAGTAGGTATTTTTCAGCTTAATATTCATTTAGTTACACAAAAACATGGAAACTGGCTTCCTATCCTGATGCAATTAGTGCCTGCTCAAATGAAATGTCATAGAACATCATTATTTCACAAAAGCTTGTTTTGAGCACAATAATATTACAAAAAGTGTGTAAGCTGTGAACCAGTGAGTATTGTTACATTGCAATGATATAATGCAGCTTTTTATACATGCAAAAAGAGCAACAAAAGAAAATGATTGCAAAAAGGAGAGAAAACTGTTGCAAGAAAACTGGTGTAGCTTATCTTACTTAATTTCCTGTAAATTGTGCACAATGGATTTCTGGCACAAATTAAGTATTTCAACCAAAGCAAGAAGAAGCCTTCCTGACACAGAAATGACTCAAAATGGCAGATGGTGGAGGCCTGAATAACAAGCTGAAATATTTTTAATTAAATGCAAGAAGACCAAGGATGCAAAAGAAGCGAAAAAGGAGAATGACGCAGATGAGGGAAACACCACAGTGAACCTGTGAAGGATGTTCATTCAGTGCGGTGAGGCGTTCAGGACAGACGTGCACTGGCTGGCTGTCAAAGTCAGTTTCCAAAGCTTTTTTTTTGATCAACTCTTTCTGGAACAAAGTGGCTGATGTCTTCTGTTCTAACACGGTTCACTAACATTGTCACATAGCAACAGTATCTGCCCCGATTAGATAATAAGCATTAACACTCGCCACATTAGGCCCCGAGGAAATGTTGAATGCATATGGTCTGATGTGAACACAGTAAGTTGTCACCGCAGCCTGCATGGTCAAGATGCGCATTAACGACGAAGTGAACATGCACACAGAAAAAAAACAACATATAAAGACACACATAGATGCCCCTTTACAACTGAAAACACACATCCACATTCTAAACACAGACACACACACACTCATGAATAATAAACTGCAGGGCATGTGAGGGCACGCTGTGAAGCTGAGGCTCATATCTGCTCGTACTTTATCTTCTCTTCCTCATCCCATCTGTGCTCTTTGTATAATTTTGAATGAATCAAGCGTCTGCAAAAATTAGACTGTGCATTTGCTTGCAATGTGCATACACTCTTGCATGACTGTCTTTGCAAAGAAATAAACCGAATCAAAACAGTGAGAAAAAGTGAGATATTGGTCAGTCTTTAAAAATGTTAAATAATTTGGGGATTTTAGTTTAAGGGTAGGACAAAACCAGTGTGAATCTAAACAAAGTTGCAACCTTCATGCCAAATTTCAGCCTCCTCGGGAGAAATCTCCAGCTGTCAAAGGGAATTTTTGTGACTGACCAACCAAACAACAAAGTGAGATATAGAGCTGGTCACAGCTAAAAACACATTTATGTGACATGATCTTCACATTCAAGTTTTGAAGGTTTTTCCCAATCTGTTTTTGTAGAATATTGGATAGGTTTGCCCTTTCAGATAAAATATTCAAAAGGGAAATCTTTTGTGGAGCTGTCAAGAACCTATGAAGGAAAATCATACGAAGACATTTATTTGTCTTAAGGGCTCATAAGCCAAATAGATTTAGTTAGAAAATGCATTCACAGATTTTATCACTTCAAGACTGACCTCTTGCTACAGAGCCAGAAGGATGTCAAAATTCATTGGAAGAGCACTGAGGTCACTTCACTGATTTGCATTTCCTCCTCTGGGGTGTTCATGTGTTAGTAAAAGCATTTAATGTTAATAGTTTTGTGGTTGACTGTTTTGGTGTGGGTAAAGTCATGGCATATTTTAGTTGTTTATGGTCAGACACAGAAAAAAAGATTTACGTTCTAAAATAGATTTCTCTAACATGTGTGTGTGTGTGTGTTTGTGTGTGTTTCGAGTGAGTGCCCTGCACAGGTCTTAACCACTAATACACAGTGACCTGGAAAGGAAAGTGAGCAGCCAGCTGTTTTATTAGGTTACTATGGCAATGAACACAAACATTTAAACACACACACACACACACACACACACACACAGACACTAACACACACTCAAACACACACACACACACACAGAGGCCCATGAACACACATATGCCAAGGTCCCAAAGTGAAATGCTAACAGCACATGGCCATATGAGCTCTCATGGCCAGGTTGACCCAACAGGGATACCAACACACTCTCCCCACTTTCTCTCTCTCCACTGGTGGACACAGAGGGGTGAGGGAAAAGTCACGCTCCATGCTGTCATATTTTCTGTACCAACGCAACAAGTCTAGGTCATGTTATTATTACACTGATTGTAATATTGTCAAATATCTTTGCAGAATATAGCTACATAATCAGTGATGAGAAAGCCTGGGGAATGAACAGGCTGTTCAAAAGACCAAAATACAGTTCATGGAAATGTTGAGCCAGCAGCCTCTCCAAATATAAAGCACTCATGGACACCTCATTTCTAATCAACACCATGGAGCCTAATTTGGATATTGTGGGACCGGCATTACAAATGGTAAAATGAAAAATGATCACTCCATTTCTAGCATTGTTGATAATTTCTCCTTGATATCAGATTATAGTCCTGCTGGAACTTTAGTAAAGAAGCTTTTCTTGGTGATTTTTCAAGGTAGAAAGTTATGCTGTTCTCGGTTACAGTTATTCCCCTGGCTGCAATGACGTTGCAGAGATGTCAGGATATGGAGGACCCTGAAATGCTTAGCAATCAGAGCAGACTGGGCTTTTTTGGGGGGAGGAGTTAAAGGGAGAGATCTTAAAACAAAGCATCTCAGACATAGAGTTAAAATGGGTGTTCAAGCACAGATAGTATGAGGAAAATTGAGTGTTTTTAAAAATTTAATCATGTACACATGCACAAGTAATGACACCTAAAATACAAGCATAAACATGAAAATGGGCTGAATAGGTCCTCTTTAAGTTTTTCACATTGCTATTACAGGACAGCAGTGAATATTTGGGTGTGAAGCAGGAGGTTGACTGTAGAAGGGCATTCATGTTCATGCAACTTTCATCAATAAATAACCAACAACAGAAACTCTTTTGGAGAATTAAACAGCTTCATTCAAGTTCATTGCTCTCCATTTGGGAACAACAATACAATGAAGGCAGAGCAGCTACATCCTACTTTCTAGCCTGAGGGCTGAGCAGTGATCCATAATGTCCCAATCACACTCAAACCACTCACCAACATGATGTCTGTCACAGATAACAAACCAGGAGGAAAATACAGTGACAGTGGGTCTCTACCAGGGGCTGATAAACAGTCATGGAGTGGATTATTGTCACAACAAAAACTTTGGCATTTCATATTTGTAGGATGATTTAATCCATTCCATCTATTCAGTGCTGTGCATGCACGCTTTTTGGTTATACATGACCCTGGTGCAATAGCTTCTATTGATGACACATTGCTTTGACACACAATTCTAGTTTAAAATGCTTTGTGCAGCTTTAAAAGGACTATGAAACAATCTTAATCTTAAACTTATTAATGCAAAAATTAGTCACTACTCCCCTTATAGCATAAGCATTAGTCAATCCACAACACAAATCTGAGTAAACATAAAGGAATAACCTGTCCAAAATAGTGCATACAGGTAAGCAAACACATGGCAACCTAGATTGTGTTTTTCACTTTCAAAAAACTTAAACCAAACAAAGAAAATGTGTGCTTAAGTTAATGATTCTTGCAGTTTATTGAGGTATTCAACAATTTGCCATTTCACAGGCTTTGGTTCTGTGTGTGTTTGTGCACAGCATTAAATATGGTTCAATGCACCATTATGCAACATTTCAAAATGAGTGCACAAACTGAAAATCTCATCTCTCTTTTTGTTTATGTTGAGAATGAACTTATCAAAGCAACGGATAAGAGTTAGATGCCGGCAAAGATGCAGTATGCAGTGGGCTTTCCAGATACATTTTTTAAGGCTTGAATTTTTTTGCAGCTACTGATGAGCAAACTTTTTTAACCGCCATTGAAACAAGAAAATTGTTAACATGACATCCAATAAACCGACATGGCTTAATACAATCAAAGCATTTTTCAAACAAGCAGTGGCCAAAGAACTACAAGCCATATAAACACTATGCAAATATACAGAGTAACAAATCCTCAGCATATGACATAAAGAGGATCAATCCTGGGTCAAATAAATCTCATGATAAAATAATCAAATATCAAAGAGGTATAAAGTTAACCCCAAAAAACAAATAAACAACTCAATGAATCTCAAGTCAGCAGTGGACAGAGACAACATCCACTTCCCTTAGCTGTAGTGCTGTTGACTACCCTACAGGTGTGAGCCATGGACTACTGCTGAAAGTCATTAAGGAAAGTCCTACAAACATCCACACACACACACACACACGCACACAGGTGAGGTTACCTGTAGACCATGCCAGTCTTGCTCTTGATCGTGTCCTGCAACGACAATGAGTGGAAGTTGAGAAACTCCTCCAGCTGTTTGAGCTGCATCACACTCTTGGTTTTGTTTGGAGTCCACAACATCAGAGGAGCGTAGGGTCGCTGCGGCATCCCTGTGGACGTCTGCCTGGCAAGCCTCCCTTGACCCGGCCCTTGGGCCTGAACCCCACCTTGACCCCCTCCCTGACCTCTAGTCCCCTTCTGCTTCGGGTTGGGGATGTCTGGGCATGTTGCTTTGTACAGGTACATCTTTCTCCTTTCTTTTTCACTTTATCCTCTCTTTCAGTCTCTCCCGTCTTCTGTGAGTCTGTCCCACAAACATGTACGCTCAGAGTAATCCAGGTAGGCCTCCTCGCCCACACAGAGGACTCTACTGTGTGTGTGAGTGTTGTCAAAGCTCAAAGGAAAGGAGTGTATTCCTCTGGATGCAGCTCCACATATTCCTCTTATTTAAAAAAATAAAAACTGAAGAAGAAATGCGGGAAAATCCAGCTTGGAAAAAACATAAATTTGCGAAGAAAAAACAGAATTCAAGAGTCCATAATTAAAATTGAGTCCAATCAGTCTGCAGGCTGCATGTCCACACAGGAAAAGCAGGCTTTTTCTTTACATGTGCTCCTCCATGGGCTGTGCCACATATGTTCTGTGCACACAAACACACATGCAGATATGGAGACACAGATATCCCACTCTCTCTCCTCTGCTCTCTCTATCACACAACACACACACACACGCATGCTGTCACTTTGCCCCCTGCTCAGCCAGTCTACATTATGAGCTCAGTTTGGTTTTGCTCCCTATTAAATGGCATGGGAATCTGGGACATTTTTTACCGCCCTCCCTCTCCTTCTCCCTCTCTCTCTCTCTCTCTCTTTCCCTCCCTCTTATCCTCTCTCTCACTTTCCCCATCATCCCTCCTTTGTCTCTCAGTATTCCCTCTGTCACTAGCCCTTTCAGTTTCTCCTGATTTCTTCTTTTGCCTTTCTTCCAGCATTTATGTCTCCCACTTCCCTTTTCTTCCACCCATCACTCTTTATCAGGCACAAATGCACACATGTGTATGTGCGTGTTTTAATCACTTTCCCACCCTAAACCCCTTTTAATATTTCCCTTTTTCATGTATTTTATTTCTTTTGTCTTTCATGTCTTACCCTGGCCTCCCTCTCTCCTCCGTCTCTCTCTAAACAAAGTCTCCTCTGGAGTTTTGCCCGTAACAAGCACCTAATATAAACACACACTCTAACACACACAAACATACACAAGCCGACAGTGAGTTATACACAACTGCACAGAGTTTGACAACAGTGTTTTCATAATGAAGTGAACCAGAAAACAAAATAGGGAAGCTTCTTTTTTCTGGTATGTTTTCTCTTACTCACACAAACTGCACACACTTGTACACATTTGAACGTACACGCATGCGTGCATGTGCGCGCACACACACACACACACATACTCAAAAACATAATCTTTCACCTCTGGCCTCCTCTTGGGAGCACTCATTGACATCACGTCTGGTCCTTCAGTGAATTGTGGGAATTGTGGAGAAATGCCATTCTCCCATATCGGGAAATTTGGCTTTAGACACACACCGTCACTGTTTCTACAAGCACACACAAACATTCATCCTTCTACAAATCATTTTGGCAATCACTATTTGGCAACGATGGGTCCATCATACACACGCACACACAAACAAAGCCCAAAATGAGGTAATTACAGAAGCATCAATACACTTCATTACATCTTTAACCAGTTGTGAATGTTCTGTGAAGGCTCTTTATTGTAAGATAAATCCATCCAGTTTAACTTTTTTTCCATCAGGATCAAATTGTTCTTTTCTCTCCTGCAAAACAGCATGCCACATGCCTGCAGAATGTCCTCAAAACAACCACCATTTTATAATTTTGCTAAACATTGTTTGAGAGGGACATGTACGACCCTCATTTTCCAGCACTACCAGACCCCCATACTGAACCGATCAATACAAATGCGACCACATGCATGCACACACACAGCTAATCACACAGAATTAGGGGGCAGACTGAGGCAGAGGGGCAGCTGTGTCCATTGTCCAGCAGGATGGGTGGAAAAACTGATCCTGGCTGGCAGCAGGAATGTCAGCTGAGCTTATGCAATGCCAGAATGTGTTTACAGCGTATTTATAGTCACAAGAAGCGTGCCCATCCATACACATGGAGCCCATATATACATGCACAGACATTTAATGCTTAAACATGAATATCAGCAAGAATTAATGCTGTTTTTTGCAGTTTAACTCACTGTTCATTTTACAGCTGTGTCATATTTCTCTTTAACTTTTTTGACTGTTTTAACTCTCTTATATTTTGGCCTCTGGTGTTGAGAACAGTCACAATCTCCTTTGAGCCGCTCAGCGTGTAGGCAGGTGAGTCACTGACAAGAATAACAGAGAAAGAGGGAGAGGATGGAGGGAGGGAGGAAGAGCAGGGAGAGGTCAGTTTTGGGGATCCAGCTTGGGGTTATTGGAAACCAGCATTGTGAGAAACAAAAGTACAACTCTTTTTTGTTAATCTCTGCCTTTTACACTTTTCTTTTTACTCCTTTTTCACTTTCTCTTCCCATAACTGTCTACCAATTTTTATTCTCATTTTTTTTCCATCAGCTCCCTGAGACTAATTAGCCATCTTTTTCTGTCTTTCATTTTCCCCCCACCACCCCCACATGTGCTCCTTACAGTGAGTGAATCCCTTTACAATAATTGCATATGTATGATAATTATCCAGTGGTGCACAGCATGATAGAGACAGAACAAATAGAGCAGCACACCATAGCACAACACAATACACATTTTTTGTGGATTCATTAAAAAAGATAATAATAAGCTTAAGTTTTTGCTAACAATGTGAGGTCTCACAAGCAATCTGCAGAGTGTAAAACAATATTTCTGAGTTGTTTACTTGAATGAGAAAGCTCTTTCTATGCCTTCTGACTCTATGGCAGCAATAATTATGCCAGTGATCAGTCTCCAGCCCTCAGGGACTGTCCTGCTCCTGTTTAACACCAGTGTGCTGGCCTACATTCTCCACTAAATCCCATTGTTACTATCACTGAGAATCAAAACCAACTTAAAGCTGAAGGGTGAGAGCAAAGCGACAGTGATAACATTGACTGTACAAAATATAGTATAAGGACAGTTCACCAAATGCAGCATTACATAATCAACATTTCAAGTGTCCCCAGGCTCATCGTTTTTATTGTATTGTATTTTAATCCCCTAGGAGGTTTTAAAAAATGAACCAAGGAGTTAAAAAAACAATTCAACTGTATTTTGTGGTTACATCAAAAAGAGTGAGAATACTCTTATTAGGTTTTGCTCAAGTGCAAAAGGTGCTGTTGTGTGAATCAAACTATGAATCTTGGCAGTCGCCTCAAGCTTCATCCATCAAGCTCTACTGGAACTTGTGTTTTTGTTCTCCATACAACAGTATCATGTTGCCACACCTTTGTCACTCGTGCCAAGAGTGTCAGGAAATAAATATCTAATACCTGGTGAGAGAGGGGCAGTGATACTGTTGGCTGTCATCCTTTCAACCATCCGAGCTGCCTCACTTGCTTTCTGTCATAAGGAAAGAACCGTCTGAATATTATCATAACCTGAGGATTTTTCATCAGCTGTTTAAACAAAATAACAGATATGAACGTCTCATTTAGAAGATTAGATTTGTTGGCGAAACCCAGCAGCAACCTCCAAGGCTTAAAATTATGACAATGCAGAAGTGCCACAACCTACAATTCCTTGAATGGCCCCTTGAAGCCAGCTCTAAATCAGAGTGCATCCCCTCGGACCTCCAAGTTACAATGCTCAACTTTACAGCAGAAAAACATGCTTACAACCTGGTACAAAAAAACATTTCTCTGTAGCTAATTTCAACATTCATGACCACTGTACCAAGGGTGAATTTTTTAAAACTCACCCATTCAAATTCCATTTAGGCCCAAAGTTATGCAGTTGGTGCAGTCTGTGAGTCAGATCCACCCTTCGCTCTTCCACAGCTTCACCCTCTCATCTAAATATGGTCACCTCTGGCTTCAAGAACCCAAGATGGTGACAGCTGAAATGCTTGAGGCTTTAAAATGCCCACAACCCAATGGGTGACTTCACGGTAGCTACGTCCATTATTCAGTCTATGTTGAAAACGCAGCTGCAAATACAAGCAAGAGTTCTTCCTTATCAGCAAGTTTCACAGTTGATTGCAGCATGAAGGTATTTTCCAGGCAAGTGCATCTATCTATCACAGTCTGCTGCCGATTTTGCATTAAAGATATAATGCATCTTGTTATTTCTGGCTGACAGTTCACTTGTTTGGTTTCATATTTTGCTCTTTTAAAGCATTATTTTTCATAAGTTTAATTCTATACAATTTTGGATTGTTTCTTTATCAAACAAATTAGAGAATTGCTGATTCCTGCAGAATAACACAAACTGAGTTACAGTAAAGTAGGTATTGTAAACAGTGTGATCCCAAGACAGCACAGACATAGTAGGCTGTGTGGACATGACATCATGCAAATAATAACAGACACCATCTTAAGTAAATTTACAAGGTGCTTGGTGTTATTATTACCAGTTACAGGAAAATCAATACAGTTTCCTTGCTCTATACGGCAGAATATATTAATTAAATTGTCAATTACGGGCATAGTGTAAAGAAAATTGCTGTATGAAAAGGAATAGTTTAAATATTCTGTCTCTTTCAAAAACACATTAGCATTAGAATAATTTATAGGGGGAAACAAAATGCATATCAGAGGGAGAGAAACTGCTATTTTTAGCTCAAGTTTAAAAGCCTGGGATTTCTATGGTTATATTTTGCCCCAGTTTTTATGCAGAATCACTGGAGAGCTAAAAATCGTAGCAATTGTTCTGATTCAAATGAGAGAGAGGATATCCAGCCATTGCATGCTGTTTGGCATCCACATCAGGGGCTCAGAGAGAAGAGCTGGCAGACAGCACACGCGTGTGTGTGTGTGTGTGTGTGTGTGTGTGTGTGTGACAAGTTGGCTGCCTGGCAAGAGGGGCACTTTTGGAGGGTTTTATCACATGCTCATGTCTTTTCTAGGTCAGTCAATCGTTAGTTGTTCCTTCAAGCAGCAGACTCCCCGTTACAATAATGGAGTCCAAGTGATCAGACACTAATGATCAGTATTGATTCTCCACAGGGAATGGATTATAAACTGTGTTTTTTGTCCGTGTATGTGAGAATATGTGTGTGAAGGTCGTGCTAATCTTATAGTGATTCACACGGTGTAGTCCTTTTTATTGGTCCTTCCACTGAGCTCATCACATCGGAAACATACCTATTAAACACACTCACACACACACACACACACACACACACACAGACACACACACACACACACACACAAACACACACACACACACACACTCCACAAGCACCTGTCATCTGAGCCACAAGAGGCTGTGATCATATCTTTATGAGCCCATAAATATGGACAATGTGAAGTGTGCAGCCACTAACGTGTCACCACGCCTACTCTTAGACACCGCATTTGAAATAACAGCCTGGTGTAGTATTTAAAATGTGATATTTTTCAGCTAAAATCCACACAGACTATACAGCAGCTGAACTTTATGCAGAATAATCTGACTGATGCGTTCATGCATTAGTTTTGTGCCATTTTTTTCCCCACAAAATACACCTGATGGTTAGGGGAGATTTAGAGATACAAAGGTGAGGAATCAGGTTAAAGAAGAACTTTGTGGCACCAACACAATGACTGTGTAAAAGGTACAATCCAACAGACCAATTACAGTAGCTCTTTGTGGGTACTGGAGAGGTGGGGAATAGCATGGAGTTACTGAGACAATAAGAGCACAAAAACTGGCCCTCTGAATTGTCAATTGCAGTTAAATGCATTAGGATGTATCAACTGGGCAACCAGCTAGCAAACCAACTATTGATTTTTGATGAGGGAGTGATTTTCTAAAAAGGTGTCAGACCATAAGCAGCATGGATCCAAGAGGAAGCTACAAAAATCACAGACATAAAGGCAAAAAAATGCAGCGAATCTGGGGTCTCACCCTACTGTCCGCAAACAATAGCTGACAAATTTGGGTTGTTTTCTGTTACCTCTGAGATTAAGAAAAGGCACACAAAAAAAACTGATCACATAGCACATAGAAGCTGCAACGAAATTACAAATTTAAATGAAACACATTTGACATCTGGCAGAAATAGTTGCTCCTGTTAGTTCAGAGCAGTCACGTAGTATATGCAGGTAAAAAGACATTGGAATATATAGGAGAGTTTACACACTTCCTGTTCTGTAAATTACCCATCTTACTACAGTACATCAACCTCATCAAATACCACTACACCAGTGGCGGCGGTGAGCTGGAGCCAGCTGACACTGGATTGAGGTGGTGAACACCATGGCCAGGGACCAAAAACCATTCACATTCACACCTACAGGTATTTGGAGTCAACAATTAAACTAATCAGTACGTTTTAGGACTGTGGGATGAAGCTGGAAAAGAGAAAACTCAGCACCAAAGAGCCCAAACCAGCCAGCAGGTTAAAACCCTGAACCCTCTTGCTGTGAGGCGCCGGTGTTACTTCTGCACCACCAAACAAACAAATTAGGATTATAGAAATCCTTTTGACTTCTAAAATATTCTGCTTTGTTGCTCTAAGAAATACAAGGATACATATATTGGAGAGACTTCAACATTTTGTTGCCCTTGGCTCTTAATCTTCCTAATCTCTTGCTCTGCTCTGCTTTGTTTTCCTAAATTAGAGAGTGAACAGAGCCCAAACCAGCAGGGAGGCTGAAGAATAAGGACAGAGGGAAAAAGAGAGGAGAGGAGATAAGAGGAAAGGAGAAAGGAGGCTGGAATACAGACCCATAAATGTGGAGCTTTAGGCTTGAATGATTGGAATGGGCCACAGACGGATTAGGCATTTAGCAACAAGAAAGAAGAGTAGAGTGACGAGAGGGAAGACATGG
Source organism: Plectropomus leopardus (assembly GCF_008729295.1). Classification (NCBI taxonomy): domain Eukaryota; kingdom Metazoa; phylum Chordata; class Actinopteri; order Perciformes; family Serranidae; genus Plectropomus; species Plectropomus leopardus. The sequence continues at coordinate 10,741,600 of NC_056467.1, read as the reverse complement.
AAAGAGAAGGGAGGGGGGTAACCCAATCCTGAAAATATCCATGTGTGAGAAAAAGGAGAGGAGCCAGAGAAAAGGAGGAGATGGGAAAACAAGATCAACACCTCTTGCTGCACTAACAGGCTAACTTCCAGAAGTGTTGTCCGAGTCACGGCCTGGAAACCAACGCCATTGGCGCTCTGTGTCTGTCAGTCAAACACACAAGAATCAGTAAACTACCTCTAGCCTCCATATGTTTGTCACCATGGTGTTAGAGGATGTCAACATGGTCTAATGCGGCAAGACAGATGCTGGCTATTAGCATTGCGTCCAGATCAGGTGACACAACTCTAAGCCGGAGGTCTTTATGACCGCCGTGACTCCTGTGACACACAATGCTCACAAATGAAATGATAGGACAGAGGGGGGACCTCTTGTCAACAGATAGCTCTGATGGTCCAGGCCCAAAAATACTAGAGGAATCTGTCAGCGTACATGCACACACCATGTGTATTTACTGTAAATGCACACACACGCACACACACACACCACTTTACTGTGGAGTGTGTGAGCACTTATGAGATTAATTTGTTCATGGAACCAAATAATTTTGTTCATCAACAATCAGCTCTGTACGACACATTAGGCCCTCAATCAGTTTGCACTGTGTCAAATGTGGCTGCAGGGGCGCTTATTTAAGCTCGCTCTCTCTCTCTCTCACACACACACACACACACACACACTCTCACAAGGCTTCACTGACCTGTAGGGCATACCAGTCTTATGTGCGACTGTGTCCTCTTTGCCCAGTCCAAACATTTTCAGATACCAGTTGGTCTCCATCTCTCTGATCAGCGCCGCCCTGTGCTTGTGCTGTGCTCCCTGCTTCCCGGATGAGGAACTGCGCTTTGCATCCTGGGAGTTGCTGCGATGGGCTTTAGTCCCGCTGAGAGAGGCCACCGAGTGTTTGCGGTGCATGTGGGGGGGTTGGTGTCCACCGCCAACACCCCCGCCGCTGCTCCGGGCAGCTAGCATGGCCCCAGAGGGTGCCCCCTCCCCTCAAGGGCAGAGTTCAGGGAGCGAGGTGAAGAGGAGGAGCTGCAGGTTTATGTCCAAGTTCTCCTTCTGTTTGACTGATCAGTTCAGCTCAAGAAAGCGATGCAGGTCAGAGTGAAGCTTCTTCTGTCAGACTGTCACACCCTTGTCTCTACTTTCTGGCCATATTCTGAAGTGCTCGAACTGTCTAAATTTGTTTTTGCTTTCAAGTCTGTTTCTTATTTGTTTATTCTGAGTTCTTTTCCTCTGTGTGTCTGTCTCTCTCTCTCTCTCTGTCTCTTTGTCTGTCTTTCTGTCTGTCTGTGCAGTGTGCTCTCTGGTCTCTTATAGCCTCATCCAGCCTGAAACAGGATCCTGGTTTCCTCGTCTCGTCACCGCCGGGCGGCCCCGGCCTAAAAGGAGGGAGCCAAACATGCCACGGTGTCGACAATGCACACACACCATAGCACAAAGACACACACACACACACACTCACACACATATACTGCATACATGACAGTCATACACAGAGATGTCCTAAATCCAAATGTAAGACATCACATGAATATACACACAAACTGCATACATGTGAGCACAGACATACAATGCACACTGACAAGTGAACTGTGAAGTGTAGATAAATGAGAGAAAATAGAATGAATAAATACAATTCTGAATATGAATTTATGCAATAAACAAATGAAATTCTTAAAGCAGAGTTATTAACAATTACTAAAACACACCACATGTACACTGTCACACATACATTGTTTCTTTTTTATCTTCAGGGTTGGTTTCAGTAACAACTCTATATTTACACTCCTCCTGGACCATTTCAGGGTCTTGGACTCTTAACACCATTCCTTGTGTCATAAGACTCCAGGCAGAAAAAAAAAACAACTTTACATCTTTGCCAGACACAACAATGAGGAAACACAGACAAAAATATGTGAGCACAGGCAAACACTATGTTAAATATTTGTAGTATTTCAGTCTTCAGCCTTTGTCAAAACAGCAAGATTGTTAACTGAGGATTATTTTTTCTAATGTGAGAGTAGTATGTAAAAAGCGTTGACATAAAAACAGTCATCGCACAGCACTGTAGCTTATAGCCTGAATGTATATTTGAATGTAAATTTGCATAGACAGTTTGTGGTTTGGTTTGAGTTTTACTCTGTTTGCATTTGTTGTCACTGCAAGAAGTTCAAGGTTCAAATACACACAAACACCAGAGAGCCTTATTGCTCCCCTTCACATAACTTTCAAACAGACTTTAAATTTTTCTCCTGGCAACTTTTTCAATGACCACAGATGCGTACAGCCACGAATAAAGTTTATTTTTTGCTGGAATGCACCAGAGAGAGGGACACAAAACAGCAAAGCAGCACCTCAGAAAGAGGGGGAAAGTATATTAAGTGAAGGTGAGAGGAAGGACCCAGGAGATGCAGGCATTCAATCATAGTTTGTGTGGTGGGGAGGGATTGCATGCTGATGAGATGCTAATTCATGTCAGATAGCTACTGCAGCAGAGCAGGGTGGAGAGCATGTGGCCCTTTACCACCTGACTCAACACAAGTTTAGTTGAATACACAGTTAAGTTCAAAGTCAGTCTGTTATAGGAAATGAAGTGGGTAAAGAAGGAAGGAGAAAGAAAGAGTATGGACTCAGCATGGAGTTCATTTATTATGAAAGCTGCCTTAGTAAAGTGCTGACTCACCTTTCCAAATCAGATAAGAGCAAACTTTGAGGTGCAACAGAGAGTCGTAACATACAAACGCCCTGCATTTTTAAAATAATCTGGGCAACTACAGATGTATAAAGAGCAAGAAAGTCCACACAGGTTGGAATGGCACAAACAAACACAGGATTTTCACAGTGTAGACTGCTGTTTGTGTCCAGTGTGAAACCAAAAGACAATCAAGTTACTATAAGTGTGACAAGAGCAAAGTTTGATTACAAGTTTGTAAAGTCTACCTGTAAAGATCAAAGAACTGTGAGGGGTCTATTTATTGAAGCTCACTAAATTTACTAAAGTAATTTGTTGAATGACAACATCAAATTTAAGTCTTAAATTCGGTCAATATTCAGAAATCTTGAAATGAAAACACTGTCTCCTGCCATCCTGCTGACTTCTTGTAATATTCTCCTTGTAAAAGGGGTCTTCAATATACACTTGAAGGCCACATTGATGATATTGTGGTAAAAGAAAGAGTCTACAGCTACATGTCTCAGCTAAAAATGTTAACATCCTCACCAGCAGGTAATACATATAGATGTCAGATCAAAGCACTTTCACACTACATGTCACATTTGTATACTGGTAGTCGAGGCTAGGTGCCATCTGCTACTCAATTTTAAACATTCAAAATGTTCTCACACCTATGGCACAGTGGGAGCAATTTGGGGTTTGGTATCTTACCCAAGGATACTTTGACATGCGGACTGGAAGAGCCAGGCATCAAACCACCGATCTTCTGATAAGTGGAGGACCAACTTCTAAACCATAGCTGCCCCAAGTGGCTTTTCTCTAACTCTAATCACATACACTCCTCTCTACCATGCCCATCAATTTTCTCGCGTGGTCCGACTGTGATGATCTCTCACTGATGATATCCCTCTGGGTTGCACCTATGTTGCCTATTGGAAGATCTGCCACTGGGAAATACCACAAAGTTTATTTTCAGTCATTAATTATGCTTTTTTTTTAGTGACATGTAACCCCGACTAGTTAGTTTGAGCTAACGTTTTGGTCCATGAAATGACTCTTCATGGTCAAACTGTGTGGTCTGAGGATCCTCCAGATATTTAAACAGATACTCGGAGGTTGGTGTCATCAGAGGTCAAGTGAATAGATCAGCGATGGAGTGTCAGCCCTGAATTATTCAGACGAGTAATGAGACCCTGAAAGCTCACTGGATGTGTCTCAGGGGCCTGGGGGGGAAAGGTTGGGGTCAGTGCTGAGTGTACAGTGTAAAAGGATGGTGGACAGACTTCTGTCTGTGTCTCTGGTCAACAGCTAATTTGTACTGGAAGTTTGCTGGAGCTGTGCCATTTGCTGCAGGGTTGTGCAGTGTCCTCTAAGACCATGTCACTATAAGCTACCATTTGGATAAGACTTTAATAAATACATTGAAGTACTGAAATATACCACCTGACATACCATCGAAGGTAATGTTGCACATCAATTCCGATATAAAGCATGACTTCTTTTGAGATTTTAGCTTCATTGTAATAAAGTGCCTTGAACTGTAATGTGTTTAATTTGTTGCATTAATTAAAAAAAGACATTTGGCTATTTTATCTACAGTATAAGTGTCCCTCAATGAATTTCTATAAAATGCACGATATAAAAATAAAATATTATGATATGAAATTACATATTGGGTGATTAATTACATGGTTTTATCCATATTGCTCAACCTTGCACAGAGGTATTAAATTGGGACAAAATAATGTACATATTATAAACATAATATGTGTTAATTTGCCAGGATTTTTAATGCCTCAGAGCTTAAAAACTTTCCAGTATTAGAGTATTAGGGGTTAATTTCCCCTGGGTATTATACAGCGTACTGACTCTACGTCCCTTTGGATGAAACAACATATGGCATATTTAACATGGCACACACTGGCCTGCATATAGCGCATCGTCTGTATGACCTGTTCATCAAGGTCACTGCCCAAGGATATTCGTCACGCAGAGTGAACCCAATCTGACTTCTCTGCAATGTTGCCGTCACTAGGAGAGAAATCCTAGCATGGGAAAAATCAGTCATTCAAGTCCTTTATCCTGAACCCCTACTGAGACGCAAACTGATACACGGGTACACACACAAGCACACACACACGCACACACGTAGTACATTCAACTCTTTCAATACTTAAAATGCTCTTCGATTAGTCTAATTATGAGGTTTTATCTGCCTTTACTGAAATTTACAGCATCCATTTAGTTAAATAATGATGATTAGACCTTTTCCAAGTGAACAAATAGGAACGCACACACGTTATTAGATGCCACTGTGTTATACATTTATATCTACCCATTTTTTTTTTTTATCTTATTACTAAGTTTTTGTCTTGGTCTGGGTACTGATATGGTTTGTCTTGCTTCTATTTAATTTACTACTGATGCTCTTGTTTAATCTTTACTGGACTGACCACTTATCACTGTCTTTTTGTAACTGTCCTATTTGGAAAAACTCACTAAATGGATTGTGGGGTAAAAACTAGATGCTAATGTGTGACAGTTTCGACACAAAAGGTAGACACAGTCTCTTAACTTTAGGGTCAGCACGAGGCAAAGGCCCAGGTGTCTCATTATCAGTCAGTCTGCTAACTTTAAACACTTAATTCAATATCTGTGTACTAATTTCTGAGAAAAACTTTTCTACATATCAGCAATATACAAACATAAACACACACAAAGTCCAGTATTTTATCGCACAGGAAAAGACTAAAGTCCCTGCCTCTGTATCCTTGTGTGCAGGGTTAGGTTATCACTAGTAAAGCATGATAAATCCCTCCACATGAATTTTTTATCTGCCCTTGTCCTGCACAGCTAATATGCACTTTTTCTTTAGTATATTGGATGTACACCAAGCATATTTTAGTGCTGCATAAATTCTAGCAGCTGAGTAATATTTATTCAACCTTAAATCTTCTATGAATAATTCAGTGGCGATATATAATTCTCATATTTTGCATTACATATTTTTCCTCATATGCTTTTGAAGAGAGAGGATGAGTAGTCCTTAATAAACAGACTTTACCTACCTTTTATTAATATACAAATATTCATTCATTCATTCACTCATTTTCTGTAACCGCATGTCCTCGCAAGGGTCGCGGGGAGAATATACAAATATTATCATGATAATCTTTGAACCATGAATGAATGTCATCCTAAAAAGTGTTCCTTTTCCTTATCTTAAAACCCCCAATATTGGTAGGAATATGTGTTGTATTCTCCTCCCAGCACCAAAGAAAAATAGAAAAGGTCAGAAAACAGACAGAAAAAGGAAAAACAGTGACAGCCAAAACTTACAGCTCCTCCAAACAAAATGTCTAAGAAAAGAGAAAAAATTTTCCTATTTGTCTTGTTGCAACACATCCGTTTTTGACAAGTTTAGAAAACAAATTAATTTTACTTCTGAAGAATTTTTGTAACTTTGAAATGATGTTTTGAGTGCAGGTTGTTTCGTTACACAGTAAAGAAACAATACATGACAGTTTATTTCTCCCCTTAAATGACACGTCTCTGCGCTGACAAGAACAATGTGGCATTTTCTTTCTTATTCCTTTAAAGTCTGAATAATAACAAACATCTTTGTATTCATTAAGGATTTACATAATACAACAAGGTACGTATCTGGAAAAATGGAAAATAAATGTCTTCAGTTTGCATGTATCACTTTTAATTAAATACACAAACACTTTGTGACTCACCAGAAGCTCACAGCATCCTTGAAACTCTTGAGTTGCTTAGTGTAGTTTTGATTTTCATATAAAACAAAACATTTCCTGGAGAAAAACAAAAAGCGAGGTTTAATATAGCTGAAAATCTCACAAAAAAAACAAGCAACCAACCAAAAATCATAAAACAAAAGAAATACAAATCAAAAACTAAACTAAAACCAACCAGGGGCAGACGAGGATCACAAGTAAGAACACACTGGCAAAGGACAGGGAAAAGACAGAGGAATATACACTGAGGAGTAATCAGAACAATGAGACACAGGTAGAGTAGGCAGAGACACCAGAGAAAGGAGAGAAACATGGAGATTCGTTAACGACAAGGGTGTGTCAGGGAACACTGGAGTGGAGAAAACAAGACTAATACAGGACAGGTGTGCAGGGAACTGTTTAAAAGACGAGTGTGACAGAAAACAGGTGGGAAAAGACACAAAGGAAGTAAAAAAGCAGACATGACACATGGGAGTAAATCTACAAAATAAAACAGGAAACAGAGCATGTACAACATGAACAGAGGAAAAACATGACAGAAAACCCAAAACAAAGTCCATGAGACAACACAAAACCGTAGATCATGACAAAAATGACAAAATCTTAATAAATAAACCAACTGATGAGGACACTTCTGTACAGGACACAAATAACCCTGAGTGTTTTGATAATGTAACTTCTATAGTTGGTTATGCCTAAAAAGAAAAGAAAAGGATGAACAGTTTTACCACAGCTGGGAAACCAAACACCCACTGGGAGAATTTTGCTGATGAGAAATCTAACAAACCAAAACACGACTCACAAAATGAAACATACAAAACATACACAAAAAAACACCACACTAATGTGCCTACACAAACCATATCACCATCTAATGGAAATGAACTCCCAGCACCTCAACCACACCCATGACTGGACGCCATCAGCAGCCGCAGCACTGGACACAAAAGGGAGACAGAATTGAAACCCTAAAATCAATTCTAAAATGAACACTAAAAGCAGTCAGAAAAAAAGACTACAATACCCAGTACTGCAATAACACAATATTCAGCAAACTCAGTCAAACTTTCCTGAATAAATACAGATCAGAAAAAAGTCCATGATCATTGAGTATGAAACTGTTCTGCAGGTTTGTGGTTGCCAAACACCGTTCCTTTAATTTTTCACTAATCTTATCACCAATCGCTGATCGGTCTGAGCCCTTAATGTGGAATATGTCCAAGACTCACTGTAGCAGCACCAGCAGCAGCTAGCGTCTCCCTCTGCTGGTATATACTGATTTCAGTAATCTTATTTCAATCTGGAGATGAAGATTCAACACTTTCGCGGACACAAACACACACTAAGCTGGGACACCTCAAACGAGTGTAACTGTCTCTATTAATCATTTTGAATAACTACCACTGCATCCACACACACACACACACACACACACACACACTACAACGATTAATCACAAGACCAGGACCTCTCCGTCTTGGTGATTAGCACAGGTCCTCTGAGAGTTTCTGTCTCCAGTGATTAAAAGCTGATCAATTTCTCCTCTTCAGTAAACACAGTTCACTTCAGCGACGTTAGCTGGACAATGATTTGGAAAAGAAACCAATGACATTTGCTCTTTGGCTCGTTTTGATTGTGTCACACTCACTTAGGTCTTTATTAATCATGTGGAGGCTGAGGAAGAGAAATGAAAGACTTAATGTCCTTCAGGTTTTATGATATGGATAAAAACTGCTGGAAATGAATCACAAAAGTTCCAGAAGGGACGCAGGCTAATTTAGAGAGTACAGTGTTCCTTAAACAGTGTAGGAGGCAAATCCCAGTAGGTGCTACTGTGTGAGATGTGTGTGATGCTTTCCACGATTTGAAAATAGATTCGGTCACATTTCCTTATTTAAAGCACACATGTGTCACTATGCACTTGGCCCTGCAGTATAAAACAAAAAATATAAAGATATTAAAAAAAAACAAGACACTACTAATGTAAACTGTGGCCTTTTAGAGTGATAAATGAAGTGTTAATTGAAAATAACTAATGCAAGTTCTTAGTGCATGAATTGGACCATACAAACATGCACATGCAGTAGTGCATTAGCACACACTTTGTCCTAACTTAACACTTCTGTTCCTGTCCACTCTCGTCAGCTGACAATAAATTATAAACACATTCCTTCACCGCTCTGTCACCAGGAGAATTTATGACCATCCACAGTGACAGCTTTGGTTGGACTTCACAGCTTCACAAATTCCTGGAAAGGCACGTGCTCATGAGCAAGAGCACACACACACTAATGGTGCGCACAACATACACACAAACTGGTACAAAAAAAGCCGCCTGCTTCCAAACAAAACAGCATCTCAAGCACAAAAAACACAAATATCAGGATAATAGGGTCAACTGCCCCCTAATGTAGCATGTACAAAAAAATGCAAAATGATGAAAAGATTATACATAATAGCTGAAACAACATATTGCTTCATTGTCTTCTGCAATGTGAGCTGGTTAACAAAGCACACTGTGATTTATGGGACAGTCAACACACCCACACAAATTAATTTCACAATTCTCTCAGCCTTGTTCAGTAAAGAATTTTTTTTTTCTTTTACTGTTTTAAATGCTTCCTCTCATCTTGTCATGTTTTCAACACTGAGTCATCCATCACACATATTCTGGCATAATTTATTTCCCTCAAAGTGAAAAGTATTTCAAAAAAAATCAAAGTTTCATAGAGCATTGAATTTCCTTTCAACTTCTCATCACTTTCTACGCTTTGTAACAGCAGAAGCGTCAGACATCTTAATATTAAAAGTCTCTCACAAATAAAATGCTATTCAGACAATAAATAACTAAATTTTGTGAATGCATTTCATTAAGTATATATATTTTCTCCTATTATTCATTAATCAATCAATAAACTCTCTTTTATGTCTTTTATGTCTGTATGATGTTCAAGGTTGTAGTGTAAGACCAAGACCAACATGTTTACTCCCTGTCACGTCCTCCTGCTCCCTCTGCTGGATCAGTCAGGCAGTCTCACACATGTGTCTCCAGCTCCTCTACCGTAAACCTAGGTCTGCCAGGCTATTATGCAGTTTTGGCATGCCAACCAACACTGCTTGTCATACAATAGTGATGAAACACATGGCGTTACTTTACATAAATATTTTATTTACACTTTTGTTTATGTTCCCATTGGCACCTGCTAATCTTTTTATTTATTTATTTTTATTTTATTTCATTTATTTAATTATTTGTATTTTTGTTTTATTTTTTTATTTCATTATTACTACTAGGGTTATTATATTGCCACTTGGTGATCGACATCTAACATATTATTACCATATAAAGGTATTATTTATGATCTTAGCAAACAGTTGCATGTTTGCACATTCAGAGGGTACAGCTGCCAACATTATTATTCATTTGGTGTTACATTAGTGTCCACCAGCCAAATCTTAGTCCAATTTTCACTCTCATTTCAACTCTGTTTGGGTCTCCACCAACTCCTAAAAGAAATACTCTCCATTATGTTCACCAGCTAGTTGTTAAATCTGTCTGTTGTCTGTCTGGGGGTTTATGTCATAAAAAGACACCGTAAGACTAAAGCATTGGAGAACTGCAGAGACAGTGACACTGTAACTACCTGTAGCTTTGTCACTATGAGCAGCCTATTATTATAGTAGTCATTTGAGTCCTTGTTAATAAAAAAAAAGATTGTATTTATGTATAACAGGGGGGCAGTTTTCAAAACAACCCCTCTTAGCACTGCCCATTGACTTATTTTTGTTCATTATTCTTTTATTCAATCACCTAAATTTACGTGGTGGCCCTCTAGTGGCCATAAGGAATAATGGCAATGTTGAGAGAATATAATGAAACAAGATCTCTGCAATCCTTCTGAACTCTGAAAGGACAATAACAAAATTTATTCATAAGTTATTCAGTTCAAAGCAATTTATTGACCTTCCAAAACTTAGCATAAAATGTAGTTATTGATTTAAAAACAAAAACATGTATTATAGTGACTGAAGATAACATTTTCCATATTATTAGGATGTGTATTATGCTGACAGAGTTACACTAGTTTGTATCACACTGACAGACTATTAATATGGTTTAAAGTTCAGTTTACTGTGTAAACGTTTACACAAATATTTTGGTGGACACAACATTAGCTAAATGCCTGTCTATTTATATAAATAAATAAAAAATAAATGGATTTAAAATGGATTTGTAACTAGAAGTGCAGCAGAACGATATATGAGGTAAAATGTTGCCTTTTTTGACAGTCTGAACTTGTTAAAATATGTTTTAGCAGGACTCACATACATAATGTAAGTAAAGCAAGTAAAGTGATCATAAAATTATGATTATATGTGTTGAAAAAATGTCCTGTTCTACTTTTAATTGTCTTTCCTGGTGTATATTGCTTTTTGAAATTACCCTGTCGCACACGTGAGGGTACTTGATTGTACTCGACAAACATCCAGTCAGTGTAAATTTAAACATTTTGTAAATATTTGGACTATTAATTATTCAAAACATGGTGATTTTAAAATATATATGAATAACACGACTTGGAACCCTAATCAGTTGGACCAGTTTCCCAAAGAAGCAGTGGCACATCTGCCATCTACACTATTTAACAATTTCAGTATTGTGGCTTTAGTTCTCAGTATTGTACATTAATCATCAATAGCAGTGGATGCAATCGTAGCATTGACCTCAGTAGCAGCTGTAGCGAGTGAGGCCGAGGTCCCGGTTGAGGTTCCATCACGTGGTTTGGCGCGGGGCCTCATCATCTCCTCTGTGTTGCGTTCAGGTTTGACCAAAAGAACGTAACACTTGGGCAGAAAGACGCAGGTCAGCAGGCCGAAGCTGGAAGCCAGGATGGCAAAAATCTGGACGGCAACCATGAACTTGCCACGTGTGCTGAGATACGCCGGGACGAAGGAGATCCACACGATAAAGAAGACGAGCATGCCAAAGGTCACACTCTTTGCCTCACTGGTAAGAAAAAGGCAAAAGAAATGTTCTTTACACCAAAAAAGCAAGAAAAAGATTGCTGACCCAAATCTCAAAGGCTAGTTGAAAAATGAAATAAGTGGCAATCAATTTAGAAATGTAATATACATCAGTTGATATTTCACAGTGTTTCTGTTCCGTTTGTGCCAGCTGTCTCATTTTACATAATTACTGATGATGTCTGCACAGTTAGAAGATAAAGATGTGCAAAATACAAAATAACCACAAAAAGGGGCAAAACAACCACAAAAAAGACACGAAATCTAGACATGAAATGCATTTCAAAAGGTAACAAGATTTATTTCCACTGTGTCCAATTACCATAGTGGCTGCCATTATAGTAACTGTTCTCCCCAATGTTTCATTGTTATTTAAGTCTTTGTGTGTTTCCTACCTGAAGTGGTCCTCCAGTTTGCGTGCTATGAAGGCAAAGATGAAGGCCAACAGAGCCAGCAGGATGTCATAGGCGAAGATACAACAGATGAAGACCACAGAGCCTTCATCACACTCGAGAATGATCTTTATATTCTGGGCAGAAGTGTTTTCGATAGGGTGTGGAGGGAGGATGATGAGCCACACTGTACATGCTATAGCCTGGGTTGGAAGAGGGTTAGAAATACACCAGGATCAGGTCAATAAAATGTCAGGTAAGATGCTTGACATCCCTCGTTTTTTCCAATATATTTACCTGTATTAATGTTGCGACAGCAGCTATCGCCCTCTGGTGGCCACAGGTGAGACGGTCAACTTCAGGGTTAGCACAGGCACTAGCGTCGTTGTTGTTGTTTGTGTTGGTTACAATGACATCAGGACTGCCGCTGTTGGCTGCTGCTTCAGCTGCTGCCTTTGCAGCTTTTGCAGCTGCTTTTGCTCTGGCACGGGCCGCTTTCAGAGCCTGAGCTCTCAGCATCAACACTGCTGCCTTACCTGAGTAGTTAGTACAAAGATAGCACAGTAAGAGGCTTACCTTACACCACAGAGGACCATGGGTATACTTTTTTGACAGAGTGCCCACCCATGATAGAGGAAAGGCAGAGAGCAAAGCCCAGAGCCAGTGCTACTTGGCTGGTCATGCAGCTCCAATGCTGAGGCTCTCCGAGGAAGACGATGGAGCAGAGGAAGGTCACCACCAACGAGAAGAGCAGCGTGAAACTCAACAGAGCATCATTGGCCTTCACCAGTGGGGTCCTGATGTGCACAACAAACACCACCTGGAAAAAGACGAGGAAACCCACCATTTGACATTTTAGCTGCTCACTTTCTGCAGCAGGGGATCTGTTGGCATCTCAAGGAGGTGTGTTTTCTTCTGACTCTCACCCCAACAGCGATGGTGACTAGAGCTCCGAAGGCCGAGATGACAATGAGAGTGATCCCCAGCGGCTCTCCAAAGGCCAGGAACTCGATGATTTTTGGTACACATGCGTCATGAGCCTCGTTGGACCATTCTTCATAACTGCACAGGATACATGCGCGGGCATCTGTCAGAGAGGGACGGAGGCAGCAGAGTCATGTTTCTCTTTTTCTGTGTTGTCACTGATCAGCAACAACAAAAGTTATATACAGTATCATTTGGTGCAATTTTTGATTTTTGGGGTGAACGGTTCCTTTACAGCTTTGTCTTTATCATGTTTAGTTTGTTATTATTTCAATTTTGCCTGTTATATAATTATTCCAAATAGGATCATAAATCTGCATTTTGGACAGATACCTCATAATGCTTGTTTTATTAAAATAAAATCTAATCATGTTATTGACTGAGGTTTATATTTCAGTATGAGTTCTGACTTTTTAGGAGGATACTGTCACGTCTATAAGGTACAGTGTGAAAGCTGTATACTAACTGGTTGAGTTGCTGATCTCCCCATCAGCACATGGGATACAGTCAAAGCAGCAGACCGGCTCTCCCTGTCGGATTCCCTTCCTGGTGCCAGGCTGGCAGTTTTCACTGCAAACTGACCGAGGAGGCTGCCGCACACACACAAATACACAAAAATGTATACAGACACACACATATGTCGGACATACTTCCACAGACTCAAAAGTACATATTATGACACTAATCATAATCTACATAAACATAAGAGTTAATGGTCAGTGCTCAACATGCTGCTGACCTCCAACACTTCATTGTTCCACACAATGGAGTCATTCATTATGGTCATCCTGTCCTCTGGGGCTGCCGAGCCGTTGTAGTGTCCCACAGTGACGTAGGATATCTCGCCATTACTGCTGACCTGCCAGTTAATGATGTCATAGACGCCCTCTACATCCCCGTCATCAAAGTAGATCTCTTCATTTGTGTGCGGCACTCTAAAGCGCACATTCTTCAGATAGTACATCAGCTGAGGAGGAGAAAGATGGAGCCACATCTGAGTCAAACACATGCGTTTAAAAACAGTTGTACGGTATCTGGTATAATTGCGTATTATTGGTTTGTATGTTATGAAATGTTCCTTGTATAATTTGTATTTCGTTCTGTGGATGTATTAGAAAGGACTACGCGACCATCTTTGTATCCTTCTTGTATAGTTATTGTCAGTGTCTTATGAACCCATGTGGGCTGGGCACAATTAAGTGCATGAAACTTAAATAAAGAAATCAATCAGTCAATCAATCAATTTGTGTACTAACACACACAAACACACAGACACACCTGCCAGGGCTCAAAGTTGGTGATGTCAGCACAGCTGTTCCCGACGAATGGCCCCTGTCCGTCTACACAGTGCTCCAAGTTATGCAAGGCGTTCGCCACAGCATACACGGCTTTGTACACACTGCAGGGAGACCATCATCACCCTCATCATCTCATCATCATCATTATCATCATCATCCTCATCATCATCATTATCATCATCACCCTCATCATCTCATTATCATTATCGTCATCATCCTCATCAACCATGCCAACGTTCACATTTCCATCAGTATTGTTTTACCATTAAAGGATTAGTTCACCCAAATCACAAAAAGGTAACCATATTTCACTTCATTGTTCATATCTTGCAGCATAGATTGTTTTAGTTTTATGTAGTGAGGTTTTCTACTGTTACTCAAACACAAAGGAGGTATGTTTTCTGGTGCAAATGTCCAGTGTGCAGGATTTAGGATAATCAATTGGCAGAAATGGTTTATCATTTTCAAAACTATGTTTTCCTTCGTTTATAATCACCTAAAAACAAGAATGATTGTGTTTTTGCTACCTTCGAATGAGCCTTTAATGTCTACATACTGAGCAGATCCTCTTCCAAGGAGTCCATCACGTTTTACAGGAGCCCAGAATAGACAAACACACTTTCAAGTGTTTCACGTTTTCACATTATTGTGTCAGTCTGCAGGGTTTTCCTTCAGTTCTGCAACCCCACCACCAGATGCCATTAAATCCTCCACAGTAGACCTTTAAAGCAACATGTTGGGTTTTTTGTTTTTTGGTTGTTGTTCTTTTTAGAAATAATGTCTTAATTACTCTGGAATTGCTTTCTAACAAAGAAATTGTCCCAATGAAGACACTGCAGTATGTGTCCTTTCTGAGTATTAACTGTTTTCTGGAGGGATACATTATTCATTGCTTTGTGCTGCACAAATGTGATTCCATTCACCTCCATTGTATTAGAGTTCATAAAACCAAAACTATCTCCATGGCCAGGTATTTCTTTTTGCACAGCAATAAGGGTGAATTGACCTTTTAATGATAGTAGAGTACTACTATGTTATTAGTGCTGAATGGGATAGGTGTTGTAAAGGTATTGCCAGTAACATGAAGGTAAAAAGAATTAAATTGCACTGGTGGAGTTACCAGAATCAGTGATACTTGTAGCAGCGATATGAACAGAGAGAACTGACCTGTATGTGATTCGTAACTGGGAAACATCAGAGTAGGTGTTATTGAGCTGTACCACAGACTCACTGCCTGTACACAGCCCATCAGGAACCCCCCTCGCTGCCCTGGACAGCGTGCCGTTAACCTCCGTGGCCCTCTGTTTGGCCTGCCTCACCGCTTTACCATAGTCCAATGTGCAGTTAAACAACTATAAAATAACAGACAATATAACAAAAAATAAGATCCCAGACTTTCTCTTGATTTGTGAATGACTCTTAAATGTTGCCACTGAATGTTGATAGCTAAATAAACACACCGTCTCCCAGAATTCCTCAGTGAGCGGGTCAGCATAGGGATCCAGTTCCAGTAGGTGACGTTGTAGGCCCGGGATGTTGGCTCTTTTTACCCCAAAGCCCAGAGTACCACCCAGCACTGAGCTCACCTGGGTAAAAACATGCACATTATAACTGCTAGGGAGAAGGGTTCACTAAAAATAACTGAGCAGCAAACATGTAATGTCTTGCATTTTGGTGAATTTTTTTGCACTTATTTGAACCTTTTCTGCATCAATTTATGGGTTAAATTTTGTCAAAATAAAAGTTCTCTGCCACTTTCATGATTTGCACATGTAAATTTGACAGGATGTGTCCCCTGCGTCCCAAACATGCTGGACTGAGTACTCACCCCAGGCTGGTTGATGAGAGCAGAGGTGACCCAGGCTTCGCTGGCGATCCATGTGCGATTGGTCACATTGTGCTGCAGCAGCTCAACGATAAGAGGACTGAGGTCCACATCTGATGAGAAGACCACAATGATCTTGGCTGTTGCCTCAACTACAGTTTGGACAATTCGCTGGATGTCCTCTGGGGAACTCACCTGAAGTTTATGACCAAAAAGAATATTCATTTTTGAACGGTAATAATAAACAAAATCACAGATGGGATAGTGAGATGTTGACTGTAAAGATCTTACCTTGGGCAAGGTCTCAGAGAAGGAGATGCACACACCAGCTTCCTCCACCTGCTCCTTGAAGTCTTTGATGCCATACTTTCCGTAATCATCGTCAGCAGCTATGGTGCCCACCCAAGTCCAGCCGAAGTGTAGCACGAGCTTGGCAATAGCTGTAGACTGGTGCTTGTCGTTGGGAATGGTCCTCAGGAATGTGGGGAACTGGAACTTGCTCTCCAGGGCGGAGCAGGTGGAAGAATAGCTGACCTGGAGGAGACACAGATATCATTAATATGTACTTTTTCTTGTTTATTTCTCTTTATCTTCATATAACTCACCACTGGCCTACCTGTGGGAAGTGATAAAGTCCAAGAATCCTCGCAGTGGCGATGGATAGGTCGGAGCCTCCAGCGCCCACCAGAGCAGCCAAAGGGGCCCCTGACCCGCAGCGGTAGTTGGGTACAGCCTCGTCTTGCCCCGTCAGGTAGGTGAGGGTGCCCTCCACGGCCTTGGAAATGGTGAAGCAAGAGTCATAGATGACGTATCCCAGGTCGGTGTCGGGCAGCAGGTCATTCCTCGCATTAATTTCGTTGATGGCAAACAGCATGGTCTGGGTCCAGCGGAAGGTGCGGAAGTTGAACCTTGAAGTTGATGGGAGAGTGAGGTGATAACAGTACACACAGTACAAAAGCTATGTTGTCTGTGAGTTTTAGATAAGAATTAAATTAAGAAAGGAAAACCCACATTTTGCATTCAACAAATGTGCAAAATTGAAATTCTTGACAACTGGAAGATACACACAGACCATTTCAGTCTTTTGATGTTGTTTCCTAAATTAGCCACAAGAGGACAGTTTGCAGACTTGCTGATCATTGTTGCATATTACACTGTCAAGGCCTGTCTCCCTAATAATATGGGCTACTCAGACTAATTGGCCCCAGAGGTGCTGCCCTGCACTGTCTTGATTTCTATAGTAAAATCATGAGGTTAAGAGTTCTCAGAAGGACACTTTGTGGTAGAAATATATACTCAAAGTAAAATTATTTCTCATTAAAAGGTCAAGATACTGAATCATTTCACATAAAAAGGCCTAGGAGGTTATCTAAGATTAGTGCAATACATTCTCAATTCTTAAACTAAAGCAATAATTATTATTATTAATGTCAAAATTATGAAAAAAGGCATATGAGCAGCTCAACTCACCCCTCACACCCTGAGGACACAGGCACTCTTGAAGTGTTGCCATCACTGGAAGCAATACGCTTGTGAACAGGAAACATCCCCCCAACAACCACCTTCTTCTTTTCAACATCCTTGTAGCCGCTCAGGTTAAACTTGGCCTTCAGCTTGCACGTGGACGCTGCTGAAAGAGATCTGTAAAAGTAGAAGAAGGCGCACAATCCAAGCAAAAAGCGGCTGATTTCCATGCTATGCGGACGCAGAAAGGAGTCAGGAGAGATCTCACTGTGGCAGACAGCAAAGGAAAAAAGCAAAGTGTGACAGGTGTCTTATCTGCTCTCCAGGGAGATGTGCTGCTGGAGGTAACCTGAGAACAAAAGTGGAGAGGAGGAAATTGGATGAGGGAATATTAATCTTTATTTCAAGTGAAACATAGACAAGAAGGACTTTGTAAATTTAAGTAAATACCAATGTATTATGATCTCATTAATGGTGTATAAAATAAGTTTGGTTCAAAAGGTGTTACACTGGTTTTGTCTCCCTTTAAGAGCATAACTGGACCCAAGACTACCACACACACGCATGCACACACACACACATATATCTGTGCGAAATAAACTCAAAGAAACATCCAGTATTTTAATTTGTCTTTGTCTCCCTCTCTTTCCTCTTGTTAATACAAATAGGTGTCATGAAAGTGGCATCAGTCTGCATGCAGGTCAGCTGCTGAGGATAAACTGCCACAGGCCCAAAGTTAATGAGCAGCTGCATGTGGTAACTTGTACAGTCTTCATGCAATTTAACGGCATGGCTACTGTTCCAAAATCATGCCTTGTCCCCTGAGTGTGGGTCTGCGTGTGTGTTGATGGGTGACTGAACTTGTCTGCTCTTGTCTCTCAGTCAGCAGGGAGAAACACACACCTGAACCCCCGGCACGCAGAGGGACCTCTGCTGTCTAACAAGGGCCGAATGCACGCTGTCTGAACTTCTTTGAATATGGCTGTTTACAGTGTCACTGTTTTTATTATACTGACAGGACATTATCACATAGAAAGCAGGAATCCAAGAAAGGAAGAGGATCGTCTGATGTAGTTGCAGATAATAAGTGACCTTCAGAGTATGTGCCTCAGTGCATGATCTTGTGATCTATCTCACACACGAGAGACATCTGATTGATACTGATGAGTTCTGCAAGAAATCAATTATGTTCAGTAATTCACAAAAGACCTGCTGCATGCAGACATTTATAAAGAGGCACATGATTAAATGGTAAAAGGGTTCTGTATATTCTACTTTTACTTTTTACTTTACTTATTGAAGCCATTGAATTAAAAAAAATATTAAAAATATTAAATTGTAAAGTTCTCCCTCTCTTGCTTCCAGAGCTAAAGGAAACTGTAATCTGGCTTATATTTGTAGCTGGTAAAAGAGATGCACAAGGCTGCATTTGAAGCAAGTGAAATAATTCCAGTGCACTTTTTTTTTAAATTGGAAAGAAGAAAATGGTTTCAACAAGTCAGACAAGACAAAACAATAATAAAAGTGGATATTCGAAGCACAGAGCAGAGTTTTAAATAAATTGCATGTACTTTCACCTCTACTTGGATGTCCACAGCCCTATACAACTATACACACTAAAAAATATTAAATGAAAAGTAACAAAATGAAATCAAATATCTAGAGCATCATGACAAAACTGCAGGGTGTCTTCAGGTCTCAGACACTTTAGTTTGATGCTTTTCATGAAATAAAAAATCTAAGACAGATTTCTGGACAATCATCTTTTTCTTATTCAAGCATTGCAGGTAAAAATGAAGGTTATTGTGGTCCCATGCAGAGGTTTCATGGTGGAATATGATTATTAGAGTGAGCTATAGTCATCTACATTTCAGGAACAGGTAAGCCCAAGTATAAAGTAAAAACACAGTATAAGGTTCAGCAGTAGAATTAAAGATTAGAAAAATACATTTTTAAACGGAAAAATCATTTGTATATAAGGAAATTAGAAGATGGATACATTAATTTAGATAAAATGTTTGTGGCAATTAAGACCAAAATTGATTTAAGATATTTTAAGGACCTGCAGACACCCTGAAAATGACTAATAAAATATATGAACTGTAGCACCACCATGCAGGATCTCTATAATGTCCCTTTTAACTTTTCCTCAGAATAAATCAAGTTTTCTACAATTCTCTAATTTAAAACCCTTTAGCTTAAAAATTACTTCCTCAGAATCAATCAATAACTATAACTTCTTACCTGAAAAATACTTTTGTTTTCTTTATCTAATGTATTCAGCAAGTTTATTTTCAGCCAAAAAGTGCTCCAAATAATCTTCGAATTAACCCCAACTAATATCAAAATCACTATAATTACTACAAATGATGATATCTAATCTTAAATGATATGGTAAAGTGCAAAGCAGTGGAAAAGCTGCTCATTATAGAAGTGAGAAGTTTCAACATGGAGATCTTTATTAAAGCTCAGTTTTCCATTGTACAAATGTCATCATAGTTGAAACTGCATGCAGTGGCTTGTTTGAGGCACGTTACTAAGGAGAATGAGCGCTGAACAAAAATTTTAAAAACAAAACAAACAACAAAAGAACATCAGACAATAAATTGCATAACTTAATCTTATCGATATTGCAATTAAATCCAACTACAAAATTATGTGTCCAATATTATCAAGCTGTTGTTTTCTATGGAGACAAATGTAACAGAAAATACACACGAATAGAAGGCCGAAGAGAGGGAGAAACACTAAGAGCAGTTAAGACAAGATAGGAAAACCTTTCATTTTGCATTAGGAGTATTTTTGCCACTAAAGGTTAAGGAGAAAACAGAAGATGAGAGGCACAAAGACAAATTCTGGAGGCATGAGAATCACCACATCCGAGTGAAATGTCTCTATCTGGGTACGATACACTTTAAATCTCAGTTAAACCTGAGCACTGTATTCACTGAGGTCTAAATGACAAGACTAGAGATTATGATGTGCTGAATGTTTTGAGAACAGAAAAATGACGCGGTTAATGCCTTTCTGTGACAGTGAATGTTACAGTTATGTTAGAAATGGCAACAGACAGTATTATTAACCTGACCTTTGACACTACAGAGCAACACACTTTAAAAGGTGAAGTTCCCACTGGATTCTGTTAAACTGATAAAGCTCCAAGGCTTTATGGGTGGAAAAAAGACATAATGTGCAAAAATGTGCCCCTGCACGACAAAAGAGCAGCCAAATAATGATGAAATGACAACAGCAATTTACACAATGTGGTTATAAACTCTACTGTACTTATAATTCTGTTATTAGTTAGTCCTCTTGCCATGTTTATTCTTCATAGAAAGCATACATATTGCAGCATGAGGAGAAACGGTGTTATATCCTCCTTTCTCAAAACATTAGACTCCAGGTCGGGTGACGCGAAAGAAATAAACAAAAACAATAGAACAGGCACATATAAAGTTATCCATCATATTGGCCTCCTGCACACCTGCACACTAGTCATCATACTGAAGCTAAACTTGGCTCGACTGCTTCACACGGTGTGGCGCAGCAACTAGTCAAGAGCTCTCGTCAACAAATGTAGCTTGGAGAAGATCGTCCGAGGAGCCCACAATGTTATATATCACCACAGCATATTCTACTTTTGGCAAAACAAAAAAGCTTAAAAGTTATTGATTGGTCACATAGGTTGTTCAGTTTTACCTTAAAGACAGACAACCTTTCTTCATAGCACAGTATACAGGCAGAAAGTGAAAATGAACTGATAGAGAGGATAGTCTTAGGTTGAGAACATTCTGACCTACAACAGTGAAACAAAAACATCCGACAAAAAAGGCAGAAAACAATTGCTGAAACTCCTTCTTTTGTTCTTTCTTTTCATGACACTAAGTGTTTGCTTGTTTTCATGTTTAGCTCATCCCGCAATGCAACCTGAGGCACAACATCAAAGTCCGCTTTTCGGAACTTTCACAGCTTCTCGCCGCTCGCCGTTAATGGTTGACCTTACAAAAAAGGAAGCAGCAATTCACCTTTTCATCATAGAGAGGAAATACATTGATGTACATGAATCAAAAATGACAATATATTATCAATAACCAACATTAATCAATCCCTATCGCCAAAAATATTAAGACCAGAGAGGAGTGGTGGGGAGAGCAGAGTGGTAGCGCCTTTGCATGTGCGCCCGTCACAGTACGGTCTGCCTTCCGTGGGAATGTTGAAGAGAAGGGTGGAGATACGGGAGGAAGGGGGTGAGGAAAAATAGGGAGGAAGGACAGAAAGGGGGAGGAGTTCACCAGCCCTCTCTGATATCTGTTGAGTGTGTTTGTGCATTGTGTGTGAGTGTGTGTCCGACCGGTACAACGTTACGTTGTGTTTTATTCCCACTCTGTGGTGCCGGGTGGTTTGGAGGTCAGATCGTACATGACTCTGGAGATGCCAGGGATCTTCTTAATCTCATTTACCATCTTCAGCACCACCTGAGGAAAAACAAATAAGATGCATTACTCTTCAAACATTTAACAAATCGAGAGAAAGTCTAGTGCACTTAGACCAGCTCTGTGAGGTTTAATCATGGTATACCTCCTCTGGGATATGGTTGCCCGGCATGGCGGGGATGCCGGTCATGAAATCGCTGGTGATGAAGGTGCGGACCACTACAGATCGCCGGCAGGATGGCTGCTTTTGCAATGGGTCACGGTCAAAGTGCAGGGGCGTCAGGATGACCGGCATCTGGCTGATCTTCCCGGAATAGCCTGAAAGAGAAGCCAAGGAGCGAGAAAAGTCTGTATTAGTGCTACAACAAAAACTTGTAAAAGTAAACGCAGCTTTGCTGTCTTAGACACTAAAATCTGAATGCATAATACTGGGCTTATTGCCAATATCCGATATGCCAATATGTAACAACTAATTTGGCCGGTAACAGATATCAATATCGAAAAAATAGGACTTTGGTGACAAAAATAAAGAACCTTTGAATGTCTTGATCAAGCAAAAAGGCTTACATCAAACTTTATGGACCATTTATGTGACATTAAACATGGACAAAATGATCCAAATGATCTTCAAATCAATCCTGTTAATCACATCTTAAACTAGTACGATGAAATACTACATGAAACCACAGCTACTGCCACGAAAGTACAGATATATCACAAAAGAAAATTCTTCTCACTACAGAGCAAATATTTGGTTTGCCTCTGGGGAAATGTTAAATTCCCCTTGTGGATGCAAGTATGCAGACGGGTACACTATTCTGGTTATGTACGTGGGCAGAAAGTCCTGTGGTTGTATACTTTTTTGCATTTAATTAAGTTGCTTACATATTCTTACCAAATATAAATCCTCCAAAATAATCTGTAACACTTCAATGCATAGGGCTAAACGAAAATATCTAAAATCCCTTTGACGTACGGATGGACACACACACACACACGCACACGCACACACTTACCAGACTCTCTAAGGATAGAGTGAGCTACAAAGTCAGCCTGTCTGAGCGTGCTCAGAACGCCTGTGGTCAGGAAGGTGGGGGTGATGTCTGCTGGCGGCTCTTTCACGTGGGATCCAAACACATACACAACTCTGGAAAAAATGAGACACATGAATGAATGTGTGTGTGTGAGTGTTTTCTACTGTTCATTGATGGCACTGAGTGTCTAATGAGACATATCACTAAGGATAATGTAAAGAGTAAAGCTGTGCATTACCTGTTGATGCTATGGCACATGCGAGGGATGAGTCTGGCCAGGAACATGAGAGATTCCCAGTGTGGAGACTCTTTACTTGTGACGCCGCATACGTAACTGTAGGACCGGCAATCACCCTGAGACACAATATTTTTTTCATTTTTTAATAAAGAAAATCAAACAACAGAATGTAAATCCTCAACAAATCTTGGATTAGTGTACGCACGTGTCATTTCCCCCAATTCTTTTTTTTTTCTGTTATGTAAACTGTGAAATTTCTATAATTAGAATATAGTCTGTTTTCACTTCCAACAAATTCCACAGGCAGTAAACACTGCCTGTGTTTGTCCACGGTCTCCTGTCTGCCTCACAATTTGAGGTTTCGGTTAAATTTAGAATTCTGGCCTGAAACAGGAAGTAATAGGACACACCCACACACACCCACCCACCCACACACACATGCACACACACACAGTCACTGGCTGACTGCAATGTTTAGATGAGGAACAGACAGTCATGACTTAACTGTTGGACAGTGTTGGTTTTTTTGCTGTTAAACCATTTCTACAGAGCAGATTCATAGTACACATCAGGGACTAACATTAGACGTTTAAGAAGAAACTAAAACATGCCACAATAGTTACAACAGATCACTTGCTTGGCTAGGCAGGGAGAGTCAACAAGTATGAAACTTTTGTGTGGGTGGGTGTGTCTCGTGGTTTACCACTAAATTATAGTTGTAATGCAATGAGACAAACAGCAAAAGTGAGGCAAACTCTTTCAAGCCTCCTCTGCCTCTGGACATTCATCTGCAGTCCTAAAGACATTTGAGTCCTCCTCAAACGTGAAAATCTAATTTTCAGACAAAAAAGCTATGTTTGATAAAACCTGCAAAAAAAGACATCTGATACTTTTACTTGGGCCATTAAGAAAGCCTGTAGAGAGACTACTTAAAGCTATTTTGACTGCAGGTTCAAACATTCAGCCTCCACACACGTGTAGACCTTGAACGCTAAAACTGACAGTAAAGCTCATCTAACAAGATTTTGCCGGGGAGTGAACAGACAACACAAAAAGACAAAATGACTGATTGGGTTTGATGAATTCATTGACCATCTGGCTCACCTGGACCCCGACAGTTTTGATGGGCAGCAGGAAGGCATTGAGTGAATGAAGGCTGGTGATCTGCATGAGCTTCTCTTCCTCCTCGTCTGATATGCACGACTTGACTCTCTGCAGCAAAGCATGGGGCTGAAACAGCAGGGGGACAGAAAGTTTTATAGCGGCATGTAAAACTGGAATTGAAAGGACAAAAACTCAGAAACAGAGTCTGTGTTGTGACTACGTTTTTATAATTCTGAGAACACTTCTCGTTCATCTGCTGTTACACTTCACTGCCACACATTTCTCTTGAATCTCATCAAATGTAAGAAAAATATGAAGCCTCAAAAACTTACAGGACTTTTGATTTTGTCCATCATATTTGTCAGTGGAGCCACAAAAACTCTGACAACCAATGTCTGAGTAGAAATTATGTAGATCAACTCTGAACTTCAGCAGTCATTTTTCTAATGAACAGCTGTTCTGCATGTTTACGGCACATGAGTCCCCATATATCCTGTCAGATAACCAGCAGCAAACAGACCAAATGTAGCACAACGTCTGTAAATGGGCTCTGTTTTTTAAGGGTGACTGGCCTTTACTTCAGCAGCAGAGTGAAAAACAAGGCACCAAAAACATCTTTAAATCACCAGAATTATTTGGCTTTCAGTGCAATGTGACCAACCAGCCAGCAGAGGTTGCACATGATGAACTCCATAATTAACCAGTCAGGACAAACAGCCACAAACATCTTCACATTTGTTATGTGAGCCTCCACTGCACTGTCTGCTTGGCTACAAACAGCCACTGCTCATAGCTAGTGTCTGTATTGCTAGATTTTGTTACAATTTAACCCAGTTGCCAAAAACTAGAGGGAAAATGCTGATAGCTCATTTCACAGGAATAAATCAAATAAGTCAACACACCACTTGTGCTCCTACAGCATTTTAATGACCAAATATTTTGCCAGTAGGTTGTGATGCTTTGAGTTGGTGTACTTTTTATGCTTCTAAAAGATACAGAAACTCAACATAATTGGTAAGATGTTCACTGAAAATACTGGAAGTGCAAATTCCCTCTGTCCTCAATCTCTCTATGATTGGTTTGGATCTGTGTGCTACCTCTTAATATTTGATGCCAGATAATTCACAGTGACAGCACTTACTAAGCGGGGTGTTTTCAGTGAGCAGTGATTAAATTAGTACTCAAAAATGTGCACGCTTCACTGAAAACACTGACATACTAAGTGGTGTGTCAGTTTAAACTGCTCAAAGTCTGTTTGTGGGGTTATCATCCAAACTTCGCAGAAAAAGAGGCCTATTCATGGTAATTAATGTTTTGTCATTAGCTGCAAATACGTTTAGATCCAGTTTCAGTGACAAGTTGTTTTATGATACTTCCCCAAACACAGGGCATCAGACAACTCGCCATTAGATTTTCTTTATGCATCTGTTTTGTTCTGACCTTTTTGACGCTTGCAGAGAAGTCTGTGATGATTTTGAGGATGTTGTTTGTTTCAGCAAAGTCTTTACAGATGTAGGGCTCCTCTGCACAAATCACTCTGATGGACAAACCAGGACCTGAAAGCACAGAACAGAGAAGAGATGTTCTTTTTAGTAAAGACAGGTCTGATGTGTGCACGTTTTAAGTTTCTTTAATTGATTGAATAAGAAAATAGGTGCACAAGTGACAGAGATAGATCCAGACAGAAGACAACAGTAGAAAGAGATCATCGGTGAGCATTACATTAATGATATTATTATGCAGTTTTGCAAAGTTTTGTCAGAGCAGTCGCACCATATGCAGGTGCTTATGTACTTGCCAGGGAAAGGGTGTCGGGAGACAATCTCCTCTGGCAGGCCCAGCTCTCTCCCCAGCGCTCTGACCTCATCTTTATGGAAATCTTTCAGTGGTTCGATTACTTTTCCCTGGGAGATCACACAGGAGAGGAATCAGCAACGAAACAATGAGGGAGCAAGGACAATACTCAGGTGTTGCATAGTTGTGCGTTTATATATAAGAGTGGAGCAAAACAACATAATAACAATCAATAACAATAATAAGTGAGCAGCAAACAGCTAATGAGAAAGAGAGTGAATGCTCTTCACAGACGTTTCAGTGCTGTAGTCTAATACTGAAACACTGTTGAGAAGCCTTTTTAGGGGATTAAGGATTATGTGGAAAATACTTTGTTTTTTTTAAACTTATTCAATATCAAGACTAAACATTGATCACATACAATAGAACTGCAGAGCTCATTCAACCTTTTTAGAAGTAAATCAAAGTTCTTTGGAGGGAAAATACATTATTTCAAAAGGATAGTGCCAAAGAAGAGAGAAAAGGGAGATGTGTTCTTCTATTCAGTCAAGTACAGAATTACAGGTGCCCATCTCCGCACAAAAATGTCCTTTTTCAATTGTAACTGTGCAGTCATTTTTTCCATGATGTATACCTGTCTCAGGCTCTCAATCTATTGTTCCACAGTGGGTAGTTGATTCTACAACCAGGAAACAGTCATCATTTTTCTCGCTACTAAAAATAATATTCTTAAAATATACAGATTATCACCATATAGTATACCCCTCAGTATACATCCCAACATATAATATAGTGGATTCAGAGGCAAATCAAGCCTCTAGCTCCCATTTCTCTTTGATATAAGAGATATCTCCTGATTCATCTAATTGCAACACTTAATATATATTGGCTACATGTTTTTTTTCCCAACAAATTGTTTTCTACTGATTAATCAAATACTATTCCATGTTTGTTGGAGGTCTTCTAATTGCTTCCCACTCAGTGTGCGTCATAACATAATGTCTTATCTGAAAATATCTAAAAAGATCCTTCGAGGGCAACCCAAAACATTGTTGTAAATGTGCAAAGATTTCATTTGATAACCTCCTGTTAACTGGTTTATGATAATCAGGCCCGAGTCAGCCCACCTCTCAAAGCCTCCATCCTGCAAAGATGGATAGAAATACAAATTATCTGTTATTGGCATGGCCCTCGATATAGATTTTGGTTCTCCCCCATTTTTCCTTACATTGTCCCATATATTTTAATTGTTTTGTATCCAGCTGTTACTGATCTGAAATTTTTTCCAGTGTGCTTTACCCGAGAAAATTATTGATCAAAGAGGAGTATCTCCTATTGAATTTTGTTCTATCTTTACCCATCCTGTATCCAGATAATTTTTTATCCAGTGCACCAGTATTCGTAGCTGGGCTGCCCAATAGTAGTTTTTAAGATTTGGCAGGCCGAGTCCAACCCTTGTGTTTTGGTAAGAGAGGTGTTTTGAGCCTAATTATGGGTCCCTTTTTGTGCCAAATATATTCTGTTAAGTTTATCTAACCTCTTAAAAGTAGTGGCAGGTACAGGTATGGGCAGGGATTGGAAGAGAAAAAGAAATCTAGGTAAGATTCATTCGAATTGATTTTATTCTTCGGAAAATACATTTTAATTAAAAAAGAAATGTTAGGTGTTCCGTTTTCTCTTATGGTATAATTGCGTGCATTCACAACTCTGGTGGGTACAGCTGATCTCTGTATTCACTTTACTCAATATATCTGTCAGGGAAGTTAATTATGTTAATATCTGTATGAGTATGTGCATGTGTGCAGTACCTCATCTCTGAGTTTGCGGATAAGTTCGGTGTCGTTGTGGTGTGTTTTGATGACCTCTGCTTTGCCACTGGCAAGATGAGAGGCGCTCTCAATGAGATCAGGCCGCAAGGTACCCTGGGCCAGGAAAACCTCTTCTGGCTTTAGATTCATCTCCCCTATCACTTCATTTGCTACCTGAGAAGCAACGAAATGCAAAAAGTCAGATACAACACGGAATTAGTGCATTCAAGAAAAAATGGCAAAACTGGCAGATGTGAACAAATTTGTAGTAAAGTCTTCAGCTGAACTGACAAAGTGAAAGCAACCTGGCAGGATAAAAAGTGAAAATGACAAAAAAACTTTGTAGAAGAGCATGTTTCATAAAATAATTGAATAAAAATCAGTACTCACTTTGACAAATGTATCTCCAATGATTTTCCTTTTCTCTTCTGGGTTGGTCGTCATATTCAAAGTCTTGCTGATGCGTTTTCGTGGCGTCCTGTCCTCCTCAGAGATGGGGAGGGTTGTTGTTCCATTGTAGAAGGTGTGAGCTGCGTTTACCACTGAATGGAGGAACAGAGGAGAGAAAAAGAAAAACAGAAGACACAATTGGGTCACAAGCGACACAAAAATGTTCTCCAAGATCATGTCAAAGACAAAATGAATACAATTACAATGTATCAGTATCCGGTTATATCCAGAGTTGCAACTGTTTGCTGTTCATTACTGATTAATCATATGGTCTACAAAATGTTAAAAAAAAAATACTGACTCATCATTGGTGACTTATAAGGTCTTATTATATTATCTCTGCTTCATTTCGACCATTGGTGCTTTACCTTTGAGTTTGATTCCCAGCTTGGTGAGGGCCTCCTCCACACTCTGACTCTCTCTCTTCCTCATGAAGCCGTTGTCGATGTGAACTGCTATCACCTGGTCCTGGTTAAGAGCTTTGTTGAGGAGAGCTGTGCAAACTGTTGAGTCTACCCCACCACTCAGCAGCACCTGAAGAAATCATTGAAAATAGTCACTGTGCAGCCAGAGAGAGTTAAGTAATGGCATCCAAACCTACATTTGTGTCTTATTTCTAATTATGATGGTCTCCAAATGTATTTCATGAGAGTTTTGTCTGTTATGAACTCAATCAAAAATGAAGAGATAACTACAGCCTTGACACTTCTTTATGTATAATCAGCCAACTACTAACTCTTGGGATTCACACACCCAAAATTGCCACACTCTGCTATGACAGAGTACAGCAACAAATAGTGAGACATGCACAAAAAAGAAACAGAGGCTACATGTACATATTTTAATATAAATCCTGTGCTTTTAGCCCATTTCTCACATCCATTTATCGCCTTCACACTCTCCTGAGATGGAGCCCAGTTTGAAGCCGCTCAGGGAGTCGACTCCCTCTTTTCAGATAAAACAGGGTTTAATTTGAGAGTTTAATTGGTTCTACTTTACTTCCCACCACTGCTGCTGTCACCACTCTCTGAGCGGCTACCACACTTCACACTCTGCATCCCAGCTTTAGATGTTTAGTCAAATTATCTCCCATTGTGTGTTAAAATATGCTGAGAAAATATTTTCTTACTTTTTTCTATTATTTTTGTAAAGCCACCTCTCTGCTTAAATAACACACACACACACACACACAATCATAAAACTGCAATTTCACTCACCAGCACTTTAGACTTGTCCACTTTTTCTCTGATGTCATTGATGCAGACCTGTTGGCGGTTCTGTACGGTAAAGTTATTTGTGCATCCTGCAATCTCGAAGAGAAAGTTTCGCAGCATCTCAGTGCCTCTCTCCGTCAAGTCGACTTCAGGGTGAAACTGTGTCCCATACAGCTTCTTCTGTTCATTAGCAATTCCTGGTGGAAAAAACAGAGGCGGCAAAGGACTATAAACATTTATCCACTCTGAATATCGTGTTGAAGTAAAACTAGTATAATTAAACAAAATCAGGATTTTAGACGGTATCCAGAATGGACTCAGAATACAGATTGAACATTCCTCTAACGGACTGCCGGATGTAAATACGTATACACAGTCTGAGGCTCTTTAACACAAACAAATATAGCTTTTCATTTGGGACTTGCATGAGAGTCCATGACCACAATCTTATTTTGGATTTTGTTCATTGGGGTCACAGGCAATCTTTTGTGCTGCTCACCGGCAATGATGTTCCCTGATTGGGCCACCACTTTAAAGCCATCAGCTACTTTATCCACACTGTCTCCGTGGGTCAGCAGGACCAGTTCCTCCTTCTGAAGGCCTCTGTTAAGATAAATGCACATACTAACGTCAGGGAAAGATGTGTGGTGTTCAGTAACATTGCATATAATAGTTATATGTGTACAGGCCCCAGGTGCATATGAGTTAAGTGCTGAGGGGCAGACAGTAATAAAAGACTGCAGCCATCTATTTTAGACTCTGCAGTATTTGTGTAACAACCAGGGGGAAATATGTGACTGCTGGAATGCTTCTGCAGTTTATCTAGTAAATACGGCACTGAGACAAACTCCTTGAGCAGCAGTTGTGTTTTACACAGTCCACAAAATTTTGTCCTAAGTTATGGCACTGTAAGTCTACTGACTGATCTAAACATGATTTCTTGACTATTTATTTGTAGATTTGAGTGACAGGATGATTACATTGGCTTCCTTCAATAGGTTAAATTCATGTCAGATGTTCTCATCCACACTCCCACTGCAGCTGCATGAAGGGCTGATACTTGCCAGTAAAAAAGAAAAAAAATCTGCTCTGTCGCCCAAACCCAGTTTCTCGGTAGAGTGATACTGTCTTCCATGTGCTCATTTTCTCTCCACAGTGTGTATAAGACCATATTGTTTCTGCACCAAGTTCATTTGTAAGTTCTGTTCTCATCCATAAACTCTGAATTTGTTTCTCCTCAGTCTGTCATTTTGTATTGCCAAATAACAGATTATAAAGTTAAAAGTTCTCCAAGACGCTAATTTGAACCAGTGTTTATATTGATAAATATTTAAAACACACAGGAGATTTTCTTGTGATCCAGTTGAGCAACCATATTACCTGAAGAGAGAACAAGTGTTGTCCAGTCCAATACTGAACACTCCATCTTCCCTCACACTCTTCTTGTGTACTGTGCCGCCAAAAACTTTATTCATCATCTGTAACACACACACACGTAGCAGAGTTAACACTTGGCCACAAAAATTACATGTTAGTGTGATTCCAAAGACGTTACAACTGCCAGCTGTCTAAAGAACGGATGGCTGCTGGTTTTAATTTACAGGCTAGCTGAGAATATTGAGCGAGTTATGCTCTCATCTCCCTCAGCTAGTGTCAAAATGCCCTTGAAGAAGGTGGTGAAGTCCCAGCTGGCCCGGGAGAGCTGTACAGCAGCCTGGAGTAGGGTGATTGTAGAGTGTAGCTAACTCATAGTGAGTGTGTGCAAAACAAATGCTTCCTGCAACAAAGGTTTTCACTAAAAAATCCCCCCATTAGAAAAATGTACAGTGTTAATGCATGCATGAGCATAAATACCTGCATCCCATAGCAAATCCCAAGGACGGGCTTTCCTATGGTGAATATGGCAGGGTCGAACCATGGGGCATCTTCTGCATACACAGAGGCTGGACCTCCTGAAATGATGATTGCCCTAAGAGGGGGAAGAGAGAGAATAAGCAAGACACAATGTATTGAAACACTTATTTTGACAGAATAATGTACTAACAATGCTACAATGCAAAAACCAATCTTCTCTGGTTCATGTGCTGCTCATGCTCACCTGTAGCCCTGTTCTCTGATAGCGAACGCCGGGGTCTCTAAAGGGAGGATCTCAGAGCGTACACACATCTCTCGCACCCGTCTGTCAATCACCTTGCCATACTGAGCCCCAGCATCCAGGATCGCCACCGCCCCCTCACATGACCCATTCTGCTCTGCCCTGCTGATCTCCAGCTGTGGACACACGCATTCAGAAAAACACTCATTGTCTTTTAACTAGCACAAACAAAATGTCTTTATGCTGTCTTTAGCGTCAACAGTTTAGTGGTGCTTTGTGTGAGAGGTGATGTTAGGTAAGTAACCCGCTCCTGCTTGACTTAACTGCTCCACTTCCAACCTCCCCGTGGAAAATTTGACTCAATAAAGCCTAACATAATTATGGACATGTGAGCTTCAATACAGACAGTCACTCTCGTGAAACGTGCTGCAACTATTCAGCCCATCAGTAGAATCACATGAAACTCACAAGTTAGTCGAAGGCTAGTTATTAGTGAGGACCCTTATATCACTTTTCAAGATTGCTCAAACTTTAGCAGGTATACAGTTCGTCTTCAGCATATTGGCACGGCTTTGTATGTCTGAATTTTATCATAAACATATGCAAAGATCAAAGTGTGGGGAATCAAATTTCAGAATGAGATTTAGAGAGAAGTCAGATCACTGATAGTTAATAGATATCAGTGGTGTAATGCAACAAAGTAATAATACTTCATTACAGTACTTAAATATTTTTGGGGAATAACTATACTTTAGTTTTCATATTTATGTCAGCTTCCACTTTTACTCCAACACATTTCCCACAAAGTCTCAATTACTTAAAACAAAATAGAGAAGGAAGGAAGGAAGGCACAAACAGACAAATAAAGGAATAGGGGATAAGAAAAAAAATGGATTTTGTTCTTTAAATCCTTGAAGTTTTCAAAACAACCTTGTTTCCTTCAAGTGTAATGATTTGTATATTTTTAAGGTATTGTACACATCACAAAGAAAAAAAAGACTTCATAATGGTCAACATTCTGAGCGCTTGCTTTTCCATTACCGGCATTTAATATTTAAACTTAAGCAGGCTACATTTAATATGATATAATCAGTGTTGGATAAAGTACCTAAAAGCTGTATTTGAGTTAAAGTACAGATACAGATTTTACTAGAAAATGACTTTGGTAGAAGTCACCTACTAGAATATTGCTTGAGTAAAAGTATCTGATATTTATATTTATATTTTTATTTGATGATATTCAATTCACTTTAATATTTAAAGTAACAGCACAAGGAAATGTTAGTAATAAAAAAACAAGCAGACAACATTTTGATCATTATGATGTTTACCTCTTCATAACATATACCACCATAAAAATGGAGCCCATAATAGAAGGAAAACAAGGTCTCTTTAGATTTTGCTCTTTAAATCCTCAGAGTTGTAGTTTTTCCTTCATTGCCCTTCACTCGAATATCTGTCCCTTGCTTCCTTTCTCCCTTCCTTCCCTATTATGTAGTAAGTAACTACAATAATGTGGGCAAATGTATTGAGTAAAAGTACACATTTCATGAGGAAATGTAGTGGAATAAAAGCAAAAGTTGATAGAAATTTAAAAACTTACGTACAGACGTTCACAAAAATATACTAAAATACAGTAATTAAATATTGCACTTCAATATGTCTTTTAATACTAAGGTACAGTAAAAATCAGATACTGTAGAAGTAACATTGTTATAGATCACATTAACCTCTATCAAAGCCATTTTCTGTTAAGATGATTGTTGTTTTACTCAAGTGTGGCTTTCAGGTACTTCGTGCACGACTTATTAATATCCACAAATAACAAAAAGTGGGTAGATGAGGACTTCAAGAGGGGAAACATGATCCCACGTGGTTAGTGGAAACACTTCCGCCTTAGATGTTTCTAAAAACAACTTGCAATAAGCATGCTAACGTTACCCTTCACCTCAGACATGTTATCAGAAGTTACAGCTAGCCCGTTATCGGTAAAACGAAGCGTCGGTATAAACAGCAGCTCTGGCAGTAATATTACGATCAAAATGCCCTACAGTTTTTACAGCAAACTTTTCAAAATCAGCGGGTAACACAGCAGCACAGGCTCCAGTTGTCAGACCGGTAACCACAAGTTGGCTCACACTAGCTTAGTGACGACGTTAGCAAACCTGTCAGTTAACGTACGTTAGCTTGAAGTGTGTGACAGCAGAAATAAATTTGTTTGCCACAGGCTCAATGTCACTTCCCAAAATGAACGCCAAAGTGGTCACAATACAGGACTTTCGGTTAGCAGTACTCCCATTACAAATTCAGACTGCTTGGCTAAAGCTAGCTAACAAACTGCCTATGTAGCATGCTAGCTCGCAGATAGTATAAACAGTAGTAATCACCATTAGCCTGTTAGCAGCACGTCCTACGAGCAGCTGGCTAAGTTAGCGGAGCTATGCTAAAACCCACGCGGTGCTTGGAGGCAACGGGTTTTGGGAGGGCTCCACCATGAGAAGAAGGTCCAGTGTTGAAATATGTGGAAGATTTATGCCAAAACATCACTGAGATAATCCTGAACGGCTAGCAGCTATGAGCAACATGTTAATGTAACACTGCAACAGGCACACAACAGCATCGCTCCTCAGCGGAACTGATGGTAACGTTACATGCTCTCTAACTTTCCCCCCCAAGGTACACACAGGCCGTAATTAACCGGGGGGGGCTACACCAGCAACCAGGGTCCTAACACGAAGTAAACCGGGCCACCCAGTACTGGAGCAGCGGGTGCTCCCCGCTCCACTGACCTTGCTGTCTCCGTTGCATAAAGCCATGGAGGACTGCCGTGTTGAGGAATGAGCTCTCCCCTTCGCCTCCTCGGTGTCCCAGGTCTCACAGAGAGAGAGAGATAGAGAGGGGGAGGAGAGGGAGAAAGAGCGACAGAGAGAGCTGCTGGTTAACTCCCGGCTCAGCACACCGGCTACTGTCTCAGAAGCAGACTGGGTTTGATGGGTTGAGGATGGGCTGACACTCTCTCCTCCTCCGGCTGAGAATAACTTTCTCAGTGGGAACAGACTAAATAAACGTGTCTTTGTATCATGGGGTGGAGCACAAAGTTAAACCCACAAAATGAGAACAGCCCCACGAGGGCTGGGCTTAGACAGCATAGTAGAATTTGACTGATGGTGTTAAAATATGGACAGCTACTGGGTGCTTCGGTTATTTTATTTATTTTTTATTTTTTAATGTTTAAAATATGAGATGGAGTTTAATAGTGAGGTAGGTCAGTGTTTCTCACAGAGGTGCCCTGATGGATGTCCCAGGATAACTGCCAATCCCTAATAGTTAGGGGTGTCCTAAGCAAAATGGAAATTAGATATACTTTTAAATGCTTCGAGGTAGCTTTATCTGTATAGCACATTTCATACTACAGGGCAATTTAAAGTGATTTACAGAGCAATAAAATATATAAACAGATTCATATAAAATCTGAGTGTGTCTGATCCACCACACAATACTGACACATATCTCAGTCTCTTAAGACAAAACTGTGGGTTTGGACCAATGTTGGGGATTTACAGTAAATAATTTACAAAATAAATGTCATTGTAATCGGTTAGAGTTACCGAGAAAAAAATGAAATTAAATTACAGTTACTTATTAAAATATTGTTGATTACAAAAAATCTAAAAAGTTTATATGTTGAATGTAACATTCATTTTGTTGCTCAACATCTTGTGCAGGAATGGTCTCTTTTTGGCATATTTTTGTACGACACAAGTTAGCAAATTTTAATGCAACATTTATGCAGTTATAATTTTAGGTCTTTTCAGCTTTATTGCCCTGCTTAAAATATTTTTCA
The DNA here is from genome assembly GCF_008729295.1 of Plectropomus leopardus. Lineage (NCBI taxonomy): Eukaryota > Metazoa > Chordata > Actinopteri > Perciformes > Serranidae > Plectropomus > Plectropomus leopardus. The sequence continues at coordinate 10,706,121 of NC_056467.1, read as the reverse complement.
GAAAAGTAATAAAGTAATCAAATGTAATAAGTTACATTACTTTGATAAAGGCATTTAAAAAGTGAGGTAACTTAATACATTTTTAGCAGGGTAACTAGTAATCTGTAACCTATTCTATTTCAAAAGTAACCTTCCCAACACTGGTGAGGACAGCGGCACAGAGTTATATCAACATTTATCATAATATACACAATTTTCTGGAAACTCAGTTGCAAAATGACTGTAGATAAGAAAACAGATGGTGTGGTGGTGGTGTCTGGTGGTTTTTTTTGTTGTTTTTTTTTGGTTACCCGATGAACTAAATATTAAATATTTGACACATTCAGTACTAAACAGTTTTTAATCCTGTGATACAGTATTAGCATAAAAACAGTTCTCATGTAGGATACTTGCAACATTGCTAACACTAGCCTCATGCAAAAAATAAAAGGAATAGCTCTCTCTACAGTTTACACATTTGTGTAGTTTCACTTTATATGTCTTATCACCCAACCACAGTTACGAGAAAAAAAGTCAAGTGCAAGAAGCAGCAAGTATGTGAGAGGAACCCCCTGTACTTTAACATGTCTACTCTACTTTTTGTTCCAGCAACTTTTCATCTTTCCATGTCTTTTCAAACAACAATAATTCTATCATGAGTTATCTTCAGGGTTATTCTTCATATATGGCTTTGGTGTTTGCCATTGACATATATCTGGATAATAATAATACAGTTGCAGTGCCTCTAATTTATCTACATGCTCTCAGAAACATTCAGCCTGTAATTCCCTTGAATAACAATGAATTACAATGAGGAATGTCATGTGTCAAATAGACATAAGTCTAAGTTCAATACAGAGCAAGTTTGTTGTTCGTTATTTTTTAATGTTATAATAGATTAAAAAAATAAAAATAAAATTTCTGATAGTGTCTTAAATTAATTTGTTTTTAAAAGGGGTAAGGCAATGGTTTTTAATATGGAGGTGGCAAAAACAAAGAGGGGGAAATGTGTACAGCTATACAGTTGAACAGACCTTTTTCAAAGCAGGCATATGGATCAGGTGCAACTAATTACATAATTAATTATGACATAGCATTTCAATAAGTGCTGTAACACAGTGATTATGTCTACCTGTATATTTCCTTCTCTGACAAGTCAAAATATAATAATAATAACTTCATTTATGTAGCACCTTTAAAAACAGTTGTTTACAAAGTGCTTTTACAGGCAAAGCAAAGGCAGGAACTAAGGAAAGCATCTGCTGTGAATAAAGTCTACAGTTCTCATGCATTTGTAAGCAATAAAGAAATAAAACTGCTTTGATGGTAACAACACAGTTTGATTCATTCTTTCCAGCATTTCAGAGGCTGGGGCTGTCAGAAAAAGTTTGCGAGCCACTGCTCATGCAGATCACAAGATAATTCTGAGGAGCTGTTCATATGACTCACAGATTAAGGCTGAAAAACAAACATTAAACATGCCTCTGATGGGATGTTAAAACATAGCCAGAGGTTGAGAACTACTGGGATAAAACACTCAGATCTGATGATATCAGCGCCATCATGTGGAAAATATAATAAACAACATTTCACACAGACACAGAAAAAAGCCATGGAAATCAATTCCTTATTGGCTGGTTGGTGTCTGTTAAAACCAGTCAAACAGTAACCATACTGTGTACCTGTGCACAAAGAAACCTAGCATAACCATAGCAACAGCACTCCCTCTGTAGTTGACTCTCACTGGAGAAACAGACGTAACTGTGGTTGGATTAATTCACCATGGACGACAGGGCAAAACTGATCTGTAGGTTGACCTTCTTGTTTCTGGCAGTTTATTATAGGAATATCATGCATCATGTATACTTTGACAATGATCCTCTCTACAAGACAGACAAGGCAGGTAATCAGGCAGGTCCATTAATAGTTGATATTGTGCTTTTTTGTGCATTTTCACAAACAAATTTGAAATTTTTCACCACAGATCAGCTGAGACATAATAAATATGGGGCCTTTGGCAGCCCAAAGCAGATGCCCAATGAAAATGACTGAAACTAACAAACCTTAAACACGGATGGTTACTGGAATGATTGCAGCATGCCTGCGTCATGGCTTTTATTCTGCACTTTAATATCCATTTAATGGCTCTTTTATTCTGAGGTTTTTATAGATATTCTTTTATGTCCTTTTTAAAAAAAATTTATACCTCTTTTATTGTTTGTTGTGTCTTTTTCTTTCTTGTTTTCATTGTACTGAGCCGTTGGAAACCTGAATTTTCCTTTGGGATTACTGAAGTTTCTATCTATCTATCTATCCATCCATCTATCCATCTATCTATCTATGCTTTGCATGGTAAAAACTTTAGCTTCACAGTGCTCCTGTTAGCACATGCTGATCCACCCAAATATGTCAGTGTGTTGTCACATGTCATCTGTGTAGATAAGCAGCCTCACATGCACTCACATCAACCACAAGGCAGAGCATGATGTTATTCATTACCTCTAACTCAAATGTGGTGTAATGGGTGCATCATGACCATTACTAAAAGAGCATTTGATGGAGTAGATTTCTGTTCAGGAATTTGGGATTGGACAAAGAGATCTTCGATCTATTACTTCCTTCTGAATATGGATGTCACTGTATTTTTACACACTTTAATTTGGATCTTCTGAGCTACAAACTAACACCTTGAAGTTTTAAGTCACCATTTGGTGCCTCATCGCTCTGAATCAAAATTTAATCAGGAATGATGTTCTCAACAATAAAAGGTTTTGATTATACTGAGAAATACATTCATAAAAGCATTACATAGAAAACAATGAATGAATATCACTTTAACCAAAGGTTTATTTCTAGTATTGATACATATCATTCTGTTTAGCTCTGAAAAATACTCAGTTAAAGGTTTTTTTTCTCTTGTCAATCACATTTGACTGCATGTCGTACTCACACATCTAATATAATTCTGGATAAGATGTGACTTTCTTTGTGTTAATTTGGACAAAAAATCTGTGTACACATTACAACAACAGCATAATAATAATAATAATAATAATAATAAAAATAATAAAAATAATAAAAACAAGGTAAAGATGATGAATGTGTAAATAAAGGAAAAGGGAGTTAAATAGGAATTAGGAAGGAATAAATTATTATAATATACAATTATAATTATATTGTCCAGTCCTATTATAAAGTGCTATATTTACCATAGCTACAGTTACCTAATTAATATGCAACAATCTTCATTATAGTATATTTCAACCACAAAGACTTGCTAACAGATTACTTATAGATTAATTATTAATTACCTGCTGTCTGTGACATCTGATGATGATGAAAGTAACAGCATGCCAATGGACTTTTTTCACAACAGACACTTTGACTTGCCATAGTAGGACAGCAAAGGTGAAAGTGCCCCACTAAGCTGCTACAGTGAGCCACCGTGGACAATAGCAAGGCCTCCACTAAATGCAATGCAGCTATCAATAATAGCTACTGAATACACCTGTGCTTTTCCTATTACATGTCGAAATGTTTGCAGTGGAAAAAAGGTCTATGGAAGAACACAGTGATATTTCCAGCCTCTGAGGATACAGCCTCTCCTAATCAAGCCCCTAAGGATCATTACCAGTCAATAGTGTGTGTGCGCATGTCAGGCGCGCGCGCGTGTTCGTGGAGTGACGCATCATGAGACATCTTGAACGTCATTTCGGGCTCGAATTTAATGATCTGCGCTTAAAACCTTAAAATTTTAACGAGTCTCTTTTCCTCTCTCCCACATGACACATTTTTACACTGAAGCGGAACTCCTTTCAGTTGGGCTTTGACACGTCAGCTGTAGGTGCCGGACACATTTAGCCGCCGCACACGCCGGGCTTCCTGGTGGTTGATGTTAGAATGGATCGTCCGGAGGTAGGACGGGGGGCGGGAACTCCGCTGCACGTCATCTATCGCTCACACATCCATACGCTTTTATATATCTATGATGCGCATAGCGGAGCGTCACACTTATGAACGGGAATGATGCAGACAGATCATAGCCCGTATGTAAAGACACAGATATAATATACAGTCTATAAACGCGATAAACCGAAAAATCTGTCAGAAACTACACGCTGCTGTGATTGGTTGATTCTGCTGTCAGCATTTGAGCTCCCGCCCCCTCCATCCGGACGATCTATTCTCGCATCAACGCTTCCTGGTTCTTCTGTTTTGATGTTCATCGAAATAATCTGTTTTTAGTCGAACGGTGGTTATTTTGTTGTGTTTCTCATTTTTTATTAAGATGGCATTAATCTCCGAAATAATTAACACAGAATAAAGCCGACTTCCAGGTGACTGGCTCTGTTATTCAGCCGTTTGTGTTCAGTTTTTCTGATTTGGCATGCTGTCATCATCACCAGGTATGCATGAATTCATCTACTGCATATGTGGTTTCACTTTACTTTTTACACATATCTTGCTTTTGCCTTAATAATGTGCCGAAAAACATTTATTTTTGAATAGTTTTTGTTAATTTCACTGTATGTTGTCCTTTACTTTTAGGCCAACGCAACACCTTGCGAGTTTAAGGTGACAGCTGCTATCATCCGTGTACATATTAATAGAGCTATTCAATGGTTTAATTGCTTTCTGGCAGACTCTGATCATGTCATCCAGCCAATGAATGAATGTGGACACACTGTTAGTGTGTGACTTTTATTTCACACGATGGGCAGTTAGTATGCCTCTTGTACTATATCAGTTTGCAATACAAAGCTTAAAAATCATCACAATGCTGAAAGTGTCTCCTTCATCTTTCACCCGCCTCATGAATCATTGTCACAATTTGTTAATTGCAATGTGGATATTCTGAACATATTTAAGAAGTCTGCTTGTGATCATCAGATACTCACTTGACCGGTTTGCCACTAGCTTGATCAAATGTTTGATCAAGTGTTTGATCGAGAATGTTTTTCCATTTATCTTGACTTGTTTGTTACCATTACACGCACCTGTCTATTTAATCAATATTCGATTGTGCTTTGTTTGATTTGTATGTTGTATCTTCTTTTTTCTTGCCATGAACAACTTTATTTGTCTGTACTGTTTGCCATTGTGGCTATGCCTTCCAAAAACTTAAATTTTAATCTCATTGGGACTCCAATGATTCTTAGTAGCTTCAAAGACTTGCAGTAAATTGTGCAGTTCTTATTATTTCAGCATTTCACTCTTTTTTTCTGCAGATTTGCTAAGGGCTCAGCCGGTTTGATGCCCATAGCTCCAACATGGAGCACTCAGATTTTATGACACACAAGAACGGGCGACAGAGGAAGCTGGCGGGTGCCCCCCTCCCACCTGAAAACATGAGGGACATAGACAGAGAAGACATGAGCTCCTCTGAACCAGATGTAGAAGCAGAAACAGAGGGCCTTATCAGAGAGTCTGACTCTGAGGACAGTAGGCACAAAGTCCGGCCTGGGATCCGTGGCGAGTTGGGGAACGTGTTGCTTCTTTTGTTTCTGTACGTGCTGCAAGGGATTCCTCTGGGACTGGCTGGTAGCATCCCTCTGATCTTACAGAGTAAGAACGTCAGCTATAAAGACCAGGCCTTTTTTAGCTTTGTCTTTTGGCCATTTAGCCTCAAGCTTCTCTGGGCACCACTGGTGGACGCTCTCTACTTCAGCAAGTTTGGTAGGAGGTAAGAATGACATGTTAATGTCTTCATCAGGTTATTCTTGTTTTACCTGTTGTTTTCTTTTTTCTAATTTACCTTTTTTTCTTTTTTTACCTCCCACCTGATTCTGCAGAAAGTCATGGTTGGTGCCCACACAGTACCTGCTGGGCCTCTTCATGCTTTACCTTTCTTTGACTGTCAATTCACTGCTGCAGAGTGAGGGAGGACCCAAAGTGGTAACACTTACTGCAGTCTTCTTTATGCTTGCTTTCCTGGCAGCCACACAGGTATGCAATCATTAATACTGTGACATAAACACGCATTCAGAAAGAGAAATGCATTCAAGTCCACAGTTTCTCTCTTGTCCTCTTTTTGCACCTTCTCTGCCTCTAAGGACATAGCTGTGGACGGCTGGGCCCTCACTATGTTATCCAGAGAGAATGTGGGCTATGCTTCTACATGCAACTCTGTGGGCCAGACAGCAGGATACTTCCTGGGGAATGTGCTCTTTCTGGCCCTGGAGTCTGCAGACTTCTGCAACAAATACCTCAGAGTGGAGCCTAAGGACACAGGGATAGTCACATTGTCAGGTATTATCTATCTCTGGTGTGAAAGGTTAACCAGAGAAACAACTTTTCTGATACTTTTCAACAGAACAGTCATTTCAGTGGATTTTCTTATATTTTGTATTCTACTGCAGACTTCTTGCTGTTTTGGGGAGCGATGTTCCTTGTTTCTACAACGTTGGTAGCCATCCTAAAAAGGGAAAATCAGCAAGGCAAAGGAAAGAGGAGAGTCCATGAGGAGACGCAGGGTGTCATGGAAACCTACAAGCTGCTGCTCTCTATCATCAAGATGCCGACAGTCTTCACCTTTTGTTCCCTGCTTCTTACTGCTAAAGTACTTGAGCATTACTTAATGAATATGTGGTTTGTCTCTGAAATGTAACCCTGAAGGTGTTGCTTTTGCTTGTTTGCCACTCGCCATGAACATCTGTTGCGAATGTAAGATTTTCAATGTGTCGTCGCTTTGTGTTTCAGATCGGCTTCTCTGCAGCAGATGCAGTAACGGGTCTGAAGTTAGTGGAGGCTGGAGTTCCTAAGGAGCAGCTGGCATTGCTGGCAGTGCCTATGGTCCCTCTGCAGATCCTGCTACCTTTGATCATCAGTAAATACACAGCAGGGCCCAAACCTCTGGATGTCTTCTACAAAGCCTTCCCTTTCAGGTTGTAACACACATCAAGTACACACACAAATCCATGCATACCCACATTCAAGAAACTAAAAGCTAACAGAGTGTTGCTGTTTTGTGCTTGCAGGTTGCTCATCGGGCTGGGGTACGCGGTGTTGGTGTGGTGGACCCCCAGCGTAAAACAAGAAGGAGGGTTCCCTGTTTACTACTACGCCATAGTGCTGCTCAGCTACGCATTGCATCAGGTTTGTATCTCTGCTGCTCTGTTTAATATCTTGTTTTTCTCCTATTTTCTGCTTTTAGCTCAATCCTCATCATAGTTTATCCAGGTGACATGATCTCAGCAACATGCAGACAGTAACAGATTGCTCCTCTTCACACTATTTACAATATAGTATGTCCAAATCTGCTTGGTGAATGCGTAATAAAAACTGACCAAAAATGAGCTAAAATGACTATAATTGATCACAACAGGCAATGCTAAAATTCTTAGTTTATGCCCAAATAAAACTAATTTAACCTAACATGGAGTAATTGGTACACAAATGATCATTTTTTTGGGCGAAGTGTTCCTTCAAGTCCTTTTTCTCCGATCAATCTCATCTCATTTCACTGTCTCTGCCTCCAGATGTCACTGTATGACAGAAAACTCTAAAGCATCATGGAAAGGAAAATATTTATCCCCGTTCTTTCTTTTTTTCATTTTTCAAATTGCAGGCATTTTTTTAGTAAGGGATGTAATGTTATTTTTTTTTGGACCTTGGATTTCTGCCATATCACTAATGTGATAATAAAGTCTTTAAGGTCAATTTGAGATTTGATTTGCTTTAATATACTGTATATTCTCATTCTTCTACCTCAGGTGGCGTTGTACAGTATGTACGTGGCCTGCATGGCCTTCCATGCCAAAGTGAGCGACCCCCTGATTGGCGGGACCTATATGACCCTGCTGAACACAGTCACTAACCTCGGTGGAAACTGGCCCTCCACTGTGGCCCTGTGGATGGTGGATCCGCTGACCTCAAAGGAGTGTCAGGGGGCTGTCGGGCAGAGCTGCGGCTCTCCGGAGGAGGCAGGGGTGAGTTATCAGGAGGAGAGTGAGGGAAAATCAGCCCGGTGATGTATATAATTACCTAGACTTGATAAACTGATTTCCTTTGTCCCTGTTTGTGTCTCCAGCTGTGCGTTAAGGAGGGCGGCTTCTGCGTGACCACATTGGACGGCTACTACGTGGAGTCCGTGGTGTGTGTTGTGATCGGTCTAGCCTGGTGGCTGTGGTTGGGGAAGAAGATGAGGCGGCTGCAGGAGCAGAGCCCCACTGCGTGGAGGTGCAGAGCCAATCAGTGATGATGCTCCATCATCAGCACCACAGACTCGTCACATACTCCGAAAACAGCTGAATGGTCGACATTGTGTTCTTCCACTCTCATCCGTCTGGTTTAGTCCCTCTGGTCCTGCTCTAGCTGCTGCGTTCAGAAAACTCATTCTCACCTCTGTCACCCTGAAGCACATAAATCTGATAACACACAACGTCGTCTCTCTGGATGGAAAAAGTCCTTATCACCGTTTCTCATGCTACCTGTCAACACCCTGAAAACTGAAACAACCGGTCAGACTAGCTAAAACGTTTTTGTTGTTTTTGTTGTTCTGAAACCATTTTCTGCTGCTCGAAACAGCCTAACCAAACGAGAGCTGGGTCAAAGAGCACGTTCAAACAACGTCTTGGGTTTGTTTTACCTGTTTGGATAACCAGCTGATTGAGTGTACAAGTTTCTGTGTGCATTTTTTACCTTTTGCCCAGAAAAACAACTTCTTGAAATTTGAGCTCCTCCACATTAAAGTAAAATAAAATCAGCACGTCAGACTTTTGTGCGCTCTTCTGGCCAGTCACCATATTATCTATATTAAAAGGATACCAAAGGGAAAAGACAGGTAAAACATACAAACGCACTCCTCCAAATTTACTGTCTGCACGTGTGGATATGATTTTCCACTGGTATTGAAGTGTCTAAAGTGTCCTGAAGCTGGTTATTCAGAGTAAGTTAAACCCAATGTGAACACTATCTTTCATCGCTGTTTGACTCAGATCTGAACCGAAGTTTGTGGGTATTTTAATTATTATTTAAATATATATGTATTTCCTCTGAAGTGATTTGTGCCTTGTTTAGAGTTTCAAATTTTTTCAAAGCCAACTTTGATTGCGTTTAAAAATCAAGGCAGGGAATAATAGTTATTGAAGATGAAGTCTGATGAACACTGTTTTCTGTCATACTGTAGTTTGGTAGATTATGCAAAACGTGATTACTTTCATCATTGATTATATTCATGTTTTTTCTTTTTTTTATACATACTCCAGAATATGACACTGAGCACACATTCCTTATGAAAAATATACGATTACCAATATCATCTATGGTTAAATGAACTGATATGTCTAGAATATTAAATGTTTTATAGTTGGAGTATTCTTTTATTTTTCCTTGAATCTGATTCGTTTTATTCATCACAGGACCAATTCAAATCTTTAATAGCAATATTGGATAGTGCAGCTTTGAATCATTGGGACCTGTTGTCAATAGGATCTGGTTATTCAATGATTCTTCAGTGATTCTTCAAGGTACCTTTTAAGGTGCAAAAAAAAAAAAATTCAAAAATATTTATGCATTTCTTTTTTTCAGTCAGCCTGTTGTAGGTCTTGCAGCATTTTCCATTTTTATAGATGCATTTTATTGAGACACGCTGTATGTGAAAGGCCATTTAGCTGTATACTATTAATGCTGCAATTTATAACAGAAGCGCTGATTAAGACTTTTTAACATCCCTAAAGCCTGTCAGGTTTTGTGTAGAAGTGTAGATGGAAGATCTCTTGGCACATCCCGTCTTAGTGGGACATTAAAACCAGCCTGGAATTTATATAAGTAAATACGTACAGTGAATTTCTTGCCCTCCAAAAATATTTCAGAACCCAGACGAGCAGCCTTGGTGAGAAACTTGAAAAGCTGTTTATGTTTTGTATATTGTACAGAACTAAATGTTACAGTATTTTCTCTAAAGCCAGCATTGAAAACCCAACAGATTCAAATTCAAATGTTGAAGTACACAATCAGGGTTAATTTTTAACTCTTGTTGGAAAAGTACCTGAGTTCCTATGGGGACTATGTGAACCACATGTAAAAGGTCAATCAAGGGTCATTTCAGAACACTATGGTAGCAGCATTTAAAAAAAATCTTTTCCTGGCCAGTGATTCATCTGAAATGCTCAGAGGTCCATTATACTGTACATTAAAGGAATACTTAAGCCATCAAATTACCATCTATTTATCAATTACTCACCACGTTACGCTGAATTTGTGAAGAAAACTTTTGGCTCACGTGCCTCCAAAGTGAACGAAGAATCCAAAAACAGACAATTCTTGATAAACTGAAGTTTATGTGGGACACACTCAACAACAGCAAAACTTTATCTAAACATCCGTTCACAAATTCTCGCACAACACGAGCAGTATAATCCACGTCTCATTTATCCAGCCATATGCTCAGTACTTCACAAACAAAACGCCCTTTCCAACAGGGAGCTTGCTCTTTTCAAAGCCAGGCTCCGTTGCCAAAAAAATAGTTTTATCTCACTGAACACAGGAGCTGCTGGTCTACAGACGCCTCGATCTGTTAGTTTCTCATGTGACTTTAGTGGATCCAAAAACAGCATTGTCACATTGTACCGCAGGTGTTGCAAGAGAGTGTGCAAACGAATGTTTTTGATAAAAGATTTTTGATGTAAAATAAAGCCCCCATGACTCAAATTCCTCCAAAAAAATTTCTGTATTTGGATTCTTAATTCACCGTGCAGGATGCAAGAAAAACAAAGTTTTCTTTACAAATTCAGCGTTACACAGGCTGAGTAACTGACATACAAGTGGTCATTTGCTGGGTGAAGTATTCCTTTAACTTCATACTTGATAACTTTGCTCTGATGTCTATTGAGCCTTTCATTTGTATTTGTACCAACAGATCACTGTAATATGCCTTTTCTGCCATTAACAGGGCACAATTTGTGTTTGAATTTTCTTTGACAAAGAAATTTGACGTCATGTGCGACTGATGATTTCAACATCATGCATGTTTTTATATTTTAGATCAATTTAATCTAAATGGGCTTTTAGGTGTTGGTAAACTACTGTTATTTCAGCTGCAGGAAGTTGTTTTATTTTATTTCACCATGTTACCTCATAACCATTGAAGCGACTCCTTTTACTTAAAATGAAAACTTGCGATTTTATTTTTTTTACTCTGCACAGCTTTTGTTTAGGATAAGTCCAAATGCCCAATCATATCAAGGAAAAGTATAGCACAGGGTAATAATACAGTGAGAAATTTAAATAAGCCAGCAGCAGCACTCTGCAATGTTTCGATGATGGATGTGAGGACAGTCATAGGATGCAATGTTGAGATTTGAAACAAATCTTATGTGTAATTAAAAAAACATCCACATACTTGTGAGTTCTCCAGAGGTTTTTTTCCCTAAAGTTTGAACACGATAACCGGCATTCACAAAAAGACACAATGCATTGTTTTTTGTTTTTTTTTTACATTTTATTATAATTTGCCTTGCTTTTCGGGATTTCTAAAATATCCCTCCTAAACAAGTGAACGCTGATGCAACAGGCTGTAAATGCTGCCCCGAGTTTTCGGAGCATTTAACCCCACAGACAGTGTCCAGATCAACTGGTGCCACAGTCTCCAGTATGAGTTCACTCCAGGGGTCAGTCGGGGGGGGTCTGACGGCCCCCCCCCCCCGACCCCCACAGTCGGGGGGGGGGGGGCCAGAGTGGGGTCACACAAAGCAGCACCGAGATCAGTTTTGGGTGGTCGTGGTGATCGGGCTGAATTATGTCCGGTGATGCGTCAGCTAATCCAGTGATACATCCCACAGTGTAGTGCGCCTGAAGAGCAGATAATTGAAGTACGGTTCCCACATCAAACAAGTCATTCAGTCATCTACAACACCAATGCCGAAAGAATGTAAAAAGTCAACATCTTTTTTTCTTGTTTAATTTAGGCTCTCTGATTCATCACTGATGTATAGCACATTTAATGCATCCATTTTGTAAAACACTGTAAGACATAAAGCTATATTCATCAACAGCTTAACCTACGCTTGTCCGCTGCTCACAATGATCATTTCTTTGATCTTTTTCAAAAACAAACCATATTGATATCATTTCATTCAGAGCCAGGAAGCTTTTTTTTGTTTTTTTGTTTACGAATTGTCAACATCTCCCAGACGGAAGCAGTTACCTTTCTGGCATTCATTCAAATAGCACAAAGCACTTTGGATGTCGTCTTGTACAGCAGACTGGCTGCGCTTTTAGAGTAAATCGCTTGCATACTGTGTGATATATCATCATCTTTCCGTCGCATTAAAAAGGTTGTGGCTCCTCAAAAGTTTTCCAGTCCTACTAGTCCAGTTCAGAAAGGTCGTGAGACCTGAGGTGTCGGAGGAGAAGTGGTGAGGCGGTGACGTTGTCGGTAGCACTTAACTGCAGCACGCTGGAGTCCCAGACCCACGCACAAACTCCAGGCTGTGACAGTATATGGAGTGAGCGGATGTGCAATTTTGGATTTGAATTGTCTCTAGCATCCATCTTTTTGCTTTGTTTCTTAAAAAATATCAACAAAAAAACAGAAAAAAAAGAGTCAAGAAATAAACTCTCCTAAAGAGGCGCGGTGGGTCATAGGTTCATACGTAAATGCTCGGGCCGTTTGGCCACGACGGGATAGGCTTGCTGCTTCATCTGAGCCAGGTTGACCCCGGCAGGCTGACGGATGGGAAGAGGGGCCGAGGCTTCGGAGCTTGTTGTGATGTCCATCTGCTCTGGGGTGGACAGCTCCATGGCCTGGTCCTGAGGTGACTGGAGGACACTCGGTCCTCCGCCGGGGAGAAGGGGACTCCGCGCCCAGCAGTCCCCCGCTGAGAACTTGACCGGGCTGAAAGGAGATCAGAAAAACAGACAGATGTCACTCAGACGCATTTGGAACAACATGACGGCTTCATGTGTATTGCTGTGATATTCTTGGTTTCGAGAAATAAATTCAGCCCTCGTGACCAGAAGTGAGGGGTGAGATTTTAGGAAAGCAGATGTCTGCGTTTAATCTATTAGTCTGCATAAAATAGAAAACAACAGCAATTAATATGTGCTTTTAATACATAATTCCCACATGTTCTTATGGACACAATTTCAAAACTTTTCCATGATATTTCAAGGACCCATAAAAAACCTTTTTCCTCCCAAACATATCAGATTTTAACTATTCAAACTGAATCTCAGCTAGCAGACATACACGGAGGGAGAGACAGAACGCAGGGAGAAAATAAAGCAAAGCAAAGCTTGTGACAGAAATGTCACGGGGACACGCTGTAGGTTTACAAACAGTAACTCTACAAAAATGTGGGATTTTTGTGTGGCTGGCTGACTCTCGAGTTAGATGAACAAGATAATGTGCTGAACAAACTCAGGAGGCAGAAGTATGTGCAAAAAAAAAAAAAAAAAAAAAGGTGGTGATTTATTAACCAAAAAATCACATTTTAAGCAGAGGGGAACAACAGAAGTCCCGCAAAAAATTAACAAAAAAAGCACTACTGAGGTAACAAACAACTAAAAAGAAAAAGCACAGCCTCACAGATAAGCTGCCACTGACAATCCCTCCACTCAACGCCCAGGTGGCGTCTTATAACCCCTCCTGGCCCATCCCTAATTGGACTCATCCCCTGCATGGGGGTTGGGTGTGATGGACAACAGGAGAGATTAGCGACCTGATTGATAGCTTCACTCTGGCAAACGAGGCACAGGTGGCCGAATCATGCCTGCTGACTGCTGTCGGGGATCTGGGCATGTGAAAGGGTAGAGAACCTTTTCACACACACAACAGAGCCGAGTTACGTCGCCAGCTACAGAAAACACATTTGCCGTCAAGCTACATTACGAGGAAGATTATCCACAGAAAATTAATGTAAAAGCTTTACTACACACAGAAAAATTTCAGAACTTTTCCAAAACTTTTAATGATTTTTAGTAATACAATGAAAACATGACTTTGAAATTCCATGACTTTTCCAGGTTTACCATGGGAACCCTGTTAAAATGCCATACACTGTTAGCCTTAAGGCAGTCGGGCTAAGCAAGTGGGGCTTTAGTTTAAATGTATTTATCACAAATCTGGTGAGGGACGGCCACTTCTCATTTGTGTCGACCTCAGACGGACTGAAGCTAGATTAAATAGAGATAATTTGAAAGGAAGCTAGAAAAATCACTTATTTATATCATGTTAGGAAAATGCAATGAGAGTTAAAAACCAGGATCTGTTAACATAATTTTTTAAAATTATCATGATAAATCATCCGTTGTGAGGCACTTTAATGGTCAGAGCCCCAGCTTCTTTGGACTGAAGACGCCACAGAGAGGTGGTGATAGGGACAGCATCCTTCTCTGAAGGAAAGCGTCCCTCATTCCCGAGAGGACGAATGAGATTTAAATTGCTTGTTTCTCATGAAGTGAACATATCTGTGTTGTTTCTTGGTATTTCATGTGTTAAGTGCTTTATATGATGAGATTCTGTGCTGTGAAAGGTTGTGGCTCCCCCTGTTGGGATGTAATTGCTGTGCTGGCTTCAGTCAGCTATAATTAATACCACCTGTGTATATTGTCTGTGACACTGTTGGAATACAAGCTGAAGAAGGGTGTCTTGCCCAAAATATCCACCAAAAAGGAGAGCTTCCCCAGTCTTTATTTTATAGTCACTTACATTACGGATACGGCACCCAGGACCTAAAGCTTTAATCGTGTGTCGAGTCCACTGTGTCTAATTTTTACAAAAAAGTTTAAATCAAAAATATACAAAAAGAACTGAGTGTGGTAAAAAAAAAACAGAAATGTCTGGAATAAAACAGAGATCCACTGTGGGAATATTGGGGTTTTCCAATCAGCCGGTACACGAGCCTGCCACAGACACGCTAACATACCTGAGAGGTGTTCTTGGGCTGCCCATGATCCGTCGAGGAGAGCGGATTTTTGGCTCAAATGAGAACTTTTCTTTGATGTTTTCCAGGACAGACGGAGCGACGTATGTGAAACCCTGCGGAAACAAAGACGTCACAGACAAACACAGGTACAGTTGGTGCGCGGTCCCATCTGAAGCAGCAGTGTGAGTTGTCCGCAATGCAGTGGCTTTAAATCTGATAACTGCCATTTTCTTGTCATTGATGTTGCTCTGTGATGCACTGTGAGTATCTTTAAAATTAAATATAATGAAACAGAAACTGATATAAATACATCAGCAATTTGGGAAAATGTATGATAAAAATGCTGATTAAAATGCTGATCCTGTGGTGTCTTTTTAAACATTCAATAACTGAAAAGGGAAATGACGAAGATGAAACATAGTTGTTAGCAATCAGTTTTCGTTACTGAATATCAGAGGATAGTTATGGAAATTTTTTTGCAGCCTTTCTTATGTGATCAAGACGTAACAAAACAAACAAAAGACAGGGAAATGCAGTTTAGGAAAGTTACCAGAAAGGCTTGATTGGCACTCTCGCTGAGTGTCGAGTCATCCGGGCTGTCGACTGGTGTCTGACTGGTGAACTTCGAGTCGAACTGACTCACGTCTTCAGCTGATTGCTGCCAAGATAGAAGGGAGGACAAACACAGGTGAGGAGCTGCAGCAACACGAGACGTTGTGTCAACTCACAACATTTAGACCTGAAACAAGATAGGACCTGGGTTCAGTTACTAAAACGTGTTTGGCTGGTTTAGAATCAAGCCCCATCGCCATTTCAGAAAAAAGAACAAAAAAAAAAAAGTACTCAAGCAGCTTCAGTTGAGAATTCACACAGATCTTATTTCAAAATTTTACATTCTCAAATTTCACCCCTTAAAACTACAAGTACTGTGGTATCCGGTTCAGACCTCCTGGTGATCTGCTCCTCTGACACTCACCAGGAAAGGCTTGAAGGGAGGCTCCACTTTCCGAGCCAGCAAATCCTCCCAGTTGATGTGTCTGAAGAAGGGATGAGCCTATGGGGAAACAAACAAATAATGAGGGGCCATAAAACACATATTTTAGTCTGGGAAATTTTAAACAAACTGCCATATATGCAACCACAGATTTTTCCAATGCATGAGAGTGTTAGCGCCAGTATGTCTTGAGAAGTTTTGTGGTACAGAGATTCTGCATTTTAGGGCTGAAAGTTGTGCTTCACCAAACAAGCTGAACTCAAATCAGTTTCTCAGGAGTAACGGTCTTCAGAAACAATCTTAAGTGACACAAACAAGCTGCTGGGTGCAGCTAAAACCAAAAACACAAGCAGGGCAGGGATCCCATTTGTATTTGAAATCATTCAAAGTCTGTGAATTTTAGAAAACTAGAATCATCACCTCGTGGCTGTATGTCTGTGCAGACTCATGAGTGGTGTTTTGTCTTTCTGCAGAACATTATGATGCCAGAGTGAAGGTGACCTTTGACCTTTTGGATTTAAAAGGCCATCCCTTTATCATTATATCCGATAAGAAAACTGTGAAATTTTGCCAAAGTGATCTGAAGAATTCTTGAGTTATGGCCGAAGATGTCAGTTTTTCACACTATAAACTCTGTTTCTGCTGATGCAGTTGAATGTAATATATTACCTGCTACAATGCTAACATTCTGCCTTTTACACCATATTGCAAAAAAAAAAAAAAAAAAAATATATTTATATATATATATATATATGTTTGATATATAGCAGATGCATGTATGTATGTATATACATTATGCCATCTTCTTCCGCTTATCCAGAGTCGGGTCGCAGGGGCAGCAGCCTAAAGATGCATTATGTCTTATATTTTTATTATTTAATTCTATGTATATATTTCTTTATTCTGTACTTTCTCTTTGTATTTCTTCTCTGCCAGTGGGCATGGAGAGAACCGTATTTTCGATTTCTGTATGTCTAATAGACATGGCCGAATTGACAATAAAGCTGACTTTGAGTTTGAGTCCAACTGGATGTTTGTGCCCAATTTAAAGAAATTCCCTCAGGACCTTCTTGACATATTGCGTTCATGAGAATGTGATGGATGGACTACCTCAAACATATTGCCTCCAGCCAAGGTTGTAACTTAAAAAAAATCAAGACCAGTTTTTGAAATTAGACTAAAGTCTATGAAAATGCTGGAATTTAAATATGTTGTGCAAGAATAGGAATTCTCTGTCTCTAGTGCTAAACTTACACAATATTTTTCTGCTGTATTAGAGAAGAAAAGAGACGTTATACTCTGCCATCACCGTAACACAGCAGCATTGAGAACTGTTCACACACTCAAGCCTCTTTCTCTTTTGAATTGTTTATGAGAGTCTTTAAAGCCTGTGGTTCTCATTATAAAAATTCTCAGTGTTTTAACAGCAACTAACCTTGATCCGTGTCTCAAACTATTCCATTTAGGTTTGGGAATTTGAGGGAATTAGGCCTGAAAGCCCTTGAAATGTCCTTGAATTTGATGTTTAAGAAAGTGTGGAAATCGTGATTTTAGTGGTTCTGATGAAAATATCAGGTAATAATATTCATTCTCACCTGCACCTCTGTAGCATCTCCTGCTCCCGCTCCCAACCGTGATGAGGCGTTCCTCTTCAGCAACTGTACAACCAGCAGTCAAATGTCAAAACAATACTTGCACAACAACTCCACACGAATTTCGGATAAACACGCGTCGTAAAAGCTTTTAAACAAACAGGAGATACCCGTTTCAGAAGATCTCTTGCTTCTTGTGTGAGGTAGGGCGGGAGGCTGAGCTTACACTTCAGGATCTTGTCTATGGTCTTTTTTCGGTTTTCACCAGTGAATGGCGGCTACAGTTGGAAAAGAGAGGAAACATTTAAACATTCCCAAATTACGATGGACTTTTTTTTAAAATGAGAGCATGAAAAGATAAAAGTTGAAAGCTTTTCGTCGTGTTGTAAAACTTTTAACTGACCGCTCCTGTGAGCATGTCGTACATCAGAGCACCCAGACTCCACCAGTCCACCGCTCTGTTGTGTCCACTTCTCATCAAGATCTCTGGGGCCCTGCAACGATGCGAGTGCACATTTCTTACTAACGAGTTTATGTTAATGAGTTGACAATAAGCATGACTGAAGACGGAAAGCAAAGAGCGAGTAGGGGTGTGTGTGTGTGCAAGTGTATCAAAAAGATAACATAACTGCAGATGGGAGGGGTGAGGAGGAAAATTAAAGCGCTTACATGTACTCAATGGTACCGCAGAAAGTATGGGTGACTGTGCCGTCGTGAATCGACTCTTTACACAATCCAAAGTCTGTTAACTTTACATGGCCTGGAATGAAAACAACACGTATTCAAAAGCAATTATTTACACATCTTTGTGGCAAATATACATACATCTGAATTAAATCACAACAAAACAAACAAATTTAAGACCTTTTTTTGGACAAATGATGCAGGCAGGTTTGAGTTCATTTCATTACATGCACACGTGGATACAAACACACACACCTTGGCTGTTGAGCATGATGTTCTCAGGCTTTAAGTCTCTGTAAATGATGCCCTTCTGGTGCAGGTGGCCCAGAGCCATGGAGATCTCTGCCAGGTAAAAACTACAGAGAGAAACAAAAAACAATTCCAAAATCCACCTTATGACACAAAAAAAGCACTTCATAGTCTGATATGCATAAGGTCTCAGCATACCATATGTTTGTAGTGACTTTAACCCATTGTTAGGTTCATTTTACTGGTGAAGAAGTGTAAATATCGTTGCTACAATTTAATTTAACTTGTGTGTTGATTTTAAAAGATCAAATCTGCGTTTGAGGTGTTCTGACATACAACTATAAGATGCAACCATCGGCCAATCAGAAATGAGTATTTTTCCACGGTGACTTCATAGGAGATGGAGCTGATGCTGCCAGGATGTCAAGTCAATTTTATTTATAAAGCCCATTATCACACACATCTCTCTGTCCTTAGACCCTCACATCGCCTAAGGAAAAAGTCCCCCGAGAAAAAACCCTGTAACGGGGGGAAAAACATGGAAGAAACCAAAGGAAGAGCGGCTGAGGAGAGATCACTGTCTGTGCAATATAAGAAGGAACAACACTCACCAGGCTGTGTCTTCCATGAAGATTCCCTCCCTCTCAAGCTGCATGAAAAGTTCTCCTCCTGCACAGGTGAACACGTGTTAACACGGGCGACATACAAACAGCACAAAGGCCAGGCTGCGTAGTTGACCCTCACTACTGATCTCCCCACAGAAGACAAGCAGGGAGAAATGATTTCACACTTCATGCATGCTACGCTTTTATCTTCCTGCAGAGTGTGTGTTTGTACCAGTGTGTGCATTTCTTGTACTGACCACTCAGGTACTCCAGGATGAGATACAGCTTTCCTCCCGTCTGGAAGGCGTAGATGAGATCGACAATGAAGGGATGTTTCACCTCCTCAAGGATGTTCCTCTCTGCCTTGGTATGGGCCGTGTCCTTGGCGTTGCGTACAATCATAGCCTGGTGCCCGCCGCCCCAAGAAAGCATATCAACATTAGCCACAGTGTAGAAAAACATGTTTTAATCCATGCAGATGTCAAACATCTAAACAAAATAGTCTTGTCAATAGGCTGTATATTGTTGCCATATGAGCTGCTTGTTTGTCCTGCATGACTAACAGAGAACTTAATTCAATGTACAGAGGCAGGAGTTCAGCTGAGCAATTAAGGTAACTATTATGTCACTGATGCAGGAGTGTTATTTCTTAATTACTGCTCATTTAGTCTGATAATAACTAAAAGTTCAGCAAATGCAGGTCTTTATACTTCTACTGTTTTTCCTATTCCTTATTTATTACTCACTCAAAGCAACAATAAAGCCTTAAAATGAAAACTGTTAAGTTCTATGGAGAATAACGAAGCCAACAGACTAATCATTATTGAGGTTTTATATGAAGCGCCTTCTGCTCCTCCAGCTCTCCACACTCTCCCTCTCCTCTCTGCTGCTCCTGTTTATGTTTGCTAACCACTTCTGTCAGAAAGCTAAAGAGCTGCCTGTCAGCAGAGATGTTGTCTCAGCTTTGGGCGTCAAAACCACGACAACAGATGGAGCTCCAACAGGCAGAGCGAAGCTGTGATGAGCCCTTTGATTCGGAGGAGGATGCTGCGAAAGCTGGCTGACTAAGAAGTCTTGAAACTTTTGGGCATTTCACATTTTTGTTGAGGCTGATTATGAGACGTGCATTGTGATTTGAATTTTTCAGCCCCTTCTTATTCACGAGCTAGGTTAAAGTTACCCGACCACAAAAAAACGTCGTCCACTAACTGCTGTACTATGCTACAGGCTGTTACTTACGTTGGATAATCTGGGCCCGTGTTTATTAAGCATCTCAGAATCACTGTGGTTTAATCCCTAAGTTATTTATGAGCCTTCCCACACACACACACACACACACACACACAGAGCAAACAATCAACAGTTTGATTTAAGAGTAAATAACATAATTGGTATGGGAAGTGTTTTTATTCATCAGTCATTAATTAACAGTGACTTCCAGGAGTTTTTTGTCAGTGGGTTCGAAGTAAAATCAACACATTCAAAAGAGGCTAAATCAGAAATAATTTAATGCAGAAAATCTAAATGTATTACAGCATTATGTCACTTGAATTGCAAGCTAGTTAAGCTCACAAGACTATGAATAGATTTTATCTCAATATAAAAAATGACACATTATTTAGATACTAGTATATAATTATATTCAGAGGGGAAATCATAGCAGCAATAGCTGTTAAGTCTGAGATCGCTGCTTTTGTGGCAGTATTTCCTGTTATTAATTGAGAGTAAATTGCAATAACATTTAAACTTTTCCTGCAGTTATTATTATTATTATTATTAGAAAATGTTGCACACTGTGCATATTGTGGTATATCGGTCTTGTCACAGTCTACCTGCTGGGAAATCCTAACAGGTTAGGACAGCTCCGCAGCTCTCCTGAAACATGCAAAACACATGATATATTTCCTCGATGGAGACAGTTGATAAAACGCTTTCAGCCCTGAGCCTATACGCAGGACTGCCTATAAGTCACTCCAAGAATTTTGGGCAAGTCAGGACTGACTTCTTACTCTGAGATGCATCATAAACACGGGCCCTTGATTCTACCCCAGAATCTACAGGTCTCTATCAAAGCAGTGCTGCCATTTTGAAGCTGTACGATCGAAACGACCAGTTGAAATCTGGCAGGTCTTAAACGTGTCACTGGGGTCATTTTAGCCAATCAAGCAGAAGCAGTGTGAATATCCAGCGGAATCTAATGGGCTGAGGCAGAGTGTTTTAAGTGCCAAGGCTGCAGCAGCACAGATGGCACTCTACCAACTAGCAGTGAAATCTTACCCCACCAACGGCTTCAAGGACGGCCAATATTTGCAGACAGAAGCACCACAATGTTTATTTGTAATAAAAAGTGTGCAATTATGTTTACACGATTCAAGCAGAGAGAGGCATTGCTTTAACTGAAGTGATTCAAGTAGGAAAAAAGTACCTTTTTTAAAACTTTCATGGCAAATATTTTGCCCGATGCAGCTCCGACAACTTTTCGAACTTGAAAAACCTGCACAAAAGGAAAAAAAGACTGATGTGATTAAAATAGATCAACACTGAAAGAATCACAGGTCAATATGAGTCAGTTTTTCATATTCTAAAGGGGAAATAATCCAAAGTGTGCATTTGTAGGAGTGTGTGCATGTTCAGTGTACTTTTTCATGTACTTTCTCAAGGCTTGCTGCTTCTTGGGTACCACAAGTACCTTTCCATAACCACCTTTCCCCAGAACCCGCAGCAGCTCAAAGCACTCTGGTCTGATGTTCTCCGTCCCCTGGTTGACGTTGTCCTCTGATATCTCGATCTTCTCGCAGTCGTCCATGTTGCTGCAGAGACATATTAAATGCATTTTGTTCTTGTGCAGCTGTTTTTCACTAATTCAGTCACAAAAAGGCATACAAACACAAGAATACTTACAACTCAAATCCGCTGCACTGGTCCATGATGTCTCCGATTTGAACCTGGAAGGAAAAAAGGGAAACACAAAATAAACACAGGTCCTGAAAGGTTTTTGTTCTAATGAGGAAGTGGAAGAACAGCGATGGAGAACACATGAGCAGCTGCTGAACATCTACACAGAAATTACAGTTTGATGTCTTCCCTCCAATGAATATCTCTGTTGGAGCTTTTTAACCTCATAACGACATTTATGTAATTCAATTTCTTGCTTGTGCTGAACACGTAATGCCTGTTTCAATACTATGTTAGTAAGACATTTATAATACTTGTTCTTCTATACAATAAATGTCTAAGAACACGATAATGGCTGCACTTAAATACAGAATCAAGCTCTCAATCAACTCCAGTTTGAGGATTTGCTGCTTTCTTCTGTTTTGATATCATTGGAATCTGAATATTTTGGCATTTTGGTCAAAAATGACATATATGAAAACATTGCTTCAGACCCACAACAACAACAACATTTTTATATATATATATATATATATATATATATATAATATATATATACAATTTTCCTTCACTTTATGGAGAAATAAATCGTCAGATTAACTGATAATTAAAATAATCATTAATTGTAACCCAACATACATTATATCCTGCTGTAAAATCGGGGTGGGAATCACCAAATGCCCAACAATACAATGAAATCAGGATTTTTTGGTCACATTCCAATATTATTGCGACTGTAAACAATTTTTTAAAATACACTGACTATTGTGATGACATATATTGTGATATACTGCAATTCATTACCTTTTTTCAGTTGTAAATTAAAGGGAAAGGGAAACTTTGTAAATACCTGTTTTTTATCAAAAAAGATAAAGTTTTAAAGATGAAGTTTCACACTTCTCAATCATTTTACTTGCAGCAAAATGTATATAGTGGACTAAAAAGCAATTGGTTTTACTATTCTAGTAGATACAGTTTTATTTGTATTTGGAATTTTAATCATTTCGACGATAAAATAAAATTGATAGATAACTTTAGCCAAAATAACTGTCTGTTTTGGCTTCACATGGACACTGGAGCTGAGATGTGTCGTTGACAAACAGGAGCTGTTGTAATCTAATAGTTGCCCAATCCATGCTCCATGGACATCAACATGAGGCAAGATATTATGCAAAACTTGTTTATCTTGATGAAAAACTGCATGTATCTGCGCAGATATTACAAATTAAATTATATTGACGGTGTGATTTCTATAACAGTGGATAATAAATGATTTTGTTGTAATAAGACAGTACTTGTAAAATTGCATAAAGCAGTATTTACAAATAACTTGGTAATTTACAAACACAATTTAGAGTAATGGTTATTTAAAGATAAATGCACAATGTGCTGAAGTGTTGTGCAGCAGCATTTTAGGCTCGGTGTGAACAGAAGCACAGCAGCTTACAGTCCATACAGTCCCACTCTGCAACAGTCTTGCCAAAATAAACTGTTGCACACCGAGCCACATTTATCACTGCAGCACCTTTGGCCAAGTAAGGCTCTGCTTGCACAACTCCACCATGACAGCGATGGTTTTTAAATGACACGGCGTGAACAGCGCATGCACTTCATCAGCAGCTATCGTTATCTGTAAAATAAAAACAGGACGACTGACAGCTCTTCACGATCGCTGTCAGGCTAACGGTGGCGAGCTAGCATTAGCCTCAGCTAACCCTGCTTGAAAAAGGCCCGAGAGCTCCGGCTGCAGGAGCAGGCCCGCGGTGGCTGGCAGGCTACCAGGCAGCTAACAGCTAGCAGCTAACCGCTGTGCGTGAAGAGTTTCTGCTGTGACAACTCTCGCGGTTACGTTCAAAATCCTCCATTAAAGTACCTCCTCATTCTCATCGTCGGAGACGTTTTTTCCTCCGGCTGGTCCAAATCAATGTCAAACACTCCAGCCATGGCAGCGCTTCGCTCGGATCGCTCTGTCACAGACCGCAAGAATAGCAGGCGTCCCCCACCTCATGGACAAACACACACCGCCGCCATAACCGCTACTACACTGAGCATGCGCACTGCAACGCACAACAAAAGGGGCGGTAACCTGAGCTTTTATTTTGTCACAATGGTTATTAAATTAACAAGATCATAACAAGATTTTTGTATCAGCTTTTGTTATAAGGTAGAAGGTAGATTTATGTGTCATGTTTTTAACAAAGTTTAAAAATGAAATACAATAAAATAGCTACTCTGATTACATTATTCCAGTCCCTTAAAAAAAAAAAAGGAAAAAACAAAACAAAACAACCTGTAACTACTGAGATCAATTTTCACTTTATGCACATACTCTCAAACTAAATACAGACATGTATTGTGCTTAGTTAGGCTCTGTTTTCATATTCAGAATATTTTACTCATTCCCTGGGGAAAATTGGGAGAAGTTACAGTTGCTCTTATATTATATATGGCTATAATGGAAACAAAGGAAATAGACGCAAGAGGATGCAAGAAAAAGGTGCGTTACGCCACAATATAAAGCACATAAGAAAATAAAAGTAATATAAAAAACTTTATAAGATATCAGACTGCTTAAACCAATGACAAGAGAGCATAGCATCCCAATAATATATATAAAAAACAACATAAATACAGTTACCACTACTTGTAGAACAGCTACATAATAATAATAATAATAAATAATAATAATAATAATAATAATAATAATAATAATAATAATAATAATAATAATAATAATAATACAAAATTATATTTATTGCTAAAAATCTATTTTTATGGCTTTTTGTGCATGTGTGTATTTATGGCCCCCGTCGTCTTGTCCTATGTTGGTAAAAATGCATCCTCTAACTCAAATTCATCATTGAAAATAAAGTTAGTGTGCATATAGCCTATTTCTTGAAATGCAAATTAGAAAGAAAGAAAGAAACTTTGTTTTCAGTACACTCAAGTGGGAGTTTTATTTTGAAGCTTTCGACAAAACCGGAAATGCATTGCTAACTTCTTGTGGCGGCAGAAGACAGCGCGAATTCTGGAGTATGGTGTTGCCTTTCAGGAGTTTTTATGTTCCTGTACCCTGATCGATAAAACTATGGAAAGTCTCCACTCTTCCTGAGCGAAAATGTCCACGGTCACAGTGCAGCTGGGTCAGTGCGGTAACCAGGTGGGTCACGAGCTGTTTGACATCATCTGCAGCGATGCTCAGGAGGGACAGAGGAAGGTGTACACGACAGCCAGCTGTGAGCGCTTCTTTCATCAAACCACAGACGGAGGTAACACACCTGGATGACGTAAGTGTGCCGCCTGTCCTGTCTGTACTGCACACCTGTTAACCTGCCCTGTCTCCCTGTCTAAAACTAGACCTTATAGCCAGGGCGGTGCTGATTGACATGGAGCCAAAAGTGATCAACCAGAGTATCAGCAGGGCTGCAAGATCTGGCAGGTGGAGGTACGGAGAGACTGCACACTTCAGCCAGAAGCAGGGCTCTGGGAACAACTGGGCTAATGGGTGAGGACTTATTTCATCACTTAATCTGTAAAATATATCAAAAACTAATCACTGTTAATTAAAAAAAATCATCATTCCCAACTGAAGGCCCACTTAGGGACTGTTTGTCAATTATAAGAAGGGAGGGGGTGGTGCAAAATGGAAGGAGGCATTTCAGATAGTTTCTTCAGCAGATAGACTTTTTTGGTTTTATTTGGATTTGGGGGAGGGACTTTCAGCTTTAAATGGTCATACCCACAGGACTTCCAAAGTGGGTATCAATCAAATGTTTATTTGTATGGCACTTTTCATACAAAGAGTAACACAAAGTGCCTAACAGAGATTAAAAACAATAACAGAAATGAAAAACATCAAAGAAAATCAAGAAAAATACAGACAGCCTGACCCTCCCACCCCCACATATACGTACACAACAAAACACACACATTCATGTAGATATTCCCACACATATTCGCAAAGGCACCCGAACACCCCCCCTTACCACCCACACACACGCACACATACACCAACACACACCAATTGTTACTAAAGAGACTGGCTAGGCACTGAGACCTGAGGCGAGGGAGAGTATGTGTTCATGTACCCAGTATTTCAAAAAAGCAACAATGCAGCAATGGGTCGAGACTGGAATCAAACCTGCGGTCGCTGTGGCGAGGATACAACCTCTGTATGTGGGGCGCTACTCTATCCACTGAGCCACTACGTGCCCCTCAGCTCTGAAATTTAGCATCAAAGTTCATTTCTTACCTGAGAAATACCACTATAACTAATAACTATTGTGGTTAAGAATGAACTGTCATGCTTATATCATGTCAAGTGTAACTGAGTTTGTGTATTTTATTTACAGGCACATCACATACAGGAGTCATGCTGTGTTTCAAAATAAAAGCTGGTGTTGTGCGTCTTGTATCCCACAGGTACTGTGTCCACGGGCCTCGTCACAGAAACGTGGTGGAGGAGCTGGTTAGGCGTGAGGTAGAGCGCTGTGACAGACTGGCCGGACTCATGGCCATGATGAGTGTGGCAGGGGGAACAGGCTCCGGGGTCGGTACTTATGTTACTCAGTGTCTCAGAGACATCTACCCCAAGTCCTTCATCCTCAACCACCTCACCTGGCCGTACGGGACTGGGGAGGTATGGAGACTGCTGTCATGTGCTCTTAGTGACTGACTAGTCTTAATTATTAACGGCCCTATAAATCTGGTTTTCCTTAATTTGTCCTTTCAGGTGATTGTCCAGAACTACAACTCTGTGCTAACGCTGGCTCATCTCTACCAGCTGTCAGATGCCATCCTGGTGCACGAGAACGACACGGTGCACAGGGTCTGCAGTCAGCTGCTCAACATCAAACACATCTCCTTCGGTGATGTCAACAGGGTGATCGCTCACCAGCTGGGCAGCGTCCTGCAGCCTGCGCTCACTGCTGACTCCCATGGAGTCTACAGCAGGAATCCTCTGAGTGAGAGATCACACACACACACACACACACACACACGCACGCACACATTTTTTGGCACTTTTAGCACCAAAAGCTGATGTTGTCTAAAGCTTTTCAACACTCAGAAACTCACACCAAAACAATGTAGGCTGATAAACAGCTCTAACGGTGAGAGGAAAATATGTATTTTTGATTTTTGGGTGAACTGTCTGTACAACTCAGAGCAAATGTCCCCATTTTTTTGGCATTAAATCCCTCTGCCACAGATTCAGCCACACCAATAATTAGAAACACAGAATATAATAAAACTACCAACATCATTAGGTCAAACCTTTATACTATAAGCTTGTCCTCATAAACAAGCACGCCTTAAGCGTTATTGTTACTCTTCAACAGGTGAACTGGTTAGCGCCCTCGCGTGCCACCCAGAGTACAAGCTGCTCAGTGTGTCCACAATCCCTCAGATGCCCAGCTCCTCCATCGCCTACAGCACGTTCAGCTGGCCAAGCCTGCTCAAACATCTGCGACAGATGCTCATCTCCAACACCAAGATGGAAGAAGGCAAGTTCTGTCAAAATCTAATTTGGCACTTCAGTTTATGTTTAGCTGTCATTCTGACCCCAAATTAAATCTTTTGCCGTCAAAATATGCTTTTTTATACTTATGTAAACCAGGTCTATTGGCCCTAAATTCCAAAACGAAGGGAAAAATGTGTGGTAATGGGTTAGACTGAAGTGAAACTAAAGGTGTAACACAGAATTGATTGACAATTTATATAATATTCTTTAAATAACATTCAAACCAGGCGGGGTCATTTTGACCCCAGAGGACAAAAGGTGTATGGCAATTGGGAGGACATTAAAAGGGTGAAGCTGTTGTACGGCTTGAAAGTGAGTGTAATCAATTACAAATGAAATCATAAAACACTAAATGATCCTTGTTTGTGCTGTTTAGGTATAGACTGGCAGGTGCGTCCTCCTGCAGGCTCTGAGCGAACCAGGAGTCTCACAGGACCTAGCTTTAACACGTCTCTGGCCAACCTGCTCATACTGAGAGGAAAAGACGTCTACAGCGCAGAAACAGGTCAGAGAACTGGTTGAAATGTATGGATTTAATTAAAAAATGGACTCCTTATTGATTTATCTACATAAATCCACAGGTCATAAATTAGATGATCTGTACAGGCTGCTGTGATACGTATAACAAAAAAATTTCTTACAGTATTATCAGCAGCTTTCTGTTTTAAAAACTCTTCAGAGTGCAGAACAAAGGATGAATAATGTTCTGTGCACAGGTGGCTTTGAGGACCCCGCCCTGTACGCCTCCTGGCTCTCATCAGAAGAAGCTTTCAGCTTGTGGAAATCCCCAGTGCCTTTTAATAAGTATGAAAAATGTGCTACGCTGGTTAGCAACAGTCAGGCTCTGCTCAGCCCTCTGGATAACATGGTGGGAAAAGCCTGGAATATGTTTGCGTCCAGGTGAGTCAGCACTCGTTACTCAGAGAAATGCTTAAATATCACTTTTAGGAGAAACTGGGTTCAAGCACATTTTCTTTCTAATACCCTCATGCTGATGAAGTAAAGTTCACCCGGAAACATGTGCTCAGTTGTTTTGTTTTGGATTAAATGTCGTTTAGTCATTTTTTCTTTGCCATTTTGTTTTCCTCTGTTACAGGGCCTACATTCATCAGTACGTTAGATTTGGGATCTCAGAGGAAGACTTTCTAGACAGCTTTACATCTCTTGAGCAAGTCATTTCCAGCTACCGTCAGCTGAGCTAGAAATGGGACGCATCACCTTACCTTTGGACTGTATGTGAATAAGCAAATAACACTGTGTGGGACATTAATGATGCTATATATGCATATATATATATATGTTTTTAAAATGAAGGTGTAAATTAAAAAAAAAATGACTTGCTTTAACAAGTCTTTGGATAACTTAAAGATTAAAAAATCTCTTTGAGTTACATCTGAAGTGGATATTTTTTTAACACCAAAAGTGTGGATGCACATTCAGTGCCTCTTTAAAGGAAAAAAATATAGGAGCTGTGTTATTAAATTACGTACTAATTAATTAAATTATTTTGTCAACTGCTGCTTTCCAAATTAAGTTTTACACCAAGTGCTTGAAAAAAATGGACTTTTCACCATCAACAATTCCATGACAACCGAGCATTTCCATCTGCAAAGGAAGATCATGTGTCGCAACCAAAAGCTCCCAAACAGCTAATTAATGGACTTTTCAGTGACACCAGCTTTGAGTGGTTTTACACTCTGAAGAAGGCTGTTTGTGCCCAACTGTCACAACATGTAGCAGCATTTTCTACATTTTTAGAATTTTACAATAAATCGCCATCAGAATAAAGACTTTTTTTTACCTTTTTAATTAATTTTTTTAATTACTAGATGAATGCCTTGGACTGTTTTCTATATGAACTTTTGTTTCTTCTAAAGAGCTTGTTCTTTATTAAACGTTTGCCAGACTGTTGCCTTTTTTGAAGCTATCATGGTTTAAAAATGTTAAAGTATGTTCAAGAAAGTACGTTCAACAAACAGAACAAAGGCAAGTGATATCAGTTAACATACTTTTCATCATTTTATTCATAGCATTTCCATAGTTGGGACGGAGTGTCAGTATACAACAAGTTGTGTTCACAAACGGAGCAGCAGACGTGCAGTTTTGGAACCAGTCAAGCAGCGTAAATGAAATGCTGAAGGCCCACAACTTCAGCCAGCTTACAGACCGCTGTTGCCGTGCTAATTTAACAGCCAACACCAGTCTGATAAGCTAGCTGATGGGGTGGAAAGTCATGGAGTTCACTACGGAGAATATAGATATATATCCATTATGCTGGAGACAACCAGACGCTGCAGAGTATGTTTCAAGCAGGACTTCACCGTAACATACTGAGGATTTTGGATTTAGGAAGGTAGTCACATTCAAGTGAATCAGTTAATGAACATTCAGATAAAGAACATTAAAAGGCAAATTTAGCTCAAGCTATGATGGCATTAATGCGATTGTTCCCCCAAGAATTACTAAAAAATAGTAAAAACGTATTAGTGCTGTTCACTTACCTTAAAGATGATAATTTCTAAGAGAAGATTAAACATTAGCTCTTTATGATGGATGAAAACAGTTCATACATCACAAGAACACAGCGTCAGAATGACGATTTTTAAAAAAAAAATCTCATCCTACAAGAGAATCCAAAAAGAATGAGACTCAGACTTGGAAACAAGTGCCATGATTTACATGTTTTATATATGATCCGGTTCAAGGTTCAACCTAAATGTACAGAATAGAAATGGTACTAGTTAGCTGAGAGTACAATGTCACTTTACAAATGATATCACCCTTTTTTTTCTCTTTTGGTTCAAGTTAACTCATGTCCACACAGACCATTAGAATAGAAATACATCTGCACATACTGTCAAAAAGATATTAAGATATTTACACAATGTGCAAACCATCAATACCACACTGTTTTAAGTTGATATTGCTTTTTTTCTCACCATTTTAAACTGACAATTCCAGAGACAAAAAAAAAAAAGACAAATTGGTCTTTACTGTTTAAGAGGACGAAAACATGAGGAAAATTAAACCCTGAAAAGAAAGACCATCCATAGCAGTTACCTTGGCAGCACGCTGTACAAACAAGTCAAGATCCATCCACACACAAATGTTACAAAATTAAATAAAAATCAAGTTAATAAGTCAAGAACTATATTCAAGGGAAGTCAGACTTTCCCGTCTTGCATAAGGCATAGCATCTGATGGGCACTGCACGTACACAGCAGTCACCACCAAACCGCTGCTTTACTTCTGAGGTCAATGAATGGGTTAATTTAACATATAAGTAACATGATAAGATCTGCAATAGAACCAATCGCACTACACACGCCTAAAGAGTGAGATGAGAGGAAGATCTACAAAACCTGAAGAGGGACAGACAGTAAACAGCACATACATCCTTCAAAGCACACACGCGCACACACTCTGACAAATAGTGCCTGGTTTTTTGAGTGGTCAGCCTCTGAGAATGGATGGGGGGGGGGGGGTGAGGTTTGCTGTTAACTTGTGAGTGGCTGCGGCTGAGTGGAGGGGGCTCAGCAGCAGCAGAAACACAGTCACTGGGATGTTTGTACCGCTTTGTCTCGTCATCACTTGGTTTTCTCCTCCGAGTGCCTCTGCTGCTGCAGCCGCTTGGCGTAGCTCTGAGCCATGGAGTTGACGATGGAAATGACAAAGTAGCAGACCATGACCAGCACCACCTTCTCAAACACCCACGACAGCCAGTTCTCATCCTGGAAACCCAAAATTAGGGTGCAGATGCCATTAATTAACAACATACAGGCATACTGTAATGTTACGGCATGTGAGCACAAAGATCCAGATATGATGACTAAAATATGAATATTGTTGGCCTTATTAATGGAAGACAATGGTATTCAGATATAAAGAAAGACTAACACCATTTGCAGAATTTAACACAGTGTCTGAAGCCAAAGACTGAAGCAAACTAAAAACTAGAGGTAGACTGATAAAATCTTCTGCAAATATATGTGTGTCGCAGCATATGTTGTCTGATAAATGAGAAATTGCAGAATACTGAAATATATTTTAAAACTATAAAATGTCAAATCAAATCTTAGTCACAATTCTTAAATTACAAAATTGAATTGTCTTTATGTTTATGTGATTATGCGAAGAAAAAAAAGGCCCATATATTATCTAACTTTCTAAAATGTTAAATATAGGTCTTAAAAATCAAGCATCCATTGGACTTTACTAAAAAACAATTTCCAACTCAGATTTTTTTGTTGCTCTTATGTTATCCAATTGTTGGACAGATTTGTAGGCAGAAATTTTAAAGCTTTTAAAATCTTATTTTATTTATTTATTTAGATATTATTATCATTTTACATTTTAAAGCTATCCTGTGCGTCACTTAAAGTCTAGAAACTGACACAAAATGTGCATACACCCCACATACAAATAAATACTCCAATAAAGCTCACATTTTAGTGAATAAGAAAAGATTATCTCTTGAAAATGGTAAAATAGTGGGTTGTTCTTACCGCTGGCGCACTCCCCCCACCATGGTGCAGCTTGTTCCTCTGTGCTTCCAGGTACTGACTGAAGGGCTTCTGGATTGATGGTCCCACTTTGGGCACAGACCTGACATAGCAGCCCCGCATACATCCACACAGAACGGCAAAGAAAAGAGACACCAGAGACACGGAGGAAGAACATTAATAAACATACCCTTTAAGCACCCTTCCTTTGACATGGAGCCCAGAACTGAAGCTTTAGACTCCTGTAAGAGCCTCAAACAGCATTAAAGTCTTCTTTTCCCTGAACACTACACCAAAGGTCCTCACTGATCCTCAAGTCAACCAGCATCCTTGTGACAGCTGAAGGCTGAGGGGCCCATCCTACATGTGGGGCCCATCCTGGAGCATCCACGTCCTCTACCAAATACTGTGAGCAGGAGCAGAGAGCAGAGAGGAATGAAGCAGAAACCCTTCAGTCCTCTTTTATACTCCACAGCTCTCTATAGGAGCCGGTGTCAGCCCCTTCAATCAGGAAGTGAGTCGACATGATGTCATCACCTTTACCACCATTGCTGCCTTCTTGGTGGAAAGATATCTAATCAGGGTGTGCTCATGTCCTTATTTGGCTGTGTGGATTAGCTCACCAGGGGGCCCAATTATCATGGGTACCATTTATCAGTGCATGTCATAAAGAGGCATTGGTGATATAGTTTGACCATTTAGGAAGTGGTGGTACAGTCAAAAGGAATCGCTACATGATGCGACGCTGATCGTTACCATGAAAAGAACAACATGCAGCAGGCTGCTGACACTCAGCCCTCCCGAGTCTATCTCAGGTTAGGACATAAACATGTTGTCTAGACGACAGTAAGCAAAAAAAAAAAAAGAGACGGTTTACTAAACAAAACAGTAAAAGGAAGTGGGTAATTGCTGATTTTAAATAAAGCTAACTAGTTCTGACTGACTCACTCTTGTTATCTCTCACATTTTACATGCAAGCACACAGATACACACACAGCAAGAGCCAAAAAAACATCCTGTATCAGCACTGAAGCAGTCATAGCGAGTCACCAAGGGCCTGAACATCATGGGAAAAAACCTCTGCTTTTATTTTTTTTTTAATCAAAAAGAAACAGGAAACTCAGTGCTACCATATATTCAGATCCAAATATGGTAAAAGTTAATACCTGACTATCGTATACATGGTAAGAGAACATTTATCAGCTAATAGATCAGTAGAGAGCAGTTCTGGCTTTCTTAACATTTTGCCTAATGACAATTTGTGATTGGAAGTACATTAAAAACTTATCTGTATTTTTTGTGGGGGGGGGGGGGGTAATCTAACCATCGTAAATCTTTGGTTAAAATTTAGGATATTACCTTAATTGCTGTAAATTAGCTAAACCTGAAATTAGTTTAACAGTCATCACTTTTTCCCCCATGTCTGTGCTTGCATTTCCCGCCTCGCCGGGGCAAATCTCTCAGTCAAATCTGAACTTGATGAGTCAGATCAACATGTTCAGATGGGACCTCACATGCCTGACCACCAATGCTGCAGAGCTGGATCGCATATGGGGAGGAAAAGCAAAACCTTTGTGTGGAAAAATGCACAATGCATGCCCGTACACCCCTACAGTGAAAGCATTTATCCGTACAGGATCTCCAATCAGTGGTCAAAATGCATCTGAAAATGTTTAGAAATGCACTGCCAACCACAAAACCAGGGGAAAGACAATGACTACATAAAGTATGTGATTAACGCAGTTTTTCTGTCTCACACAAACACACGCACAGAAAGCCACTTACCCAATGAGTGACACCATTTGCTCCACTATGTGCTTGCTGAAGGTTATGATCACAAATAGTTTCTGTAGGACAACAAAGGAGAGATTAACCCCGTTACTTTGTACTTGTACGCTGAAGTAACCAACACACACAGAAAATGTCCCCATTAATAAAATCCTATATTTTTTTTGATATATCAATTTAAGTATTTTACAGGACTTGAGTATTTTAGAGGAACATTTAAGGAAGAATCAAGTCATTATCAAAACAACATAGTGTCACACATGATAGATATATAGTGATAGAGAGACATATATATTTTTTTTAATTTTAGCTACACAGCTGTGGGAAATGAGGCCACATCTGCCACTATCCACAGACATACTAATTACAAAACTCAAACCTGGCAGTAAGCTAAATTTCGAGCTGCGAGGGGTTTTGTGTGGTTTGCAAAGCGCCAAAGTGGGGGGGCCAAACCACAATATTCTTTCTCCGGTCCTGAAACTGATCAGCTTTAAACAGCATGACACATGGCCTCCCGGACAAAATCAGACAGGATATGACACGTGATGCCCAAGAGGTTCAAGGTACAAAAAAGAAAGAAAAAAAAATAATACAAAGAGTCCCCCCTGCAGCCTCTTACCGTCTGCTCAATTTCCTTCTCTCATGTCCACTCTACATCCTCCATAACGCCAGCTGCCCGACGGGCCCCTTTGTCTAAAAGGCCTCAGAGTGAGATCACTGGCTGGTACCACCATGAGATGGATAGGTTTAGTTCGTTAAGACACTCAGCGACTCAGCCACAGACACAGACAGCCTCCTTCAGTATAGGCTTATATTAGTCACCGGTGTGGCAGACTCAACAATACGCTCCGTAATTAACACGGTTTTTTTTATCTAGTGGAGTTGAAAAAATCCAAACTCTTGTTAAAGACTTCTTAAAAGCGTCCTTCCTTTCATCTGGAGCCTGTTTATATGGTCTGGATGTATCCCAAAATTAAAATCAGAATAAGGAATCCCCAAAGGACCCGAGCACCGTCAGAAAGAGTTAACCAGAAGTGAACAATTAGGAGTTTCTCACAGCCCCACCAAGTCATGATCTAAGCTCTAGGTTTGATCTTAGCTCTCCCACACGCTTTTGAGGTTGTGGGCACTGTGAATCAGTCAGCAGTGTATACTCTTTTTTTGCAAGTGTTTTTTGCAGAGTTTTTGACACGGATTACTACAATGTGGAGAAAGAATTGTGATGACATGAGACAAAAGAGTCTTATTTCAAGTCAAGGTGCTGCGTGAGAAAGCGTCCTGTTGTAAATTCAGTTTCTAACCACCTCTGAGAAACCTTTCATTTGAGCTACCGACCTGTATATGCATCTTGATGATGGCTTTCCCAATAAGAGTTGCTCCAAAGAAAGTCCAGAAGGGAACCATGAAATGACCGCATGTTATTCCGGCTAGGTCAAAGAGAGGATTAGGGATCTGAAACAAAAACACACACAAAATATTACCGATTCAGAGTCTTATAAAGTACCTTTGAAACATATGTCAGGTTACAGGTTAATGACCTTCAAAGTGTATTAACACTACAATTACCAATGTTTATTGAAATAGGGAAAGACATCTTGAAAGAGACATTACACTTCAATCATGCATTTATAAAAAATTACAGCCACATTATAAACAACATCCAAACATTTTCAACTTACAGAGGCACAAGCCAAGATCCCAAAAAATCCCACTCTCTGCACCATATGTTGAACTCCCAGTTTAGCTCTTGTGACAAAATCCTGCACAAAGAAAAAAAAATAAAAATAAATAAACAAATGTATTATTACCTTCAGATATGAAGGGGTATGATTGTCTTCAGATTGGACTTTAATGACTCATGGTTTGCAAAACCTGTTCTACCACATTGCAACAAAATGTTCGAAATAAACCGGTGTCTCTAAACACATATCATCCTTTTAATCTTTTCTTAAAATAGCCATGCTCTCGCTTTCAGTGTTTGGTTTTCAACCAAACAAAAGTGTTGTGTGCAATGTTACTACAAGAAAGACAGAGCCTTGTAAAGAGTACTGTGGTTATATACTTGCTATTTCCGAGCACTTTAAGATTTTTTTCTTTAAGAGATTTTTTGGCTGACTTTGGCAGCATTACAACCAAAATCAGTTTGGCACAAAGATGTCGAGGATTGTTTGATCCTATCGCCATCCCTGTGGGGGTGAAATGTCTGTGGTTACATGGTGAAGATCACAGCCGACGCAGGAGGGAGCTTAAGAGGCAGTTTCAAGAACTGGCATCTCATCAATGTTAATTTTGGAAGCAATTTAAATTTTAATTTAGCCTTAAGTCTCCATGATTAAAATTCATATCAGTTTTCATCTTCAAACCCGACTCATTTTCAGTCATGCTGATTGTGTTTGTAGTCAATATTTGTGGTGCTTATTTTTCTTTATTCAGAATGTTGTTATCCACATCACAAAAAACCCAAAGATGTTGCACTGACGCTAACAAGTAACTAGTTCTGATTCTTTTATTTTTCATGTTTGTTTAAATGTATGCCATCCCTTACCACTAAGGTCATTTTAGTTCAATGTAGTCCATGCCACTAAAATTTAAATACAATTAAATCATTTATTTCATTTTTTTGTATTTTTGGAAGTGCTTTTCTTTATTTAAAAAAAATACTAAAAGTCTATTGGTCTGAACACTCTTCTTTACTTTTCAATTAACTTGAGAATCCTGATCATAACACCACAGACCTTTATGAGCCTGTTAACACCTGGTATTAACGTGCGTTACAGTGATCCCAACACAAGTGGACAACCGAGACTCATCGCCCTTTATGCCTGTGTCTATCATGCGTCTCTAGCTTATGCTACTGAGTAGCCTTTGTCACTTACCCTCGAGACACAAAGGGCCCTGCACAATTATTATTTCAAAGTCTTGCAAGCTGCTTGATATGTTAAAGGTTGTCTGTAACTTACAGCTGGAGACATTGCTGTCAGCAGAATTCAACACATCTCCTTCCACAGAGCAAAACGATGGATGGTCACGCAACATTTCATCAAACTCGTTGCGAAGTGAGAAAGTTAATGTATAGAGTGTTAGCGCACAGCTACCAGAACAACAAACACATCCTCCATTGATGATGTAGTCCTTGTCAGGGATTTATTAGCATTTACACTACAAAAGATGTAAGGTGAAATGCATTTCAGGCTACTTCAGCAAGTTGTTTGAGTCACCTGATCACAGAGCGCCCTGGTGGTTGTTTACACTTGTGTTAAGTGTCGTCCACTTGTGATCACATCACCAAAAAAGCATGTTAATACCAGGTATAAACAGGTCCTTACTAAGTAATGTACTTCTCTTTTATGAGATTTCGTGTGACATTCGTTCCAGTGAATCATGTGTTCCTGAGATCTTAAGTGCTTATGACTCGTCTGTGAGATTGTTACTTTGAAAACCTCTGACAAATGCACATGTGGATGTATCCTGAATACATCCCCATGATGAAAGACATGTGATGCGAGGTTTGCCTCTTTAGTCCATTCAGCTAAGATGCAGTGAAGGGAAAACAGATCGAGGAGACAATGTACACAATTCCTGATTCCTGTTGCCGCTGCTGACTCAGCATCTGATCTCAGCCGTCTCTCCAGTCATGTGAGCTTGGTTACTGACAGAACTGTCTGTCATTCAAATTAGAGGCCGGTGAAAAGAGAGGAGAAGGGAGGGAAGGAGGGAGGCAGAGGGAGCGAAGCCCGAGGGATGATTAAAGGGGGAGCTGTGCTCAGGGTGACTCACCCACGAACAGACAGATTTACTGGAAGTGAAAGGAGTGGCTTCACTGAAGTCACATGGCACTTTAAGACCAATCACTGGACAGTGGCTCCTGGTCAGTTGTGCATTATAAAGATGAGGCCAAATGAAATATGATCATCATCATCATATTGGCTGGGTTAGTAAAGAGTAAACACCTGTCTGATATGGAACCAAACAGAGGGACAGATACTCTGATACTCAGTGCAGTTCCTGTGTTTTTACAATATAGCAAGAGGTTGAGTTTGGGCTACAATTCACACTAAATATGAAAATTTGGGGGATAAGTCACTTAAAATGTATGTGCAGTTTTTTTGTGTTTGTACTCTTTTAATATTCATAAAATGACAAATAAAAAAACGATACACCCTAATCAAGGTGTCACCTTCAAATTAAATGAAAGGCATATCTGAGGTGGGTAATACCTTTTCAATCTTTATACAAAATATTTGTTGTTTTTGTGTGCCCATGTATTTGACCTGCAATGGAAAGAGGTAACATTGGAAAGGATCAAACCAAATGGTCTCAAAACAGATCAGGGTGTCTATGGGTACCAGGCACACAATTTAAGGCTTTTTAAGACCTTTTCAATTTAATTTCCAACTAAATTTATTTTGACAAATAATATTTTTCTTATTCAAGCATTGCAGGTAAGTATAAAGGTGAGTAGTATATATATATGTTGTCCCGTGTAGAGGTAGGTTTTATTTAGGAATATGGTTATTTCGAGTAAGTTAGGGGTAACAGGTAAGCACAAGTATAAAGTCAAAAGACAGGATCAGATTCAGTAGTCAATTTAAAGATTTGTAACATCAAATCTGGACTTTCACACAGAAGAGCTTGAAACAATTGGACAAAAGGAAACATAGTTGGATAAATGACATGAGGTAAAATGTTTGTTGAAATTCAAATTTAAGACAACTTCATGAGTTCTGGCACCTTATATCTATTAGTTGAATTAAAGACATTTTAAGTCTTTTTAAAGGACCTGCAGACACCCTGCAGATGTGTATTTGTGTAACTCTGACCTGAGCATCCTCAGCCTGCTCCAGCATCTCCTCAAACTCCTCATAGTCTTCATCCTCTGGATCAGCTCCTGACTGACGAGCTGCTCTGGCCATGAAATATGGAGGCAGCTCTCCGATGGCAGTTCCGGCCCCCTAAATCAGCATAATTAAAAAATATTTTATGTCAGCTCTTCCCACATTCACAGACAAGCAACTATTCATGCCACGATCAACTTCTGAATTTGGTACACGTGACTGCTTTGTGTAATGTAATGCAAACTTCTGCTGTGTGTGAGGACAAGCTTTTTAAGTCCTGTGAGCATTATAACTTTTTGCCGCAGTGTAAGCATGTTGGAATGAGGGAGTCCCAATTCTTGGAGAAGTTTGAAGCTGTCACAGTGCCACGCAATGCTGGCACTGCCAAACATTCTTGCCATTTTTCAGTGTGGATCACAGCATTGTCTCTGTATTCAAGCTACGACTCACCCACATGCAGGCCTCCAGGCGGACCTTTGACATGATTGAGAAGAGGGAGATGCTTCCCGCCACCCCTCCACCTTGGGGGCAGACAATCTGGTCTGGGTACGGAGGCTCCGGGAAGTCTGTGGAGCCACACTCGTATGCCGCCAAGGTTACTGATGCTATATGAGGACCCTGAGAGGGAAGTGAGACAAATAGTTTTGAAGAGCTGCTTCAATAGACTGGAAACCACTGGGACATCTATTGGCACTAGCACATGCAGTCATTTTGTCCAACATGTGTCATGAAATACTTGGACATGTGCCCACTTGCTGAATGCTGCAAATATTGTAGCTTTGGGGGGTTGTTGAGCAATGGGATAAAAAAACACACTCAATCTGCAGTGGTTTTGAGTAAAAGGATATTTTAGCTTTTGTTGAATATTTCAAATGATGTATTGAAGTCTTGTATCTCAAAATCTTGAATATTCCCATAGGCAGGTATTTTAATTGGAGAGAAGTAGTAGTAGAAGTATTGTTTGTAATGTCAGTCATTATACTCACACTTAGTTGCCAGATTATTAGGTACACGTAGCACAGAGCTCTTTTATTAGACTGGGTTAATTTTAGCTAACTTTACTTAATAAATTGGCAACTGAGTGTATTAACGGTTTATCTGTTGTCCACATCTGTGGAACAGCCTGCCTGAAGACGTGAGTGCAGCAGAGAGTGATATTTTTCGAGGCAATCTCAAGACCTACCTTTCCAGTCTGGCTTTTAATTGAACTTTACCTACAGTACTTATTTATTAATTATAAATTTTAGTCTATTTAACTGGTTGGTATATTATTGTACTTAACATATTTATTTATTATTTTGTATTGTTATACTATCATTTGCCTGCTATCTAGTGTTTAGGGTATTTTACTTACTTGTTTATAATTATGTTATATTATATTATAAGTTGTATCTTATCTCTGGTGTTTCCTCACTTATGGTAGCATTTCCTCAGTTCCTCGTTTTAATGAGTACTCGTATTTTAGCGCTTTATTTAATAACAGTCTTACTTTTTTTATCCATGGGTCTGTGTGATAGTGTGTGTTGTGGGGGGAGTCCTTCAGAAACGATGTATTATTTTGTTGCACAGACCTACACAAGTATAAAATCAATCTGCTGTTGAATTATCAAAAGCAGCTTGTGTGCTAACAGACTCCTCTTCTCACAGGTACAGACACACACCAACAGTAGCTGAGTCACAGTCTCTCTGACAGGCAGGTATGTCACCATTTATCATTGTAAAGACTTCTGGTTAGGCCCAGCCACCTGGCCTCAATAACAGTTGGCCCACCTGTAACTACAAAACAGCTACTCCATTATGCCTCCTCAGAGTGATACAGGCAACACTGACAGTAAATGGACAGCACACAATTAGTCTGTGTTGACTGCAATGCCCCCCCCCCACCATAACTCTCCACCCCACTAAGTCTGAGCACACAAGAGGCTTCTTTAATTTACACAACAGTCTGCTTCAGACCAAACAGACAGCATTTCTTCATGACACACAAGTGTTAACACGGAAAGACTGAGCTGTGAGTCAAACTGTGAAACTAATTCTGATACTAATCTGACAGATTATACAATGGCCCCCCGGTGAACTTCTTTGTCTACCGATGTCAGCAAACCACTTTGCATACAGAGCAGATAAACCACTTTTTTACCAGGACCAAGTGGATTTCAATAAACACCCATCGAATGAAAAAAGTTCCAAACTATTTTGATTTAACAGCACATTTACTTGGCAAAAGCACTGATAGTGGTCCCTGAAGAAGCAATCCACAATACTTAAGTGTTGGATGGACCACTGACAATTATTTGGTTTTTAAAGCCTTACCAGTAATGAGTCTAAATATGCAGAGGTTGCTGGGAAGGTGACACAACAGGAAGAGCCACAGGGTCATAAAAATAGTTTAGCCCCTTAGCAGCATGAATGAATCCAGGAAATTTCACGCCAATCTGCTTTGACATTTTGACCTCTGGATGGTGAAAGAAAGAAGTTGTAGGGTGTGGTTCCTGTGTATCACCCAAAAATGTTACTAATCCTTTGGCATCATGAACAACCACAGCTTATTTTGTGGAAATCCAGCAATTAGTTTGCAAAACAACTGGTATGAGTTGAATTTAATTTTGACTGATAGTAGCATTCAGTTACCAAAATATCCAGATAACTAGTATCAACATCATTATCTTTTGCTCCCATTCAGACATTCATTCCTATAACTCCGGGGGCGTCTGAAAGAAGTTTTAATTGAATGGTCATCTTATAATAGACACATCTCTTATCCCAATCATAATATTATGACTAGAGTCCAGCACTTAGATACACAGCAATGACCTCCAAAACATCATGATGAATCATAAGCTCATGCTGCAGAGTGAATCCCCTTTCCCATGAGCATCATGATCTCATTCTCTCTATGGGGCTATCTATTAATGCCTTGGGCTTGACTTAAATTCACAGTGTAACTCTGCTTGTGAGACATGTGTTTTTTCCCTCAAAATGAATACCGCGGGTTTCCTGTATGTGGCTGACATCAACACTGAGTGGGCAGCAGTGAAAGGAGCTGTTGCACTGTGAGCATAATGTTTTAGTGAGCAGTAAGAAAGAAAATTGTCTTCTTATGAGCAGAGGGCTGATATCATGTAGCCAGCGATGTAAATAAGGCATTTACTTTCATGTGAAAAAATGTGAGATGGTCACAAAGGTTTAGGAAAATCCACAAGGGGGGACTGGCAGCTTGACAGACTGTGTCACTCCCATGCATCAACATCATTCTCAATAGAAAGGTATGCCATTTCCACAACACCCACACCCAGGGTTAATAGCAACCTGATGGCTCTTCTACACCATGCCTTTTTGACATGGGTTTTGGAGGGTTTTACAAGGGCATAAGTAGGCTTGGGCAGTAGGTTTTTTCATACCTTCCTCACATTTTACTGGAATACATGGTATATGGTGACATTTGTGTAAAAATAAAACATACAAGCTGACAGAAGTCATTGTAGTATGCAAGTCATTATCTGGCCTACAATATATACAATACATTGTTTCTAATATGCCTTTAGCCTACTTAGACAAGTCTCAAGAGGTTAAATACTCATGGTTTACAAATTAATGAATAGATAGGAAATAAGCACTCTTCTTGCCGTGGCAGATGCCGACACATCAGTGGGCTGAGCAGAGATGAGGTGTTAAATAAAATCATGGGCATTTATTTTTTTTTTTATTTCTAGTCCTGTAACATTATCCCCACCACTCACAGTCGCCATCTTTCTAAGCATGGCTGTTTGATCGAACTACAGAGGCTGACCTCTGCTGGCACGTGGTGTGCATTACAATACATCACCTCAGTACGGCGCTGTCATATCAGTTCAATAGAAAGAAGAGTGTCTGTTTCTTGGATAGCACTGAAAACCATACCTTCAGGATTTCAAAATATCCGCAGAGTAATGAATTACCTTGATACTGCCCAAGCCCTGGTGCAAGTGTGTGTAAAATGAAAGCTAAAGGAAATGCTATATAATCTGAAGGGGAATAAGATAAAGGATGCTGGGAAAGGTCTAAGAGAGATCGCTAGCTTGAGCAGAAGGCAGGAGGTGCAACACAGAGGAACTGGGAAAAAACAAGTGAGCTGAACCATTATTTCAACACATTTGATTTTTCTATCCTCCACCTCTCCAAAAGCACTGATCCACAGCTACAACCTCTCAAACATGCTATCGATACCAATAGTACCTCTGGTCAATCAATGATGAAAAGTTGAGGGTTATTCAAAGCACGAGAATGTGTCGACTTGGGCAACAAGAACCGCCTCTAACTCCAATGGCAAAAATGAGACACAGAATAATTTTCCTGAATTTCAAAAGAATGGGTTTACCAAAGTGTCTAAATGAAAGACTTTACTGCTTTAATAGCATTATAGGAGTAACTAGAATTTTGGGAAGACTGGCTTCCTTTTTACTGTCTATACACAATGTTTCTGGTGAGAATTTTTAACAATTTTCAAGTGTACGATATCAGTTTGAGTAACACAGAAGAGACTTTATCAAATGACCCTAGGCCATCAAATGCTTATGGGACAAATGCTAATCAAAGTGCTTCTTAAAATAGTCTCCATTGCAAAAGCAAAAGCTGGTAAGTGTTTATAAATAAATTAGAAAAATGCCAGGTTTTTCCATAGGGAGATGACATTGCTGGCTCATAGAGAGAAACATCCCTCACACAGGGAGGGGAGGGAGGGTGAGGTCACCCTTGTTCACCTTGGTATTATATAAACACACACAGAATAAGTATGCACACAAGTACACATACAGACACAATATAAAGTTGCATTGCTGTTGGACAAAGAATATAAAGTAACTGAAGACAACAGAAGACAATGGCATTACTCAGACAAACGCATGGTGAGCTGTAAGGCATTAATAGAAGGAGTGCACATCATCTCTGAAAAACAGGAAGGTCACTATAACATCTTTCCCATTATTTCGTTATGATGGAAACAGTTGAGTCAGCTGACCCACATCTGCACAAGTTTTACAGAACAGAAGCCACATCATCAGAATAAAGCGAACTCTGTTACACTCTTTTTTATTTGCTATGTTCTCCTTTTTTTTACCGCAGCCAAGACAAATGACACAGATTTCGGTGACTCAGTCATATAGTCATTCTGTGAGTGCCTGTCAGGGAAAATTACACTTTACTTTTGGTTAACCTTGGAAAGACTGGTGACAAAATGGAACAAGTTTGAAGAAGTTTAGGACAATGATTATGAAGTGTAACGCCATCCTCTGGCAACTACAGGCATTGACACACAAGAGCTTTTATGTCCTTTATGGAGGTATACTGTATCTGGAAGAAAATATTGTTTGGTGAATTAGATGTAATTTATATCGGATTAAACAGCCAGTATATTACAGATACACACAGGACATCCTGAGTGCAGCTGATCAGATAATGATGGTAACTAGTTTCTCCTTAGAGCTGTTATCATTCTGCAGCCTCTGACTGTTGAGACATGGGTTGCATGTGGGCAAGCTGAGTCTATTTTTCCAGAAACACAAACAAAGCAATGGCTATTATAATGACAAAAGCATGTGGATGATTAGATATGATTGTGATTTAAGTGGAAATTGACATGTTTTTTTAATCTCTGCCAGGCGTAAGTCTGGGGGCGAGTATGTGTTTGGTCTGGTGTGTGAGTATGTAAATATGTCTTCCGTGGACAATCTCGAAAACAACTGGACCGATCAGCATCATTTTTTTGTGTGCACATTTATGACTCTGTGTTCAAGGATCTCTGGTAGTTGTTTTATTGACTGTTTTATACTGTCAGTGCCTGCTAACTCCTCACTCCACTTAGTTTTCCAAAATTAGCTTGGCTGACAATAAGCAGTTGACATGTCTGCTTCCATCATGGCTGAAAAAACTGACATCTATAATAAATAGTTTGGTATCATTTTGAAAAAGAGCATCTGCAGATGCAGGTTTGCAGGGCGAAGAGCCGACCATCTTTTCTAGTTGTGCATGTTTTTGTGTGCACTTACAGTGTGCAGGTAGGCATCTGAATTACGTAATTGCTGACAGACAATTCCTAATATATTGTTTGGTGAATACAATTACACACTGCTCAATTAAATAACATTTCATCAACATA
This sequence comes from Plectropomus leopardus, assembly GCF_008729295.1. Classification (NCBI taxonomy): domain Eukaryota; kingdom Metazoa; phylum Chordata; class Actinopteri; order Perciformes; family Serranidae; genus Plectropomus; species Plectropomus leopardus. The sequence continues at coordinate 10,661,477 of NC_056467.1, read as the reverse complement.
AACAAAAGCTGATTTAAAATTATTTAGAGCTGTACAGTAGGTGCCTTTATAAAGTCTTAATATATGTTGCTCATTTTAAAATTGCATGTTTTTGAAGTCACAGTGCCCTCAGAGTGAGGTGGTTTTCTTCTATTTTAATGTTTTGTCATGCATCCTACTGGGATTGCAGCACTTTGTTGATGCAGTGCAGACTGTTGATGTTTCTTTCATATCATTTTTCTAGTGTTTGCGAGTGTATCTGTATTCTGTACTAAACCACTTAAAGTACTGGTGTACACTTTTGCCAAATCATAAGAAAGTGTTATCTTACCAGATAGAGGAGAAAGGTGTGCAGGCCAGTCCCAAGACCTACTGAGGACAGGATCCCGAGGCCTACCCAGTAGGCACACCATAGGAACCTCTTCTCCAGGTACTTAACATACTTCAGTGAAAAAAGAAAAATAAAACAGTTTAGAAGGAAGTGGACACCAGAAGTGATTATTCAATTATGTGTGTTCTTAAAGTACAGTTTTAATACTTTTAGTTCTTGTCTTTCATTGTCTGTTTAAGATAGTCTTGCAATTCTCTTAAATTTAATACATTAAGAGCTCATGAGGTGTAGTCATGTGATGATTATGGCCAAAAGAGTAGCTTTTCATTATTTTAATCAATGTCAGCTGTTTAAAAGGGAAAGATTTTAGTGAGGTAATTTTGACTATACAATGAGATTTAAAAAAATATATGCAAATTGAAGTGATTAAATATTAAATTATTATTACAAATGTGAATAGTCTATAAAGATGTGGTGATGCTTCAACTGAACTATAACGGATCACAGCACAGAGGAATTTGTCAGCATACTTTCAACCAACTCACTATATGATCAAGGGTTACTTGACAGCAGTGCAGACCTCATTATCTCCCAACATAAGCTTTCTTCTAGGAACGTTTTTAAGCAGATAAAGAGTGACTTATCGTTAACCTTTGAACAGGCTGGTGATGGAGCAATGGTGTTGATTATTAACATCACTAAAAAAACAATCAGTTGAGCCTTACATGTTGGTGTGCTCCCTCAGTGGAGTAGGCGATGGAGAAAAGAGAACATAACACCAAAACAAAGAACACTGGACCTCGTTGTTGCCAAAGCCTGAACAGAGAGAAAACAAAATGTTGATAAGGAAAAAAGTTCCAAACATACAACCTGGAAAGGGTGATACATTTGCTTATCATCCTTTATATTCTAGAGCATCCTTTTTTAAATTATTATTTACATCAAAGGGTATGTCTGCTTTACCAACTGGTGAGCAATACAGAGTCAAACAACGATCAAATAAGAGGTCACAAGCTTTATCCTTGCAAAAGTAGGGTGTCACTAAAGACACACATGGAAAAACGTTTTCAACTTCTTACTTAAGTGTCCACTCCTTTAGCATAATAAGAGTCTCCAGAAGGAAATAATGTAGTGTGGTGACAGGCCTCCTCCATAGCACCAGAGACAGGCGATCCTCCTTATCTTTCTGTCGCCTCTCTCTTACTGATGCATCTGGAGAACAAACAAAATTGCAATTATCCTCACATTCTGTAATACATGTATCTATATCAATTACTACATACTGTTTAACTGGTAACATGCTACATGTGACATCAACAAGTCTGTGTCTTGTTCTATTGTAGCTCGAGTTATTTGGACCTTGGGAAACTGAAAGCAATATAACATGAGTCAAGGTTTTTATGATCTCTTCAAACCATGTGGTGGAGATTGCACAAGCTACACTGTTCAGGGACATTTCGAACATGTGTATTTACTTGTCTGCTCTACATTTACAGAGCTGAAGTTCACCAACCTGTCGACTTGCCATTCTGTTTGTCTTTAGCTCCCGCACGTTTCTGTGGCTGTTCACAGCTCGCTCCATTGGCTGCCATGTCAATCAGGATTTTAGCGGGTCAGGCAGTCTGGGAGGAAAGAGAGAGATAACGTGGTGTCTATTGTTTTGCTTCCGAATGACCTTCCAACTGACAATTTGACAGACGCTGTCATGAAAGCAATAAAACATCAGCCTGCCAATGCGAATATTTTGTCAACGGACGTTCAAATTACATGACAAATTAAGTTACAGAAAGAAAATATCACACTACGCGATAAGACACACGCAAAATATAATCGACTGCTTCGTGAAAATGACCTCTATGCTTAAATGAAGTAACCGACGTTCAGTAGGTCAATCTGTAACAAGATATGGTGCTAAATGCGTGCACATCATCATCCACATGCTAACCGGTTAGCCAATAAGCTAATGGGTAAGCTGGTGACGTTAGCGGTTTCTACGTCGAAATATACGTTTAAATAAATAACGAGTCCCCTTACTTGTGGAGTGATATGTAAAAATGTTCCTCGTCGTTGTGCTATTATAGTATTAACAAAATATACTCCCAATAGAGGGGTAACAGAGCGATGTTTGGTAAAATCATATGACAGTCGTACCTATTTCCTGTCCTCCTCACCCGGAAACGAACGTTGGACGTGTTAAAGTAAAAGCAGTGTTGCGGTTCAGCCGTGAATAGTTTTCTTCAAGCAAGTTTGTTTTTAACCTGGTGCCGTGAAATACTTGATTGTGTAACACTGGAAATGAGAAGCAGTATAAATGTATATTTTTTCATCTTTAAATTCAATTCTTTTGATTTAACCCATTAAGGAGACACTTTTATTGTGAAATTGGAATGACGACGTATTTCCGCAAGTTGTTTGATGGTCCAATCGGAGGTTGCCAGATTTGCCAACAAAGTGAGACAATTGCAGCTCTCTGAAGGCTGTTTCACCTTGAATCAAGTTAGCAATAATTGTCAAATGGCACTGCTTCAGAATCAACGCTATTTTTTGTGCTAAAAACTCGTGTCTGTTTGTCCATCAGGGGGCAGAACTACAACTGTGAGACAAACAAGCACACTTTAAAGAAATCTCTTTTTGAGCCACTAAAGGAAACCTTACCTCACACAGAGTCTGCAGTACTTAAAACTGTGTATTGTAGGCCTTTATTACATTCAACCAGTGAGCAACAAACTCACATGAAATTTGTGGTTTGGACTTCCTTCCACCTATTGTCAGTCCTCAAATAACATACTGGATTCTCACATCCTGCAACATACACACATTTTTGCAGATTACGCTCAGGAGTTCAGTGCCTATATACCTTTTTCTGTACAATGAAACTGGGCCTACTTTGAGGAAAAAAAAAAACAGACAAGACTGATTCTTTGTTTTATTACAACACCGAATGAAGCCTGAGTATGCAAATTTGAACAACTGTAGCCATTTTGTGTGTCTGATTCTACCAACAACAAAAAAGTGTAAAATACACACATGCGCACACACCCACACACATACCATAAAATATATTCTTCACATTGCATTTCATATTTATCAGTTAACCATTTACTTCTTTGAACATGAAAAAGTAAAACCAATGAGAGCTCAGACTACAGTTACTAGTTGATATTACATAACATTTTTTTTTCACATACCAACCTATTAGTCAGCCTTAGCTTGACTTATTAGAGTCAAATATTGACCAAGAAAATGTCACCCATTTTACCAACATGCACCCATGATGTCAGTGTCCTATTGTTTTGTTATAGTTCAAAACGATCATTTAAACAGAAGTGAGCATGTGAATAAAAAACCACCACCAACAACAAAATGCCATTTTTGTCCTACTGCTGCTACGGCACACTGGAGACCATTCAGCCGAATTAAAGTCCGTCATTGGCTGAAGGAGACATTACAGCTTATAAGGTCTCGGGCAAGGTTACTAATAGGAACCATAGGCACTGGTTTAGCAGATGGCTTGTTCTATTCCTGGATAGTAACCTAAGCAGGTAGTGATATGGTTGTCCTTTCCTGTTGGTGTGTCCGGTTTCACTCATCATAGTGAAGTGAGGACAGGAACTTATCCACATCCAAGTCATGGGGAAAGCATTCTACAAGTTTCTTCCTTTCCTGAAGATTTAAACCAAAAATCAGAATTACAAGACAGAAATATGCATAGAAATTCCTCTTTGTTAAATGGCATTAATGAGATTAATTAACATTGAATTACAATCAAACTGAAAAGTACTGATACCAAAAGGCAGTTTATCTGTTGAAGTCACAACAATTTCTAATCAAGAAGAGAAACTTGTGGCCAGTTTAAACATGAAACATATCACACACTAAAACACAAGTGTTGGTTGGAGACAGACAACTCAGCTCTTCTTAGTTCTTCATGAATGAGGCAAAAATATAGACTGGTCTGATGGTGGCACCAGAGTAAAGGCCACATTGTCACCTAAAACCACCCGTTCACTCTGTAAACTGCTTATCCTGTTTAAGGTTACTGAGGACAGACTGCATGTGGACAGACACGTTCACACCTGAAGGCCACAGAGTTTCCAATGCATCACACCTCCATGTCTACAAAAGGGTTTATCCTTTGTACTGTGGTCATTTTAGGACATCTCAGACTCAGCTCGTCAAAGATCAAAGTTGAAACTGATCTCAGCTATCAACAGTCTTTGCTGTTTTGTCGGGCTCCACATTTTGTAATTAGTGTGCTTGAGAGAACAAGAGAATATTGGTAGTTTTGTAGGGTTGTAATTGATGTATCGTGAAATTATATCCACACAAGAAAAAAATCTAGGTAAACCATTAATAAATTAATTGATTATTTGCTCGACAGAAAATTAATGCAACTATTTTGATAGATTTGTTCTTTAGGCAAACAGGCAATTTGAAGATGTCCCTTTGGGCTTTATGAAATTGTAACATTTTATGCCATTTCCAGGACATTTGAAGGACTAGCAATCATTTGCAAAAATAATTGATTCTGATTGATAATAGTCATTATTTACAGCCCTAAATCTAACTGCATCTAAAAGCAGAATACTGCTGAAGCGGTACTTGTTTATTACAGAAAATGCCTCCTAAATGGGAAATGTGTGTTGTGCTTACCCGATCTTTCTTTTTGCTGGGAGAATGTTTTGACTCTTTCTTTGCAGACGGGCTGGCTGTAGGGGAAGACAGCTTGCGTTTCTTAGAGTTCTTTGAACTTGTGGCAGAATTTTCTCCTACTTCCTCCTGACGCAAACTGTCCTTCAGCGGAGTGCCTGTCCTGGCGATGGCAGCACGGGACAGAATCATGAGTGTGTGAGCAGCCATGTTGATGCTGTTTTCACTGCCAGCCTCACTGGCTGGGCTGCAGGTGGGGATGTCCGGGGTGTTGGGAGGCATTAGATGCTTGGGAGTCCCCTCTCCATCTTTACCTTTCTTATGTCTGGAAGGAGTCCTGGGACGTTCAGGGGACACCTCCTGGTTAGGGCCAGTCCCGAGGGTCCTGGAAAGAGTGTGGTCTGAACTGCCCGCTGTGGGCCTCTTGACTGGGGTGGAGGGAGAGCCTAGGCCCTGGATGTCCTGCAGCATCTCAGCTGCCTGTTTGGCCAGAGAGCTGGTCTTTGATGGTGCTTTTGTAGCCTTTGACTGAGTATTAGATGCAGGCTGGGGGACAGGTGGAGGACTTAAGTCTCTCAATGCAGAGGATGAAGCTGTCGACTGCTGCTCTTGCAAGCCACCCTTTATTTCATTTTCCTTGTTTGCGGTCACATTTGGCACCTCCTGTGAGGACTGCCTCTTCTCTGTGCGCCCCTCACGTGCTTTGCCGGGAGCTTTTTCTGCAGGTTCTTTCCTGCTGCTCTCTTCTTTCTCCTTTCTGGTTCCTGATTTTGGAGCAGAATCAGAGGACGATGACCTAGAAGAGTGAGAATCCTTAGCTTTTGCTGCATCACCATCCTTATCATGATTGTGTTTTCTGTCAATAGATTTTGATATTCTTCCTGATTCTGACTTTTTCAAAGTCTCAGGCTGTGAGGCATCAACCTTGCTGGTACTTGCACTTTGAGACTCTTGGGTATGGATGCTATGATCTTGTTTGCGAGAGTTCTTTTTAAGAGGATCTTTCTGGTGCTGTTGTGGAGGCATGGACTTCTCTGCATCCTTCATGAAACCTCCCCCAGTCTGGGGATCTGCTGAGCATCTGATAATTTCCACCCTCCTCTTGGGCTTGTTGCCACCCAAGATGGCAGGTCTTGTTCGCATCACCGACTGTGTGTCGTCTTTTTCAGTCTGATGGACAGATTGTGATGGAGATGTATTTGTAGCTGGAGTTGTGGTAGTTCTTGTTGTTTTAGCGGTTTGTGGTTGAACTTCTGCAGAGGAGTCAAAACACAAAATCCTCCTGTGTGTAGAACCCTTTGCTGTATCCTGCTGGCCTGTGTTTCCAGTTGACACAGGTTGAGCCAACTTACCAACATGGTGCTGCTCTGTGCCTGGAATTCACATAAAAATAAGATCAGAGAAGTGAGAAAGGGACATTCAAACATTAAGCAGAGAAACACTGGACAATCCTACGGTAACATACAGTGAAAGAATATTACGTCATTTTCAACCATATACCACAAGCTAGCACTGCTCCGAAGTGACTTAGGACTTACCAGCAGGTGACCGTTTCATTGCCATTGTGGGAGACTTGGGTTTAACAGTTTCTGACTGCTGTACTGGTTTTGGTATTGCAACAAGCTGTAAATACAACAATATGATAGGTGTTATTGCTCTTGACTTTGCCAAAAGTCTTAACGGCTTTCTGTCCACTTAAAGAATAAAGAAATGTGCATTTGGAATTTGTTACATTACAGACAAAAATTGCCATTTACCACCCCAAATAAGTGACGTTTCGAGCTACGTGCTCTTCTTCAGATTGAAGACCAGCATGTAGCTCTAAATGTCACTTATTTGTGAGTATCTCAATTAGAAAAAAAAGCTGTAAAGGGTGCTGAAGTGTGCAGACCTTCCTCTTTTCAACGTTTGCACTTTAATGTGGTTCCAGCACCCTCTTTATGGATGTTTGCTTCTTTAACTTTTTGCATGTCATTTACTACCCCACCAAATATGGCTAAATAAAGCTTTCACCAAGTCTATAAAATTAGGTTTCAAAATCATGACAAATTAATTAATATTCTCTGCTTTGAATTGCTGGAAGCGTGTCCACTGATGGCCAGTCTTGCCAATATGGCATTGACGTTGGCAGCAAAGAGCCGGATCGGTCAATGCAGTGTGACAAAGTGACAAAGCAGCATTTCAAATAAGTCATTATTAGTTACCACAGTGTATGCAGTTGAACAGTGTTTGGTTCAATCCCCCATCATGCTGCAGTGCCCGGAGCTCCCTACTTGTCCACTGAAAGATGTGAAACCCCTGGGACGGCCTCTAGCTCAGTGAGTAGAGCGTCCGCCCCATGAAGGCTGAGTCCTTTGCAGTGGCCCAGGTTCAATTCTGGCTTGTGGACCTTTGCTGCGTGTCATCCCCATTCTCCCTCCCCCTTTCCTGTCACTCTGTAACTACGCTATAATAAAAGGCATTAAAAGCCAAAAAAGTATTCTTTAAAAAGATGTAAAACCCCGCCGGCAGGCAGATAAACAGTGAGCTCCGGGCTGGCAGCACGGAGGAAGGTTGAGTGTTTTTTGTCAAAATGTAATACCAACAACAACAACAACAACAACACAGAGCTATTAGAAAATTGGCAGGGGCTCCCTTTCCCCTTCAGGTGAAATTGGTTAGAAACAAACTTACAAACTGCAGATAAAGCTTTGTTACCTGATTGGACACCATCTGGACCTTCCCCACAGTATTCTGCCCCACCACAGAAACAGGAAGCATCACGGGTTTGACTGGTGATGGTAAAATGAGTGTTGACCCTGCACGGAAAGACTCAGATTATTTTTCAGAAATAATACAAACGCTGATAAAGAACAAAAAACAAAAATTAGGGTCAAAAAAGAATGTTGCCTGTCAACAGCGTTTCTGGAAATTGCAGTCTGAGTAACCTCAGTTAGAAGTGTTAATATTAGCTGTTATTTTGCACTGTAACCCATGTGTTAATGCGAACAAGCACCAAATTGTACATTGCTCCTTAGGAACAGAACTCCACATTATCACACGTTCACAAATGGGGCAGAAGTGACATTATCAATACTTTGTCCAGCCCAAAGTCCATCAACGAATACTATAAATAAGGATGACAATCTAAACATCAAAACTTACAACTGCAAAAATCAAAGCCAGCTCCTGATATTGACGTGAGACTGAGTTTACGACTCTTACCAGTGGAAAAGCCTCGTGAGCGAGTTGGTGTGGTCATTCCATACTGGTTGGTGTGTAAAGGCTGCCCCTTTGAGACACCAGCAGAGAGTAGCAGCTGTCTGTCTGTAGTTGGGGGCTCAGTCAAAAAGATGTAGCTGGCTGCAGCTCCTTGAAGGGCAGTGTTGGTGGCATCCAGGGGTAGTTGAATTATATAATTTTGCTGGGCCTGTGATGTCCCTGATAATGGGGAAGCGAGTAGAGCCCCAGCCTTACAGCTAAGAGGACTGGCATGTCCCTCAGAGCTTTGCAAGCCACTAACGGCCTGTGCTGCCTCATCCAAGTTGGCCTTTGGTGTGCCAGGGACTCCAGAGGACTTTGCTGGAGAGGAAAGATAGATTGTGGGTATCTTGTCTCCGGAAATACTAGAAATGGCCTGACTCAAGGCCTTGTCACTGGAAGACTCCTCATCCTGGTTATCTGTGATGATGATCTTTAAAGAAACTATATTACTGGAATCAGCTGCAGCTTTGCCTGGGGTGGCTTGACTGGAGGTTGCAGGATCAGGTGCTGCACCTTCTGGGGCACAAGAGGAGGAGGATGCAGGTGCAGCTGTAAGCGTTGTAGAGGTAGAAGCAGATGTGGCTAAGCCAGGTGTTGCTGTGAATGGTGCAGCAGCGGACACTGATGAGAGTGAGGCAGAGACAGTTGTAAGTGTGGCACTGCTAGAAGCAGATGTGCAAGAGGCAGATTCAGGTGTTACCAAGAAAGCAGACCCTGATGGAGTGTCTCTTCCACTACGTGAAAGTGACGAATGAGGTAGGTCAGCAGTCTGCGTTGGAGTGTTGTTCTGTTCAACTTGTAAAGGAAACAAAAAGGTAGGAGGGGCTATAGCAGATTGCACTTTGGTTCCTTGTGCTTGTTCATGCTGCTGTTTTTTGTCAACATTCGATGTTGCTTCCGGCACTGCATATGCAGCAGAGGGAAGAGGGGTTGTTTCAGTGGGGACAGATGTGATGGAGGTGCTGTCCTCAGTGGCCATATTGTCTGCAGGAGGGGGAGGCGTATTCAATGATTCATCAATATCCATTGGTGTAACAAAAACACTGTTATTAAAAAGTGAGGCCTTTTCTTTTCTGTTCGTGTCCACTGCAGCAGATGAGACACCTCGGTGCTCCCCATGACTCACTAACAATTTGGCTGAACTATTTTCAATTCTGGATGCTCTGCCACTGGGGCCAAGAATTGTTTTCTTTAAAAAGATGGGAGCGGTGGATTTTCTGGTCTTACGCTCCTGTCCAGCTCTCATCTTCACTGTATCCAAAGCATTGGCTTCTCTGAATGTAGTGCCTGAAAAATACAATCAAATATTTGATGATTAGTCTGTCTTTGTCTTTGTATTTGACACAGCTCTGTGTTCTGTAGGGGTATAACAGTTTTTATTTTATTTTTGGCTGATATTCCACCTGTACATCGTGCAGTTTGATGAAAGTTAGAAAGCAAGTTGGATAAAGTGGGGTTGTTTTGACAATAAAATTAATTCTGTTTTATTTGATAGCTGCTGATAAATAAAACAACTTGTATAGAGGCAGATAAACACTGACTTAGGGCAAATTAAAAAAAAAACATGAATGTTTAACACCGATTTTCAAAATCAACATCAGCAATTAGCATTTGCCACAAAACCAACATCTTTTCTATGTAAAGACTATAAAAGACTATGATATTGTTGACCAAAGTCTGCAGTCATCATAAAGTGTGGTGTGTCTGCAAACTCTTGTGAAGCTCAAAAGAGTTTGTCCTACTCTTGACACGCACTAATGACATAGACAAGGAGGGAGCCAAGTGCTAAGCTTTGCTGAGATGTTAGCATTCTTGACAACAACAATGTAACTGAAAACTTGATTTCGTGGACCACTGACGGTCTGTTTCTCACTCTGCAGCCCTCAGTGAGAAAAACCTTCATGCTAAGCTCCCTTCCGAACTTTCGATTTAAGAAACCTGCCTTGGCCTGTGAGAGGCAAACGGTAATCAAAGACGACATGCATGTTTTCTTCTGCTGAGAGCCTACTGCTGTATTGGATTGTAAGAATACCTGGCTCATCACTCTGAAGGGGTCCGACTGTAGATGAAGGTCCAGCAGCGTCGCTCTCTTCTGGACTATTGCTAATATCTCCATCCCCTGCTTCACTTTCAGGGAATTTGGTTTTATCTGCAAATACACATTATAAAGTCTGTTTTGAAATGGCCTCATGCTTTATTACATCATTAAACTGAGCTGATTAGGGAGAAATCTACACAACAGACAAAGCAAAAGCAACATAGGCCATAGTTACTGTAATCGAAGAGCTCAAACAGGGCGTGAAAAGCTGGGTCAGACTCTGTTTGTTCCAAAATGTCATGTATGGCATCATCACTCATGTGGATTTCCCCCTGTAACATCGGACATGTGCCAGAAAGTAATATTAAAGACACACATAAAAATAAGCAAAGCTTGATTGTTATTGTCAGTTATAACTATTTATGAAGAACATTTTTGAAAATAAATACATAAATAACGCTGTTATGATATTAGTGTTTATATTTTTTCAGCACCTGTAAACCGAGGATTTCATCTATAGACTGGTCTGCCTCCACTGTACTTGAAGGGGCCTTTGTTGATTGGGGTGTGGGCTCGCTGATAAAGAGATGAAACAGAGTTACAGTCATGCAGACTTGCAGTCATGTAATGGTTTTGGCTGCCATTGACAAAATCAGAAATGATCTACCACAACAACCTAATACATAAACAGTGAGGCAATGCAGAGTTCCAAGTCAACACTTACTTGGCGAGGATTTTGTTGATGTTTTCAGCAAGCTTCTCCTGTAACGATCTGTCCCCTAATATCTTGTCCCGTGCACTTTGTATCACAAGTTGCTGTGCAGAAAAGCGTGTGTTGGCAAGTCACAAAAAGCATGAATCATTACAAAAAAAAGGAAAGAAGAATACATTCAAGAGAAAGCGTGCCATTTCTGACGAGAAGATATTCTACTATCACCTACTGCTCCTCGAGACACAGAGGTGCTTTGGTCACTTACTATTATCGAGTCTAAGAGACAACAGTTCCTTTTAACCCCTCCACCCCTGAGCTCGCTACATAATACATAAAAGATTCAGTCAGTGTTGATGCTTCACAACTAACCAAAATATGCACTTAAACCAGATCAAACTTGTTTAGAGTTTAATGTTTAAGCCTGATTTATCTGTGTCTGGAAGATCCTGTCATTCACTATACTTGATCAAAAACATATTTACTTCAGGTTTCCTAAAATTCTGACAATCTACAGGTAATTTAGCCCATATTAGTTTTACAAGATGGACCAAGATGACTGCATGAGGAGAAAATGCTTCTTTTTTGTGAAAATGTTCTCAGTGTTGCAGAAAACCAACCGCTAACATACAGATCTACTTACAGGAAAGTTCTCATCGACGGCCTCCTCAGGTTGGGGTTCTGCGTTGGGCGTACTGACAGTCATGGCACATCTGCCAGGGGCACTTGACCCACTCTGAGCACCACCTCTCTTCCTGGGGGTGTCCCTGAGGGCAACAGAAAACATTATAGAGGTAATTGCCAACATGCACAAAGCATGAACGTAACAATATGACCACTATAAAGTGCAATCTCATTCAAAGACACTACAAACTAAAAGCCTCAATCTGACAAGCCAATCAATATTTTTTACTTTGGAGACTTTTCGACTCGTTTTAGTCACAGTAAATCATGACGGTGTGACAGTGACAGTGTGTAATTAACAGACTCAGAAACTGAAGCAGCTAAATTGAATTCAACTACCAATCATTTTATAATTTACACCTTTGCTTTTTTATTTACCGTCATGACAATTTTAAATATCTTCTGAGAAAAAGACAATGCATTAACATGCATTTCTGTACTTTAGTTCTGCACCTCGACAGCAGCATTGTCAAGTTAATGTACAATAGTACAATTCAACTCAATCCAAAGGGGCTTTATTGCCATGGACAATATATATTTGTCACTGTCAAAGCCGGTGTGAAATAAAAACAAAAAATGTTTGTTCAATAAGTTAAGATATACTAGGATAAGGAAGTGTATTGTATTTTTCACTTTCATTTTATAGCATTCTGAATGTTTGACAATCTCAGAGGCTTTTAAACTTTTTTATCCCTAACCCATAACCCGAATACTGTTTTCATTAATGCAAAAAGTTTTATCGTTCATGTTTACTACTCTGCTACTAACCAAGATAAGAAATGTGAATGAAATTCAACTCTAATGAAATTGGTGTTGTTGTCATGTTTTATATATATATATATATATATATATATATATATATATATATATATATATATATATATATATATATATATATATATATATATATATATATATATATATATATATATATATATATGACTGTCAATTTCTCCCAGTGGTAACAGAAAATGGTATCGCATGGTAATGGTTTTCAGGTTTTGTATCACATTTAGAAATTCCAGTGTAGCACTAAATTATAACAATAAAAATCATCCTTACCATTTCCGTCGTCCAGGTGACATCGGGCCTGTATTTAGCCGTTGTTCTGAAACAACTACCTGTATAGGTGATCCCCTGTAAAGGACACATTATGTCACACAATACACAGAAGCAATTTTTTTTGTGATGTGTGATAGCTTGCAAGCATGCAAAAATACAATGAGCCGATAGAGCTTTGCTAAATCTTTCAACGGCCTTAAGATGGAGAAAGATATGGGCTTCAATAAGGACACATTTTCAAGCAATTATCAGAAATAAGATTACTTTTGTTTAAAGAATATTTCCTTTAACATGACACAGCTTGATTCAACATCTCCACTGCATTATATCAGCAATGGTGGAAATGACCACCAATTCATTAAGGCAAGTGAAAACAAACCTTCTAAGCCTTTAAAACTGTCAACTCAACTACCCTGTAAATAAAACAAACAATATAGAGAGCACTGCACGTTTTATGATACTGACTTGGTGTATTTAGAAATCGGCTGGTATCATGGATCGGCAGGTGTGAGCCACTGCTGATAGCTGGTCGGGTGTGTGCCGCAGTATAGCTCACGGGAGTGGAGTGGCTGAGCATGCTGTGGGAGGTGAGTGCAGGGCTGATGATGGAGCTTGTTTCAGAAACTGTTGAGCAGATGACACCACCAGCTGAAGCCACAGTCAAGACCCGCTGTCTTGCCATGTTTGCCACTCCAATGCGTGAACGTGCTGCAATGAACACAGAAGTTAAAACATCTATGTACAAAGCCTGAGCAAACACAGGACCCAAACAAGTTTTTATCATTTAGTATTTCTGGTTATATCTTCAATCATAGTTTGACTACAGTGTTAAGGGTGGTTAAACGGATTATTTGGACACTCAGTGAATTCACCACTGTGTCCTACATTTTGTGGATTTAGTCATTTTGATTTAATTTATATGATGGCGTTAGCTGACCCAAAAATCTTCATGGCAGTCAAATGTATTTGGGTGCGTGTAAATAAAATAGAATATGGGAAACACTGCTATACTCTGTATATGCTTATGTACTAGTAGTGTAATGAATGAATTAATGATATTAAGCAATAAAATACTAAAGTAAAATAGACAAACTAATAACAGACTTACTTCTTTGAATTGCTGATATAGAGGGGGAATTCTGCAATGACCTACAGAAAGATATAAAACAATAATGGTTAGTTATGCAAATCCAACTCAATGCCAGATTTGAATAGATAACACTGAGATTTGAGATTGTGGTCAGTTTTAATTTGAGATAACCGCAGTGATTTGGATTGTGAAACTTAAAGCTCACATACTTTATCTGGTTGAGTGTAAAATCCAGTTTTTTCCACAACGAAGTCATCATGGCAGGTACTTCATGACAAGACTCTTTAAAAAAAATGGACAAATTACCAACAGTACAAACATGACACATAAATGAGATCATACACGATCAGCTAAAACATAGAAAACAGTGATAGGTGAAGTGAATAACACTGATCATCTTGTTACAATGCAATGTCCTACTGGAAAATCTTACAGACAGTGAAAAAAATGTGCATAGAATGCAAACTTGCAAATGTTTCAGTCTACATTTCAAATATCTCTATCTTCCATGTTGCAGGGCTGTACAGACAGTGAAAAATATGCAAATGTGGATAGAGTGCCCATGTAAGAGAAAGTGACCTATATATATATATATGGTGAACCAGTATGCATGTCTCATTCTGCACTGATGAAAGTCCAGCATGGACTGAAACATTTGCACGTTTGCACTCTATGCACATTTTTTCCACTGCCAGTACAGTTGCAATCCAGACTTAAGTCATAATCGTTTTTTGTTCTATGTGCAAGTCTTCCTTTGCTACATTGTGACATTTTTCTGACTTTCACACAAGAAAAGAAGACAATCATATGGCATTTTTTTTAAAGATGCAACTCATCCCATGCCTACCGACATCCACATTAATGCCAGGGCTCAAGGACTCCCAGCAGCACATTGCAATCACTTCGCATGTCAGTGGTTTTAATGGTTTGGTTTTAATCTCACCTTTTGTTTTGGCAGCTACATACTCATTTAAGATGGTCGTGAGGCCTTTCCCAAAGACAGACTGTGTGGAGGAAAAACAAGGAATCATAGATAGTTGCAGTGATTTAGATGACACTTCGTTAACAGTTTGTGGGAGGGCTACTCAGACACAGTCGGCACACTTACAAACACACAAGCAGGAATCGTCCCGTCTTCAGTGGTGTGTTCGGCATATTCTTTTAGATTCGTGCTCTCATGGATGAAAGCTCGGGCTGTAGCCGACAGTCCCTCTTCTTGGAGGTACCCTGGAGAAGGACAGACATCCAGTAAGATGAACAAAACAAAGCTTCAACTATTAACGCTAGTTGCCCCCAAATAAAGGGCAGTTTGTCGTTGTCCGTGGCTAGTTAGCAGTTAACGACTGAGTTATTAGTCGCCTGTGTACAGTTAAGTCATTCTGTTGGCTAACAATCCAGCTACAGCTTTGCTACGTCAGACAACCCCAGACTTACCCAAAACAAGCCGGGCGACGTCGGATGGTAGCAACATGGCTGCCAGTTTGTTGAAATAAAGAGTGAAGAGTTAGGTAGGAAGCTACATGTTCAAGAAAAAGCTCTCATGAGTCCATTATATGGAGTAAAATCAGAAAAACAACAGTGATATCGTTGTGAGGGCGACGTCCTAAGGACACTATCGCTTATTCAAAAGGCGGGGAACTCAAGTACGTATAACCCGGAAGTTTCAAAATAAATCAGCCACTTGGAATGTTGGTAGTTGTAGTCCAATATGAAACATTAACCTCCTGAACAACATACAGACTGGTAAATACACACATATAAGTGTAATATATATCGTATTACTTATAATTGCTATTTAAAACGCAAATAATATTGAACCAGACCAAACAGTTCGTTTGCTTGAACGTTGGCACTTACGTTACCGGACACACTCGGTTCAAGCCCTGACCAGGAAGTGATGTTGACTCTTTACTGCTGAAGCTGGGGCGGGAATTTCCTGCGTTGTCTGCGTGCGCGCGCGTGTCTGTCAACGCACGCCAAGATGGCAAAGTTGTCAGGAGCACAGCGACAGGCTACTACAGAAACGTAGCGCCTCCATAAACACCCACACCTGCACGGGTGACAGCTCTGTATCTTCAGTTACAACCATTAGAGGTCAGTCACCAGACCGAGAGCGTTTGAATGTATGTTTGTGAATGAAGTTTAAATCCAGTCTCGCACTGTTTTGTTGCTAAAGTAGCTTGTCTACAAGGCTAGGCTAAATACGGAGTGATTTTCAGTATTAAGGTTAATTAACAGCCAATAATACTGTTATTTTACGTTTATAGTTTGTCAGGAGTGCTTGGATAGGGGCAGCTATGCTGTGTAATTGTATTGTGTCCACAACGTGGATGAATAACAACAGCCTCTCTTGTCAACATCCTGTCCTCGTGGGTTGAAAAGTCTACATTGATGAGAGCTGCTCCTCATCCACTGTGAATCACAATGAGTCTGGCTCTTAATGATCTCCTGGTCTGCTGCAGAGGGCTGGAGAATGACAAAGCTACAGAGAGGAAGGTAAGCACACCTGCATATAAACTGCTGACCGATATTGTTTTTTCAGGGCAGATACCGATATCGATTATTAGTAGTTAATGAGACCAATAACCAATATCTGGAACCGATATGCATTCACAATATAAATAAAAATCTTTCTGTCAATATTTAGTATATGGAATATAACAAACTCTGTCACAAAACTTTGTTTTAAGGCCTTTAGCAAATGTTTACTCAAAACTGAAACTTTTAGCATCAAATATAGCAAGTTCCCAGCAACTTTTCTCATAAAATCAAGTGAAAATTCCAAAAAAAAAAAAAAAAGCTCCCTGAGGTTTTACAAAGTAAATGCAGAAACCTTTTTTGTTGCACCTTTGGTTATTAAAATAAAAAGCTCATACATGTAATCTGCAAAATGCCAAATATCTGCCCCAATAATCAGCCAGGCCAGTAATCTGTCAGCCCTTATAAACTGCATTTAAACAATAAAATGAATCATTGTATTAAAATCATTGTAGCTAGGTTTAACCAGGAAGTGTAGTGTTAATCCTACACTTTTGTCCTCTCTTCATGTCTGCAGAAAGAAGCTGAACGCTTCAGACGGCTCCTTCGAAGTCCAGAGGTTGTGCAGGAGTTGGATCGTACTTCCGGACTTAAAGTTAAAGGCTCTAAGCAACTCACATGGGATGCTGTATTCAGGTATTTTGCCTTTTTGTTCATACATAACACATTGCATATACTGTAGTTATCTAATAAAGTTTAATGTCTTGCAAACTTGTAAATCTTTACTTAAGCTTGCAACCTTGGTGTTGTTTTGTACCTCATCTACTAAAACAAAAGACCTAGTCTGTTTCCATCTTATCGGATTAGTTTCACTTTTATTTACTCACAAATAGATACCTGCTGACTTCCTGGAAGCTTTGTGTGGGCAGCAGCCAAATGCAAATTTGGCTTACTGTACTTAACAAAACAGTAAATATGTTGGGTTTTTATATTTAGAATTGGAGATTTATTCCAAAATGTTCCACAATAAGTTACCTGTAAATTGTGCTCATGCAAGAGTTTTGGTTATATTAGGTTCAGTTTTCTGTCAGAGGCCTTAAAAATTAAACATTTTCCGTCTTGTTTTTTCCCCCTTTGTCAGATTTCTGCAGCGTTATGTCCAGAAGGAGACAGAAAGCATGCAATCAAGTAAATCCAACGTCACTGCAACCACACTGGCCACACGGCAGAAGAAGATGGCTGAAATGTGCAGCTTGATCAAATACTTCATTCGCTATGCTAACAAACGTAAGGACACTGTCTTTGCGAGATCCAATAGTAGCTTACAATACAATGCAATTTAGGTGTCATATTAAATTAAAATATGTTTTGTTCTACATGTGTTTCAATGCCATTTTTTGTTACGTCGTGCGACTCATTCACCTGACAAAAAAACAGCAGAGTTTCTGAGCAGTTAAACAAACTGTTGAGACTTCAGTTACTGTATAGTGTCTCTCTCTTTCTCTCTCTCTCTGCAGGCGGGCCGCGTCTAAAGTGCAGTGAGATGCTGAAACATGTGATAGACGTCCTTCAGAATTCATACAGCTGTTCAGCTTATGGAGAAGATTATAGCAGCCTCCTAGTGAAGGACATCCTCTGTGTCCGCAAGTACTGGTGTGACATCCCTCCACAGCAGTGGCACAGTCAGTAGGATATTCATTTGAATAATATGTGTTTTTTAGAAGGTAGAAGGTAGATTTATTAGTAAGTTTTTAAACAAAAAAAACAAAATTATCATTTATGTAAATAATATTTTAGCAACATTTCATAACTTCTAATCTTATTTGTCATTTGCATTACGGCGTTATTACTGATGACTGATATTGTAATACCATCTTGCCTACTCAGTTTACTGAATCCCTTCTGTTCATTTTTGTTATCCAAAGATCTTTTGGACTTGTACTGCGACTTGTTCAACACTTCATGCAAGTCCATCAACCGTGTTTTGGTGAGCAGAGTGATCCACACAGTGGTGCAGGGCTGCTGCACGCAGACTGACGGATTCAACAACTCTCTGTTCAGATTTTTCTCCAAAGCACTTCTAAATGCCAGGTGAAGACTTTTAACATCATTTTGTTTTACCATCAGTTCTCATCCAAATTTCTTGAGAACATAATGTACACCGACAAAATAAACAGATGTTCTCTTTTTCAAAATCCCGTGACCCTGTTAGGCAGGAGAAACACTTGGCTGTTTTGGAGCACCTCGTCTCAGCTCTCAACATCTTCTTGAGGTCTGCGGCAATGAATTGTCGGATGAGAGTGTGTCACCTGGGAGAGGAGCTCCTGCCTTCCATACTGTATGTCTGGGCGGATATGAGGCCCAGTGCTGCTCTCAAAGAGGAGATTGTGGAGTTCTTTAACCTGCAGATTTGTGTTCACCACCCCAAAGGAGCCAAGACACAAGATACAGGTAGAGTGATCCTTCCTTTTTCTTTGAAACCAGTTTTATTTGGAGTTGTTTTGACACCTTTGGCTGTCCTTGTGTGGTAGACAGGCTTTATTGTCGGTTGTGTATAGTTTATATATAGTTCCACTGATTTGACTTCTCCAAGCTGTGAAGAAAGAAATCTGTCTAACTTAATCTTAAAAGTTCAAATTGCACCACCAAGAAAAGATGTCAGGAAGGTCGACTGCTTTATGAGTGATAATAATGTCACTGTGACAAAAACTTGAAACAAAATAAAGGTAACTTCAGATGAATTGTGACGGATTACAGATATTAAGCAATCTTTGCAAATTTCATCAACTAAAACACCCTAAAATACGATTTATCATCATGACATTATTGAAAACCATTGGCTGAGCTTGGGATTTATTGTTGGCAATAAGTAAACTTATGATTTAAGGGTGACAAAGTACAATATTTAAAATCACAGGTAACCTTAAACAACCATTAAGGAACACTTAACCCACATAATAATAATTTGAATATCAATTGCTAATAAACAAAAACTGAACTTAAAGTGAAAGTTATTGATGCCCTTTTCAAATATAGATTCCTATACTAAGGTTTTTTAAGTGAAAATGACTTGGATTATGGTGCATGAGATATGTGAGAGTTTGTTAACAGATTTTTTTTATATAGTTTTGCTGTAATTAATGTGATCTGAAATCAGTCAATATATTCAGGGGTTTTTTTGTGGAAGCATACATGAAAAGCAGTTTTTCTTACATATTCAAAGTGACTAACTGATGGCAAGAAAAGGCAGGTTTACTTGTATAGCATATTTACGTACAACAGGGCTATTTAAAGTGCTTTACAGAGCACATACAAACGGTCAATTTGTGGGTAAATTATTCCTTTAAACACGATCCCCTGTTACTTCTGTTCTTCAAGAATATTCTCTGTTTTTGGATTCTTCATTGAGTGTATGAGAAAAACAAAATATTCCTTTAACTAGTTGTCCCCTCTCTCATATTTTAGGTGCTCATGCTGAGGACTGGACCAGGTGGCGGAGTCTGCTGTACAACCTGTATGATGCTTTAATCCGAGAAATTAGTCATATAGGCAGCAGAGGGAAGTACATCACAGGGACTCGACACATAGCTGTTAAAGACAATCTCATTGAGCTCACAGCTGACATTTGTCATCAGGTAACACAGATCAAGTCTCAAATATTTATACAGAAAGTCACAATTTCAACCTTTAAGCAATTCTAAAGCTGATTTGAGCGATTTAGATATTGCAGGGCTGTTTGTTCACCTTGACAACAATATTTCCTTAATCTCTTTTTGTTTCTTGCATGTAGCTGTTCAGTGATGACGATGACACCCACGTCTTGGAGGTGACCCAGGCCTCCCTCAGAGCCACGCACATGGGCAGTCCCACCCATGGAGCAGCCAGCAAGCGGCGGCGTATTGAATTGGGTTGGGAGGTCCTGCGGGACCATCTGCAGCCTCAGCATAATGACTTTGATATCATTCCATGGTATGAAATTCACAATACAATTAATATAAGAACATTTTAAAGGTAAACAAGTTATCACTGAGCATGGTCGCTTAACCCTTTGAAACCTGGATTGACACCAGGTTTTTTTTGTGCTGCCTTCAGATGCCTTTCACAAGCATTTAAACCTTTGCAACATGGGCAAATTGGTTTGATTTCTTAAAAAAAAAAACAACAACAATTGGGAGAAAAGGCAATCAGCAGCTTGGCATGAAATAGGAAATATCCCATAAACTGAAAAAAAGGAAAAGATAACCAGTAAAAGGTGACAAAAATTGGTCTGAAATGAGCTTTAAAAAGGGAGAGAGGATCATTTGAAAAAAATATATAATTGTAATATTTAAACTAAGGCCGTTTATTTATTTTTGGGGGTATTTTTTTCTTAAATTGCTCATTGCCTTCTTTCCATGTTTTTAAAACTTAATTTTGTTATAGAAAAACACACAAATTAGCCTGTTGCTTCTCTGATCGTACCAACTCAAGATCAGGAATTACCTAAAGTTAATCAAACCCTCTTTCCTCTTCTCAGGCTGCAGATCACTGCAGTGCTCACCTCCAAGTACCCATCCATGATGCCCAGTCAGGAGCTGGTCCCGCTGCTGTCCATGTTGTACCAACTCCTGGCAGAGCAGCGGAGAGGAGAGAGGGGCCCGTATGTGCTGCGCTGTCTGAGGGAGGTGGCTCGCTGCCAGGCTCGCTACTCGGAAAGGGCCCAAGTCCACAGGATGGAGCTGATGCGGCTGTGGGGTCGAGTGTGGGCCCTGGCACTGCGAGGGGTCAGCTCACCCCAAACAGAGGCCCTCAGCCTGGACCTGCTGGGCGCTATCGTCCACGGTGGACTAATCAATATGGACAGAGAATTCTGGAAGCTCTTCTCTGGATCAGCGTGTAAACCGTCTCAGTGAGTCTGTTTTTCAGTTCGTACTGAAAATCTGTAACTATGATAATTGTGTGATTTTTTTTTTATTTTAGTAGCCATTTTTTCTCTTTATTCACAGGGGTGCTGCTCTGTGTCTAACCCAGGCTCTGCTCAAGTGTCCCGTCCCTAAAAGTATCATCTCAAGCTCCGGCTGGGACTATGTGGGGGTCACAGAGGGATCTGCGTCACCGAACCTGAAGGAGTCTCTGATAGCTTGGCTGCTGATGACGGATCAGAGCGATGACATGGAGGATATCTCCAGACCTCACCCTATCATTTGCAGGTTGGCATTTTGTTTGCTTTTACATATGAAGTGTAGATTTATCTGACTTTGTAGATAATTTTGTCCTGGTTTGAGACTTTTTTATTTAAGAAAAATAAATTGTAATATCTTGAGACTATACATATACATATATATATGTGTGTGTGTCTGTGTGTGTGTGTATGTGTGTGTATGTATAAATCACTAAATATAATAATAACTAAAAATTACATAAAAAATACAAAAAAAGGAGGTTAGCTCTCAGATACCTAAAAGTGTGTCACTTTTTTTTATAAATCTTTTTCTCTTTAAGCTATATCTATTTTTCTGTGTTTTTTAGATAAAGGTCTGAATTTCTGCTTTATTATAAGCGTATAACTATACAATTATTCTGCATTGATGTATCGATAAAATCTCAGTGCAAAGTGAAAACATCTATACATATCATCATATTTAAAATTCGCCATTATTTTGAAATTCCCATGGTACGTCTGTGTTGCCATTTCTGTCCAAGCACACCTCCTTCCTAAACATTAAAACAGTGTTAACAGCCTAGTGCCTGGTGTATAATTTTAAGCAGCCAATAAAAATACAATGAGGGTAGTTGCTGATATTGGCTAATATCGATCTCAGGACGCTGATTTGAATCAAATTGAAACTGTATCGTGGTAGATTTTGTGTGATAAGCAAATATTGTATTGTTGTGCAGAGAAACAATACTACATTGTATTGTTACGAAACTTGTGATCCTCACCTCTACTTTATTATGATCTTGTGTGCAGAGACTTTCCTCACAATCTAATAGCAAACATCCTGGTCTCACTGACATTAAAAGACACTCGAGCTGGCCTGAAATTTCTGCTGGGTACCGAAGGAGTGGAGCGGTGAGGGGAATAATCCTGATCCCACACACTGAGTACACAGAGTATCAATCACAGACATGATGACAAATCTATCTCATCATTTAATAATAGTGTAATTAAGCTTACAGTTACTTTTTTTTCTAGTGCCTATTTACAAGAACATACCTCATCCACGGCCAAAGACAACTTGGAAGAGATCGAGAGGCTGTATTTACAGTTCGGCTTCAACATGCTGCCCTCACCAAAGCGAGAGACTGACGAGTCAGTGAAAACGGCTTTGACTGACGGCCAATTTGCTGCCGTCCCCTTCCTCAGAAATAAGCTGGAGCAATCCCTGCTCTGTGTGGCTGACGCACTACTCAACTGCTACTCTCCTGACGTGAGTGGAAGTTAATGCTTATGTGTTTATATGTCTGTGTACTATCACAGTAACAAACTGGTATTTATTCTGATTCTCTCTGCAACAGTCTCAGTCCACCCCTCCAGAGTGTCTGGTGCGCTGTTTCAGTCTGCTGACTGGTGTTCTAGCAGGTTACGTGTCCACTGGGGTTCTGACTGAGGAAGAGGCCTGCCGCTCACAGCTCTTCACCAAAGCCAAGGTATTATTCAGATGCATCGCTGCAGATTTGTATTCCATCCTTGGGTGATTAATCATTTCAGCTTTATAAACATTAAAACATTTCGCTAAAGCATTGAAGAATTTAAAGGTTAAGTTTAGTATTTTTCAACCTGAACCCTATTTTTCCATGTTTTGGTGTCTAAATGACTGATGGAACAACCATTACTTGAAGTGGTTCACTACTGATTGAAAGAGGCCGCAATGAAACCACTTGTGTTATTTGTGCACCGTAAGTGTAGTCCACTGTAAGTGCTTGTTATCGCCACTCACAGGCTCAGATTGTCATTGTAAGTTTCTGACAACATTATGGAAAGGACCTCTACATAGACAGACTTTTTTGTTTAATCGGAAACAGCCCTGAAATCGCCATTGCCAAACCCACCAGACTCTATATAAATAAACAGTAATTTTATCAATGTAAAACACACTTAATTCAAAATCAACAAAAATAGGATAATGCTCACAAAAGCCATCTTGATTTGTCTTTCCACTCTTCCACCAGTCACCAACTCTGGTTGAAATAAACTCAATTAGATATGTAAATATGCTGGGTCTATACACACTGAAATAACCATTTATTTAAATGTAGTCTGGTGGGTAGTGTGATGGTGATTTCAGGGCTGTTACTGGTTAAACAAAGGGATCTTTCCTAACAAAAGGTTTTCTCTTTAGGGATCTTTTCCATAATATTGTCAGGCAATTATAATAATCTGATCCTGGCAAAAGCAAGCACTTAAGTGGATGTAAAGTGATTATGCGCACATGCCCAGAGTAGTTACATTGCACCCTGTTTTGCAGCTCTGGCTGCAGCACTCTCACTTAATATTGGACCAATTTCAAAGTGGTAGTCAACTAGACACAAAAACATGGAAAAATAGCCTCCAGGTTGGTTGAAAACTCCCAAACCTACTCTTTAAGGTTGTCGGTGTGTTTTTTGTTACTAGGCCCTGGCTCAGGACTTCAGCGGTTTTATTTCTAGTGTGAAAGTGAAGATGACAGAGGAAGGAACCATGAGTACGCTGAGATCCGTCATGAAGCTGTGCACACAGTCAGCCAGCAGACAAAACAAGGTGGAAAAAAACATCCATCAACAAACTATGCATAATGCTGAAATAATACAAAATTCAGATTAATCTAATCAATTTATGGATGAACAGATATATAATGTTATTTTGGAGTAAATATTTTGACCTCTCCTCTGCAGGATCATGGTTGTCCCGTCTCATCCAGTCTGTTCATCATGATTCTGTCGGCCAGTCTCCTCACTGAACTGGCTGAGATCTGCAAACTGTTGGTAGGTGACAAATGTATCTACTGCAAATGAAGTACATAGCAGATTAAAGATGTTTGTGGCTGGAGGATAAAACAAATGGAAACCTTCATCTGAAGAAGCTGGCAGGCTGAATTACTGTTCCTCACATCTTCAGCTAAGCAGTGTTTTGAAGAGAGTTGGTGTTGTGGATGAAGATGATCACATGGATGACGACTGCGACGTGACCAGAACTCAACAAGGGGACGGCATTGACCTGTTTGAGGAGGGCGAAGAGTCCCACAGTGGCAGCAATGGGACCAACAGACAGAAAGGGGACACCAGTGACGCCTCCTGTGGGCCAGGTAAGAAGGGATCACGACCTCGTCTGTAAAACTGTGCCTCTTCTGGGATAAGAAAGTCGCTGATCATCCTGTCAGTGGATAACAGATTTTAAAAAATCGTTTTCTCCTCTGTCAGGTGCAAAAAGCCTGTTAGCAGGCGATCATCTGGCCCAGCACGACCTGGCTCTCCTTGCAGTCCTGGAGTTCTTGTGCGAGTGTGGCTCCATCCAGCCCGTCCACGGTCTGCCCTTCAAACCTCAGGACGTGCGACGCAGGCTGCTGTTGATGGCCGAGCAGATGGACTTTAGCAAAGCCCTGCACCTCAACATGGTGGGTAACTGCTGCTGTGGAGTCATGGTTTCAGCAGAAATGATGGTTCAGCTGATGAACTTTGATATCTTTTCCAGTATCTTGTCCTGCTGAAGAAGCTTCCTGTCGAGGACTCGCTCTCTCCCGAGGAATTTGATTCACTGCTTCGTCCTGTAGGGTAGGGAAATCTTTCTGTCACAAATGAATGTTTTCTGCTCTCATAAAATACATTTTTTAATGCATTTCACCTGTTTGTTGTGCTGTGTTTACAGGGACCTGTGTTCACTGTACCGTCAAGACCAAGAGATCTGCGCTGCTGTCCTGTTGGGTTTGTTACCCTCCATCATGAGCCTCGGGAAAACCCACCACACGCTGGAGGAGATGAGACATGTTCAGGGATCTCTGCTACAAGTGATGACTGGATTCTGGTTAGTAGCTTTTTTTGCAACATGAGCAGATTTAGGGTTGGTCTGTAAGAGATTATGTCCTAAAATACAGCCTCTGTCTGTGGCAAGGAGCCTTCAGTCTGTGAAGGAGGATGATTGAGTGTAAAATGTGCCTCCTTTGGTTGTCAGGAAAGAAAATTCCTCTCTTTTTTAGTATTTTTAATTCAGTTTTTAGGGATGGCTACCGTATTAAACCATAGAGTGAGTAAAAAGATGTTTGTTTCTCCACTTCCTCCCACTGTACACTGTTTATGGACTATACTGCAGACAGCCACCAGGGGGCTATAAAGATGTCTCAGTTTCACTTCTGGGGAGCTGTCATGCCATCCATCTTTATATACACTGTTTGTATAAGACTTGGAAAAATGTTTCAGGGTTTTCTGTAAATATCTTTACACTTTCAGTCATAATCTGTCTGCAACTTTTGTGTGATTCAGTTTCTGATATAAACGCAGTCACTTTGCTGTGTTTCAGTTTCCTGAGCCAAACTGGAAAGTGCATTGCAGCTGTGCGAGCTGCTCTAGTAAGATGTCTGGTTGCGTTGCTGGAGGTGAGCTCTCACAGAATTTTAGGAAATACTGTTGCTAAGTTATTGTGTATATCTGCACAACAATGGAATTTAGTTTTTTAAAAATCTTTTTCATTTGATTCTGAATGAATAAGCTGGACAGGGAAGAAAACTTGGTTCTTAACTGACTAGGGTGTTTTTCAGTGAAAATATTTAAGCTGCTTTCAATATTTTATGTTCACTTTTGATTGATCACCGTACATCAAAACCGGAGAGAATAAAATGTCCCACAACATTCACTCTCTTTTTACCTTTTCTGTATATCCTCTTAATGGTTCAGTCAAATGTTAGTATATTAGTTCTGTTGGCACCTATTTTAATGTTTATAACTGCTCTCCTCTCTGACAGGCTGACCCGTGCTGTGAGTGGGCAGTCCTGAGTATTAGAGGGCCTGACAGAGAAGAAGATCGCCCGGTGTCTGTCATCCTCCCATCTCACCTCGCAGATGCCCACCATCAGGTCCGCATGCTGGTAGCCATGTCAGTGGAGAGGTATGCTTTACAGAAAGATGTTGATTACACAAGATGTCATCATCATAGATCTGATTGTCACCGTTACCCTCCTGCATCTCGAGGTTGTTTCTGGAGATGAGACCTGACAGTCCAGATAAGAGGAAGATGCTGCCGCTTAAACACCAGCAGGCAGCTTTCGAGAACGTTTATCTGAAGGCTCAGGAAGGAATGAAGCTCCCAGTAAGTTTACTGTCATAAATCAGGAATAGTTTCTCATCTGTGCATTGTGCGTCTCTGTTTGGCTTTCTCCAATGCTTCTTGTTCTGTGTGATCATACTTAGAGAGGCAGCTCTGCAGAGGACCAGCAAGACGAGTCCTTTAACCGCAAGGCCACCCTGTTGAAGAGTTTGTGTGTCGTGCTGTGTTGTAGCCCAGTCTGCGAAAAACAGTCTCTATTTGCCCTCTTCCAGTCCTACAAGGAGAACAGTATAGAGGACCAGCTTATCAAAAAGGTAACAATTTTAGGGCACTGTGCACTGTGGAAATTGAATAAAAGAAGAATAGAATTTAGACAGGCCTGTGAGTGAAAGAAAATAAGAT
This sequence comes from Plectropomus leopardus, assembly GCF_008729295.1. NCBI lineage: Eukaryota > Metazoa > Chordata > Actinopteri > Perciformes > Serranidae > Plectropomus > Plectropomus leopardus. The sequence continues at coordinate 10,634,595 of NC_056467.1, read as the reverse complement.
AAGAGATAAGATAAGATAAGAAAAGCTAAATCTTTATTAATCCCCAGTGGAGAAATTTGGTTGTCTCAGCAGCTTTCAGTACCAACAGTAAAAACAGATTAGAGCAATTTAAATATACATATATGCTAAAAACTAGACAAAAGAAATACAAATAACACGATAACAATAACAAGCAATCAATAAATAGTTAAAAAGTTAAATATCTGGAGAAATTATCTACGTCCCCTTAAAGTGAAAATGTATGTGAAGGATTTTTAAAGGTCTGACTGCATCGTCCAAGTTCATTGACATCAGAAGCTAACCTTGCGTCACTAATCTGATTCTTGAGTAAGCTTTTGTATTTCTGTTTGAGCTTCTTTTTATGCATCAGTATATAACCTAAAAAATGTTGACTTTTGTGCTGTGAAACAAAATACTTAAAAAGCAAAGTGACACGAGCTGTTTCTGTCCTTTTTGCCACAGATGCTGTGCAGTGTATCCAGAGTAATCGGCTACAGGAGCGTGAAAACGTTTGTTAGTTCTCATCTGTACTACTTGGTAGCTGAGTGGCTGGCGCAGAGACAGTCTGACGATCGTTACACTCTTGGATCTTTCCCGTTCGCCCTCCTAGACCACGACACGGTGAAAGAGTTTTATAAGTAAGTCAATAAATGTTATTAATTTCATCTTAGATCACAAATCCAACTTATATTGAGTAAAACCCAGTGAAGGAAGGGTTGAATATATTAACATCCAACACTTGTCTCCTCGTAGCTCTTCCTACCAGGTGTTGATCCCCCACCTGGTTTTCCTGGATGACTTTGAACAGGTGAAGTCTATCGGCAGATATATTGAGAAGGACTGGAAAGAGTTATTGGCCGACTGTTTCCCCAAGATCATGGTCAACATCCTGCCGTACTTTGCCTCACCTGGCCAGGATTCACAGGTCGCACAGCAGAGAGAGAAGGCGCACAGAGTGTACGACCTGCTCAAAGACGCCAGCTGTCTGGGCAAACAGGTAAACATAACTGCGTAACATCAGCCCACATGTCAGGTTAGACTGATTTATTTATGCAGCTGCACATGTAGGCACTCTGGGCATATTTTTCATTTTCAGGACCAAGTGAGGGCTGATTGAAATCACATGAAATTGTCACCGTAGCTTTATCTGCTGTGAGAAATGACTTTCATGACTGTTAGAAGGTGCGACATGACATCTGTCAAAAGACTTTTGCATATTTTTCTTATAGGTTTTCCTTTTTCCAGAATATGTTGCCCCAGTCTGAATAAGCTGCTAGCCTAAACTGAACAAAACGTTACCAGGATCACAGGCTCAACTGACTATGCAGTGTGCAACACATATGAATAAAGATCTGATGGTATGAATGAGACATTGACTTGACTGTGTGTCACATCTGTCCCCATGTTTGTGCATGTGTTCGCAGCAAATTGACATCCTGATCCACAGTAACCTGCCGGATATCGTGGTTGAACTGCTGATGACTCTGTATGAGGGAAGTGGAGCTGAGGGGGACAGAGGAGATCTTACGCGCTTTACAGGGTAATGGTCTTCAAGATTTAGCATGCTTTTTCTCTCATATTAGTCCATTTTGTTTATTTCTTTATATATTTACCAATTTACTTTGCCTTTCTATAAATTTGAATTTTAAAGAAAGATGTTTTACTAAATAACTGTTTAACGTCTTACAGGGAACTAGATCCTGTACCAAATCCACCTTACTTCAGCTCTTATGTTATTAAAGCTACACTGGACTACCTCAGCAAGTGCCACAGTGCAAACCACAAGTCTTTGGTGGCCATTCTTTCAAAAACTCCGGTAAGATGTTCCCCTATGTGGAACTATTTGACTTTTCAGTGATCAATATTTTTATTTTTGCTCTTGACTATTCTTACCCTTGTCTGTGCTGTAGATTTCCATCCAGAGGATTCTGCTGGCAGTTTGTGAAAGAGCAGCGGAGACGACCAACAGCTACGAACGTCATCGCATCCTCCTCATGTATCACCTGTTTGTCAACCTGCTGCTCAAAGAGGTGAAGGACGGCCTGGGAGGAGCGTGGGCCTTTGTCCTCAGAGACATTATCTACACACTCATTCATCACATCAACAGCAGGTCGGTGCACACAAAAGTACACAAGTAGCACAAATGTGGTACCTCACATGCTATGTAGACAACAAACCACAAAGTCAAACCGGTGTGTGTTTTCCTCTCACTCTTAGGCCACTTCAGTGTGATGAAGTTTCCAACCGAAGCCTCTCTCTGTGCTGCGACTTGTTGACCTCTGTGTGTCAGGCGGCTCTGCAGTTTTGTGATGATGCTCTAGACTGCCACCTGCAGGTCATCGTTGGGACACTGACAGCTCAGGTGACCAGCCGGCCTGCCATCTCACAGCAGGTAAGTGACAGGGAGTCAATTTAGGTTTTCTTTTTTGCAAGTTTGTGGAATAAATGTAGATTCAATGTAATTAATGAAAAATGCAGATTAATGCAACAAATTTATGCACTCAAGAAGGCATAAATTGTGCAAAACTGACATGGTATACGTTACACAGTGGAAAAAGCACCCACTTCCTTCACAAATGGACACTGGGCTCTAGAAAAACTTTTTCTAAATTTTACGGCCACATAGAAATGCAAAAAAAAAAATCACTTTAAAAAGACAGAATACTGTAGAATTTGGACTTTTGCATCCAGATACAGTAGTTGACCTGTTGCTCCTTTTTAAATAATTGTTTCTAGGATCTATATGATCTCGTACCCTTTTTTCATCTTTCAAAACCCTTTTTTAGACGTGTATCATTGTTTTGCACTTTTAGAAATATCTGCTTCCTTAAGCATTTGCAACCCCCCAACTTCCATTATTACTCCTCTCTTGCCCTCCAGGTACTCAGTCTGTTGCAGTTTCTTGTAATAGAAAATCAACAGAAGTTAAAAGGAGCCATCAGCAGGTTGGAGCCTTTTCCTGACCTCCCTGAATTCAGAGAGCTGCGGTCCACGCAGCACAAGCTCAAATATAACACTGGGACCTTTACACTGAGACAGGTAATAAACTAATATCTATGTATTAGTATCCTATATCTTTTTTATGCATACACAGATAATTCCTCAGATCAATCCTACATCCAACAAGATCTAAATCCTCCTTGTCTCCGTCTTACAGGAGATAGCCCACTTCCTGTCAGTGACGTCCTGTGACTCCTTACCTCTGACCAGACTCGAAGGGCTGAAGGAGCTGACTAGACAGCTGCATGATAACAAGGCACAGATCAGGGAGCTGCTTAAAGAGTGCCATGGTGAGGCATAAGAAAAAATGATTTATGCATAAGAAAGTTGTTGCATGTTCATTTAAAAAAGTAAAAGTTCCCTACCATGCTGACACTTTTTTTGCATGTATTGCAGACTGCCCTTCCTGGTGTTGGTTGAGTGTAACATGCACACTTTTTCATAAATCAATTTTATTGCCGATCATTAAGATAAAATGCAGATATAGTTAACCGGCAAAATGCCAAATATTGGCCCCGATAATCGGCCCCGAATGAGCTTGCTCTCTCTCTCTCTCTCTGTCCTCCTTGCAGCTGATCCCACTGACAGTGTTTTGGTGAAGCTGGTTCTTAGTCTGCTGCAGCTCTGTAAGCTCGCAGCCAACCATCCTGGAGGAGCCGACATCTTAGGTATTTAGTAAAATAACTTTCAGCGGGTTAGTTCGCTGTGTTTTCAGTCGTGCCCAGATTTTCACTTTTAGAAGATTTTAAACAAATGTGTTCCTGCAGAGGCAGCAGGCAGCTGTCTGGGGGAACTGGGTCCTGTGGATTTCTCCACCATCGCGCTGCTTCATGGCAGAGACCCCCTCTATGAAAAGGCTGTGTCTCTCTTCACCTCCACCGAGTCCCAGTGTCTTTACATCATCCTGAACTGCATGAACGACGCACTAACTCAACAGCGGTATGCTGAGTCCTGGACCTCAGTAATCAAATGATGTGTGAGCAGCTTGTACTGATACTCACTGTTTTCTGTGCTGTGGTTGTCTGCCAGTATTGAGGTGAGGAAGGCAGCCGCTCAGTGTGTGAGGAGCATCCTCGCCACTCAGTCTGGCATCGACTTCTGGGAACAACACAAAGACAACAGAGACCCCCTGCTGGCCTACCTCAATCCCTTTAGAAAGGCCAAGAAGAAGGTGGGTTTAGAAAATGTTTTAACCATATTTACAATATGAGTACATAAAAATGAAGAAAAAAGATCAACAGCCCTCTGCTCTCAAAGACGGAAAAACACTTCTTCAATTATATGTTATAAATACAAGTATGTGTTTTGTGTATGCTTGTAACATCTTTGTGTGCTCAGTTACTACTGACTGTCGTCCTTGATTAGGTGGTAGCTGTGAGTGCTGAGGAGAGTTCGGAGGCGAAGGGGAAGCTGGAGAGTCAGGAGTTTTGGATTCCCCAGGCGGGCAGCCACAAAGCCTGGCTTAAGGCTCTGTGCACCGCCCTGCTCGACAGCGGAGGAGTCAGGAGTGAAGCTCTGCTGCTGTCACGACCACTCTGTCTGGTGAGCACATGGACATTAGCTTAAGAGCTCTTACCCTTTATAACTTGACTGCCTACATATACAGTTTTAAAATGCTTGAAAGTATCTGCATTTTGAGTTGTGTTTAACCCTTTTAAACCTGAGCAAATTGGCTTGATTTCCTTCAAAAGTTAGTGAAAACCTATTAGAAAATAACCTGAAATAAGCCAAACAAAGAAAAAAAACAGCAAAAACAGGAAATTACCTGAAAAAATAGATAAAATGAAATAAAAATAATAATAATGAATATAAATAATGTCTAATAGTTATAACAATTAGAAATACATTTTTCTTATTATTTTTCTTAGTTGTATGACATTTCTCTAATGATTCGCTCTCTTTTTTTAAACTAATACTAATAGTAATTTCTTATCAATTTTTAATCTTTTTTGCAATTCAGGGGACATTTCATGTAGCTTTTTTTTAACCATGTTTTTAAAGAAATTCAGCCAATTTTCTCAATGTTTCAAAAGTCTGAACACAAGAAAAACTGATGTTAATCCAGGTTTCAAAGAGTTCATATCTGTGCTTTAGTGCATTTGTGGTTCACATTTATACTGTAACGTCAACCAGTTTATCAGAGTTCCAGATCTAACCGCGGCTCTTGTCTTCAGGTGAGGGTGGACTGCTGTCAGAGGCTGCTGCCGCTCATCATTCATTCCATCCTTCTAGATGACTCTAATGGTGCATGGAGGGAGCTGCTCTCCTCCCACATCCAGGACTTCTTCAGCTTTTGTTTGAGAAGCTCTCAGGCCTCCAGCCGCTCTGCCACACCTCTAAACTCGGACTCTGGTAAGTTTGAAGGTGTGACATATAACAATGAAAATGTATCTGCCCCTTCATCTGTCGACATTCAGGAGTCTCTGGGATTTTTTTTAATGATTAGTCTGTATTATTCTTTACAGAGTCAGACACTGTCAGCCCGGGTTTGTACGACAAAACTTCTCTGCGTACCATGTTGGCTGTTATTGACTATCTGAGACATCAGCAGAGACCACTGGAAGTAGAGAGGTTTGCACTGTTATTGTAATAAAATATGTTTTAGATAAAACTAACTGTTAATTGACTAACTGAACCTGTACTTTCTCTGTTTTGGTCGTGCTATGGAAAAGTGGTGCGTCTTTGTCAGTGGAGGTGCATGTGAACAGACGTGCAGTGTGTGGAGCGTCTTTGGTTAATAAACACTGTACCCTCCCTCCAGCTGTGCCACAGTGTGTGGCTCAAACTTCTGGCTGGAGCTGAACTACCTGGAGGTGGCCAAAGCTGCTCAGTCCTGCTCGGCACATTTCACCGCTCTACTGTACACTGAGATCTACGTGGATAAGATCAAAGCTAACATGGAAGAAAGTCGAAGGTATGCACAAGTTTAACTCATCACCATGGGATTTTAATTGATGTCTAGTTATGTGTAAAACTAAGACATTTACACTTTTTTTCATACACATTAAATGTTAAATCTGTACTTTCTGCATCATTAACAATATGTTTTTGTTTTTGTTTTTTTTCTTTTGCTGATTTTTGAGTTTATTGGAGGGAAGTAATGATGCAAAGCATCTAAACAAATCATCTTAAAAATCTTTTGTATTTTTTGTTGTATTGTATTGCGTGTTTTACGTTGGACCCCCTCTAAAACAAGATGGTTAATCTCAAGAGGCTATCCAGAAATAAAGTTTAAAGTATTTTGACAGTTTTAATGGTGCATTTACACACATCAGGGAGACAGCGAACAGGATATTATTTTAGTGGATAAGAGCAGGACTGTAAAATTAGGTGAGACGGGCAGAGAATGCCAGCAATGGCAGATGGCATTCGAGTTAACAACCAGATGTTACATAGCACCCTCACACAAAAGAGAAAACATTAGCAATCTGGACAAATATATCACATGTAAGATCAACATCAGGAAGATGGCCCCAAGTGATGACTTGCAAAGTGAACATCTGAGGCAGCAGAAGCCTGATGATGGGAATGAGGAGGAGGAGCAGGAGCTGTCATGGAAGGACAAGCCCCTGCACGGCTTGTACCACAGACATATATGTATATTTATATGTATACAGCACCACCATTGCCAAATTTTGTCATGCATGCATCGTTTTACCAACGTGCCATTCCACTGGACTGTTTGTCTTCCCAATGCCATCCAGAAACTTTTCTCTTTAATTCATGTTTTTGCCAAATCTGCAGATCCAAGTCCAGAGCTACACGTAAGATCAATTTTGAAGAGAACAGTCAGAACTTAACCATCTTCAGCCTGACTGAGAAGAGTAGAGAAGACACCAATATCAATCTGCAGGTCAGTTCCTTACGTATTATTTTGTCATTATTTTGTTATTTTTTGTTTTCTGAACTAACAATACAAAGCAATAGCTAAGCCAGATTTCTCCGCCATGTATTTCTAAAAAATGTCCCTCTGAAACAGTTAAACTTAGATTGTTTGTTGTCCATAGTGAGTCCAGTTTAATGACCAACAGCTAAACATGCATTTGAATGTCAAAGTGGTCCAACACAACACTGTAAATGGCTGCAAAATAGTATTCGATTCAGTACATGGTTACTGTATTATGTATATTGAAGGAATTATTTCCACTCTGTCTTATGTTTTACAGGAGCTGCTGATTGAGGTATATCGTAGCATCGGTGAGCCTGACAGTCTGTATGGCTGTGGAGGGGAGACGATGACCAGTCCACTGACCAGGTAATCAAATAGATTAATGAGGCCTGCATCCTTTCACAGAGTTATTTGCTCCCTGCAGTGTTCAGTCATTCTCAGAACTAAAAAGTTTGTTTTGTCACATTCATTTAAAGGATTCGAACCTATGAGCATGAGGCCATGTGGGGAAAGGCCCTGACTTCATACGACCTTCACTCTACTCTGCCGGAGGTCACTCGACAAGTAGGAATAGTGGAGGTAAAATAATGAGAGAAAAGTCAATTCTTATGTCATATTTTAGTGCTTTCAGATCAACTTCTTCAGTGCTAATGTTTGCACCAACAGGGCCTGCAGAACTTCGGCCTGAGCAACATCCTCGCCACCTACATGAGGGGTCTGGAGAGTGAAGGGGTGGAGTGGGGAGCTGAGCTGAGAGAGCTCCGCTTCCAGGCGGCCTGGAGGAACACTCAGTGGGACTGTGAGCTGTCGGAGAGGTGAGGCAGCAGGGGGCAGAAACACAAAGCTGAGAGCGTGGTGCCTGTTTAGGCAAAACACAACTGTAACCCATCAGAGGTATATGTGTCACTTAAATCTATTTTCCTATTAATCTATTTGTTGTATCAGGAGTGAGAAATCCAGACCCGGCTTTCATGAATCAGTGTTTTGTTCCCTGCAAGCGCTGAGGGACAAAGAGTTCTCCATATTTGATGAAACTATGAAACAGGCCAGGTATGGCAAACATATCATGAAATTTCAAATTTTAGCTCTTATTAAATTCTCCGCTTGCAATCGATGTGCTTGTGTGTTTTCACAGGGGTGCGGATGTGGAGGAGCTGTGCAGAGGCAGTTTAGAGGCCGTGTCTTCTCTGTACCCGACTCTCAGGAACCTGCAGAGCATCAGGGAGCTGGAGAGTGTTAAACAGCTCTTTTCAAGGTGATATCAACAGTCAGACTTTAATATCAATGTGCAGCATAGTTATTAACACATGGAGGATTCTTGAGGACTGATGGAGAAGTCTACTGTAGTGATTTTATTGACACAATTCCTAATAATTTTTGTCTACTTTTTTTTTCCATTTTTTAAAACTTTTTTTGTTTTCTTTAAGTTTTTTAATGATAAAACATTCCCTGACTTATGACCTTTTAAAATTTATATATTTAAAAAATGTATTTAATAAATACAGAAAAATGAATAAATGACAAACCAAACAAACAACTAAAAAACATTTACAGTATACTTAAATCTACAGTTCAATAAGTGAAATCAAATAAATACAAAATTGAGTATTTTTGATTTTCTTTACATACTTTTTACATCAGGCCCTTCTCAGATTTGACTCTGACAGAGGTTTGCCGTCAGTGGCGGCAGCACTCTCAGCTGCTTGCTGACAGCGACTTTGCTCTGGTGGAGCCGATTCTGGCTGTCCGCTCTGTGGCCCAGAACACCCTGATGTCCAGGGCGGGGGACCCCGACAGCACCCGGTACCTCAGCTCTGTCCTCACTGACCACCTCATGGAGCTCTGCCGGCTGGCTCGCAAGGCTGGGAATACACAGGTAGCATCTGAGCATGTGTGTTTCAGTGAGTGAGTGTGTGTGTTTCAATGTGTGTGCTGTGTGTATTTTCCAAGTGTTCAGAACGGTTACCTACAAAACCATCACAGTGTCGTGATTCCTGTGCAGCTGGCAGAGCGAGCAGTCTTCCAGATGAAGCAGCATGGTGGTGGAGGGTCCTGGGCGTCGTCCCCTGTGTTGTCGTGGCAACTGGAGGAAGCCCAGGTGTTCTGGGTGAAGGGAGAGCAGGGACTGGCCCTGGGCCTGCTGAGACAGATGATAAACAACCTCGAGGAGAAGGTCAGACACAAAAATACTCAAATCAAAGAGCTCTAAAAGTCAATATGTGGATATTTTCAATCTTTGTTGAAGTAAAAAACTTGTTTTAATTATGGAACATTTTTAAAGGTCTAGTGTTTAGGATTTATGGGGGATATTTTGCAGAAATGGAATAAAAGGTAATACGAGTGTGTTTCTTTAGTGTATAATCTCCTGAAAATAAGAAAAGTTCCACTGTAGTAGTGTAGCCACTGTCGTTAGCAACCCGTCTGTGACAAAAGCGTAGGAAAAAAAAAGTTTTTTTAACTTGAAATTGCCTTATTCAGCATTTTTACCAGTTGGCTGGTCCATTTGTTCTGAAGTGGAAGAGACCTCTGCATACTTCAAAACACAATAAAAAACTCCTTAAAGTCTGGATCAGAAATTAGGTGAGAACACATTAGAGGGTGCTGGGCTAGCAGCTTGTCTCTTACATGCCAAACACTGATTTGTAAGGTGGAACTGCTTTATTTAGTGTTTTTACCAGTTTTAATCACCTGATGCATTTGTTTTGGAGAAGAGGAGACCTCTGCAGATAATATGGCTCACAGAAAAGATCTCGTGAAAAATGATCTCTGAAGGAATTCTAACCAGGAGAAGTTTCAGCTGGTTTCAATCTGCAATCCTCCAGATGCCAGTAAATCCCCCGTAATCCTCCACACTGTTCTTTATTTGTCAAAAATTCGTCTTCATTATCATGCAGCAGACAAGGTGAAATAAAAGCCCAAATGTCAACAAGTAAATTGAATTATTCTCTTAAGTTTTGTTTTTATTCCCCAGGTGGACATGAATCCGACTCTGGCCCCGGTCTACACTGAGTGCCTCAGGCTGTGTGGTAACTGGCTGGCTGAAACCTGCCTGGAAAGCCCTGGAGTAATTCTGGAGAAGTACCTAGAGAGGGTAAGAGGAAGCTAAAATATAAAATATAAAGCTCTATGTGATACTTCATCCATAAAATATAAAATCGGCCTGTTTTATTGACAAGCCTAGTTGTAGGACTTACAGTATTTAAATGGAAATCTGCTCAGGAAAAAAAAACAAGATAAAACAGTTTTTCTACAAATGGTGGTGTCTACAGTTCATAGAAAAGCCATAAAATGTTGAAAATGGAATTGCACAGATTCAAGAAAGAAATTAATGCTTTTCTTTCGTCATTTTCATATGTGTGGAAAAAGCCCGCAAACCAGGCAAACGGGAATCTAAAAAGTCATAAAATGTCTAATAACTGATGATAAATCTCTCAAACACCCTGAATTACTCACATGTTTGTGCACATGCAGCAGGCCTCCCTCAGAGAAATAAATGACTTATTACCCATCAGCCCAGCAGTGTCTGGCCACCCATACTCATGCACACACACATGAATTATTTATGTCCAGTTAAATTAGGAGTAGACCCAAAGACATAAATATTACATTTCTGCAAGTTTACAGTCTGTGTCCTCAGGCTATGGCAGATTCATATGGACAAAATTAAATTATTTATATGTGTGTGTGTGTATGTTTGCATATCACAGTGTGTCTTTAAATGTGGCCACCCAACTAACCTTTCAGTAGTGCTTCCAGTAGAACTAGTCCTCTATTTTTACCTTGATACCTTTACCTTAGATTTTAGTTTTTCTTGTCGGTACCATTTCATTACTGCCCGTCAGAGAAGTTGTAAACTTCTCTTCTGTGTTGTTCTTTCAGGCGGTGGAGGTGATTCAGGGGGAATCGGGTGTTCAGGACTCCAGGCTGCAGAGTCAGCGGACTGAGGCCTTCCTGTCTCTGGCCCGCTTCTCTGATGCTCAGTACCAGAGCATCGACAAATACATGAATTCCTCTGAGTTTGAGAACAAGCAGGCGCTTCTGGAGAAGGCCAAAGAAGAAGTGGACTTGATGAGGGAGCGTAAAGTGATGTCCAACAGGTCTGCACTACTTTTTTCCACTTGTTTAAACGTGGAGTCAGCGACACTGGAGAAAGATGGTTGACAATGCACTGTAGAGATCAGCACATTAACATTAGTCAGACTTAGTGTCCCTCTTGCTCGCACTGTCTTTATCTTTATTCATCCACAGCCCTCCTCCTATCTTGTGTATGAACACTATTTTTTTCAGTGCACACAGAATGGACAGATAGCAGATAATGTGAGGAGACGTTTTGGCTTAGAATTGCTGAATGCACCTTTAAGTCACAACCTTTTTAAAAAGTCTTATTTCTTTGTGATTGAAATACATATTACTGAGATTCTGTGCCATAAAAATGTTGGCTCCCCCTGCTGGGATGTACTGTACGTGTTTTCATGTGTGGACTTATAATTTCTGTCTCTCTTTGTGATGTTGTCGAATGTTAACGCTGAAGAAGGGCATCAGGCCAGAAACGTACGCATGGCAATAAAAAAATGCTATAATCGGAGTGCTCTCCTGATCTTGACCGCATTAGTTTTAGATGAATAAACTGATAGATGTGCGTTTCCTCCGACTTCACAGGTACACAATAAAGGTGCAGAGAGAGCTGGAGCTTGATGAGAAGGCACTGTCCAACCTGCAGGCGGACAAACAGCGGTTCCTTTGTAAGGCGGTGGAGAATTACATCCAGTGTCTGGGGGAGGGCGAGGAGCACGACACCTGGGTGTTTCGCCTGGCTTCACTCTGGCTGGAGAATGCTGACGTTAAGGCCGTAAACGACACGATGAAGGTAGAGAAACACACCAAAGTTGCTTTGATTTGAGTTTGGGATGAAAGTCACTCTGTAAAGGGGAAACTCGGAGCTTTAAACGACCTTCACTTGTTTTGTGTTCCAGAAAGGGGTGAAGCAGATTCCTTCCTACAAGTTTCTGCCTCTCATGTACCAACTGGCAGCTCGCATGGGAACCAAGATGGCAACCGGCATCACTCAGGATACAGGCTTCCATGATGTTCTCATTGACGTAATGCAACACTTTTTTAATACGCAAGACGCAGAATATACAGCTGAAAGTTAGTCCAACCAGTGTCTCTCAGTTCCTGAGCTGCTGGAAACAAAACATCAATTTAAAGAACAGCCGCTTCAGTTGTTTTCTCTCCTCACAGCTAATCTGCCGCGCGTCTCTGGAGCACCCTCACCACACACTCTTCATCATCCTCGCCCTGGTGAACGCTAACAAAGACGAGACCTTTTGCAAGACACGCCTGACTAAGAGTGCTCCACGGCAGCCCTCACCATTTGACCTGGTGAGACTGTCACTAGATATTATCTCTTGCATAAAATCATCATTCTCCTATTGTTTTTCTATCAATCAGTTAGTTTATGCTAGTTTTATTCTTCACCAATCTTGTGTCAAGTTATTAACTGCAGTCAAATCCTGCATTCACCTTTCCAAAGTAATTTTCTTCAGCGCGCCTTAAACAGCAACAGATGTGTTTTACACGTGAAGTCTCTCTGCCGTAGGAGCGTTCAGATGTGGCCCGGAAAATCATCAGTGTGATCAGGAAAAAGAGAGGCGAGATGGTCCGTGGGGTCGAGCGTCTGTGTGACGCCTACATCACTCTGGCTTATATGGACGTCAGCAAGCACAAGACGGAGAAGAGTGAGTGGTCAGAGCACAGTGACGCACATAAACAAACATACTGGGTGACATTTAAAAAAGAGCTGCTCAATTATGGCAAAAATGTTCACATTTATTTTGACCAAACAATCATTTAACATTACTCATTGTGGCATGCGTTTATTGAACTTGTCTTCCTTGAACATTATATTTAATTTGAAGGAAAAAAAACTCATTTTAAAAGATGATTATCTTGGTATATTTAGAATTTTTGGAAACCAAAATGAAAATAAAATTTACCAAAGATTTCTCCTGGAAATGTCAATAAATTTAGATTAGATTAGATTAGATTAGATTAGATTTATCCTGATGCTACATTTAGTTTTCCATTTCTGTTTCATTATTGTGAAAAGGGGGGGAATGTCTGAAAAGTCTTCCTTTATGTCCTTTTTTCATTTTAGAGGCTATTCCCATCCCTGCTGATCAGCCCATCATGCAAATCAAAAACCTGGATGAGGTTGTCATCCCCACAATGGAGATCAAGGTTAAACATGTTTTTATAAGTGTCTGATACCTGTATACACGCAGTCTTGTGATATGAAATCAGTGTTTGATCATTTTGTTTCTGTCCTATGAGATTATTAACGGTACACGACATGAAACTGCTCCAGACCAAACCAGCTCATCCATAAGTCCACTGAAATATTTAACACTTTGGACGATATCTTTTGACAAATGTGCGTTGTAAAATAATTGTGTAAATAGGTGGATCCATCCGGTTGCTATGACAACCTGGTGACTGTCAGATCCTTCATGCCCCAGTACCACTTGGCCGGAGGAGTCAACCTGCCCAAAATCATCGACTGTCTCGGCTCTGATGGGAAGAGCAGGAGACAACTGGTCAAGGTGGGTGACATTGTGTGTGTGTGTGTGTGTGTGTGTGTGTGTGTGTGTGTGTGTGTGTGTTGAAGCATGCCTTTGATTCCCTGTCGTACGTGAGGTTGCGTTACCCTACGAACATGCACAAACAAATTTTTTTTTTCTGTTGAGCATGTGTGTGTTCTCGATTAAACAAATCCCCTCTCTTTGAAGCTAAAGCTGCTGTCACGAGTGATTAAAATCTGACCGGCCCTGACGGGGAACCCGCTCACTTTCAACTTCAGTTCTTTTCCATTTCAGTTCAGCAATGATTGATCTTGTTTTTGTCCCAGGACAAATACAATGATTGTTAGATTACTTTGACACCTTTGTAATGAGGACATTCTTCAGGGGGTGTATAAGTGTGTGTGTGTGTGAGCGTGTTTGCGGGAACACTTAATGGCTAATAATTCACCACTTAGACACTTTGTAGAGTCATGGTGAAATAACAGTTTTTCCTGATCTTTACCTTAAGGAAACTGTCTTTAGGTCAATATGCTATTGATATATTTATGAGTTTTTCCCCTCCTTTTTTATGTCACATGGAGAGAAATGTATAATATTTAGACATTGTTTTAAATCATGAATCAGATGTAGGACAGGCACACTCGTGGTAAATTTAATGAATCTCACACTTAATATTTGACACTTTCTGAGTGTCCTGCTGTTGCTCAACCTTGGAAAATATGTCCCTTATATTCTACAGGCACTTTTGAACTTGATAGGACATGAAAAAGTGAGGTAATATGACAGAAGAAGACACTTTTCTTGTATTTGAATGACTTTAGTGTTTTTTCTTTTGTTATATTAGAGCTCACAAATAAACCGGTGCTCATGATGAGCTTCTGAGCTCTGGGTCCTGTGGTTTTCTATGGCTGCGGTCGAAAAGTGAAAATATTTTTTTTCCTAACCACTTTTCCTCAACCTCGAGAGAAAACGTCATGAGGTCAAGGAAAGATGTTAAGGAGAATTCATAAGGACTTAGGAAAAGACGATTGCGTTTTTAGAGAATCTGACTGCTCTGCTCCTCGGCTCTGTGATGATGCAATGGTGGATGTTATTGGCGTGGGTCTGCTGTAATGAACTACAATGTTCACATGATGGACTACAAAAACCACATCCTCTCTGTACTGACTTTTATGCAGAAAAAAGGTGTTTTTTTCGCAATTATTTTATATATGTTTTCTTTAAAAAAACGTTATTTGCTGCCTTCTTAAACCCCTTTGTAATGTGGCTCTTAAAAGGTGTGCCATAAATTCTGAGTGTTAATATTATGATCATTACTATAATGCAAATTATTATTAATATCATTATTGTTATCGTTATTATCTTAATCACACCTACTTCGCTCTGTGTGTACTCACCACGTTGTTTCATGCACGTTATAAAGGACAACCTGGTGAAAAATAGCTAATACGTCATTACCAAGGTGAGAATTACAATAAACAGTGAGGTAAGTCACAGAAGTGAAATGTAACGTTGTCACACGAGATGTTTGCTCACACTCACCCTCCTTTTCCTTCATATTTATCATCATGATTCCTTATGTGATTTTATGAAAATAATAAAAATGAAATTATGTATGATTTGTTAGACCCACTACTGTACATATGATCATTCTTAAGTTTCAAACATGATAAACTGAAAACAACGTCCCCTTGTTTTCTGGTTAATGTGCCGATTATGATCTATAGATGTTTATTGTCACTCCTGTTACAGATATATAATGATATGAAATATTTTCGCTTCAAGCTCTATTATAGAAAACAGCCAGTAGTAAATATTAAATACACATAAAACATGATAAAAATATCATAACTAAACAGCACATAAGAAGCAATAACAAATATGTTTTTTAAAAAAAAAATCGACTAAATTCAGCTCAGGAAACAGCTTCGTGTTGATGTGATTGTGTTTTGATGTTTCGGCTCATACAGACTGTGGATCTGTGATGTAATAAAACAGCTGATTCCCCAAATAGCGGCTGATGTGGCGCGTCACTTTAAAAGTTGCTGCCGCAAAGAATTGTGGGTTGGAATTTTCTCCTTTCCTTTTGTAAAGGATGGTCTGGTGTATCCTATGCTAAGGAAAATTATAAAGAAAGCACTGATGCACCTTTCCTTAATATTAGGAGAATTCGACAGCTTTTACCATGGCAGCCGCTGAGATACTTCTGAGTCATCTCACTCAGTTAGGAACCTTCTTAAGCAAAAAGAGGTATTCGACTGCAGCCTATACCTTTTCCGGTGACCTTTGCCCTCTGTGTGAACAGGGTCAGGATGACCTGCGGCAGGACGCAGTGATGCAGCAGGTCTTCAGCATGTGCTCCATGCTGCTGCAGCGCAACACAGACACACGCAAGAGGAAACTCAACATCAGACGATACAAGGTTTGACACATTATTTCATCTTTTTTTTGCTCTTTAATTCAAATAGAATAATAAATCAGGACTGGGTTGTTCTGTTGCATATCCCCCTTCATCTTTTTTTCTGTCATCTACTTGTTTCCCTTATTTTTTTAAAGAGAGTATCAAAGCAAAAAACAACATTTACTCATGCATCACCTACTTTCTGTCTGCTTGTTCCCAGGTGGTGCCGTTCTCTCAGCGTAGCGGTGTGTTGGAGTGGTGTTCTGGCACGGTGCCCATTGGGGAGTTTCTGGTGGATCCCAATAAAGGAGCTCACAAACGCTTCAGACCACGGGACTGGACCAACCTTGCCTGCCGCAGGAAGATGATGGTACAGCTGTAATGGAAGAGATACAGCAGTCAAACACAAATACTGAGGGTCTTTTCCAGTGTTCATACTTGAATTGATCTCTGAACCGAATGTTAAAATTGCACTCCTTATCCATAAAAAGTAGCTAAAACCCTTTCCTGTTAATCTTCCGTCATGCTGTCATTGTAGGAGGCTCAGAAGCTGGCGTTTGATGAGAAGCTCCAGGCCTACGGCGAGGTGTGCAAAAACTTCAGGCCAGTGTTCAGGTATTTCTGTATGGAACGATTCCTGGACCCCGCGGTGTGGATGGAGAAACGGCTGGCTTACACTCGCAGCGTTGCCACTTCTTCTATAGGTACAGACGTCACTGCATGTTCAGCCCACGTCTTGTCTTCAATTCAACACCAGACTGTCTCTCAGGTCATCTTAAAATAGGTATAATTGTGACACAGACATATAACAGATGATTGCAGTTATTAAAGGGTACATTCGGCTGGATTCTATTTTCCCATGTTTTTGTGTCACTGAATAATGGTGCAACAATTTTCTAAATTAGTCTAGTATTGAGCAAGGAGCATTGCAGATGGCAGCAGCAAAACAGGCTGCAATGTTAATATTTGGGGCATGTTTGCACCATCAGTGCTTGATTTTACCACTGACAGGCTCACGCTGTAATAACAAGTGTGTGACAACATAATTGAAAAAAAAGGATCCCAACTTTTTTTTTTTTTTAAACAAGAAACAACCCCAAAATTGCAATCACCTAACCCACCAGACTGCATTTAAATAAACAGTAATTTTATCATCATAAAACACACTTCATTCAAAGATGACAGAAACAAAATAAAACTCACAAAAGCCAACTTGGTTTGTCTTTCCGCTGTTTAAAAATCACCAACTCTGTTGTGAATGTAATAAACCCCCAATTCACCCAGTTAGATGTGAAAACAAGCTGAGCCTATACAAACTAAAATTTCTCTTTATTTAGCTGGAGTCTGGTGGGTTTGCCAGTAGGCATTTGAGGGCTATTTCTGGTCAAATAAAATAGGATCTTACTCTTTACGCTTAGAAGAACAAGTGAACATAGTGCCAGTGGTAGTTACGTTGCAGCCTGTTTTGCTGCTTCTGGCTGCAGCCCTTTTACTCAATACTGGACCAATTTCAAATATTGTTCTGCTTTGTCACCTTGGGTTCAGGTTGAAAAATATATATAACATACCTTTTAAAGGCATTTTTTCATTTCTTTAGCAAAGAATGTATTTGTGATATAATAACACACGGTGGGGATTTGAAACTTCACACATTTGTCCGTAGAAAACCCTCCTTTTATTTAATCAAAAGAATTGCCAACTTTTCTGTTTTGTGTCCACAGTTGGCTACATTGTAGGCCTGGGTGACCGACACATCCAGAATATTCTGGTTGATGAGCAGACTGCTGAACTGGTGCACATTGATTTAGGTAAAATTCCTTTCATCACTTTTATATTTGCAAACAGTTTATTCTTCACTTCAGAAAAGGTGAGGCTGTGCAAACAACTGCTGACTATACTGAGGCTGCTGCAGTTCAAGAACGACAAAGCAGTCTTGTGTAACTTTGCGAGAGAGCTGTTATACACTTCTTTGATTTAACAATTATGAAATTCTGTATGGACACTTGTCTTAAAATGCAGAAAACTGCATAACTCTTTAAAACCCTAAATTCAAAGATTTTGCGAATACATTGTGTTCATCCAACACACTCTGTTGACTTTTCTTTGCTCTTGGTATTCAGGCGTGGCCTTTGAACAGGGGAAGATCCTCCCCACCCCCGAGACTGTCCCCTTCAGACTGTCAAGAGACATTGTGGATGGGATGGGCATCACTGGAGTGGAGGGAGTTTTCAGGAGGTGAGGAGCACAAGATGTAATCACATTTTTTTGTTAATTTATTTTAACAACTTCATTCATATGTTCAAAATATAAACATCTAAAAACACATGTATATTCTTGATGGCCATTTACAAATACACCCATGCACAAACCCCCATCGAGGTTTACTCAGGTAACTGAAATAAGAAGAGAAAAAAAGCAATAGAAAAAGAGGAAAAATTCTACAAGAATAAAAATGAAATGATCACAATAACAAATAAATCAACAAATAAATAAATACACATCAGATATTTATACGCCAATATTTATGGTAAGAATGTTTTCATGTGGTGTTTCTTTCCGTCTGAGGTAAAGATTTCAGCCCATTAACCACAAAACTAGCACTGGTACTACAAAATACACACTCAGCATTACTCCAGAAAAAACATACCATAACAGTTCAGGATTGATGTCCTACCCTGCAGCCAGCCACTATTTTATATTCATGCCACTACAGAGTAAAAGATCAACTTGCAGAACTATTTTATAAAACACTCTGCTTTGTGGTAGCGTTACGGTCGCTCTGATGAATAAAGACACTGAATGAAACGTTGCCTGTTTACTCTGGTCAGATGTTGTGAGAAGACTATGGAGGTGATGAGGAGCTCTGAGGAGGCTCTGCTGACTATTGTGGAGGTGAGAACACAGGACACCTCACACGAACACTCTTAGTATCACTATCAGTGGCACTTCTACGTCTTAAGCATTGCCTTTGTGTGTGTTTTGGAAGGGACAATGCCCGACGAGTTGTTCATTATTAGTTATTATTCAAAGACAAGGAGGCTGTTCATTCATGATTATGAACTCCGTTATCCCGCTCATACCATGGTCACAGGGACAAAACGGAGACATTTGATTTATATTTTAATGTATTTTGAAATCAACATCAAAAGTTTATCACAAGCCATAAACACCTAAGGGTTTGACTAATAATCAGAATAATCATTATCATGCAATCAGGTTTTTATGCAATAGGAACATTTTTCACTCCTCCAGTAAACAGGACGAGTCTTAGATAATGGGTGATATATTTTGTCTGTTTACATTACAGATCCCTTTGTTTCAGCTATTAGCCAGAAAGTCAATAACACTGCATACATACAATGCTTTTCAGTGCATGTGATATTAAATAATTGAACACTGTCACTTAATGATAATTGAATATTTTCATGCATCCTTAATCTGTACTGCCTTACAAGCCGACATCATCATGTATTCTTTGTAAATAATTCTCTGACGAGTGTATTTTTTTTTTTGTATTAATTTTATTTATTTATTTTTTTTTTGTTTTTTGGGGGGTGGGGGGTTGTGAAAGAAAATTTATGTGATTTGTAATCACTTGAAATTGCTGTATCTGTCCTGCCTTCACGAATAAAAAGAGTTTATAAAAAATGATAGTATGTTTAACAACACTTGCTCGTTATCCAGCCAGCTGTCAGTGTCCTCAGCAGGTGGCCATTATCAGGAATTAATGGACACCGTGCAGCCAATCAGAATCGAGTATGAACCCAGACTGTGGTATAAAATGTGTTAATGTGCATAACAGGTGCTGCTGTATGACCCTTTGTTCGACTGGACCATGAACCCACTGAAGGCCTTCTACCTGCAGCACGACGAACAGCAGGAGCTCAACGCAACGCTCAGCTCCACCATGGGAGGAGATGACATAGACAACCACTGTAAATCCAGGTGCTACAATAGACAATGAGAACTGGTTTCTTATCTTTTGATTCCAAAATGAGAGCCCTTTCAGTGATGTTGTGGCAGTGTTTCTATCTCTCGTAAAGCTCTGTCTCATCACCTCGTACTCTTCCTCCTGCAGTGACAGTCAGAGCTTCAACAAAGTAGCAGAGCGGGTGCTGCTGAGGCTGCAGGAGAAACTGAAGGGGGTTGAGGAGGGCACGGTGCTCAGCGTGGGGGGGCAGGTCAACCTGCTGATCCAACAAGCCATGGACCCTAAAAACCTCAGCAGGCTCTTCCCGGGCTGGCAGGCCTGGGTATAGACCTGAGAGAAGGTAAACTCAGCTTCTGCTGGAGGCATCAAGTGTAATGGACTCATTTTCGTTTTCTCCAAGTAAAGGCAGGTTCCTGGTCTTTGCTTGTGCAGGAGAAATCCCCTTTAAGAAGTCAAATTACTGCAATATTCTGGATTGCAAGAGAAGTTATCCAGTGACGGCATAATATCACCACGTAGTTAAAAAAAAATGGTCAGACACTATGCAAAAAAAAGCTTCAGAATAGAAGCTTGGTGAAAAAAGATCCTTCTGTTTATTCCTCTTTAGACCATTTTCAATAAAAAGGAAGCATGCTATGTTTCATTTTCAGGCTAAACACTAACAAATCAATGATGGAGTTTTTTCTTTAGAATTTTCTTTTTTTTTTATCTCTGCTTGCTGTTGCACTTTCGCTGAACATACATTCAGTTTGGCAAAGTCCATGCAACAGTACTTGCAGAACAAGCGATAAATTGCCATTTTTTTTGTAAATCACAAAATTTTGAAGGACTTAAAAAGACCAACAGACTGTGGTGCTTAAGGGCAGACGTGTTTACGGTAAAGATGCTTCTGTATTTGACCTAAGATGTGAATGCTGTCATGCTGTTGATGCAGTTATTTAGTTTTGTCAATGAATGCCCCGAGCTCTTTAATACACGCCTTATGAATGTATGATAACGCATCATCCGGCTGAGGTTTGTTTCAAATACTGTCATGCTGTAAAGCTCATAGAGTATCTCTAGGGCATTCAGAAATGTATATGTAACAGCAACTTTATTCTACTTTGTATCACTTACCAATTCTGTAAAAAAAAAAAAAAAAAACATGATTCCTGAATAATAATAACAGACAGCAGTAAAAATGCATTTTCTGTTCAAATACTTTCTTGGTTCATTAAATATAACTGACTGCTAATTCATTACAAGTTTATTTACAGATTTAACTGCTCTCTGGATTTTCTGTCAATTATTGACTCGTGTATTGAGGCTTAATGTGTTTGTCTGTGTACAGTTCTTGTAGAGTTGTACCTTTCCACTGCGTACTCAGTGTAACACTACTCGCTCACCGCGCTGACGCTTCAGCAGATATCACTTGTGGGATGTTTGGACAGTCTTTATTGTGCTTGTCGTGTGCTCAGGAGGGACATTTTAAACCGATGCCCGTGAGGTGGGAGGAGCGGCCACTTGGATGATCATACAAACTCTTTGTGTCATCGCTGCAGTGTGAGGATGCAGAGAGCAGGACAAATGTGAGGGGAGATGCTGGACATGTGAGATTTGACCTTTGCAAAGAGCTAAGCTGTGAAACACTTTCATAGCTTTAATTACTCATGGTGTGGACATTGATACTGACTAGATCAGGAGGACGTTTTTTCTTCCACTGCACCCGTCAATAAGATATTATTGGTCAAACAGAAAATGACCACCAATCCGGTGAGTTTTAATTTTTTTTTTGTTTACCTTGTTAAAATAGACCTTTACGGACAGATTAACTCTTATTCGTTCTATAATCATGCAAGTACTGAATATATTATTAGAAAAAAATGTGTATGACTTTGTATTTGAAATACTGGGCAATCTCAGATATAGTTAGTATATTTACATTTTAGGCATTTTTTTTTTATTAGCTCAAAGTGTTAATTCACCATCATTAAAAGCAGCCAGAGTCTAAATTCTTCTCTCTCATCACTTTTGCTTTCCTGACAGTATCTGGACTCAGGTCCTAGTTTTATTCACGAAGAAGACGAGAGGAAACTTCCTCAACCCAGCCGATCAGAAGTTAAGCCTCAGTATGTTCATCAAGTAGCCTCGAAACCCCCACCGGAGATCAGCAGCTCCGTTCCCAAACGCAAAGGTAGGGCACAGATTGTCATATATTTAGCTTTTAATTGAACAATATTTTACCTCTTGTTAACTTATTTACTCCTATATATTATTTTTTTTTTTTTATTCTTTATATATTTTTTTATTTGTTTAATATGATATCCTGATGATAACAATAGCAAAATAAGGCATATATTTTATATAACACAAAACATGCCTAAAACTCTTAAAATGGTACTAAAAAAGTCTGGAATCACTCTACCTCACCTTTTGTTAAGATAGAAATATTTTTAATGTACCACAGATGCAATATACATCTTTTTTTTTGGGGGGGAAAAATGAACAATCTTAAAAAGCCAGGTTTTTCAACTATTTGAGATAACACCATATTTAAGAAATTTGACAATGTTTGATAAAATATTTGGCAGTTTTTGGAGTTGATGCATATGCAACCTGTTGTAGATAGTCTATATATTATAGTTATAACAGAAATTCACCATCATCAAATTATAATATTTTGACATTAGATGTTCCTATCATCCCATGCCCACACGCAGCTATATTTTGCTTGCAATAAATATTCCTTTGAGATTTTTTTTTAAATCATTGTCTGTGATGAAATCATATATCATCTGATCATTAGTTTCATACATTTATATTTAAATGTTTACTGTACATGTACCAAATTAAAATTGACCATTAATTTGGATATTGGTCAAAACTGATAAAACACTTTTTCAACTTAATGCTTGTAGGCACAATGCAGAACTTTAATATCATATATACATATATACAGAATAATCGGGATCAAGTCAATTTAATTTTGATTTCCATATTCAGGACGACCATTATCCTGCATGTGATTTAAAATACAAATGTATGAGCCTTCCTTTAATAAATTCTACTTATTTCATTGTAAATAAGTCATAATGCTGCATTCATCTGATTGTTTCATGCAGAACTCTTCATACAGTAAAGCGGTGTGTGTGTGGGTGTGTGTCGCCCTGTCAGGTGTGAAACAGAGGTGTGTTAAGTTCACTGTGGCGGCTGTGATCTGCCTGCTGCTCCTCCTGCTGGTGGCTGGGATCCTCCTCGCTTATTACTGTGAGTGCAGGATTTAACTTCTCCTCCCACTGCCCACTGTAATAACTCCATCACCAGCTTTCTGGGAACTGAATTATGTCTGTTGTCGCCCCCAGTCTCCTCGTCCTGTGTGCATGGTAGGCAGTGTGGTGATGGAGGCTGTGTGTGGGAGTCCCAGTGGTGTGACGGAGTGACAGACTGCCCTGCAGGCCAGGATGAAACTAACTGTGGTAAACTAGGATGAAACCCACCTGAACATCCTCCAATCTGTCCACTTGACTTCATATTTGTGAAACACAGTCTATTCATTTTTTTTTTACAGCTAAAAGAACACTGTAATATATTTTTTGGCTTTAAATTTTATCAAGATTGAGTGTTTTTTTCTGTTAAATCATCAAACACACTGTCGCTTCACATAATTTAAGTTTGAGGCCTTTGTTAGTGTAAGTATGATCTTAAGTCAAAGCAGTTTATAGTATTTATATAGAACATTTAATATACAGAGGCAGCCCAAGTTTTAAAAATACACAGATATGAGAAATAAAAAAAAGCATCAAACTATTTACATAAAGATGTTTAAATTGATGTAGGAAGAAGTTTAATAGTTAAACGTTAGGCATAGTTATTAGTTAAAAAAGTAAACAGATTAAAATAAAAAGTTTAAATAAAAGTATAGTACTGGTAAAGAAAGATCAAAAAAGCAAAATAAATGTGCAATTTCAGAAAAAAGCTGTATCATGACTATAAAAGTCTTTGTAAGAGTAATTATGTGGGGAAAAAAAACTTAAAGTGAAAAACTACTTAAGATTTACTTTTAGTTTAAGCATTAAATTTTCCTTCAGACACCAAAGAGAACATGGTTGTTTATTGTCAGTAATGTTACATGAGTCTGATCACCAACTTTTCCATATGTTTGTGCTCAGTGAGGCTGCATGGATCCAGTTTCCTGCTGCAGGTCTACTCGACTCAGAGTAAAACCTGGAGGACGGTTTGTTCTCACGGCTGGACCGATCAGCAGGGCAGAGCGAGCTGCCAGCAAGTTGGATACAGCAGGTGCAATGCTGCTGTGTTTCAGTCTGTTTGCTAGGAAGGCCATTTCTGCCAGTGGGATAAAAAATAAGATCCTGTGAGTCTTTAAAATGAGAAACTCTCTTTGAATAAGTATCCCTTCTCTTTATTTTGAGATATTAAGTCAATATTCTTACAGAGTTTTTTAATTATTTTGAGATAGTGACTCATTATTTTGAGAAAGTTTCATTATCAGAAAGTTTCTCATTATTTTGAGAATTTAACTCATTATTTTACTAACGAAGACCATGCTTGATGTATGGCAAGAAAGTAGTTTTATTTGGATTTGGGGATTGCGGGAACTGAGACGAAAAGGGGAGAAGGTTTCAACACACCTGTATAGGTCTGACTGAATTGATGAGGTGGTTGACTTAACAAGGTGCAGAGGATTTAAATTAGTGGGAGAGAGAAGCGTGCTCCTGTTCCTGAAATTCAGTTATAATAACTACATTTTAAGGAGTTCCTCATTAATTGAGAACATTTTTCATTGTTTTAAGAGTGTTTCTCATTTTAATGACTTACGGGACTCTTTTCCCATCACATTGGTGGAAATAGACTTTCATAGTTTTCTCTGCGTTCTGACGTGAAGGATTCATGTCTTTAGGTCTAATTTTCTGTTATGTGGTTTGACAGCGGCACATATTTTAAATCCGGCCAACAGATGACTGATTCTGACGACGGATTCTTAATAGTGAAGTCCCACTTTAACCCGGAGGCATCAATACTGCAACAGCTTGTGCTCAGGTTAGTGAACTGGTGGAGTTAAACCAGTATCAAATTGTTTATACTGAATTAATATGATACTAATTACACAAATATTTTGTTTTTTTTTATCCATCTGCAGCGATACATGTCCCAGCAACAGTGTGGTGGCATTGCATTGCACTGGTAGGTTATATCTATTTCTAAATAATAGGTCAAAGGTAGGGAAGAATGGAGTTGGACATGTTTTTACCTTTAATTGAATCCCTGAAAAACTTTCTCCTGAGTAGTTTCCTTTTTCAATGTGTACGGAAAACTAAAATGTCAGGAATGAATGGAGTGATATTATTCTCCTTAAGCTTATTCTGTCAAAGACATATTGTGCACTTGTGACATTCATCCCTGTAGTGGTGTGGTTCTCTCACACTACGGCGTTTTTGGTGGAGAACCCTCTAGAAGTGAAATGCATCCTCTCTAACAGCAGTTTTGTCCTCAGATTGTGGGAGAGGGGTGAACTCCAGTAGGGCCTCTGGGGGCCAGATGGCCTCCTCAGGGGCCTGGCCCTGGCAGGTCAGCTTGCAGGTTGCAGGCTCCCATCGCTGTGGAGGAGCTGTCATCTCCCCCTACTGGATAGTCACTGCAGCACACTGTGTGGCCAGGTGAGGCATTTTCACATTATGAGACACAGTTATGTTAAGGGCCCCACGACCTTCCCCACATAACAGCGACACACACACACACACACACACACACACACACACACAGACACACAGACTTTGTGATGGTTTTGTGCCTCCTTATGGTCATTTTGTGTCTCCTTATGGTTATTTTGTGTCTACTTGTGGTTGTTTTGTGTCTCCTTGCCATTGTTTTGTGTCTTAGTGAGGTCATCAAGGGGCCCTGACACTTTGGGTCCCTAGACCTGTGCCTGGCATAAGACTTCTTAAATCAGTGTTTGTGGTCTGATGCTGCCTGAATCCACTCTTTGCTGTCTCTCTCCTCTGCAGGGCCTCCAGTCCTGGAGACTGGGCAGTGTATGTTGGGATACTGGATCCTTCAGACTCTCTGTTTAACCCTGCGTACTCTGTGAGCCGCATTATAGCCCATGAAGGCTTCAACAGTGTCACTCGCATGAATGACATCGCTCTGATGAGGCTCTCTAAGCCTCTGGACATCACAGGTACGTATCGACAGATTTACGTACACAGAGGTGCCAAACCATGCAAGACACACACACACACACACACACACACACACACACACACACACACACACACACACACACACACACACACACACAGTTGATCCCATCTTAACACATTTTTCATAGAAGCCTGTTTTCCAGTTTAAAGAACTATATCTCGTTGTGACCAAAAATTAAAAGCAGGCCTGCTTATGGGTAGCCAGCTATTGTAGTTTGTTTATGGAAAATAGTAACAGTTATACATAACAATAAATAGTTTACCCATACTCTCAGTTGCCAGAAGCTTAAATAGTCAATAGTCAATTTACCCATCACGAAGGTCTTAATTTTCAGTTTTTTGTTGAAACTGTTTTAGAAAGGTGTTAATGCAAATTAATTCAAATTATATATCATTAATTTCTTTATGATATAATACAGCCAGCAGCATCACAAACTGCAGCCTCCAAAAATGATCACAAGCTCAAAGCTCAAACTAAAAATATTATAGGAAGGATTTGTTGCAGGGCTGTTGCATGAGACTGAATTAGTTTTAGCCAGGTTTAGTTAATAAACTGGCAACTGAGTGTTTATCCCTAACTCTGTGGAAACCAGCTGATGAATGCACAATGTGTCCCGAGAGCATGGAGGTTGTAAGACTCAACACAATGACGTTTATTCTTCTCTTTGGTAGCCTCCAGTAATATTGGACCTGTGTGCCTCCCAAATGTTGGTTTAAACATCACTGCACCTCAGAAAGGCTGGATAACACAGTTTGGTTTCACGGTAAATGGAGGTGAGCGTGCATGTGGTTTTATGTTGTGATTCTACAGCAAGATGTTTGAAAGATGAGAAATTGAAACAAATTAGCAAAATTTAGATTAGATACTATTATTTATATATATACATATACAATATTTTTGTACCAGTTATGTTAGATTTTAAATGTACTCATTATGCAGAATTTCAGAATAATGTAATAATGTGCTGGATTATATACTGATGCGTTATTTGTGTATCGTAAATCACTTTAATGCAACAGGTTGTAAAAATGGGGCTCATGAATTCCCAAATGAAGTCTTTTCTTGAACACACACACATATATATATAATCAGATTCTGCAAGGTAAATAAAGTAAAAGTACCTCCAAAATGGTTTTGGCTTTCTTGGTTTTGCTTATTATTGTGTACAGTCTATATGAATGAGTGATTAAATGACTTTAAATGAATGTACAGCTGCTTTCTTTTAATGTCTAGTGATTTTTGACAGACTCTGGCCCTCTGCAGCTGATGGAGGCTCAGGTGTCTCTCATTGAGACTGCAGACTGCAACAGCTCCATCGCTTACAATGGCCGGATATCACAGGACATGTTATGTGCCAGAGAGACGGAGGCAGTAGCTGACAAGTGCCACGTAAGACTAACCACATCCTCTCAGAGGGCTGAATGCTGAAACCAACACAAAAAAGATTTGCATTAATCAGGACTTGATACATATATTAAAACATGTCACAGAGTGCAGTTTGTTTTATTTAATAGTGAGTACCAGATGGTTGCAGTGTGACTGCTGTCACCACACTGGTCCACTGCCCTTAGGGGTTAATGTGTTTAGGCGCTGGCTTTAAATATATTCCTTACATAATGCAGTCGATAGATCTCACAGAATAAAGTCACTCAACGATGATAGCAGCAACAAACACTCTTTATAATGAGATATTTCTGGTTAAAATTAGATTTTTCTTGCACAAATTGAGCACTTCCTGTTCTAGAAAGAATTCAAACCATTTTCATGCTCTTATGTAACTTGCTCTGAGGCGTCATTAAACAAGACCTGCATTATGTTGTGTACATGGTTACAGCTTTAGATAAACAGTCCCACTTTGTGACTTAAAACAAACCACTCATACAGTCCAGACAAAAATAAATGTAAAGTTGGCACACTAAGGTGGCAGCTGACCATGATATCATGTTTTTTATGGCCCTTGGAAAGCCTTGAAGGACCTTGAATGCTTCATAAACTGAATGAATAACCTTTAGTGTTAAAATGTAAAAAAAAACAAAACATTGACATTAGTGTAAAGCTCTTGATGTATAATGTGGGAATCTCTATAAGCAATATATTTATCTTAAAGAGTGTGTACTTCATAAAAATGTCAGTTTTGTGCTGAATGCTTTCCCAGACTGACAGCGGCGGGCCACTGGTGTCTCTGTCGGACGGAGTATGGTGGCTCACTGGGGACAGTATTTGGAGGGGACACTGCACTGAGCAGAACAGACCAGGTGTTTATGGAAACGTCACATATTTTCTGGACTGGATCTACCATCAGATGAGGGTAAATACCAACAAAAGATTGACAGTTCAACAAAATCTGATACATAATTTGTGGCATTTAATTTAATCTGCTCGCACGAGCAGATGCAGTAATACGGTGCATCTGTCTGGTGCTCTGAGTAATACTGCTTGACTCTCAGTGGATGCACAGTGATTAAAACCTACACAGTGGAGTCTTTATACAAGCTGAGATTTTAAATGATATAGTTTGATTAATCTTAAGTATATCTATAAAACCCAAAATTATTACATGAAGCAAAAAACAAATTGTTTTTGTTTTTTTGTTAACAGAAGCATCAAGATGACCAAAGATGAACCACCTGAAATGTATGTTACCATTTTTTAAAGGTCCAGTAAGTGTGTAGGATTTAGATGGACATATTGTTTTCATTAGTTTATAATTACCTGAAAATAAGAATTACTTGTTTTCGTGAACTTAGAATATCTTCATAATTTTTCTCAAATGAACTTAAAAAGCTCCAACGAACAATGTTATCTTTAATATTTATAACAGAAGAGCTATGCATTCACCTGAAAAACAAAATCTGCTTTTTTCTGATTTAAGTAGCTTATTATATTGTTAAACAAGAGCAGATTTTTTTAACTAAATGCATTGCATTTTAATGCTTTATTTTTTTATGTTTGTTTCCTTTTTGTTTATTTGTGTGAAATATATAAAGTTTTATTTTAGTTTGTGTAAATACGACTGAAACATTTAATTTAATCTGTAGTTAAATTGGAGCCAGTAGATGGAGATACAGCATGTCAGCACTAGATGTCACTCACAAACCACATTAAGCTTGTTCCCAGTGACTGTTCCAGAGTAACCTTTCACAAAAATAAACCTTTATTCATTTTGAATGATTTACATCTTTTATTTGGTCACAAGTTATTTTATTTACAGCACAAAGTATAAATTTGGCACAGAAAAAATTTGGCACAGAAAAAAATTCACAAAAAGACACATTAACGTTACTCATACTAAGAATCAACAAGCACATTTTTCAGATTTTTTGTTTCTGTTTTTGCATATGGAGCTGTCACTAGTATAAAGAGACTGTTAAATGACATTTGATAACGTTTTATTGCTAACAGGACGGTCCACAGGCACCCAGTAGGAACACGTGTTTCTACTGTGTCAGTTTTAAGAATACTTTGGTTTCTACTTCAGTGTTTGTATAAAATGTGCAGTATAAATATGTACCCCTGAACATGTAGTGTCTTAAAAAAAAGCAAAGATTTGGAATAATAATACAATCACATTCAAAGAAATTTAAATATACACTCATACAGAATTAGTAAAATTACATTAATACAACCAATTGCATAACAGATCGAGAAATATTGATCTTTAGCGTTATATTACACTTTTGATTGACTTAAGAAACAAAGTGCAATTCAAGCAGAGTAAGTCTCGAACTTCTGATACTGTACATCAGTTTGTGTTAGCAGTGAGCTGAGACTTAAAGGCACTACAGGCACTGTAAACGTGTGTATTCTCTAACTATATTCTTAGTATGAACAGTAAATGTTTGAGCAGCTTTTCAACCTACACGGGCATTCGTTTCGCTCAATAGAGCACTTCAAAATATTAAAGGCACGAGACATTACTTCATTGATCACTGAATGTAAAAAAACACATTAAGGCCTTTAGAAATGAATAATACACACTATGCCTGGATGTAAAATTAGTCACTTTTGAATTGTTCAAGAGTGCACCAATGGTTGTTCAGCACAGACTGTTTACTTCCTCCCCACCTGCCGTCTTGTGATTGTCTGTAAGGAAGAAACTCCACCCTTAGCTGACACTATCATGTTGTTATATGTCATTGCTGGTGTGATCATCAGTGTGCGTCAGGAGTTTATTTTGTGAAAAAGTGTTTCATACTATGTTTCACGCTTCTGTTTGTGTTAGTGATGTCTTACGTTTCCCAGAATACCCTTTGACAGCCCTCGAGAGAATAAGCATGAACTGGATTTGAGTGCTCTCTCAAACTACACTCCAGCTGAGTGTAGGCGGGGAGAGCGCTACCGTTAGCATACGAGTCTTTCCAGTTTAGAAAAAGAAAGTCAAACTGCCCTGAAGCAACATGACATTATGACCTTTTAAAGTTAAAGTCAGTAAAGAAACTGTTCTCCTTCTACGCTTGATGTCTTCCTCTGTCACATACAACACAGTGTGATCAATTATGAGTGAGAATAAGAGCGAAGCATAAATACATCACCGACAGCTGTTTTGCAGAAGTGTTTCTGGGTGGATTTTCCTGTCAAGAGGCGGTTGATATGTCTGTGTTAACCTCCACGGGCCAAGCTGATGAGTGCAGTCCAGAGTCAGTCAAACATTCAGAGGCGAGGGTCACTGTTGGGTGCAGGCCCAACCTCACCCCTTTCTCCACTGCTGCAGATGGACTCTGCGTGCTGTCCCCCCTATTCACCCTGTCCGCTCGTCTTTTTCTTCTGAGTCACTTGATACGATGGCGCACCAGAGAGGACTCATCGGTTATCTCCCCGGAGAGGTTTCTGCCTCGGCAGGGCAGGACCAGCAGGAGCAACAGGATGATGAGGACCACTGCGCAGACCGCTATAAGAGCGTAGGAGATCACCCACAGAAGAGGCTCCTTCAGCATACCGCCGGAGCAGTTGGCTGCCACGTCTGCCGCTGAGAAGGGCCCTGCGATCTCTGAAAGAGCCACTCCACCGCTCACTGTCGAGAGATGCAAAGGATAGTTGCAGATCTCACTTCTGACTGGATGAGTCACATCTTAAGTAAAATGTTGTGCTGGAAAATATAAATGCAACAGCCAAAAAAAACCCCAAAATGGATCTGCAGATTTTTTTTTTTTTTTTTTTTTTACAGTATTTAGTGGTGATCCAGACAGAAAATCTGCAGAATTCTGCATAGTGATACTATGCCTGTTATGTGAAAGACAATATTTATAAGTGCAGAGGGTTGTCAGGGCAGATTTTATAAAGGTCCTCTTCATAATCTTTAACAGAAAACCACACACTAAATTAGAATTATTTATTCAGCCCTGAGTAAAAGTTCAAATAAATGTATCTCAAACGTGTTCCTACATGTATTTTATTACAAAAGTGTAAAACCACAGCTGAATAAAAACTCAATGCATGATCTAATAGATTTGATTTACTTGTGGGAGCTTCTGAACACTACAGTTGTCTCAGACTGGCAGCGACTGAGCTACATTATTAAAGTCATTTGAGGTCGTTTGCTTTATTCAAGAGCAATGGCCAACAAGAATATCAGTAGGTTTTTTTTTTTCAAAATTTTACCAGCAAGCTAAGAAATTGGAGTTGGCAACCCCTCTGTCACAAGCCTGTATCCTTAACCTTCAGCCTACATCTGCTCCAAGTCTGTTTGCTTAGTAACAAAAGTGATCTTTGTACTGTAAGATGAGCATGAGAGGCCTTGTCCAAGCTCTTGTTTACACAGAACTACAGGAAAGTACCACCGTTTAAGGTTTTACCATTGCTGTTTAGGTCATTATGAATGGCTTATTCTATTTTTAAGATTACCAAACCAATGTCTTAAAGCAATATTTTACCCATAAAATGCCCATTGTTTAACAATTATTTACCCCTGGGCGACTGTTTTCTGTTTTGTTTTTTCTTTAAATGCGTGTGTCACTTGGTAGCATTCTGAGTCTAAAATAAGAGGTTTTCTTGGGTCTGTGAACGCATCGCAGGCAGAGCTCACCATGATAGTTTTTAACTCGCTGGGTGGATAATAATCTGTCGATCTGTTCACAGGTGATCAGATCTGATCACTTGGAAGAGAGGAGCGGCTGTTGGTAAATGCAAACGTTTAGTCCCTGCAGAATGAACGGTTAAGTTTCACTTTTAATGCACCTGATGTTCTGCTGCTCCATCTCTGCGCCGAATTAACCATCTCTGCTATGAATAACTGAACGGTATATAGCACTCCAAATGAACGGTCCAGCTGCAAAAATAGAAACTCTCTTCGTTGCAGCAGATGTTTTTATTGTGGTGGCACGCCACGAATAAATTATTGTAGGGGACCCTTTGGTTTTGCTGTCGTTTAACGCAGCATCCTATTACTTCATCATGAATTTTCTCTGTTTTTGAATTCTTCGTTGACTGTGGAGACGTCAGAAAAACAAAGTTTAATATAACTGAGTAACACGTCATGTGGTAACATTTTAAATGCTTTTCTGTCTTCGTAATAATTCTGTGTGTACCCTCACCAGCACAGCTACTGAGTGCGAAGCCCAGTCTCTGTTGGACGCGGTCAAACACCACGTAGAAGCCTTCCATAACCGTAGCACCAATCACTAGGCCATTCGCTGATGAAGACAATCCGAAGCGGAAGCAGTCCATTGTGCCGTCCACGTCTGTGATTGGCTGGATGTACAGCTGAGACGACGAGATGAACAGAGAAGATTGAAAGGTCAGATGAGTGTTCTTGCCTCTTCGGCTCATGGAGAAGAAGACATGTTTTTGTGTTTATGTTTATCCAGGTACCTGAGGGAGGATGGTGATGCGGAAGGACTGGCTGGTGTTCGTCGCCCTTAGGTAAATGGAGAGCTTGGGAAAAAACCTCCAGGGTGTCTCTCCCTTCATCCAGCATGCAAGCTTGGTGCCATCCCAGAATCCAGAAGAAAAGTCCTGGATCTGAACCACAGGGAAAGAAAAGAGAAACAGACAAAGGGGGGGACAAACAGACAGAAACAGAAGGTCAGTACGGCACCAAAACAGGTTTTGCTGTTCTCTTTCATTTTGCCACTTGGGATTAATCAGCAATGGATTGGGGTACATTAATTGAAAATGTTGCTTCCAGGTTCAAATTAACCTTGAGTATTGTTTGTATGCAGTTACAAAAGGTGAAAAATGTGTAAAGTAGAATAAGGAAGAAAAAAAAACAAAAGCATGTGCGCACACATATTTTCATAGAATAAAATTCCTGATCCTTCCTCTCAAAGCTACTACGTCCTTGAGCAGTGAGTGTGTGCTATCCTCCCCTGCATCGCTTTTGTCTGACAACATGTTTCATCACTGTCTTTGGAGAGACGGCAGCTTACCAGAGAGCTGCGTGTGATGGCTTCTACCACTGCATTGAAGACGTTGACAGGAAGACGCAGCAGTGTCGTTCCACTGTCAACTATAGCTTTATCCATGTTATACTGAAAGGAAGGGACAAAGAGTTAAGTGCGGTTGTATTTTTCTCGGTTCATCAGGCTCCTATGGAGGACCTTGAGCAAATGTAAAACGATGAAGTTCTTGAATACATTCAGTATTCAGTACTGCTGCTGCAGTGCTGCTACTTAAATTCCAGTTTTATCTCCGTGTTGTAACCTTGACACAATCAGTTTATCAAGAATTAATGTTAGCTTTTTTTGACAAGCATTCCTTTTCTGCGTCAAACTTAAAGATGTCATTTATTATGTGTGGTGTATGGTGGTGTTGCAAAGCAGAGTTTGATATTTACCTCTCTGCAGTCCAGCTCCAGATTCTGGTCACCAACCTCCAGTTTCAAAACCTCCACTTGGTAGTACCACTCCTCTACAATCGGGGTGTACCACACTGACCCCCGATACAGAGCTGGTTCAACCCCTCCCATGATCTGAGGAAGAAAACAAAAATACTTCTTCACTCATCTATGAGTCACAACCACAACAAAGCAAAGGTTTCTATCATCCCTCCACAATTTGGCAGAATGCAAAAACCCACATACACACACAAGCACCCTGCCATCTTATCCATCTGTCTGTGTCAGTGGGTCACATGATGGAGACGCAGTGAGCGAGGCCCCAAGGCCGTTTGTATAACAGTGACAGATCTGCTCTCAGCAGGATGCTATCTTAGCTTAATTAGCTCCGCTCTAACTAGACTGGGCCTCCAATGGAGAAACCACATTGACAAGGAGGATACGGGCTATTATGTTTGTAAAATGCACAGTTTTTATGTCTGGTGCACTAGAAAAAGACTTTATTTTGTCTAAGGAGAGGAGTGCTCAGCCACATCTCCTCTATGATTGAACCACATAATTGATTCTGCACATTACATAACTCTAAACACAAACCGGTTCACAAAACTACAGAATTAAAAGGCACAAGTGATACAAAATCTGAACAAACTTAGCATTTAAACCTTTTTTTCATAAGTTCATTTACTCAGCCCCTTCTGACAACTCACAAGACTGCCTCCTGCAGGGTCTGCTGTGCTGCTGGCCGACAGTCCAGCGCCACACATCTGGAGGGAAAAGATATCAGGAATTCCCAGCTGTTGCACCATAGAGTTGAAGAAGGGCTCCACGGACGAGTCGGGCTAATGAAGACACAGCAGATGGGTAATTAACTGATGTTAATCAATTTGAGATTTCAGGTTCTGAGCTTTACATTTTAAAGCTTTACTCGGGGGAGAAACTGCTTACATGTAATGGAGTCATGTAATTCAATTACAAAATGAATGTACTTAATTAATTCTACTCCATTTCAATTACAGTTACTGAGAAAAATATGTAATTAAATTTTAGTTGCTAATCAAAGTGTTGGTGATTACAAAGAAGTTACATTTGAATATATTCTTTCGGTAAAAAACGTATGTGTAGAATATAACAATCTATATTCTTTGTTTTACTGAAGAACTTTATGTGTGATGTAAGGTTTACGCTGCCTTGTTTAAAATGATATTTTTAGGACTTTTTGGCTTCATAGCCCAGTTTAAAACATTTGCTAGAAAGCTCATAATAATAAGTTAAATTGCTTTGATGAAGTAATTAAAATCATCTTATTTCTTACATTTTTAACAGGCTAACTGGTAATCTGTAGCCAATTACATTTAAGAAATTGGAGTTCCCAACACTGGCTTTATATTTGTGAGATTACCCAGGCTGACTAATATTACATTCATTTTCTCTTTGCCAAAATAAAGACAACCAGTGACAAAAATGATAAATTAATATGTTGTTTTTTTAAAAAGTGTGAATTCTGAAAATATGCAGCTGAACTTAAAAACTCATTTTGCGAGCTATTCTTTTTTATTCTTGAAGAAAAAAAGTTTAGCCATTTTACAAGGCTAAGAAAATAAAAAGGAAAACAAAATTAAAAATGATCAATTACTACTATAATTGATGCTTCAAGGATATGACCATAACCCTTTCTACTTTTTTCCCCGCTGAGGTAGCCATTCATGTTAAAACAATTAAGTATGCCTATTTGCCGTGTACTTAAAACATGAAAGATATGCAAAGTTAACCGCTGTTATTTCTCCCTAATGTTGCTACAGACAACAGAGATACTTTAATGTTGGTTAAATGTGGAATAATGGCTTTGAAAAGGTTGTGACTGAAACAATATTCTGACCACTGTGTATGAGTGTATTTGTACAAATACTTCCAGGTGTGAGTACAGTGGTATGCCCCTTGACTAAACAATGTTCTCGCTCCTGTTTTCCTCAGATAGCCTTTAGTGGCAGTGCTGCATTTTCACGTCACGCATGACAAACAGCCCTCAGGCAAGCTGAACCTTAATACTCAGGAGATGCCGACGGCACAAAGTGGTCAGTGTGAGACTATCTGCCCCTCAATCGCTGGCGTTTCATCCCAAGGGCTGCTGTAGACGGTGCAGTACTAAAGGACGTATTGTGCTGGTTTACGCTGACGCAGTTCTCATCCCATCAACACCAAATTATCACGTTAACAAGAGCCGACAGTGAGCCAAGCATCTTTTTTGTATCAATCTTCACGGATACTGTATATAGGATGTTTTTGTAAATTAATACAATTGACAAAAAAAAAAAGCAAAGCACTTTCAGCATGTGCTTGTCAAATATTCACTGTGATGTTCTTAAAGTGGGAATATAAAAAAACCTTGATTATGCAAAAGGCATCACACCCTTAAATAAATCACGTACACGGAACTATTCTGTTGTCATGTGAAATATCCATGACTCACTCAGATAAGATATCAGCTTAAAAAGTTATTTAGTGCAGTAAAAGAAATGCAGAACAGCAGGAAGTTAAGCAGTACTGCTTTATCTAAGCCAATCAATGTTTTTTTTCCCTCCATTGTGTGCACTGCATTTTTTACACTTAAGTTTCCATCATGAAGGGTCGGTATTTTCATAAGAGATGGGACTGACTTTGCTCGATAGACCAACAGATTTAGTCCACATGCTTGTTTGAGTACTGTATTTAATTCATTTTGAGTCTTAAAATGTGACTTTTCATGGCAACATTAGGTCCACAAGAAATGCGTACAGTAACATCAGATTAAAACATCAGAGCTACAGAAAGATGACTGTTTTTTTTAAACTGTGGAATTACAAAATAGTGCCTTTGATTTTTTTCATTGTTGAATTTTACTAATCACTAATCATAATCAAAAAAAAATTTAATCATAAACAAAAAAAAGAAGCAAAGTCAGTCACTAGCATTAGTCAGTCAGCAACCATCTCTATTTATAAAAGGGAGAAAAGTGCTGTCTGATTACCACATTTCTTCACTGTTTTTGATAACACATGCATAAGTTTCATTTTTAATGAAGCCAAATTAATTTTTCAGAGTGAATCTGTTTTGATACTTGACATCACACTAAGCTACCACAAAAATGAGTGAAAGAGGAATTCAAGCTTTTCCTTATTTCTGCGATCTAAGGCTGAGGGTAAGATTTAAAGTTTAGGAGCATCTCTCTCACCCGTGCCAGCATGGGATAGGCCAGTCCCAGGATGCCCTGCCAGTTGACGTTAGGAAGGAAAAAGCCTTCAGATGACAGGATGGCAGCTATGTTGATGGAGATGGACCCATTTGGGCCTTTGGGGATGGAGACAAGGTCAACACCCAGTTCACCTTCCCAGTTGCCCTGGGTGTACCTGACCGCCACAGTCCGGCCGGTAGACTGGTAGGTACTGGAGCTACACACAGGGGCAGAAGCCAAGACATTACCAAGGCCTGTAGTAGGTAGATAAAAAGCTACATTTGTGGCGATTTAGGACTAGGGCTGTTAAAGCTTAAACAGACAGACATTACATGACAAATAACATGTAATATATTGGTATGACTTTCCAAGGATTTGGGAATGAGATGAGCCTAGAAGAGTCACAGGTACTTACAGCGCAGTGTTGAAGTAGTGCGTGATAAATGGGTGTGGAGCTGCAGCTACTGCAAAGTTACTGCTGCCTGTGTCCACCAGGATGTTCACCTGAAAAACAAAAGGCACAGTTTGCTTTAACGTCCGTTACAGTCTGCTGTCCGCCGGTCCCACCCTGACCTACAGAGCTCCTGAGTCACAGCGTAAATATACCATCTGTAAAACAGCACGACACATTAATAACAAGACTTTAAATGCAACCGAGACATTTATTTAATTCGATTTAATTGAATTTTTAATTTCATTGAATTTAGCTCAATTCAATTCAATTCAATTTAATGTTTATTTAGGGACATAGAATATTAAT
The DNA here is from genome assembly GCF_008729295.1 of Plectropomus leopardus. Taxonomy (NCBI): domain Eukaryota; kingdom Metazoa; phylum Chordata; class Actinopteri; order Perciformes; family Serranidae; genus Plectropomus; species Plectropomus leopardus. Next base: position 10,596,856 of record NC_056467.1, on the reverse strand, counting down.
GAACATCAGTATAAAATACAAATGTAAATATGCCAGAGTGCAGGGCTGCTAATTTCCATCCTTGGTCTCTTGGCAAGTAACAGATTTTTAAAGAAAGAGAAAAGAAAAGAAAGCAAAACAATACACCAATTCATACAGAGGACAAAAGTGCATAAAATGTCTGTATGCACTAATTACAATAATATGGTTGAGAAGACAAAAGAACAGCAGCACACTGAAGGAGAACAAGAACAACAAAATTCCCAACAGTAAATTAAAGACGCAAACATGATACAGAAATAAAACTGGAGATAGTGAAGAGAGAACATGAAAAGAGACTAAATAAAGACACAAAAACCAGACTGTTAGGTTCCATGCATGCCCATCTGAAATCTCCACACTGGAGTTCATAACAAAATACTTAAATAAACTCGTATGCCTGCTGTCACATAATGCGTCATAAATGGGCAGCAGATACTGTGTTTGATTATGATGCAGTAGACGCAGCAGGGTTTCAAAATTCCATACTTTCCCAAACTTTAATTGCCAGACCCCTTAGTTAATTTTTTCACACCATATCTGGGTACAGATAGAATTAGTTGGAAAAAAAGGGGAAATAATAACAATTTTGTGGCTTCTGAACAGACTTATTTATTCACTGTGTTCATGGAAATAATGAACGCAGCCAAAAAAGTTTCCGTACGCAGAAGAGAAGAGTCCATTTACTCGTCTCATAACATGTACATAACTCAAAAATCTTAAAACACGCTTAATATTTGGTTATTTGTGATACTATACATATGCAATTCAAAGGTGTTACCGTATTTCTTTCAAACTAATTTGGTCACAGATGTCTTGATTTAATTCAGTTAAAAGGCACTTTGAGCACAAGCCATACTTCTTGCTTTGCTTTTGATGCTCGCTCTGGCCTACAATTTCTCACACAGTGGTAAACACTTTGGCTGCCTGCTCCAAAAGCCATGAAAAGACTTTTTCTCTCTTTCTGCGTTCTTGTATGATCAATTTATTCTTAAAAATTCAGAATTTTATATTTTTATAGAGGCAATCGTCTGGGAACACTAATGATATTCCAAATTCTCTTCTCCTTTCTCCATACTTACCAAAACCTGGAAGTTACTAAAATCTAATTCCATATTTTTCGATACTGTGTAGGGAAGGAACAGTCTATGTTTTCATTGTTTTGTTGCAGGCTGATTATTCCTTAATGCTGAGCTTTGACCTTAACAAACACTCAAAGCTGACAGGAAGTGTGTACTGTACAGCTGCATGATATCTTGAAAAGGTTTTTTAATTTTACATTGATTGAGGTATCCTGACTGCAGTATCCTTAATTCCTGGAGATTTTTGACGTCACACAAACTGGCTTAGTGTGCACCTCTGATATAATTGCTCTCTAATGTGTGATCTATGAGTCAAACACGACAGCCACTGGCTACTGACATGACTGTATGACCTATCCAGCCATCCCGGTTTGTGTTATGTGCACTTTGGGAACCGGCTTACAGCAGTTAAGATAATGTTGCCTTCCAGGCATCAAGTCAACGAGCAGGAACTAATTAGCTCGCAGACTTCTGTCACCTCCACTACTGAGAAGTGGCCACATTAACACTCACTAGCAAGCATTCCTCACCATGACGGGATCATAAAGCTAATGCCCCATAGCCACCTGATGACTCAACAACAAAGAGCTCTATACAGTGGCTTCTCTGTGATGTCACATGACACAGTCTATGGAAATACATAATGCAAAATAAAAGGGTTCATTCAGCATGCTCAGCAGCACAGGGACAAACAGCAACTGCAACAATCAATCTAACACGGCTGCTCTGTGTTTCCCATTGTTTTAGAAAAACCAGAACAGCAGGAAGTTCTTTATTTAAGTTTCAACGTGTTTGATAAGCAAGAAACAAGGAATTCCAACAATTACATAAAGAAAGACACTTCCTCACGTGTGCTTCTTCATGCCTTTCACAAGTAAACCACATCTAACCTCAGGGTTCCTGCAGCTTAAGGCAATGTAGAGACTATTTTTAAATGCTACTCTGAATTGAGTTTAAACCAATTTTAATATCTAAAACTGAAGAACAATTTTGTTTTTCCTAAATGTTAATTGTAATGTTAAAAAATGATTTTTTTTTTTTTTGTCCAGTGAAGAAGTTAGATTATCAATGTCAAATGTTGGAATACTCCCATTTTTGAGTGGAGCACAAGCTAGACATTTATTATATTATCATAAAAGTGCTAGGCATGGGCGGTATCACAGTATTACGGTACACCCGGGTATTTAAAAATCCAAATGGCATAATTTTGAATACCATAACAAATACAGACCCTCGTCTTTTTCATTAACTTTATACTATAGAATCTTTACTGAGGATGTTTTGCATGCAGTGTGTTGGCAGTGCACTCTGTCACCATCATATACTGTATACCCCGATGAAATGCCAGGAAGGTACAAAAAAAAAAAGAGTATAAGAGAAGGTATGAAAAAATACTGCCCAATCCAAAAAAGTATCTATTTAGTTTACCAACTGAAGTGGGGAATATCTCGCATTTCTGGTTGGTTTTCTAGGCAACTTTGTGTTTCTCAATCTGCATTCCCTCATTCCCATCATGACTAGTTTAAGAGAAGGAATTTATTAAATTATTTAAAACATAGATGTAACCAATTATTTTGATTTCACAATGCAACATCAGAAAAAAAAAAAAGATTAATAAAGTCCTACTTCCCATGTCCTAGCACTATTAAGACTTTTGAAAGATTAATTTAAGTCAATTTAATACCAATAATATTTTTAGAATAATGAATTCAAGACTTTTCAAGGATTCATAAGAACCCTGAACCTGTTCATAATTATACAGCACAAAAAGGATCACAAATAATCATTTTTAGCCAATGGTCACTGTCATGCTCAGGTATGCATAAAGTAATTATGAAACTATTTTTTTTTTAAAAAATGATTAATCAACAATGTCTTATCGACCAGTTCAGCCAGGCATGGGAAGCCCCAGTTGGCCCATCTGTGGGAGTCAGGCTTATCAGTTCCTCCTCAATGGACAGAATCTGGTCCCATCACTGCGACTGTGCCATCTAAAACCTCACTGCTGCCTTGCAGTTGGCATGAGTCCACTCCACACACAGGCTGAACCGGACAAACAGGCCAGATTGGAAAATACTGAAACCTTGTGTTGAGGGAGGGAGAGTAGGGGCATTTCCTTATCCACACACTGCCTATCTTTTCCAGTCACACTCTCCTCCCTCAGCTCGGCTGCTGAGCCTCGGGCAAATCTCTACCCCCGCTGCTGCGGCAGCCTGCAGTTGAGCGTTCACTGTCTAATTGGCAGTGGCTCCATGGCAGCAACGTGCATCTGCTACCTGTTTGTACCAATTAGCAGATGTGAGGCTCTCCAGCCGACACCTCAGCCTGGCTGTGCCACATGCTAACAGATGCAGCAATTAGAGGCTCATTTGAATAGAGTCTCATTTAACACCGCGGCCCTGTAATCACACCATCATTTAGTTGGAATAATATTGAGAGTATAACTCAATAGTATTGAGTTACAGGACATTTTGGTGCTGCATAACCAATCTCAACCAAAGTGGATTGATCTCTGCCGGCATGAATAACTGATATTAAGGTTTTGCTGCAACTATACGCATGACACATGAGTATAACGGCTGGAACATCAGAGGAGATATAAGAAGAAGTGGAACTGTAAATTTTAATGCCTGCCACAGAAATTGTTCTGATGCTCTTGTGTCTCTGCAACAGCTTATATATACAGCACTAACAAACATGTCGCACAAGATTTGACTCAGTCGAATATAGACTGCATGCTATTTTCCTTAAAGGCATCCTCTATGGGTGAAACATTTAAGGTAATATTTGTTCAAAAATAGTGCAGTCCCATCTATGTATATGTTCCCTTGAGCTTCTTCAGGCTCCGAGAGCAAGTCACCTCACACAAGTCCCAAATATACCTTTTTTAATTGGGGGGGGGCAGATTAGATAATATCAAAATACCTGGGAGCCAGCTAGTTCACTCCTAAAAACAGCAACCCTCGCTGTGGCCCTTGAGCTCTCTGCTGTGGCCATGTCTGCTACATAGTGGGAAATATCTTGTGTTAGGTAAACGTTAATCTTATTAACCTTCTGTTCATGAAACCATATTAGTTTCGCCTACATGGTTACTTCTTGGTACATGTCTGCAAACGGCATGATTGTCCTGCCATTGTGAGGTGACTGCAAGTATACGAAAAGTAATCTTGCTTGATTATCCAATATTGTGTTGTCATGTAGTATATTTTGAAAGATAAGCAGAGGGCTGTTTAAAATCGGTTTGAGGACCAAGTGGCCCCCGGGCTGGAGTTTGTTCATGACTGCAGTAAACAAACAGGTGTGACTCGTGACATTAACGAATGCTATTCATACAGATTACCTCGCTTCAGGGCTTTGGTATTGTGTGTGCTGGCTCACTAGAAAAGCTTACTGGGACACTTAATGGAACTGAGACATCATTAACGTTATTCGTTGCACCGATGCTTTTTCTGCAGGTAAACATGTATGTCGTGACAAAGGTCTACTAGAGAACAAGAGGTGAGGCACCCTTGACGCTTTTAGTTAAAAAAGCAACCACATATGTCCTACATATATGAAATACTAATACACTACAAATACCACTTATAGACCATTTCAAATCTGACGACATAAACATTATAAAAGGCTCCTTTTTTTATTTCCTGTTGAATTGTTTTTGCAATTGCAATACGTGCTGCAATTCAAAAAGGAATGGAAATTTTTGCATTTAATTTTAACTTTAAAAAAGTAGAAACTGATGACGGTGTGATTTTTGCTGATGTCTCTACCAAAAACAAAGCATGTTTCGCCTTGAATATGATTTAGAGGCCCACTACACTTCAATTATAATGGTATGTTGTGACAAATTTTAGCTTTATCTAAAACATAACAGCTACTGTGACTTGGATTTTGGCCATATTGTGAGTTTGATAATTTTCCAATTAATTGTGCAGCCCTATTTTGAATCACTGTATCTACTGGGGATTGATCATGAAAGAGCCGGATGGTAATGTCGAAATCTGTTATTTATCAACCTGTTGACTCTTTATTACGAATTAGGAACCACAGCTGTGCCTGGTTATACGTTATGTGTGTAGTTTAGAGTACTGCTTCTTCTCTATGCAGTCTGAGGATTGTCCTCAGGCATAAAATGTTGCTTTAAATAAAGTATAGTCTGAACAAACATTATGTCTGGGGAATTTCCTCCTACAAGCAACACTCAAACCTGTGGTGTTTGATCAGAAAAGCACATTCAGCATATTTCCCTACATCTGTGAACTGGTTTTAATTTGTGCGGGAACTGTACTAATGCTAAATTATCCTCTCAGAGGTTGACACAGGGCAGTGTCATGGCAGGCAGCACTGATAAGCCTCTGTGTGCCTGAGAAACTGAGCTGTGCCACCCAAGAGTCTTAAAGCTCTGATCTGTTTAACCTGAGAGGCCCAGGAACAATGGTTCAAAAAACTAATGAGATAATTCACCTTTGGTTTAAGCTCAATTTCAAACGCATCTTCTCAGAAGACGATGACAAAGCGTAACCTTAAACCTACAACACCCTAAAGCGTCATGTATTTTTAATAACGACAGGAGAATCCCTCTGCCACCTCTGCTGGGACCATTTAGTGCCCCTTAATCATTAATATGATCTTGTTAGGCACTTTACATAATGAGCGGTATAAAACTTGAATTACACAGGCATATTTCTATGCAGCCAAAAGAAAATAAGCAGGGAACATGTCAGAACTGGGGTTAGTATTGTTTTGAGCAACTGTGGAGCTGTTCTCTGCTCTGGGAGCCTCATAATCCCCGTCAGCTGCCTGGTAAGAAACAGTGGTCCTCACAGGCAGCATCATGTGAGTGCATGTGAGCGGGGCTTTAGTCTACCTACAGACCCCAAGGCTGCAAAGACTTGAGCCAGCTGCTGCACCCTACAGCCATGCTGATGGTCCCAGGCAGGCCTGGAAATAAACAGCTGACTGTTTTATAAGGACAGCGATAGCAAAATATGCCATTTTAAAACTGTTCTTGACAAAAATTGTTGTACTGCTGTAGCCATAGCCCTGGGGTGTAAGAAACACACTCAACATCTTTTTTTAAGACACAAAAAAGCTTCAAAAGTTTGCGATTGGAGTATTTACTGATGCAGGACTGGGCGATATGGCTTTAAAAATATATAAATATTTTTAAGCTGTATCGCAGTACAAAATGTATAGCTTGATATTTTAAAATCTCCTCTAAATGACCGTAAACTACTAAAATACAAATTTACAGGGTGCCTGGTGGCTCAGTGGATAGAGTGGGTGCCCCATGTATTGAGGCTGTGTCCTCGCCGCAGCGGCTGCGGGTTCGACTCCAGCCTCGGCCCTGTGCTGCATGCCATCCCCTCTCTTTCTCCCCCTTTCACACATGTGCTGTCCTATCAATTTTAGGCAAAAAATGCCCCAAAAATATCTTTAAAACATATTTCTTAAAAATACAAAATTATTAAATGCACTACGGCTACAAATAAAGTAGTTGGCGTCTTTAAATAAAGTTAAATAAACTACTGTAATAATAAAGTTTAATAAAATACTGTTTTAATGTTAAATAAAATTATGTATGAAGTTAAAGTGCTGTTAAACTTAAATAAATCAAAGCGCAAAGCATTATCAGTTCATACAAAGGAAATAAACAATATAGCATAATAAGAAACAATAGACTTTAAAAAGAAAAATCATCATGTCGCCCAGACCTGTACTGATGTATTTTATGTTGTAGTACAAAGCATGAAAATCTCTTTAGCTTGTGTTAACAACAGACCTTATTATGGCTTATAACCAAAAACACCCAAAAAGCCCACTGACTTTTAGTTTTAAGACTCTTTACTGGGGTTCACTGTTGACAATAAATTATTAAAGAGCACCGAGGGGAGGGATCTGAGTATGTGGGTACGTTTTCTGTTTCAGAGTGGAGAACATCAGAGTAGAATAAAACTCATTTGGGAATAAAAAAGAAAGATATTCTGTGAGTCCATAAAATGTGTCTCCTGTACATTGTCTATGGAGCAGCCCTGGACTTAAAACCCTATGACATCACAAGTTTACTCCTCTGATTTCTGTCCTGAGTGTCGTTACGTTCACAAATATTGATTCAACTTTCCAAAACCATGGCAATAACATACTGGAAGAATTCTCAATTTGGGTAGTATTCCCCTTTAACCACACAAAAAGAAAAACACCTGTAAAACTGACAGATATCCAAGAAAAACAACTGATATACACACAGTAAAAGTGTTTGTGGTAACATTACCTTTTGACCAGGTGTACCAATTGACATTTCTATGTAGTAGCCTCTTCCAGAGTCCCCTTGCAAGTTATTTACCATGTCCAGAAAGTTCACGGTACCAGTGGGATCAGAGGCCAGAGAGAGGCCATTTCCATCAGACGTTAACACGACTCGCCGAGTCAAATCCACAGTCGAGGACACATTGTAACTCCCTCTGTATATTTTGAGTGGTATCGTAATGAAACACTCGGACACGCTAAAGAAAAAACTAAAAGCAAATGCCCATTTGGAAACAGAGACAGTGTGAGCCATGGTGGTGTTACTTTTTGTAGCGATAACGTCTGGGAAGAGACTCCGACTCCTTGTTCAAAGTTTGCTCCTTAAGTTTTAAGTTTAGCCATCATGGAAACGCCTGTGCCGCGGCAACCGCCATCGTGGAAAGGCTGCCTCTCCACTGTCAAAACGAAGCTAAACACACAGACATTTTAATACTGAGTAACTAACGCTGTGACAAGTATTTGACTGCGTCGATGTACTTCTCCGAGATGTTTGGTCTCCAGAGTCCACACATTTCTTCAACTGTATCAATACGCACAAAATAGGACACGCGACTTCCTGTTTGTTCAACCTTCAAAATTAAAGTAAACCTAAACGGTTATTTTGTATGAAACGTAAAAACAGTAATTTTGCATAGGTATACGAGTCAAATACAGTATTATTAGAAAACATCTAAAAATATCTATATAAGAAAATATCTTAAACCACAACAACAACAATACTACTACTACTACTACTACTACTACTACTACTAATAATAATAATAATAATTCTATCTATCTATCTATGGAAATAAGTTGCAGAACAGGCCAGAGGCGGAAAACAAATACAAGAAATAGAGATATATAAAAGAAATGCCTTGTGGCGCTTGCTTCATATTATGGTATAGTGTATGTTGCGTCAACATTTTGCATTTTATTCAAGTTAAATTAAATGACTTTTTTGTTGTAGTGTAATTTTGTTTTTATATTGTGATTTTTAAAAAAAAAAAAAAAAAAAAAAAAAAAAAAATCATTTTGCCATAAGATGAAGTTGACATATAAACATTAAAAAAATAACCACTTAACATATGACTCGTGAAAATAAAAATAATTAATAACTCCTTCATGAAGACAAGAAAAGTGGTCTGGCATTTTAAAAAAATCTAAATCGGGGGAATAAGTGTTTAGCTATAATCAAACCATCGTACATCAGACCCAGACCCCCTTTTTATTTTATTTTGAAGGGAAAGTGGCCAGCTCACTGCTCTTATTTTTCCTGTTTTGACGCTGCTGTTGTCACAACTTCCTGGGTGCCAGGTGACACATTTTAACCAACCATGGATGTGAACGACCGACCACCATAATTTAAACTGAAACGTGAAAATGCCGGGACAGGTAACTTAACAATATTGTAAATGTGTCTTTAAACAGTATAACAAAAGTGAATTGCACAGTTTTTGCTTCGCTTAGTGTCTACATTGACAGTAAAAAGGCCCATAGGCCTTTGGGTGTCTAAATTTGTTCAGTAGCAGAGTCATGGAAAAGAAAATTTCAGACAAAATTCGCACAATTTAAGTCATAAAGTCTTCAGCTGAAAGGTCGTACTGTCAATATTCATATTTTCTGTAGGCCTATCTCTTTGCTGTATTGTAGAGTACATGTTTATCAGGTAGACTTCAACAGTTGTTAATGCTACAAAGACATCCTTTTGTTAGACGAGTGCCATGTTTTTTCTTCTTCGAAAGGCTAATTTTTAGGCTATGCTTTTTGAGTTTTTAGGCCTACATTTTAACCCTTTCAAATCTGATTTAGCTTGATTTTTTTTAAAAAAAAAGCATAAGGCGGCATTAAGTAACTTAAGAGATGGTCTAAAAATTACCAAGATATGATTGAAAAGTTAGACCTACAAGAAGCAACTTTGGTAACTGATAAATTACCTGAAAATAAGCCAAAAAAGTAAAAGTAAAACAAATCTGAAATATACAAGAAAATTACCTGAAAATAAATAAATAAATAAATAAATAAATAAAACAATAAATGTATTCATTTTCTGTAACATATTTTTAAAGATGTCATTTGTACAGTCAGTGTGTCCTCGTCCATGGAAATTGCCATCTTGCTTCAGTGTGTTTCAACAGTAGCCCAGAGAGGACAAACCAAACACTAGTTCCAGATAGGGCCATTCATGTTCTCACATTTTGCATTTAGCCATCGCTTTGTGACAAGCGACAGATTTTTTTAAAAAAAGAAAAAGAATGCAAACATGCTTTATGTAGTGTTTTTACTAGTTTTAACCACTCGGTCTCTTTGTTTTGGAGAGGAAGAGACCTCTGCAGATAATTCATCTCCCAGTAAAAACCTCCAGAACAATGATCACTGAAATAATTAGAACCCAGTTTCAAGTTTCAACCCGTTGCAGTCTGCAGTCCCTACCACTAGATGCCACTAAATCCTGCACACTGCTCCTTAAAGAACACACAACCTGTATATAGTAAGAACTCATTTTTGTAATTTTCCTGATTTGACTTTGGTTACAGTTTTGTATCGTTTTTATATGTGTATTTACTTAAATCTTTCATATCAAATCGAAGATAAGCTCACATGCTCATATAAACTAATTGATGAAGCCAGATGCGAAGCAGTGTTTTAAAGTCCCCATTTACTCCCATTAATTTATAACTCAACAACATAGGCAGATCAGTCAGTTTAAATCTAATTAAATTAAATCATTGAAAATAATACCAAGTAACCACAATAACATGCATTGATACTTAAGCACGAAGTCAGTGACTGTCCACCACAATATGAAAGATAATACCAGCTCTTGTAGGCTATAGGCTATATTATGGGTACAGAAAAGACACTGTATTTAGTTGTCTAAGTTAGAAACTAAGAGGTTTTTGTTCCTTGCATGTTTCAGCCAGAACAGTCTCTTTTGGCGCATTGACAGTGCATAGAAAGAGGAAGAAGATCCCGTTGGTAAGGCAAGATCAATGTCACAGGCCTTCTCCATGCTGACTGTTTCACACAGAGACAACCACTGTCTCACTCTGAATTCCACATGAGTCCACAGTTCCACTGTCACATGTCCACCCCATCTCTGTCTGTGTCTCTGTATCTGCCTCTTATTAAAGTTGATCACTATAGTTACAATAACTTAATGATATGGAGAAAGACTGTGACCACAAAAGATCATCTTTCCGGTGTATTGCTTGTCATGCACTGGGTCTTGTGAATGACCCATTTAAGCACAATTCCTGTTTCTTCTTCCCTGTGACTTTGAGATACTTCCTTAGCCCGAGAGTATAAAAACAGGGGGAAGCTGGAATGTATTGTTTACTTGTCTGATACTATCTATGAAACACAGTGAATCCAGTGGTTGATCATGTGTGTTATGCGTCTTTGTGTTAGAGGGTTTCTCAGCATATTCTGGCCTGTGACCTAATTTAAGTTATTAATGCAATTCTTAGGAATCAAGAAATTAGAGGGCTGTGAAGTTTTAAACATTTGTTTTCCTCTAGTGCACACAGAGCTGCAAATGTAATTATAAATGACATCAGATAGGTAACCAATTTAACCCTTTCAAGCATGGAGTGGCTTTACTTTTCTTGTGATTTCTTTCAAAAATGTGTGAAAAAGGCAAGGAGCAACTTGGTAATGAATGTTCCTAAAATTACAAGAAATTAGTAGATTTAGAAAAGTATATGTTTTTTTTTTAAAGCTAGGGAGAAATTTCTGGGGAAAAAACGAGGGAAAAACTACATTTGTAATTTTCATAATAACATTTTAAAAAATGTTACAAAATCATAATTTTTAAGCACCTTTTCTGTGTCATTTACTTGTTTTTTTTTTGTTTTGCTTTCTTTTTTATTTTTCATGTTTATTTTTAAATAATTCTCTGGTCATTTTTCTTGTACTTTTCACTAATACACACTGAATATTTGGGTCATTTCTTCTTTCTTTGCTCATTGCTTTCTTCCCATGTTTTTGACAGCAATCAAACTAAACTTCTCAGATTTCAAATGTTGTAACCAGGAAAGCAATAAGGTAGATACAGAAAAGGTTATAGCTTTTAGTTTGTGATTATAATCAATTTTAAATCATTGACTGAAGTTGATTCAAAGAAAATGTCACAATTTACCCAGCATGACTTTTACTCACCAAACAGTATTTGCTGCTGTTGTTATGTTTTCATGACGTACCTGTGTTGTATCTGTTGCTTCAGTATTTCAAATGTGTTCAAGCTGCCTCCTCCTGCAGTTCCTCTGCCAGCCACAACAAGGCACTCCACACCATTCTTGTGCCTTTAATCCAGTCGGAGGGTGCTGTAGCATCTTCTGTGTGTGTGAGCAAATTAGGCAGCTTAGGAGAGCCAGTGGTCCTACATTTGGCATTGCAAAGCTCCTTTACTGGGACATTGGTCCTTAATCCTCACAGCCCTGATCATTACAGCTGATGAGAGAGAGAGGGAGAGCACTACATTATCTCATATGCACTCACCTTTGTCTCAATAACAGACACACGTCTCCACCTGATCAAAGATGTAAACTCCAGATCTTTAGGCTGTTGTTTTGTGGTCACACATAATTGTAGATATTAAATATAACTGGATTATTCAAATAAAACCAGCAGCATGAGTTTATTTTGAAGCTGTTAAATTAGTTTCTGTTGCAATATCTGCTTTTGTTTTATTAAGAAAGAACATCATTTCAGATAGTTAACACAATATCATGCCCTAATATATTTAACTGTAAAAGTTAAGTTGAATGTCTGATATTGTATAACCTAAAAGACTGTAGGGAAAACAAGCCACCACCATATCTGGATCTGTTTTGGATCATTTTATTTACAAGTGCTAATATTGACGATTGATTAATTGACTAATATTTATATAATATGATTGATATTGATTAATCTTTTAATCTAAAAAATGATTACCTCTTAAACGTCTTATCTTGTTCGATCAGCAGTTCCCAATTCAAAGATATTTAATAACGATAATATAAAACACAAAACAGCACAGAAAACATTTGAGCTGCTGGAACCAGAGACTGTTTTGTATTTTTTTTCCTTGATAAATTACTAATGTAAATGATAATGGTTATCAAAACTGTTGGTGATTAATCATCTGTCGATCAACTGATTTATTAACTGCGTAATCATCTCAGCATTAGGCTACTGCTGATGCATAACAGCATATAGTGACTCAATCTGAGATTTGTGTTTTAAAGTGCACATCATGCAAAATACAGTCAGCAGGAAAACAACTACACCTGTACAGCTGTGGGAAAAGACCAAAGATACAAAATATTAACAGCAAATTAAGACCAAAAAAACAAGAAAGAAAATGAAATTCATTCTAAAAAAATTAAATAACAAAAATAAATAAATAAATAAATAAATATTCTTTTCTTAAAGCCACACAAATGATAATGTTAACAAAAGGCAAACTGGCTCGTTGCATTGTAAGCCTGTGATGTCATTACGAGATTTTAGGGCAATCCTAGCTGGCTACCAATGCTGTTGGACTTTATTATTGGTTGAAACTTGGTTGTGACATCAGATTATCAAACTCAACCTCAGGATGACTAATGCCAACATCAACTTGACATTAGCTGTGTTGTTAAGTAACCAAAATCCAATGTCTTCCAAATGTCTCAAGCCAAGGTCATCTTGACGTTGAATAACTTTTAGTCCTAAATTAGGAGACCAAAGCCTGACATCTGTAAAACATCATAATGTTAACATCCACACAATGTGAAATTTTAATGTGGTTAGACATTTAAAATATCGTCAACCTCATTTTAGTTCCAACCAATATTTAACATAAGAGTCCGACTTTTTTCTTACGTCAGGGCCAGAATCGATACTGATTATTAGTAGTTAATAAGACTTATAACTGATATTTGAAACAGATATGTATTAACAATAAAAATGAAAATCGTAATCTAAACTGAAACATTCAGCATCATATGCACCAAGTTCCCAGCAATTCATTTATTTATTTATTTAAATTTATTTATATAAAGTCAAGTGAAAATTTAAATAAAAAATGAGGTCTTACAAAGTAAAAGTTCCTCCCATGCTGACACTTTCTTTGTACTTTTTAATTAATTTTATCAGTGATCATTAAAATAAAATACCGGTACAGATAATCATAAAAATGCCAAATATCGGTCCCAATAATCAGCCAGGCCAATAATCTGTGGACCTCTAATATGGACATCTGGTGCCAGCTGGGATGATACAGTTAAAAGCTACTGTCAGCAGCTGGTTATCTTACCTTAGCATAAAGACAAAAATCGGGGAAACAGCTAGCCTGTTTCAACAAACAAAATCCACCTAACAGCACTTCTAATGCACCCGAATTAACACTGTATATGTTGTTTGTTTGACAGTCTTTATGCTAGGCTATGATAACAAACTATTTCCTGTGAATTTCATGTATGACAATTAACTATGGGCAAGAAAGCACATGAGAACATTTACATTACAACGTACTACATTACATTTAGGTATTCGTTTATCAAGGTCAGTCACACATTTGCTAGGTTTCCTAGACAATAGTACGTTCTGAAGTCATGAATTAGCCACATTGCCTGCTCGGTGACCCCAGCTCTCGGCATTTTATAGTGTCACACAGGGCTGTGATAAGCAGCCCCATGGACAGTCCCAATCACTGTAAGTCCATAATGCTGATCAGAGATTTGCTGAATCTGTTAGCATTTGCCTGTGATATTGGATGCAGTGTAATTACAGCACAGGCATGACAGAGCTGGATGAGCGGCAAATGGGGATTACAGAGGGGCAGGTCATAATGAGCCGGCCGGCCACATGTTTCCGAGGCAAATCTCATTTTGATATCCAGTCTACCATGCTGTTTTATTAGCAGAGCGGCTGGGGTCAATTAGCTTTTAGCTCAGTACACTCAAATATTTAAATTGATATAATGTGGCTTGCTTTATTAATTCATTTAAGCTGAGATGAAAAGATGATTCTTATGCTTTTATATTTTATAGTAGATCTCTTGTTTATTCTTTGTCTGTTTTTGTGTTTCCTCTCTCTGCATTGCAGGGATTGACATATAGTTAGCCTGTTCTTCATAACAAGGTACTTCCCTGTCTCTCCCTCTGCCAGAACTGTCAACCTCCCAACAAGGTGTACATATTCACAGCTGCTACTGCAGGAGAGCAGCCCAAATGAGGAGAGCCTGAATAAGATGAGAGGGATGATCCAGACAACAGGTGCGTGGGTACATCACTGCTCATTCCCTTCTACCACACTGCATGTTTCCAGACATATAAAAGACAGCTGGTTTTGATTTATTTTGTTGTTTTTTTTTTTTTTTTAGATCAATTACTTGTAACTGTATGGCAACTCTCACTGCTTAGACAGACGGGAGTATGACTAAGGATGGCTCATGCTAGTCTCACAGGCTATTCACACTTACTCTTCCCCCCGTGGTGGTAGCGTTGCCTCTCTGCAGTGTATCTGTATCTGTTTGTTCATTCATAGGAAAAGCATTAGTGACACGTAGATGAGTCAGAGAGGCTAGCATCTAAACAGGCCGCGCTGGGAGTCAGGAACCCTGCCACCCCTTCTGCTCCTCGCCTCAAGGCACTACTCATACCCTCACCAGTTTCCCTAGTTACTCTAACGCTTACATACACAAACATATGCCGTCTGTGTTTGCTCAAATACCACGGATCCCACCTGATGCGTCGGGTGCCACAGAGCAGATGTAGCTGTAGCAGTGGGCAGGGGAGCGGTGGTGGGCTATGGCTGTCTTTGTTATTGAGATGCTGTTTGCCAAAGTAGTTAGGGCACTCTGTACTGGAAACGGTTTAATGGAGCCATTGGTGTAATTATTCACCCCACAGGAAAACTGTGGTGCTTCTTTCACCGTGTGAAAATCCTTTTGAGGTCATCCAGAGCTATTATCTCTTGCAGGTGTGACTGTTTCTCCTGTTTGTAATACCTAAAATGATGGACATTTCCTTTGGGGTAGAAAGTGGTGTAGATTTTGGCAAAATAAAGAAAGAGAAATAACCAATTTTTGATGGTTTACAATTTGGTTTCATGCATTAAACTAAACTTTTGGCCGTGGTTCTCGTCTCCAAACCAGAGTTACATAAATAACAAGGAGGTGGTTTGCAGATCTTTGCTTTGACTTTGCAGTGAAAATCATGACATATTATGGCCTGATGGTGTTAATTGTCGAGCAGACAGATGGAGCAGGTGTGTGTGTGTGTCTGTGTGTGTGTGTGTGTATGTATACAGTATGTTTCACACTCCCCCTGTGACTCTCAAGGGTTGTATCAGGTGCAACACCTGGAGTTTGTTTCCTCATTAGGATGGGCATCTCCAAGGTGATAGCCAATTAGAAAAGCTGAACCCAGCTCTAAGGACTCATGAGTGGATAGAGATCAGATACATCTCATCTCTCACGTACAAATTGCTTTCACAAATACAGCATATTTGTGACGCTGATTGCAGAGGTAAGCCTACTTCATTTCTGTTGTTCTCTCATATAAACAAGCACAGTTTCTCACACTCTGCCACGTCTCTTTGCTCCCACAGCAGGCAGAGCAAAAATTCCACTCTGAAGTAATATTCTCATGAAGGCTGGTGCACCGACTCACCTTGCGGTGTGGTATTGAGTCTCCTTTGCGCTTGACTGTGTCCCTCTGTTCTTACAGCTATCTATCAGTTTCATAGCATGCAATCTGCATCCTTCCAGCCTCCCACTTCCCGCCCACCGGTGCTGTATCTGTTGTGCTCTGCATGCATGTACTGCGCGCATACAGTGCACATTGTGTTTTTACAAAAGGCACAAGTGTGTACATGTTTCCTGGCCCCCTCCGTAATAAAAGGGAGGGGAGCTCCCGGGCAGATAACACCCACCGCAGAGCTGCCCTGGCAGGGGTAAGAGAGCGTGGAGGGTGCTTGCCCCCTGGCTAGATGCTACTCAGAGAGGGGGAGATAAGGGCTGTGAGGGTGGTAGTGTGGTTGTAAGGACTGAGCGAAGGCAGGGAGGACGTGGGAGGGCGGGGGGGGGGGGGGGGGGGGCTTCTTCATACATTTTTATGACCACATAGATAAGGTCAGTAGTGTGCCATCGTTACTAGGCAACACTGCGACCCTGAGTTGGATTGAGTTGTGAAGCTGAGAAGTCAGATATTCTTATTACAACAGCCCTGCTTCGGTTCTGCTGTGTGCATTTATTAACAAGCAGCCTGTCTCTGTGTGCCATTCTGAGAGTCAAGGCTGAAAGACTGCTTTAACTGGACGATTAACTGAGGCACTGAAATAATTAGAAGGCCATTGATTGGGTTATTACATTGTTACAGCCGTGTTGGTGATATACCGATATCTGAGCCTGTTCAGATACGTAATGCTGGTAATAGTGATGAAAAATGACGGTGGGGTGTTTGATTATATATTTTTAATGATCCAGTTCATGTGGGGATACACTAGACTGTGGATGTATTGATTTTTCCAGTTTTCAAGCAGAGAATGGAGGAGATGGAGACCAGGCGCATATGCAGCCGGAGTACAAATCACCAAAACCCGCCCTATTCTCTCCCTCCTTTTACTTACTTTCTCCACCTTCAATCCCTTCCCTCTCCACCGCTCCTTTCTCTACCTCCTCTTTTCCATCACCCTCTCAGTTCTCCGTCCTCACTTCCGTATTTCTGCCACTCTTCCAGCAGCCTTTCATTCGCTCCCCCCCGCCCCTTCATCTCTCCTCCTTTCGCTCGCTCCCCTGCCTCTCCTCTTCTCTCCTCCCATTTCTGTCCCCTTCAGCGTCCTAGTTTAGCACGTCAAGGTTGGCTACAGATATGCTCCTCTGTGCCTTGGGGCTAACCAATGGGAAAGTGGCTGGGGTTGCTGTAGCAGGCTGGGGTGTTGGTATCATGAATTGAGAGGGAGATGGGAAAAGGTTACTGTCGTGCATGCTCTGTGGTCCATTCTGCAGAGTGGAATTGAACTCCTATCAGTAAAATAACAGTATTTAGGAAATGTGGGGCTGTATTACAAAAATATCTTGTCATTTGAGTTGGCATCTAATTTTGAATTAGCAATTTTGATAAAGAAATTAAAGGCATAGGTTTTGGAAATGTGGTTATTTAGAGTCAGATAAAAAGATACCACTCTTAAATTGATTGCATGCCTCTTGCACGGAACCACCTAAGACACAAGCACCTGCAAACCAGCACAAGCCCCTTAAAATTTAAAACATCATTGTCTGCAGCCGCACTAGTGCTGCATTCAACTCCTCACTCCTCAGATAATCTTATTTCCCGAGTTGAGAATTCCTTCTTTTGACTTCAGTGTGTTCATGAGCTTAAAGTCAACATGTGAAAACAACATGGATGCCACAAGGAAGATGTGCTGTATTTTATTGCTCAGAGCATTTATAAAAACATGTTGACAACAGTTTTTTATCTTTAAATTACAGTTATTTTGTCTCTGAGTTGTTGCAGCACCGGTGCACTCCCTAAAGCTACTAAAACATTGCTCTACCTGACTCATGCTAGTAAACAACTTTTCTAACTAATCTAGGTCACTCTATGTGAACAGCAACTAACCGTTACAACCTAATACCATGTTACAAATAAAAAAATTGACATTCAAAAGTAAATTAAAGAAAAGTTTATTACTTTGAGCCCAACTTTAACTTTCATCCTCCATTTTTCTGCAGATAAAGCATCTACTTGGCAACTTGTGTATCAAAACTTTCTTACTTTGGGGTGTGTTTACATGAATTTTCCTAGGCTGGAACTCATTATTCCTATTATTTCGGCTCCGCATGGATGCAGGGTAATTGTGCTAATTTGTTTATGATTGATTCATAAGTCTGAAGGAAACCCAACCCTATCACTTCCTATTCAGCCTCCTTCCAAACACAGATAATCAGATAAATCAACATATTTCAAGACCAAGAGAAAGTACAAGCAAGTAGAAAATGGCACGTGCCTTACACTGGCAGCCGACAGCCACTATGAAAGTTTTAATGAAGAACCGTTATGTTCAGCTTTTCTTGCTCTCTTCTTCAACAGCAGCCTTTACATTTGAGTGCTGCAGACGTTTCCACGTTGTCAGAGACAGAGTCACGGGAGCTCATTCTGTGTGCCCTCTTTAAATTCTGACGTTTTTGTGGGTCCATGAACACAATGCAGGCAAAGCTCTCAATGAGCTCCTTTTTTCCTCAGCAGCAGCTTGTGACTCACAGGGTTGATAATTGATCTGCCGATCGGTTCAGAGCTGATCAAAACGGTTAATGAGAGGGGCAGATGCTGCGAGTGAATGCATATTTTTAGATCCAGCAGAATGAAAATTTCACTTTCAATGCACATGACGTTCTGCTGCGCCACTTGTGCTCAGTTTTGCAGACAGAAAACAGTTTCCTGCTAACTTGTGCTAAGCTAAGCTAACTAGCTGAGAAGTATCAATCTTCTCGTCAAACTTGGCAAGAAAACAAGTGAACATGGTTTCCACAAACTTTTTCATGGATGGATGTAGAAGTTAGATTTATCATATTTTATCCTGGAAAATTATTTATTGCAGTTTGGGATTGTATGAATGAACTCAAATATAAAGCAATTAATACTGAAGTCTTTTATGCACACCATCAACCATAGTTCATGTTTGATGTGGGTGGTCCTCCTAAGAAGGTAATCAAACCTCAGGCGCTTACTCCTTTACTCTTTTCACTGACCTCCACACAAACACATCTCTTTAGTATTTCATCAGAAGTCCCCTCGACATGTTCACTTCATAAACCTCGTTATAGCCATCCTAATTTAAAGAGTGTGCATGTGTCCTGATGCTGATTGACCTGCAGGTGTCTTTTCATCCCACTGGGACCTGTAAAGCGTAAGAGTACACCGCCCTGAACTCTGTTTAGGAGCCACAACGCTCCTGCCCTGGCAACATGTAACTTTATACACACTTCTATCAGGAGCCACGAGCGCGGCTCGTCTCTTATCAATGTCATTGTCTTTGCAAACAAAGGGGATCATTATACCGGTGCTGAGAACATTTCTATTCTGAGTTAATGGGTCGCATAGTGTAAAGGCAACCTGATCCTCCTTTGGGTGACGAAGGAGTGAGCCGAGGGCTGACATTTTGCTGATGATAGGCCAGTCTGTGTTTTGTTGTAAGAGACACTGGGCTTCACAGGAGTTGTCAAAACAAGAGGCCCCATCCTGAGGGATTACCCAGCCTGTCTGCACACACGCCAGGGACAGGGTCGGCCAGAGGGACAGGGAGGGGCCGGGGCACTCTGTGTGTGTATATGAACACGTTCGGTGCATAAAGAAGAGACGTAGCTGAGAAAAATTGACTTTATCTTCTCATTATTGTTAATATTTTGCAGTATATATTAATGACGTACACACCTGACCACTGTAGTGCTGGGATATGTGTCAATAAATCAAAGGAAGCAGATGATTTGATATAGCATATGATGTAATTAGTTTTATATATAGTTTGAAAAATATTTTACACACTAAGCACATTATCCATGTTTTAATTTAAGTATTAACATTTGAGTGCTAATTGCCAAGTACTGTATTTATAAAATTTACATTTTTACACACTTACACGTACTCAGCATACTATACATACTTGTTTTTAAATATTTACATACTGTGCTAATTGTTCACTATTACTGTATTTCTATTTTTATATTTCTTTTTATATACTTGTGCTTGTACTTATTTCTACTCGCAATAATGCTGGCATCAGAGAGACTGTTACTGACTGAACCACAATTTGCCCCCGGGATCAATAAAGAATTTCTGATTTGATTAATTAGTACGACCAGTGAAGCGCAGTGTGTGTTGTTACCTATCTGATCTCAATGCGTGAGCTTGGTAGAGGACAGCACATGATAAAGGATGAGGTGATGTTGGATGGTGACAGCATGTGAGGCATTTTCTTTGATGTTACCTAAGCAGGAATTTAACAGTCTTTGTCAAATTGGATTGTGTTCTTACATGTTTATGCCTCATCACTATTGGTCATCATTACATTATACTTTTTATTTGAGATTTAAATACTAAGAGTAATGCAGATGGAGGCGATGAGCTCAAGCCTGCTGCAGCTTTTCAAACATGTAACAAGAATCATCTCAGCAGTTATTTTTGAGTCAGACTGAAAGTAAACACAGAAAGTAGTTCCCTAGAAACCCCTGTAGCTGCTGTAGCACAATTGTTGAGTAAATTCTTGGACTAAGAACAACCGCAAGAGTGTCGCCTCCTCCGTGCCGCTGCATTGCATCAACACATCCGCTACAGCCTGTACCAAAGAGTAGAGTAAAAGTTAAGAGCACTCAATCTGCAGCAAAGTCTGGGGATCAAAACGTCCCCAGAAGTACACTGACAACAAAAGCATACACTACAAAAGTTTCTTGTTGGTAAAGGAGCTCTATATGAGCTTCAAAGCTATATTTGTGTTTTCTTTGTGCTTTGTTTACAGTTTTTGTAGAGTCATGTTGAACGTCACCTTTTTATTTAGTCCCGACCTCACCTGTGAAATTTTATTGGTTGGGTACTGCACGCTACTAACCAAAGATTGCAGCCCATAAATATCCAGAACAAACCAAAATAAAAAGAAATTTTGAAAATATATGCAGAGGGCAGGGTCACTGCAGAGAAGTACACACACTTATAGTGGGTCATAAGTGATGACTGAGAGGGATAACTTTTGTATAAGTCTCTACATTGTTTTTTTTTTTAATTCTGCATAGCATATCTTTAAGTGAGTTCATCAACAGATATCAACAGCCATTACACAGAATACTTTTACAGATTATGCTGTAGTTCTTACATTGCTGTGTGGGATAAATTAAAATACTGCAACTTCAGTTGATATAACTGCTACCCCTACTCTGATTAATGTCTTATTTTATGGTTCATGATGAAGTTGGCAGTAAAATAAAGAGCACCGAGCACAGATCTCATGCCAGTGTGAGTGTAATAGTCAGAGGAGTCATGACCCGGGGTGAGCAGTGTTCATGAATCGTCTCATGTGCGCTGCACGTCCTTCCTTGTATCCACACACAGACATGGTGGCACATGTAAACACACCCACAGACAGACAGACACACATGCATGCCCACACAGCAAGGCCAAGACTGTCTGCAGCAGCCCAGGGGCCTCATTGTCACATTCACTTACTACTGTTTAGGCATCATGCTGGGGGGCTAAAATGAACTGCACCCTCCCCCTTATCCAGACAGTAAACTCAAACCCTACCAAAAATCTACTCCACTCATATCCAAAACATGGCTGTGGACAAACTGTATTTTTTTTTAACTTGGGCTATATATGCCTGTATCATGTAATATATCAAATTTTTATCTATTTAAGAATTATCAAACCATGATGACAAAGCACGCTTTAATTAAGATGGTTTTCAGCACAGTGTCTCTTCTTTGTAATATTTGTTTAGAAACAAATGATAATTTGCCTTAAATCACGTTTCTGTAATATTTACCGAAGTGATTAAAGGTAAGGTAAAGTCTGTTACCAGTAAACACGATGCCAGTAAAAGTGAAAGCCAACCCCATATTCACTCTGGTTTTGGAACTAGCTTTGTCCACCTGGTGTTTCACCTCTCTATATTAGCGTTTTTTTTTTTTTTTAAGGCACTGTGTCCCTGATTTTTGTAGCTTCCTCTTAGATGTGTGCTGCTTACAGTCTGGCACCTGGTAGCTACCTTTTTAGAAATGCTGACCTCACCTGCGTGCACTGGGGGTACACTCCCAGAAACATCACAATCAAGGAACAATAAAATAGGAAAATACAAGGAAAGAATAGGGTCTCTGCTGATAAATACACTGCCACACACTTCTAGTGGGTCATATGTGATGAGAGGAATCACTCTTGTATGAGTCTATGAGTACAGTTTGTATGAGTACATTTAAATGATGAGAGAAAAAGAATGAATTATTGTCTAAAAATTGCATGTAAACATGTTTGTCAGACTTATATTGTGCTAAGATGAATTTTTCAAAGTCCGTCTAAAACACCTGTTTGGGGTTGATTTACTCTTTCATGTATATGTCTCAACTGGACCTGAACTGGTCTAGGTGTTCTGTGCTTGCTCCATAATCCTTGAGCTGGGTTTTAATCCGGAGGTTGAACAGCATAAATTCATAGAATAAAGATGGGGAAAAAAAGGAAGAAGGAGGGTAAAAAACAAGATAAGCTATCAACAAAAAGTAGCAGATCATGTACGAAATGTACAGTGCCGAAAAACTATCCATATTTTCACCACTCGATATGCAACCCGTTACAGCTTGCAGCTTTCTAACTTGTTTGGTATGTGACGTAATACCTCAACCGAAAGAATGCCCAATAGATACTAGCTGAAAGGGGGCATATCGCCACTTACTGTGGCGGAGTCGGACATACTTCTGTTAATAAATCTAATCCCCTTGTATACTGGGACAAGGACAGTAGTCCAATTAAATAGTATTATCGAGATATATCCGTAGCTCCACTTAACTGTGCATGCAAACGCACTTTTTTAAAGGAAAATCCTGCATGTATCGTTACATGGCGCAAGTGCAAGCTAACAAATTCGATCAATGTTTCATATACCGCAGTTTTACTGTAAGTTAAGGTTTGGTAAGATTTTGATATTATATCAACATTTTGTTATGAGACTAGATGTTTTCTCAGATTTTGGATTTTGTGATATCATAGGTGTTGTATCTTCTTGTTTTAAAGGCTCTATTACAGTAAATTGTGTGTAATTTTCTGATTTTACCAGGCTGTTCTAGCTGTTCAATTATTTGGCTTACCCACTTAGTCATTACATTGACATCATTGGTGATTATTTATTAAAAATCTTACTGTGTAAATGTTTTTTGAAAGCGCCAATAGTCAACCCAATAATATTGTCACAATAAATTTCATTCTCCATATCATCCAACCATAGTGTAAGCGTTCTTCCACACTCCAAATAAAAGAATATCATAATTTACCAATTACAAAGCATTTGCAGACTTGTAATTCAGCAAATTAGTAAAAATAATTTACATTATCCCTATAAGGATGTTAATATTGGTTTTCCAGTTACAAACATATGCCTACATGCCTGAATATAATCTGTTAGAAGTGTACCACTAAATACCTCGGCCCACTGGTCACAAGGTCAGGGCTCTTGTCTTTAGAGTGAAAATCGAGGTATTGTCTTTCACATCACAAGTAGCCTGTTCAGTGATACAGCTGTCTGCTGGGTGTAAGTGAAAAACACTAACACCTGTTTTCCATAAAGATGGAAGTCCCTGTGCACCACCAACAGAAATATTTGATCTGTGTGTTTCACCACGGTCAGCTAAATGTGATCTTAGCAACTAAAACTCTCAAAATTACAGTGATGTATCGTGCTACAGTGCTAAAACTGTGTGTCTTTCTGTTCTTGCAACCCAATCGCCAAAATAAATGTTGGCATTGTACATTAATGCAAAACACTGATACGTTACATTTGTATGTTTTATATGTTAAATCTTTACATGTCATATGGAGCAGAAATGTAAAACTTTACATTTCTTTACATTAAAGTTTTCAGTTTTTGTCATGACAAGGCTGTGGTTAGCGTTAGGTTAGGTTTGGGTTAGATTGGCTTGGTTAGGATCAGGAAAACTTTGTGTTTTGGTTTGAAAATCCCAGTTTGGTCACCACAAACACAGCTGGTATTTGTCACTGGTCTCTGACGGTGGTCTGCTGCTTGACAGTCGTCACCTATGTTGTCACGCTATCCACCATCCCCTCCACCTCATTGCTAAAAACTCAGCTCATACACATGTAATCTGAACTATGTCACTTTGGAAATGTTGATATAATACATTTGAAACATACAAATGTAGTATATCTGTGGTAACATTTTATTCTTGCGACAGGCTGGTTTTATCTGATTAGTTATGTGCCTGGGATTAGATTGCACCTCACGTGTGTTCTTAAAAGCTTCCCTCATAGAGTGTGATATTTGGGAAAATAGAGAAGGAGACAATTATTTTTTATGACAGTTTTTAAGTTGTAAGGGAAATCAACCCTCACTAACCAAATATTAGATGATGTATAGGGATCAAATATGAGTCTTACATATAGCACTGTACTTAACAAGGCACATGTATATACTTTTTTCTCAACCTATAGTATCAGTAATTTGAGAAGTTAACATACACACCTGCTGTCATTTGGTCGTTGTAAGGTCATTTGGTCGTTGTTGATGTTACTCTGTGTTTGCTGTCAAACACACATTGTGAAACTGTGCTTATACTGGGCAACTCCTATGTATGGAGTGTGTGTACAGTGATATGAGTGTGTAGATACTGTACACACAATGTCCCCCTGCCAGTGTTACCCTGGCCTATATGCAGGGGTGAGAAGAGCCACCGCTCCTCTTTTCCGGGCTTGATTGTTCCATATGTGGTGGCATTAGTTTCCACATCCCACGCAAACAAAAATAACCTTTTGATTTGCATTTCTCCACTCATTTCGTTTCTTTTTCCAAATTTTTAATTTTGGCTTCTCATGAAATCCTGTTTGCTGAGCTAGATTACACCAATGCCTCATTTCCCCTAAAATGTCAGATGGCACCCTCTAATTCCACGGATCCCCTCTCCCAATCCCTTGAGCCCACAGTCAGATCTTTTACCCTCCCTCTTTGGGTTTTGTTTGTCTTTGCTGGCGGTTAATGTCACCTTCAGTGACAAAAAACTTCTACCATTTAACATTGCTAAGGGCTGAACCAAGGAAACTATCACTGCAGTACTACTGCATTACTGGTGTGGTTAATTATCTGTTGGGCATACATAGGCTTTTTCTTTGGCGTCATACACTCACAAGTTGGACTTTACAGAGAAATTAAATTACAATTCAGAGTTGCAATGCTTTACATTAACTCTCCTCTCTAAAATAGTTAAGTTCCAGTAAAAGATGAAGCCCACTTGATGTAAATGTACAGTATATACCCAAATACAACCGCAACAGGGCAGAGCTGAGAAGCAGAATGAGCATCTTGTGAGGAAAAACAAATTTGCAGCCTGGTGTAGCATCCTCCCTCTTAAATGATCATATCTCACAGTCTGCTGCTAATGAACTTACTTGCCCATCCATGCCAAGAATCCCAAGCTGAAACACAAGCACAGCGCTCCTAATCCACTCTAAATGACAGGCAGGATCTCTGACCCACTGCCCTGATTCACCCATGTTTTCTCCTCAGCGCTGCAGAGACTTCAACTTGTTTGGGGTTTATCTTACGGCTTAAGGGGGGGGAGAAAAAAGTAAGTAAAATGATCCTCTTACTCAATTAAACATACATTTTGGTGTAACAGTAGTTCAAAAAGAGGGCATCTGTGGAGAAAGAACAATTTAATTTGGGCTATTGCTGAACACAAACAAGTGTTGAAAATAAACATAAAGAGAAAGATAGAGATAGAGATACAATTGTAAGGCAAGCTAGGACAGTGTGTTCTGGTGTAGACGTGAACAAATGTAGAGCAGTGTTTGTCTGCTGCACTGGAGTGAACACTGTGAGAGAGACAGGCAGGCGAGTGGACAGATACAAACAAAAAAGGCAGAAAAAAAATGGGCTGATCAAAACACCAAGAGAGGGTAGAGTCAAGCCTCCATCTTTCCCAAACCCACAACTAATTAGCTGTTTTAGGCACGCACATATGTAACTACAGTAAACCCAGACTTATACCTGAGCCGAGCATTTATAACACCAGGAATAAAAAGAGGGCAGACTGAGTATGTGATCAACACCATGCATTGTTTTTTTCCTTTTTTTTCTCCCTTTGTATACATTCAAAATATAAAGATCCTGTGCTCAGTCCAGACATAAGAGCAGAAAATTAGTGTCTCGGGGTAAATAAACAGGATTTCACTTTGAGTATATTCTGTCGTGTGGAATAGAGAATGAGATGCAGACTGCCCTGCTGGTTATATCACATTCAGTGTAACTGGGCTCTGCATGTGGACAGGCCCACAGGCTTCCTGTGCCTACTACAGCTACACCCTTGACTTCAAGGCAGGCATTAAAATGGAGGGGTGGTGGTGGTGGTGGATTAGGGGGTTGAGGGAGGCGGTATGGAGTGTGTATGTGTGTGTGCGCCTTTGGGGTGGGGGATGCTTTAGTTTAACCCTGTATTTTCTGCAACCACTGACAGAATGTTGCTTTTTATTTCTCCTGTCCACAATATTGTTAAACCACTTCAATCAATTTAAAAGTGTGTTTTAAATTAAACATAAAAGCCTCGTTTACGCACTTCAACGAACACAAAACACGCGTCATTGGATTGTCCTTGTAGAATTCACATCCCTACAGGGAACTCTCCTCTGTTCTTATCCATAGGAGAAATACCCCGTTGGTTTTACTCAAGCCAGTTGTTTTATATAGAGCTGTGTGCTGAGAGCACCTGCACACCAGCAGACAGCGCTTTCTGTTTGAGCCGGTACATCTCCGTGCGTAAAAATGTTATCCTAGGTGCCTCGGTGCGTCAGGTGCAGCTCATTTCCTTAATGCAAATGCCCCACTCACCGTGTGCTCTCATACTCTCACCTCCAGTAGTACCTTGCCCTCAGGAGCGACCGGTAACCGCCTCTGCTCCTTTAAGGCAATGAGGAATTAAAGCGTCTGCAGGGGCAGGGAGAGGGTTATTCTGTGTAATGCTCAGAGAGTCAGTGTGGTGCGATTAGAGAGCGGCAGCGGGGAAGATGCGCTTGCTCGCCTCTTGCTGGACGCTCAGAGGCGATGAAGATGATCTGACTTTGGAGTCTCAGAGAAAACCTGTTTTTCATTCTTATTCTACCACCCTCTCCCCCCTGTTTGCTTCTTTGCTCTTTTAGTTATTTTAATTTTATAACATTTTATTTTTTTCTCCCTTAAGGATGATCCGCCGGTCAGTCTTTTATTTAGGAAACCGGAGCTCTTATTATTTTTTTTTTAAAGAAATAGTTTAGCCAGTTTTTTTGTGGTTGTTTTTATGTTTTGCATTAATTTTCGTTTCTGGATCCGCTCGTACCCGGCTCTGACTCAGCACCACACACCTGGGCTTCACCCCTTCAGCATCCCTTTGAATAACAGGGAGAAGCAGCAAGACGCGGAGCAGCGGAGGAGAGTCTGAGCACAGCTCTCCCCAAGACAATCACAGAGGCGCATTTATGTTCCAAGCGCAAAGAGAGGGCTCGGGAAAAAAAGAAATCAGAGTGTAACGAAAAAGTAGGAAGGAGATATTAAAAGTAGAGACTTGGACCGGTTTGCATCAAGACAGTGGCAAATGTTTAACCTTACCCCAAGCGTACAGAAGAGAAACCCAGGGAGGCACCGGTCGGAGGAAGAAGAGAAAGCATAGCTTGGGGGGGATTGAACGGAGCAGGGCATGTGGATATTGGCTTTTATCTTTTTCCAGAGCATCTTGAATGGTAAGTTTTACTGGCTCATCTTTTTTTATTTTTTATTTTATTTATTTATTTTTTTATTAGTGCTCATTACCTATTGCAGAAGGCAAATCACCGGTAGGCAGCTAAGTGACTGGAGAGGGAGGATGGAGGTCACCTGTGACCCACATGAAATGGATTTTATATGGTTGTCAAAAGGCTGACACCCTTGATAGAGGGAGAGAGACGGGCGAGGCATGAATTGCGTTTTAAATCCTTCAAGCTCTCCTACAAACACATCTCTGGCCTCCACATACTCATTCTGAGCCAGGTGAAATAAAACGGGTAAATTATGTTTGTTTGGGCCTGCATTTTATACATTGACTGGATTTAATTTTAATAGGTTCAAGTTTTAATTATTTTCAATTTGCATCCATTGAATTAAATCTGTTTCTGTTTTTCTTTGACGCCTAATGATACTTATTCTGTCACAACCTTGCTCCACTGTGGCCCTTAGTAATAAGTGACGTATTTGATATAATAGACATTTGGTTTAACCCCATCCCCCTCCCCCACAGTGATCATATTTTTCCAGTTTAAAGTGGCCTAAATGAATATAATGCATTAAAATGATCATTTTATACGCATATTTAAGTATCAGTAATCCGTATTTTCATTTTGAACATATTTGTTGTAGAATATGCAATTGTCAGATTTCTCTGTGAGAATGTTTCCAACATCTTTACATCAAATTTTGTCACAAATTTGAACACAGCTTTATTTTATTTACCGTTAAAATTTAGTTTGTAGAGAAAATTGGCATCATTAGTACATTTCTTTCATGTTAGTAATTAAAACAAACAAAAAAAAGAATAAAAAGTGTGATGTTCATGAGAGGCATTCCACAGGGGTCGCATTTTTCAGGAAATGCAAAAAACAAACACGCAAAAAAATGTGAAATAAATTTTCCATTCAAATAGCCAAAAGTCCCACTCTCCATTCAAATGCTGTATTCAAACACCCAGATTTGATTGTGCGTCTTGTCTGTGTTTTCTTGCACACATGTGTATCTGCGCGAGTGCATGTGTGCACCAGTGCACACATGCATGCGGCTGACACCATGCACGCATATTTGTGTGCTCATATAGTGTATCTATAATCAATAGCAGAAAATTGATACAGTTTATTGCATTCACTTATTGGCCAGAGCCCCCTTCTACAGGGAGGGATTATGGCTGACTGGGTGTGTACGAAAACATGGGGAGGAAAAAAAGGGAGAGTCGAAGAAGGAGAGGGAGAAGGACAGAAAATGGAAACATGTCTGTGAGAAAACACATCAGGGTGACAAGATGGGGATTGTTCACGTAGTGAAACAAAAATCAAGCCCGCGGTTGGCTGCATTTGGTTTAAAGGGTCAAGAAAAACTGAATTCACGAAGGAAAAATTTGGGGATTTACAGGTATGAATACATTTAACCACATCAATGGGGTTCTGATATAGTACGGTGTGTCCCCAAAATTGATTTTCCCTTCTGGCTGGGATGATAAAATAAGGCTTCGAAATGGATTTTTGTTTCTGTGTCGTCGCTTTTTCAGTGCTGAGGCAACCCTCAGTCGGTACCGTTTATTGACACCGACTCCATATAAAATGGTATCTCCCTCAGCCCAGCTTGTGCTGAAACTCATAAAGGAACAATAAGGAATCCTCATTAATCATAATCATCTGACTCTGACATTAGATCAACTGCCATGCAAGATTGTGTCTGTTTATTGCATAAGGGATTATTGAGGAGGCCTGTGGCAAAACAACTGATAGGGATTAAGCAGTAAGACGGCGTTGAGTGCAGACATTACACTTTTTGTGTTCGTCATTCGCGCTGCAATCATGGGGTCTTCATCACTTGCTGTTTGCGTCGTCATTTGATTTCTCTCCATCACTGTACGGGAGCGCAGCTATATGACTTCGTCCTCTGCGGTTGGATGTTTTGTTGATTATCATGAAAATGAGGCGTTTGTCGGCTGAGCAGGCGTTGTCAGAGTGAATGAATGACCTTGTAGATAGAAACCAGCACAGCGATTGGATTCCAGACAATTCTTGCTGTTTCAGAGTTGGGCCTATCACATGCTCACTGGCCTGTCTCTATGGTAACCTCCTTAATGGGTGTCAGGGGCTGCGTCCGAAAACGTTCACTCATGGGGGTAGAAAACTATATGGTGTGTTGCAGTCGGGTGGCAAAAAAACTCAATCTCAAACGCTATTCACATCATTCAGAGTATATGGTACTTGTTTGCTATTTGGCAGGATCATTGTGTTCACTATGTTTGGTACAATAATGCTAAGAGAAATCGGACACCACTACAAAATGGCAGACCGAGGAAATAGTGGACTACACAGGGAAAGATTTTGGACATGGAATTGGGAGTCTTGCTCTTGTTGTAAACTGAGTTGACCCAGAAATACTTGATTAGGAGCTAATCACATCCTGTTACATCAGTGTGTCCATACCGTAGGTGATAAGTGACCACATGGCAGCCAGGGTAATTTTCCACATTGCTTTGTGGTCATTTCACTGTATGTCAGCTTCATGGACTCAGCAACCGATTGGAAAAATAGATATACACCTGCAAAATGCTCACATAATGTCAAATTTTAATTGTCATCATACAAAATAATTGCAAATTTTACTACAAATAATCACAAGACAAACTTTAAAGAGTGAAATCTGACTTGCTCAGCAGCCTGCAGGCGCATTTATTTCTTGCATTCTCTTCAAGATTTCATGCTTTGCTATTCCCTGTGCCTATCAAAGTAGAATCTATAAATTCAGTCATCAGTACAGGAGAGGAAACATATTAAATATCTCTCCCTGAAAGCTGCCTCTAGGCAAAACCACAGCAAGCTAAACTGGCCTATTCAAATTCTCATTGCAAAGACATAAGGAGACAAGGTTTCTCGCACAGTCCCCACGAAGACTGCCATGATTTGTGGACATACACGCGGCTTAACCTGATGATCGCGACTTAAAAGGGCTTATCTGGTACGTCTTCAATAAATGAACATTTACGTGGAGGTCAGGGGATCACGCAATCAAATTGTGATCTCAATTAGCTGTGACATTTCTTGGGGTAAAGGCAGATCCACTTTAAAATAAGGAAGCTCTTCCAAAGCATCTAGCCCAGTACAGTACAGTAAATAGCTGCCAACATCAGTTAGCCTGCCAATTTTACATGACCCCACATTATTAGCAACCTGAAACACTGGATGAAAATGCTACAGGGACCGGGGTGGATAGATAGATTGAACTTGGCTGTGAGTATAACGGGGGAACGGGGTTTGTGCATGGCAATAAATCTACATGAAGGCAATGAAGGCTGCGCGCTGATGAGAGCCCCATTTGTCGGAGCTGTGAGGTGATTCTCAAGCCCGTGTAAAGATGTCCAAAGATCAGCGGCCTTCCTGTGGTCACAGTGGCCGTTCACGGGCTCCGTGAAGCAGCGGTGTGAAATTCGACCAGGCGTACACTGCGCTCACAGCCATTAGTCTGTTTACTAATTACCAATTAGGGTTTGGTTGCAGAAGCAGTATCACAGCTCATGAAATTAAATTACCCCATGAAAACACGTAGCGTACAGTTAAGTGATAGATCATCTTGTGCAGTCTTACTCTGATATGAATATCTAATAGGCTAAATTAAGTTTACAAGCCCACTTAACTCTTGCTCACTTGTGTGAGTTTTAAGAGCGTTTGTTGGGTTACATTCTGAACTCAGTGTGTGATTCCAGTTGAAAGAGCTGCTAATGTTTGGTAATGGATACCCTGATGTGTGATCATAATAGATATCCCCTAGTTCATACATCCCAGCTGTATAATGTACCGTACTGTACCGTACCTCCTCGAGCCTGTCTAGCTCTCTAATTAGGAGCGAGCTTTGGCGACTGGTGTGTCTGTGTGTCTCTGTGTGTGTGTGTGTGTGCTGCGTTTCACCCAATGTAAAATCTAATTACCAATCACACTGTGTCTGTCTGGATTCCACTGAATCAGAGGTGTAATTGCGCAAGCCCGCGTGTAAATGTCTCTTGCATTAAAATGTTAACGATATCATTTAGCATCTGCAGGGAAGAGCAGAAAAGCCCTCAGCACCCAGATGTAGGTGTTTGATCATGCGTGCAAAGTGAGGTTGTAGTACATCTGGCGGGGGTTTCCCTCTCAGACAGGGTTCTCAGTAGAGAGGATGTTTTTAATTCACTCAGCACCTGTCAAAGTGACATGTTATATTACTGTGCTGCTTTGCACAGGTACTGTAGCAGAGGAGCTGCTGTAAAAGGTTTATTTGACAGTTTAAAACTGACTAAGTCAAGAAAAAGGCACTCCCTCTCTCCTCTGCAGGCGTACTTTTGTTATGAGTTACTTTTAAAGATTTTAGGAAAAAGAGTGTGGAGGTTAAGAAAACACCTTGTTAAGACACAAGACAACTTGACCCACAACTAACAGTCCCTCAACTCTTTCCTTGACCCAAAAGTCAAGGTTGTGATTTCAAGATTAGCAGCGTGATCCATTTAAATAAGAACAACACACTAACCCTGCATGCAAAGCTTGCTTGATCCATTATATGGAATTATTTTGTGGTAAATAGTCTTCTTGTTTTGTTACAACTGTAACAATGTTAACATTTTGTCCCATATGGTCTGTATTTATGATACAAAAAAATGACAAAGCTTTAGTATCATTAGATTGAAAAACACAAGTTACTTGGTTTTAGCGAAATACTCGGATGAAACGAGTATCTGGTACAGATAATGTACTTTTTACTTGTAAAATGCATCAATATCTGTACTAGTGATGAGGGAAAATCCTCATTTCGGTAGCTGTGTTATTTTACTCTTGTGATCAGAAATGATCCACTCTGAGATCATTCTGTATATAGTTTTCTTCAACTTGAAAAACTGATAAACCCCTTCAACTGATAAACCCACGTCATTTTCAGGCATAAAATAACTTCTGGTAAAGTCCCATCAATTTCAAGTTTAAACCGCATCCACTTTCTATCTAAACCCCGCCCATTATGTGTACAGATACAGATACAGATAATTTAGTTGCTTGAACAGATACAGATAGGGATGTACTTGCTCAACCCAACCACTTACTGATAATTCCACTTAATCTGAGTTAAATACAATGTTCACAGGGTGATTATGTTGCTGAATCATGGTATTTATTTATTTTATTGAGACAGTGTATACATCCAAAGATATTTAAGAGATGGCGCCCACCTAAATTGTATGGTAGAACCTCTGATGGTTTGACAAATACAAATCGTTTCATGGTATAATTCATCATATCACCTAAGTCACAGAGCTCCAAAGAGGCCAAATCATCAGAGCCCTGTTTGAACGTGAATCTATGAACAAACCTCCAGCAATATGATCAACATACACAAAATATAGGAGCTTTATAACTACCCAAGTTATTCTTACAGTCTTTTGTGGCATTGTCGTGATGGATTCACGATGTAGTTGAAGTCGTTTACTTTATTTTGTTTATTTGCTGTATAGTAAAATCCTTTAAACATGCAGCAATAGAATTTTTTTCATCAACATGGGGATATATTGATAATTAACATATCCACTAAATCACAAAATGTTGGTAATCAGTATACATGCAATTTATTTGCTCACATTGTATCTCATGTTTTCCAACAATATCCACTCACAGAGAGGCTGGCTCCAGAAGGAGCCAATACCTGTAGACATCTATGGTAAAATGCCCAATTTTACATCACTAATAAACATATTTACAGACTGGAAGAAAAAACATTTTCATGTCTCCATAGCTAATTTTAACATTCATGACACCTGGATGGGGGATGAGTCTATATATCACCCAACCATTTACATTTTATTAATCCCCCAAATTACGCATATTTAAGGGCAGTTGAGTGACAGACTTCTGGGATTGCTACAGTCTATAAATCAGCTCCACCCTTTGCTCCTCCACAGCTCCACCCTCCAATCCAAGTATGGTCACTTTTGACTAAGATATGGCGATGGCTGAAGTGCTTGAAGCTTGAAATGGCAGTCCACAAACCAATGATGTCACAGAGGCTATGCAACCATTATTTCATTTCTATGGTTGTAATTCGAGCTTCCCTGTGGTTTGTTGTGGTAGCTGGTCTGGTAGCTCATGCATGTAAGACTTTGTGTATGTTTGTGTGTGTGTGTGTGTGTGTGTGTGTGTGTGTGTGTGTGTGTGTATCCTACCAGCTAGTTTAACGGCGCTGCTCTGTACTGTGCTCATACAGCGGTTTATGCTGATATTGGAACTGCGTTGTTTCAGATGCCACATGCTCATTATGCCCCGCTTAACACCTTTAGCTCATTTAACACTGTTGCCTTTTTTAGCGCTATTAGGACGTTAGCTGCATGTTGACAGGGCATGTTTACTTTATTGCAGTAACACTGATACGAAACCACAAGCTTTTTCTAACCTAAACCAGAGTTAGTACATGCACACAAGACTCTGCAGTCCATGCAGTGTTACCTCTGTTCTGTGTGTGTGTGTGTGTGTGTATGTGTGTGTGTTTGTGTGTGTGTTGTACACTGCGCACTAGGCCCACAGTCCTTGGGTTGAGCTCCCCACCAGAGCTTTTGTTCATTGTGGAGGACAGGTGGCGGAGGTTTGATGAGTTTGCTATCCATCACCCACCAAGACAAACATTCACGCTGGACCTCATAAATACTGCCCCTTAATCCAGTCCTCCACATGCCACGGCCAGGCTTTGAACTCAACACACTCCGAGGCCCAAGGCTGAATTGATCCCTGCGACTCTTGCCCAGGCATGATGCATGTGTCTGTTGTATTGTGGCTCACTAACATATCTACTGCTCTGTCTCTTTCTCTTTTTTCCTCTCATATTTCATGGACTTCTCTTTTAAAAAAAAAAAAAATTCACACTGCGTGTTTTCTTGACCTCTCTGCAGTTCCCCAGCCATTGCATCTTTGCTGTTTATTTCACTTCCCAATCAAATTATTCACGGCTGCATTTCCAGGAGATATTTCACAACATTTCTGATGCTCCACAATCCGAATATTAAAGTAGGCTAAGGGATAACAGAGGAGGCAACACTGGATAGACAGAGTGACAGAAAGACAAATGGGTCCAGCTTGGTTTCTCGACACTGCTCTTTATTTTTAAACCTGGCACAGATGCTAAGATTTAAGACCAAGTTAGTGGCGGTTATTTTTAGCTGGCCATTTTTAAAGTGCTGTCATCTTGTTGGAGTTGAGCTAAGGTGTGGGTGAGGTGTGTAAAGTGGGCGCTTTATTGTGTATTTGCGGGTGTTTACGTAGAAGCACCTACATCTGTGGGCAGGGTTTGCAGAGTGTGCTTTCTTGTATATGTGCGCCTGTGTGTGTGTTTAATTGGGGAGCTGGGTGGGTGGGTTAGGGTGTGACATGGACTGGAGCCACAGAAGTCTGATTTATGTCCTTCTAGCCACTCATCGATCCCCCGGCCCAGTGTGAGACTGAGTGCATTGTCAATAATCTTAGCACTTTGTGGTATTCCTAGAATTCCCAGACCTCTTCTGCTCAGACCACGGTGTGATGCTGCAGTAAGCCATCTTGTCCGAGATCAAATAAGAGGGCACAGGGCCTGGCAGCAGTGCATTTTATTGTGGGGTAGCCTAGCAATGAATAGATCATTTTGCAGTGGCTGTTGAAGGAAACGAGAGAATTAGATGTATTGTTCGTACAAAGGCAGGTAATTTGGACAGAGCCCTGCATGGGTCCCTAGAAGCATGTAGCTGTTTGCATGTTGCTAAGTGTCCCCGTAGACTGTTGCCAGGATGAAGTCTATTATGTGTTGCTCTGTGTCTCTCTATCTAGACCATCCATCCCCACAAGTGATTATGCTAATTAGTGTTTGATCAGATGATTAAATTAAAACTCGATTCATCCGAAGTACTAAATGCTCCGAATACATTTGTGTCTGCTCGACTGCCTGACTTCACACAGCACAAGCCCCCCGGTGTCCCCGCTGCTGGGGGGAAAGGATGACCGCAGAGGAGAGGGAGGAAATTGTACAAAAATACCTTTTTATTCAGGCAGTGGCACATAGAGAAGGAGGGTTGTAATAAAGCAAGCCAGGGGGCTGAGGTGGAGAGGAGGAGAGAAATAAGGAAGAGGAGAAAATAAGTGTGTGTGTGTGTGTGTGTGTGTGCGCGCGTGTGCGCGCACGTGGCGGGGGTGGGGAGGGGAGGGTGTGTGTGCTGAAAGGAGCCGTGCTGTGGTCCCCTAAGTGTTGAATAAACATGCTTGGTTTAGGGAAATGGCTGCGATAAATGTTTAATATGATAAGTCCATAAAGACGGTCAAATGAGTCTGGAGTATTAAAATGAGCATGGCACACAGCAGCAGTAGCAGCAGCTTTAAAGGAGGAGGATGAGGAGGAGAGGGGAGGGGGGCTGATAATGGCAGGCAGAGCTAACAGGATGAGAGCAGCCAGCTGCTGTGACATCAACATTAACACACTCCACCAGCTGCTGGTCACAGACGTCTTCTGGACAAAACAGGGGCGGCCGTATATCTTCAAAGGGCTGCCATGGCCTTATAATGACATTACCTGTACAACATTAGAAGTAAGTGCAGCTTATTTGTAAAGCATTTTTCAAAGTTAAGTCCCAAAAATGCTGTAAAACGGGTAGAAAAAAACAATTGAATGTAATAATAGGAGGACTTGTATTGGTAGCACAATGAAAACAAAAGGCTTATTACAAACAAAAATGGGATACAAGAAACATTTTTTGGAAACATACAATGTAAACAACAAACCAAAGCACAAGCTTCAGTATTCGGTGTAAAACAGAGAAATTACTGGAAAACGATCCTAAAAAGTCACAGTGATATCAAATAGCAACCCTGCAAATGACAGCAAATACCACCTGAACTGTAATTTCAGTCCAATGCCAAGTCCCAAAATGTTGATACTGAACGTATCTCCACACATTCACTAATGTATTTCTTTTTTAAAGTCAATATCCACTTTTGCAATACAACATCTGCTTGACAAGAATAAAGCTTGATTGGCGGTTGTTAAGACACTCAGTTAATGTTAGGGAAAAAGGACTATTAGCATTTAACCAAAACGATGATTTTTCCCTTATCTTAACCAAAGTGCTTTTGCTGCCTAAACCTAAACAATCAGGATGTTAACCCAAAGCTCTCGTGTCAAACTCCTCAAATATGTATTTTATTAATTACCTTGATTGTCTTTGTGCAATTTGTGAATGAAGCATTTGCTTTGAAAATATTGTTGGCACCGGACATAATCCTGGGAACGACGACATTTCCCTCAAATCTAACAGCTACCACTTTTAAAGTCATTCTCTCCTTCACCATATATTGAAGTGATTTATTTTACTTTTTAAACCCTCTAAAAATATTTAGTTTTAGATGAATTTTCGTTTGGTGGAGTGAGGTGTTGAATATGGCCTGTCAGAATTGAAAAAGTCTCTCTCCTATGAGAGCTGAAACATCCTTAAGAAACTCAAGGCAGTTTAATTGCTTACAATATAGCACTTAGCATTTCCATGATCTGGAGGCTGAGAATCTTTACCAACACTTTGGCCTGTATGCATGCAACTGGTCACAGTGACAAATTGGGATGACTCTTAATAATTCATACTACAAAGGTGGGATTTACAGTTGTTCATCATCATTGCAATGCAAAAATGCAGTGCAGGAATATGGAAAATTGGTGAAACTATGCACACAGGGTCTGGTGCAAATGGTGCAAAAAAGGCCCAATAAGTTTTGTTGCAAATAGTGCCACTCCACTCCACAGAAAAAAAACAAAACAAAACTATCCAGACAGAATTTCTGAGAGGCTAATGTTAACTATGCGAAACATAAACTAATCGGATCCCAAATAGCTAGCTGTTTTGTCTAGCCCTGTTCCATGACCAACATATAAAGTTAACAAATGCATTTCAGCTACGTACATCTTCATCATATCCCAGTTGCTGGGTGATCTCAAGCCATATATTGTCCTTTATTTGGTTGTTAGGAAGTCATCACAGCGTTTGTTGTACAATACTGGGTGTCAAGAAACCAAGCTAATACATGCCCCTATTTTGGCAGCAAGCTCGCTGCGACCTGTACTTATGACATCAGTCAGAACAAAGGATTTCATTGGTCAAATATCTATCCAAATATTTTCCCCCACCCAAATGTTCCATAGGGCTGTGCAATTATTCATAAGAACCCACAAAATAATTTCTCATAAATATATCCATGCAGATTTTTCAGATGAAAATCTGTGCTTGGTATGACTTTTAAAGTGAAAAACCTATTTTTAGCACCATTTTACAAAGGACATGTCTGCCACAGCTAGCTAACAGAATCCACAACTAACATAAGATCCTGTAGGGCCAAAGGCCGTCAGTGTCAGGTCATTCTCTTCAACACTACTCATGTCGCAGCTTGTGTTCACTGAAACCTCCATGGACATCATCGCGTTGCCTTAGCTGGCATGCAGGTGGACAGCGGTCATGTTCAGAAGGCCCTTAACCGTAATGTTTGGTGACATAATAAGGTTGGTTGTCCGGTATGTGCCATTTCTACTTGTTTAACTGAGGTAAGGCTTGTGCCAGCAGGCATCTGCACAACGAGAATGCTGCTGCTTAATCATGTTATGATGAGAGGCCGTGTATGCTGACCATTAGATTAGTTTGAAAGCGATTCGATTATATCCACTTAAGTCTCAATCAGACATGTTTAAGTATAATGGTAAATTACAAAAAGAACCTTAAAGCATAAAAGTTTCTGATGTCCATTGCTGACAGGAAAACTGGAGCAGCAGCCCTTGACTATTCCTGTCTTTCAAAATATAGTGGTAGCTGATACTGAGATACCCACATTTTTTTTTCTCCACTTAATCGCAGAGAACATCAAATCTTTTATTTAATGGAATTAACATATTACTATGCCTGCTCTTATCGTGATGGCCAACTTGCAAGTACAGAAATAAAATACCATGCTTTTCAAAATGTACACTTAGGTTACCCATAAAACATGCCGTATTTATTTTATGTAACATTTCAAAGAAAAGCGTTAAATACATCCCATTTCAACAGGCTTGGCTGATGCTCCACTGATGACATTACTGACCAGGGCAAATTTAAACAATTTAGAGTATTTTTTGCCCGCATGGTTTCGTTTTTCATGTCATTTTGGTGCTCTGTTTTACCGGCAAAAATGTTTATTTCTGATGCCAATATTTCATTTAAACCTTCTATTTCCAAATACTAATGATGTGTCGATAATATTGTGCATCCCAAATTAAATCACAGCCGTGACCCTAGTTCATGAAGCATGTAACTCATTAACACCTGGTAGAACTTTTTGAAATGTGATTTTGCTGCATTTCAAGTGCAGACTTTAAGATGGTTCTTTGTTATTGTAATTTGCTAGTTGAATTATTTGTGGAAATATGTCTTTGTTGTCTGATTATTTACTTCCCCACTTAACCTTATTTTTTTTAAATTCTTCAGACAAATTTTTCCTTTACCTAGGGTCAGATGCAGCAAGATGTACAAAAAACACTCTATTTGATTTGTCTTTATGTAAATATGATATAAAAACTTCAATGAGGTGCGGGAACAAGCAGATGCAGGAAATATATGTGAGGCTGTCGTATATTTCTGTCTTTGAAGTTCCGTAGAGGAAACTGAGAAGGGGCATCCAGAGTTTAGGGGGTTTCAGTCTTTGATTTGACTACAAACATTGCGGTCAATTTAATTATGTAATAAGGCATTTCAAAAATAGTGTATAATAGTTTATTATGATACATATACAAACAATGTTGTGCTTGTGGTTACATCCATACATCAGACTGAATTCCAAAGCCAATGATGCACCTCAAAAGAATAAATCAACCGTTAAAATATTTATAAATGTATTCGTACTGTTTGTCAAAAGGATTAGCATTAGCTTTCTATAAATACATTTTCCATTCTTGTTAATTAGGTTTAGGAGAGGCAACACCACAGTGCTTCTATCTAGTTCTTGGTAAAATTAGAAAATTATTTTAATTAATAGGTAAGATTGCAGGTGTTGAAATATTAAATAATGTGTAATAAGTTCCTCCTAATTGCAAAGGCTGATCAGTGGGATTTTCATGCTTCACACACTAGTAAACACACAGTGAATCCATGTGACACTTTGAATGTAATCTATTGTTTTTATTCACTTTATTACAGAAGTGGGTTTCCCTACACTTCCCAGTGCACTGGTAATATCACATAGCAATATTAGATTTTTGCTAGTGAAAGTTTTTATTCATCATCATCAGCAGCAGAGGGAGCTGCTATAGTTTGCTACAGTATAATCTCTCATCAGATCCTCTCTCATGCACTCATCATCATCAGCGGCAGCATAATTTAGACATCACTGTCTTTATCGCTCAGTTTTACTAAAGTGAGAAACAGTCCAGGGTCTCTGGCTTCCCCTTGATGAGACAGGCAGCCACTCTGGCCCATTTAAGATGTGAAAATAGACCGGGGAGGAGGAGGCTCATCTGCTGTGGGGGCCTCGTTTTAGCGTTGCCCGCCCCTCCTAGACATCAGAGGACAGATCTGTCGGTGTGGATCAGCAGCTTGCACACAGGCAACCCTTTCTACTGTCACAGCACTGCTTAATATTCATGAGAGCAAATTGGAAGACAGTCATTTAACTTCCGTGCATGGTGTATTGCCTCTGGGCAGATCAGATCAGTGGGAATGCTTACTCATACTGGACTGCCTGGCCCTGAAGGGCTGTTGTCTGTCTGTCTCAGAATTTCTAGCTATTTTATTTTCAGGTTAATGGCCTTTGGTGGATGGCTAAATATGCTTTTTTCAAAAAGAGGATTTCCAACTATTTCAATTAAATGGAAAAGAAAATACACCATATTCCCAATTTGGGTCATGCACAGGTCAAAGTCCTATTTTTAGCTGCTGTGATCCCAGCTTGATGACATGCTTCACATCGAACCAATGCTGCTATTCATAAATCCACAGAGTGAGAACAGAAATTTGTTAAGGTGGAAAATTGCTGTGGCTACTGTGACTTTTGAATGTGAGCGAGCCAGGTATGATCTCCACATCCCAGGCAGACTTGCCCTGAGGGCACAGAGCAGAGAGTTGCTTTAATTACCCAGGGTTCCCGCTGTCACATTGTCACTGTGAAGCACCCGGTGCCATGCTGCCATGCGGTGCCGAGTCCCCCTACCGCGGCGGCGATGACAACTCAGACAATGGCTCTGCTCGCTCAACAGATGCAACGCGAGTGCCCTCTGAAATATGGGAAGCTGAATCAATCCCACTCTCTGATTCTCTCTTTGCCTCTTCTTGTTTGCTCTCTGCTGTTCTCTCTTCCTCCCATGTCAGGGAGTGCTCATGACAAAAGCCAGCCGCCTATATGAAAGACAGAATATGTAAGTATGGAGTGAAAGTTAATAGGTTGTCACCAGTTTCCCATGTGGCATTGGGACTATTCACTTAACACTGCAGGTTCATGAGACAGTGAAAATCTCACCAACGCTGTGTGACTTTTACAGGATCTGGTGTCCGCGTAGCGGCTTCCCTAAAACCTCAGAATACAAGATTGAAAATGTGATCTTTGAGGCACCATCCTCCTTCTTGTGATTCAGCAAACAACCAGTTATTGAATTCATCTTTACCTGCTGTTCGCTCCCATCGGCATTGATTGCACGTTTACTTAAATGAAGCGCCCCAGTGGCTCTGAAAGCACACTGTCATGGTTGGTTACACCCTGTCAACTGATCAGCTCTATTGTGTGAAGGATTACCGTACTGTGATGATGCTGAGCCAAAGGTGTTGTTTGTCTTATTGTATACAGTAACTCTGTGGGAACGTTAATGCGGTTGCTTTCTCAAATCACATTTTAAATAATAAATCAGTAGTGAGTAAATATTGTAAAAATTAAAATAAAACAAAAGTCAAGAGAATTTTGTTTTTTCTCCCCAAATCATAGTTTGTCTCTTAGCGTAGAAAAACAGGAAACTGATCTATTCTGCCTTATCCTGGTACAAATGACATAAATAAGTCTTCTTAGGTTTCAGTAATCTTTCTTTTTAAAATGATTTAAAGCCTAAGGTTTGAAGTAAGATTGGCATGAGTGTTGTCAACATCTTCAATCAGTCAAACAAATGAATAGCTGTTGGATAACTGAAATGTCTTAAGAAACCCCAGAAGGTTAATCGAAGCCTTTGCAGGTATGTCATGAGCACTGTTCTCAACCAAAACCAAAACCAAAAACAATGTCAAATGTACAGTTGTCTGTTGTTTAAAGACTACAGACAGCCTTGTCGAGATTTGCTGGTTCAAATACTCAGAATGCATGAGAGTCATGCTGCCCTGCTCTTTAAAGGGACAGTTCACCCCAAATCAAAAATACATGTTTTCCTCTGTAGTGCAATTTGTCATTCTAGATCGTTTTAGTGTGAGTTACAGACTGTTTGAAATATTGTCTGTAGAGATGTCTGCTGTCCTTTGAATATTATGGAACTAGATGGCACTTGGCTTATGGCGCTAAAAGCGCCAAAAAAGTACGTTTGAAAAACTCAACAGCAATGTCTCTTTCCAGAACTTATTACCCAGTAACTCAAGATAATCCACAGACCTTGTTGAAAGCAGTTTAATCTAGGAACTATTTTATTGTGTGTATTTTTTATATACATCCTAAAACACATAAGTAGAAAAATTAATGTATTTAGTTGCTTGTTACAGTATGACCCAGAGTCATGTGTTATCCCCACCGATGATTAAATGAAACAGCTTTTTTCCTGCTTCTCCTCTCTCTTAAGATATCCTATAGGGAAAAAAAATCATAGTCAATTATAGATGCATATAATGCATTATTGAACAGTGTCATTTATTTCACCTTTACGGTTTAGCTCATGAAAAATTATGCCAATTACTGATTTCCTCTTGGGCAATGTATTAAGTGGTCGGGCCCTGAGGCCGTTTGTTGGGGCATGACACGGCGCTCTTTGTGAGGTCTGACGGAGTGATGTACCTGCGTCACCGGACCATTTGTGGCCGGGCTCCTGAGCTTAGTCAATTAGGAAAACGAGTAGAGCAGTGATATGCACCCTTCCACCAGAGTCCATTTCTGTATTTAATTAAATCAATCTTGCTATCACTCAGGCAGTCTAAATTGAGTCGCTCTCACGTACTTTTCATATGTGAAATAGACGAATATCAAAACAGCCATGACATAAATCCTAATCCAATTTCTCCTATGCTTGCACAGAATAGAAGCTTTCCAAGCAACCACACACTTCTTTGATGTACTTCTCTCCAGCCGTTTGCCATTGTGGCGCTGTAATGTTCAAAGTATCAATTAACTAAGTACCCAAATTGTATTTGCAGAAAACTTTGATGTGTGCTGGTTGTGTCTGTCACAGGATTTTTTTAATAAAGAAAAATAATGCTTTGCTTTTTTAAATTTGTTCAAATTACCTTTTTTGTTTGTCTTTGCTTATGTCCCAGAATCCCTTCATATGATCATAAAATATCATCAAAGAATCTCAGACTGCGTCTTGCTGACAACAATACTAATATATAAGCCAAACTTACAGAGAGTCTTAAGTATAATCACATTTTCATGTGTCACACACAGAAATTATCTACTGAATGTAACACCAGTGAAGGCTGTGTTTTAAAATATAGAAATGAGTGATTTCAAAGTGTGTTCTCCTTCTCACTAACCTTGAGCACCGTCCATGAACAGGTGGGGTTTTGATCCCCCCTCCCCTCATGGCTCCGGTCTGTATTATCAACAGAGCACTGAGAAGATTGATATTCCCTGTGCCAGCTGGAAAAAAAGAGTATGAATCAGAATTTAATATGACTTTGATGTATTATTTTCATCTTGGTCGGTGCCTCAGACCCACTGAGAACTCAGCACACTATCCCACTGCATTTTAAAAGATTCAAATTTGCTAAAACTTTTTGATGTAAGAGACTGTACAGGAGTGTATACAAAAGTTCCTCTGTTGGGAGCATGTGTACTATACTTCTTCTTATTTTATTGAAGTCAAATATTCTAAAGAACTGGTGTGTTTTATATGTAATATGCTATATAAAATTCACAGGTTCTGCTTGTATATGGTTGTCAAAGGACTCTCGTTACTATGAGGATTGGGATTTAAGCAGTTCAACAGAAAAAAAAAAAATCTTGTAAAATGTGCAGTTTTTTTAGTGATTCATTCATGATTTTTTT
Organism: Plectropomus leopardus; assembly: GCF_008729295.1. NCBI lineage: Eukaryota > Metazoa > Chordata > Actinopteri > Perciformes > Serranidae > Plectropomus > Plectropomus leopardus. The sequence continues at coordinate 10,552,788 of NC_056467.1, read as the reverse complement.
TTCTTATAGACTGATGGATATTTACAAGTATGTATGAATGAATGATTCATTTTATTTTGGTTACATGCATCATGAGTACAAAAGATTATTTCACACAAATTTCCTCAGTCAATAACTGAAAAAGGAATAGGCTGAAGCCCAAGGCTTATTTTTGCCTGTTATTAGTTTATGAAGATCCCCATTAGCTGTAGCTATTCTTCCTGGGGTCCAACCAAATTACACATACAATAAAGAAAAACAAAATACCGGAAAAACCTTATCCAGCATGGGAAAAAAAAAAAAGGCTACTGATGCATTAAGGTGTAAGCAGCTTTACGTGCTGAAGAAGGTTGAGAAGAAGCAAAACATGGAAAGTAAAGTAACTCAAAATTGCACTTAAGTATAGTACTTGAGTAAATGCAATTTGTGCCTCTCCACCATTGTAGCTATAAATTGACATATTGCTAACAACAAAAGTACCTTGTAGTTTAATGGATGACTTGTTCTGGCCTTCATTTTGCCATATCACATCTTAACCCAATTTAATGAAACTGTCAAAAAATCACCAAATTCTTTGAACACAGGACTTGAGTATTAATAATTGTGCTAACATACTAAGATATTGTGCACAAATAGAATTACTGGACACAGCTTCTTCTTCTTTCTGTCTGTGGATGAACACAGTTCACATTATTTGGATATGTTTGCCAGTGCATACCAGTTTATGTAACACTGCAGAGTTGTTTGCATTACAGGGATGCTGCAAATGTCCAGATCTTCAATATGTCAACACATTCTTGTGCAAAATGCTGCAGTATTGATTGCCAGTGTGCTAATGATTTTAAATGAGTATTCTTAATTTGCAACAACAAACGACTGTTGTGTGAATGTGTGTGTGTGCACACAAGCAGGTCATTGGAGTGTCTCATTGCTGGTTGAGCGCTGCTGGAGCAGAGAAAAGGATGGAAACGTCTGCAATTTGAAACCTTGTTAGGAATTTATGAAGTGCTAAAATGTTTTCTCCCCAGGGAGGGTCCAAGCCAGCTGCCAGTGCCACTGTAAGCCATTTAGTGCAGAGCCTCTGGGCTCGTCACCAGGCTGAGATGGCAAGCGAGATACACACACACAAATACTGTATATACAAGTATTTTTGCCTGAAATACAAAAATATACAGACTGTCTCAAACACAGAACCTCAGATTCTAAACATGTGCTGGCTTCATCAGTCAAATCAAACAGCTGTAGATTATTATGAAGCTAATTGGTCCAACATTGACATTTATTACCCTTCTCTCCTCTGGAGAATGCTCCTGCGTAAACTGCATTTAACGTTAGTCTCTTTACTGTGATGCTGGCTTAAATTAAAGCTTGAACATGATCAAGGCAACTGACCTTATTTCATAATTGATAGTAGTTTATGTTAATTTAATGTTCCCACGGTCCCAGGGATGGGAATAGATTGATGAATCCTAATCTACTGATCATGTTCCATAAATAGAAGCACTTAGTGAATGACTAAGAGGAATACTAATTTATGCTTTCTAATTTTTCACATTTTCATATTCGAATACCAAATAATCTGAATATAAAGAAGATCAAAATGTACATTTTTTGCCAAATGTTTGTGGTTTCTGCTCCAGATTCTTTTCAGATCTACATTCAAGGTTTTGCTTCCAAGCTGTTTACAGGAAAAGTAATCAAATACAAGACATTGTTCTAACAGTGAACATCCTGTGTTTTCTCTCTTGCAGTTTTCAGTGAGGACCTACATTCCAGCTTATATTTTGTCAATGCATCTTTGCAAGAGGTAGTATTTGCCAGCACCACAGGGACCTCTGTGCCCTGTCCTGCTGGTGGCGCGCCTCCTGCCTCGTTGCGCTGGTATCTGGCGACTGGCGAGGAGATCTACGATGTCCCGGGCATCCGCCACGTCCACCCCAATGGAACCCTCCAGATCTTCAACTTCCTGCCATCCAGCTTCAGCAAGCTGATCCACGACAACACGTACTACTGCACTGCCGAGAACCCCTCTGGCAAGATCAGGAGTCAGGATGTCCACATCAAAGCTGGTGAGTCCACAGAGGAGCGCTGTGTGCACCATGAGTACTCATGGTTATGGTGGTGGTGAGGAATAATAGTAAGTCTTGTAGAAGTAGTGGTGAGAGAAAGATAAAGTAGCAAAACTGCTATTAGTGATTCTTTTTGTAAAATACAGTCGTAAAAATACATACATACATAAATCCTGTAAAGAGTGAAAGTTTAAATTATTATTATTATTATTATTATTATTATTTATTATTATTCAAAAAATATATAAAACCAACATCACTTTTTGTGACGCCTTTAATTTAAGTTTTTAAACCTTTGGACCCCGAGCAAATAGGTTTGATGTATTTCAAATGTCCCGAACATTGCAAGAAATTGGTACATTTTGAAAATTCTAAAAAAAAAAAAAATTTTTAAATGAAATAATACAGATTCAATATTATAATTCGGTTATTTCCATTTGTTTACTTTCATATTTTTGTGAGTATTTTCGGATAATTTTCCCATACTTTTTATTAATTTCTTGCTAATTTTTGGGTCATTACTTCTTAAGGTGCCTTATGCCTTCTTTCCATGTTTTTGGAAGAAATCAAGCCAATTTGCTCGGGTTTCAAAGGGAGAAGGCCAACCCCAGAATCACTATCGTCTGGCGTTTAACTTTACTGTATATGTGTTTTATTGGTATTGTGTCTCTTGGACGCCTACTGCTTACGGTCCTAGCACCTGATCGCTAAAGGCTCAACCTCGCCTGAGCACTGTAGGGGTACATGTCCATAAAAAATCCCGAACACAGGAAATAAGTAAATAAGAAAACACAAGCAGAGGGCAGAGTCTCTGGAGAAAAATATGCGGTCACACACTTCTAGTGGGTATTAAGTGATGATTGAGAGGGATAACTTCTATATATTGATTTTTAGGAAAATCCTGCATTGTATATCTTATTTTAGTCTCTATTATTAGAGTATTAGAATATTATTAGAGTATTAAAAGCTCATCAATTAATTTTCATTGCCAAGAGAGGAACAAACATCATCTTGCCTAAAATACTGTTTTTGTGGGATAATATTGCATAATTATACTCAAAAAGCAGCGTTGTGATACCAGAGTTAACTCAGCTGGTCTCTTATGAATGCAACTTTATGTTTTTTTTTCTTGATCTACAGTTTCACGGGAACCCTACACAGTCAGAGTAGCCGACCAGAAGGCTATGAGAGGCAGTGTAGCCGTCTTCAAGTGCATTATCCCTGCTTCTGTTGAGGCCTACGTCACTGTTGTATCATGGGAGAAAGACACAGTTTCACTCAGCTCAGGTAAGACACGTAATATTTTGTCCACACTGTAAACAGTTGAATCACAATTGAGCTTTTAGCGTTTAGATGAAGCCGAGGACACGCCCTGTTAAATGTCAAGCCAAGTGTGTTGTGTATGAAGGTTAAATGCCAGTGTTTATGTAAAAATGACTTTGTAGAAGGTACTTCAGTTTAAAAAAGCACACATTTGGCATTTTTTCCTCAAAACTGCAAGATGAAATGTTTGACTGAGGTGTGTTGCTTTTTTTTTGGGCTGTTTATCCGAGCCCTCCTCCCTGCTCAGCTCTGCTCCCTGCTCTTAGTTTGGACACAGTGTTCTGTTTAACTGTGAGTCATCTTCTTACCTGTTTTCTGTCGTAGTCTGCCATTACTGGGGCTCTGCAGCTCTGCACAGCCCTGTCCTCTCACTAGCCAGAGGATGTTGATAACTGTCATGTTGAATCACTGAGCCTCTCTCTCCTATACACACTTCACCTCAGCCAACTCCATTTTTGAGTCCAGCAAGGGGTAAAGTGGAACAGTTTACATGGCATCATTGACCTAGTTACCCTCCTCGTTTGAATACAGTGGCACAGCATGAAAATGCAAGACACCAGAATGTTTTGCGGGTTGGATTTTTACTCAAGTTAAATGGGATGCTTATCTCTTGATTGCTCCATGTACTGCCCGCTGGCTGATTTTGCTTCATACTGGGGCGTTCAGGGACCTGTAAGTGAGCACTTGATGTCATTTGACTGAGGGCAGAATCTGGGACGGTGTTTTGGTGGCATTTTAAATGTGTCTGCTCAAGCATGAAGATGTGTCTTCTGATCCATGCCAGTGACTTATTTACTTGAGGTTACTAGAGTTACTCGCTGCGAGCTGCCGGTTGAAGACATTGCCTAATGTCACGGAGAGCGGGCGAATATGCAGCATGCAGATATGATTACCTTCTGTAAATGAAATGAATCATGTAGACAAGACTCAGAGATGATGTTTATCACATCTGTGGCTGGTAATTGGTGTCCATTATGAGGAAAATATGCTTTAACATGTCTCCTCTACATCTTCTACATCTTTATCAAAGGTCCGTCGGCCTGAATAAGGAAATACAGCAGAACATTTAAATTGTATGTGTTTGTGTAGCATTCTTTGATACTGAATACAATCATTGCCAATCAGAACTCAGTTATGATCAGAAATCAGTCCAGGTTACAGTGTCTGCATTGACATCTGTCCTTTTTCAACAGTAGGTGTGCGTGCAGTGAAGTTTGATGGATTATATTGTGTGCCCGGTGTTCTTTGAGTTCTTTCGCAAGCGTTCAAAAGAACAACGATATTGGATTGTCCGTGTTTACTCCAATAAGTATTGCAGCAGGCGAGTGCTGTCAAAAGCATGAGCACACTGTCAAAATCACTGCTGCTCCGTGATAAATATTTGATGGTCGATTCTGATGCATGAGCGGATTCACCTCGCACTGTTATGGAGAGGGTATGTTTACTCTAGGAGTGAGGGTTAGAAGTATGTGTGTGCGAGTGTGTTTGGGTGTGAGCGTGAAGCGCGTGCACGAGTGGGAGAGGCCATAAGGATACCAACAGGGCTTGACAACGGCAACTGGATGCAGCTTGACCCAGCCTAGTTTTTTTTTCTGTTCTTTCCATTTTTTTCATGAAAGAAGACGTGGTCTCAGTGGACACAAAATAAAGCTATCCAACAACCACACTGAATTATTAATCTCTGTTTTTTTGTTGGGAACGGTAACATCAAGCGCACTTCCCTACCCTTGCATTGTGCATCAGAATATGAGGAAGAACAGTCGAGGCTTGAGATATTTCTAGACACCACAATAGTGTTCTTGAACAATTTAGGTGGATGATGTTACTTGATTATTAAGCAAATCTATAGTTTACAAAACTGGAAACATCTAAACTTTTGATCATCACTGATTATTTGTTGGCTAGTTTAGTATCGTCAGGTAAAAATGTGCTTTTTAGAGGCTCAAATCACGGCCGCTGAAATCTTTCAATATCCAGTGATTCACATTAGGGTCAAAAATAGATGCATAATTACAGACCAAGGCTTGTCTTAATTAATCAGCTGTGATTGAAAAGTTAATTACAATATGAATTACCTCTCAGAATGAGGACTGCTTAGTAGTCATTTGAAGCGGCCTGTTTTCAATGTGAATGAGCACGACGCAAGCTCACTGGGTCCTAATGTTGCCACTAACATACCATTAACCCGTCATGAATTTTAAAATGGATCTCGCAGCACGAGCTTTCAAATGCCCGGCTCCAATCGCCTCCTCGCTGCTTTTGATAAACAATTGACAGAGCTAATAGAGAGATGAAAGAGGATTTAAAAAAAAAAAAAAGAAAGAAAAGAGTGGGGAGGGGAGGGGTCGAGCTGCGTCCTACTGTGTTGCTGCCAGGATTTCATATGGTGGACCTTTATTTTATATGTGTATCAGTGTTGTCACATGCACCTTTGTGTAGTGGTGTGCACATGCTAATGTTTGTGCAGTGGTTTTTTTTTTACATGCTGCTGTGTGTTTCAAGTGGCCGTGCTTTTGAAAAGGGTTGGAGCTGGGATGTTGTGTATTTTTCCAGCTACCTATCTTTTGTCTCTCATCATTCATGATACGAGGAATCATAATGAACCAGGCAGCCTTGGTTGTAGAGAAGCACTTCAACAAAACCAGTGCTTAGATATTGAACAAACTTAAAAAAAACATGTTGTCTCTGAGTCCTTGCACTCTCCTTTAAGATGCATTCGCTTGTCTGTTGTGCAATTTGAGCATGAATTCTGTGTCTACTTGCAGTAAAATTTTGACTGTTTGAATCCTCCTGATGTGCCCTATTACTTCTAATCTATCAGCTCAGAGCTCAGATTATTTACTATGTATATAGCATGTACAATTGTGTGTACATCTTCAATAAGCGAGTTCTTATTGACTTTTCTTACCTTCTAAAGATGTAGAAGCAACATTAGCATGGAGTCAACATAATCTCTACAGCCAATGATACACACAATGCTGCTCTCAGAGCTTTTTATGCACATGTCAACATTTGCATCCATTGAAATCTTGTTCTGTAAGTGTTGGCATGTTGTAATCCAACTGAAATGAATAATTGAACAAAAACTCAAATTAGATTTTGTGTCATTAATGAAAACTGGATGATATTGTGCTCAACATCAACATCAACATCAACATCTAGATGTATGAGAGAAATTTAATGGGTTTTTTAATGGGTATTGTTTTAATGGGTTTAAAATAGTGAGGTGTTGGTCATAATTCAACATGAAACACATTTTCTCAAAACTGAACATCATTTTTGTTAAAAAAAAAAAAGTCATTCTTGCTAGGAAAATTTCTTTCTTTCAATATTCTAGAACAATTGGTTGATTAATGGATTTGTTGATCAACAGGTAATAGACAACTATTTAGATATTAATTAAAGTAAAGATGACCAGAAATCACTGGTTTCAGCATCTCAAGTGTCTCTTAGTCCTCTTTGATTGTACACTGAATATCTTTGAGATTCAAACAGTGGACAGATCGGACAAAACAAGTCATTTTAAGACAGTCAGGGAACTTGTGACATATTTTCTGATCGTTGCACATTGCACAGTGATGTCAAACTCACTTGTCTGTGCTGCTAATAACTTACAACAGAGTCATGGTGGAGAGGGAGAAATAGTCCAAAGCGTAGCTTCATTTCAGGAAGACGGGTGACAACAGTGCTGCTTGTGATGTTTGTAAAATTATAAAGTCAAGTAAGGGTGGAAACATTAGCGAAATGCTGAAATATCCAGAAAAATTCCAGGAATTCCATGGGAAAACTGATCAGGATTCAGTAATTGAATTGACAAGGAATCAGAGCGATAACCTGAATCGATAACATCACTGGTACCAATACAATACTATCAGTTCTAATTCCTACTCTTCATGGAGAGAGCAAATATTTCATTTATTGCGTGCATTTCAAAATTCTATAGACAAACTCATCTGGTGCTAACTGTGCTAAATGCTAACTGTCCCTGAGGGCAACAGTGCACCAGCACCTTCATCCAACGAGAAGCCTGACACAGCTTTAGATAAGGAAGTGCGGGCTGGACAGGCGGCCTGTATATCGCCCCTGGAGATGATGGGAACAGAGGGAAAAGGTGAGGGGAGGTGAGGTAAGACGGGGAGAAAAAAGAGAGAAGAAAAGAAGAAATGGAAAGAGAGAGGTCTCCTCTTGCGAGGAGAGATAGGGTTTCCTTCATGGAACAAACAAGCAGGCCTTTCATCTTTTCAGGCTGGAGATTAGGGTAGAGATGGAGGGCGTCAAGCTTTATTCTGTATTAAGACGCACTCTTAGATGTAGAGGGAAGACTCTATAAGCCATTCCTACTTCCTGGATGTGCCTCCATCTTGCTACTCCATCCTTTTTATAGTATATGACTATTTATCACGTCTTTCCCATGTTTGATCAAAGGAAGGACAATATTATGATACATACAAAAGGATTTAAACCTTGAAGCAAACTGGTGCTGTTTCTTTCAAAACATGGTAAAAAAAAAAAAAAAAGCAACCGTGTAAGAAATGTTACACAAATTGCAAGAAATTAGTAGATATAGAAAATAATTTTGAAAAGCAAGGGAAAAACAATTTATATTCATCATCACTAAATATTTACATTCATGCCCCTAAATTATATTATATTTTTAGGCACTTTTTTTCTTTTTTAACTTTTCAAGTTATTTTCTTTTACTAATTTCTTGCTAATTTTTTGGGTCATTTGTTGCTCATTGCCTTTTCCCCATGCTTTAGAAAGGTATCAGGCCATTTTTTTCAGGTTTCAGAGGGTTATATATTTAAAATTTTTCAATTGTTTTAGCCAGAGAATTTATTATGTCATCTTATATGTTGATATGGTGCTAGAAAATTATGTAACGATACCCCAATATTTTGTAATATTTATCAGATGCTGACATTGTTTATGTTGCATTCACATTGGAAACAACATGGAGAGATTAGTAAGAGCTTCCTCCTCTCCTTTCCACTTTTTCGTCTCACTTTTCACTTTGTTTTATTTTCTTGTTTCCTTTTATTTACTCTTCTCCTTTCGTCCCCGTCCTCCACTCCTTTCCATCCTCCTCCGCTGGCCTTGACTATCGGCCTTCTCTCCTCTCTTCTCATCTCATTGCATAACCTGCTTGGCAGAGCGCCCCAGTCAATTTCCTCCTGCATGGAAAATGCTGTTTTTTTTATTTGCTTTATGCAAATAAGTCCCTCCAATACTCACGGCATCAGTTAAAAAAATCTCCAGTTACATTTTTCAGTCACAGTCATGTCGGCCGCTTCCCAACTGTGCGTTTAGCATTTAAGCGATGAAAGTGCCTCTGCACTCTCGCATTCTGCTCACTCCTCTCTCATGGGTTCTTGTGAGTGCTTATAGAGGCTAATTAAACAGTTTGCTTGCTAATAGAATCACAGTCTTAACCAGCCACCAGCTCTTTCGCTGGAATATTAAGGATGTCTTCAAAGGGGCTACTATTGGTGTTTGGTTTACAGGATCACTGCTCAACGGGAATTTATCATGCCAGTGATGTGCCACTGCCTCCATTTTTCACTGAGATTGACAGTGAGGGCACTGAGAGGCAGGCGGAGACGGGGCTGTAAATTCAACACGCCCAAAGTCAGGCCAACCTTGAAAGGAGGGCACAGTGGTAGAAATGAGCTCGGGAGGAAAGAAGATGCAAGGAAATGTAGAGGAGGAGAGGGCAGATTAGAGGAGAGGAAGTGAGAGGAGAGTTGGGGAAACAAGAGACTGAGAAGGAGGAGATCTGAAAGGTAGAGACGAGGGGAGTGGGTGAGGCTTTTTCTTTGGTAAACAAGGGACTGCGTCACATTAAGCCACATGATCTTTTCCCTCTGCCTTCTTCCCCTTCCTCATTTTTCCTTCACTCCACCTCTGCCTTTTATTCTCCAGATTTCTGTCTCTCCTTGTACAAAATGGTTGGTTAATTTTGTTGTTCAGAACCTGGAAAATGGGTGATCCCTGCATCTAACCACAATTCAGAGGACAATATATGTGCATGCGTGCAGATATATTGTACATATATATGTCTGAGTTTGTTTGTGGGTGCATTGATATGCTTTTTTTGCACGCTACTCCACCCATCCTGCAGTGAAACCCTATGGAAACAACACAGCCTATCATTTTGCCCCCCCCCCTCCTCCCACACAGATCAGCAGTTAGTGAAATGCTGACCCTTGTCTTTCACTGCACCCCTTTTCCCAGTCCACTCACACACAGCTGCCTGAAAGCTAAGGGAGATGTGGGGTGCTTATTGTTTGCACAGTGAGTGTGTAAAGGTGCTGTAATCGGGAATTTCTTTTCACCAGAATGCACGTCCATCGTCCGTACGTGTGAATGACAGAGTGCAAAGTGCGATGCTGTCAAGTAGGAAGTGTTTTGGGGCGGGGGGGGGCACTCTCCTGAAAGAATTTTAAAAAAAAAACAGCAAAGAAAAAAAATCAATAGTTGTGCGCATTAATCACGCTGCTGCCACAGAGAATTATGGGAACATGAGCTGAAGGATGCATTCTGTGCATTTGCAACATATGAGTGCTGTGTGAAGGGGAGTTTGGGGAATTGGAAGAGGATAAGACAAGACGCTTTTAGTAAGAAGTGAGGTTAGAGCAGAGATAGTTGGGGGGTGTTTCCTTCATGCATTGTAAGCACACTGTCTCTCTGTTGCCTTTTTGTAGCAGACAAAACCAACTGTCTTTTGTAAAGCTCGCTTTAGGACAGCATTTGTTCAGTATTATTTTGAATGCTTTGATGTAACAGCTTTTGAAATATAGCCGAGATTACATTCTCATTTTAAAGCTTTCATAATATGTAGTGGTTTCGGGATGTTTTGGCTATGATTTTTTAGTATTTTTACTTAATTATTTTGGTTTCTTCCCTCTGCTATGAGATTTGCCATTTGGAAAGAAAGAAACCTAGCACTCCTTTGACTTTCTCTTTGAGCTGCTGCTGTTTGAAGTCTCCATCTTAGCTGCGGTGAAGGCTTGAGGACGTGATACATATTTGATAAGGATCGATAGAAGGGTTACTGAGACAGAGATGGAGGGAAATCGATCTTGGACTGGGCTTCCCAAAAGCATCTTAAACCTAAGGTCATCTTTGGAGTGTCCTTCTGGCTTTGCGACTCACGTACACACTTGTAATTCCTGTTGAAATACTAAATAAATAGATTTTTTTTATTGCTTTTACATTCTCTTTCATAATATACCAGCAGAACAATGTAATGAAGTAGAAACAGCAGAAGAAGGGCTGTTCTCAGATTTGTTTAATGCTTTATCCAAGGTTTATGTATTACATTATGCCATCTACTGACATCCTAATCACTATGCACATAAAACAATAAAGCAATCTGTTTAGTGATGGGAGACTGAACAGCAGACAACGTTCTGGCACGGTGGCTGTGGTTCCCAGCTGATACTCCATACGGATAGACAAAATCAACAACTGTTGAAGCGGGCACTCTTCCATCAGTGTTTACTAATAAACAGTAGCAATATGGCATCCATTAGGCGGTTTAGGCAGGGAATGATTAGGGTGGTGATGGCTGGGCGCATTGGGAGACTGAACATGCTCTCATCTTTAATAGGCAATTTGGCTTTCTGTGATGGGGATGCCCCTTTGTTTTCCATTTGGATTGAAGCAGAAGCTTAAATAAGCAGTGTTTTAGTCGCGTGTGCTATCATTATACTGCAGGAATCTGGTTTACAGTAATGTCCTGAATCTTTTTTATAGGGCTGTGTGTGCATGATTCATGCATATGAAATCCACTGAGACAAAGTGGAGAATATCAAGACTACATTCAGTTAAACTTTATTGTGGCAGTTTCAGCACATTATTGGGGTCAAATAAGAACAAAACATTAGACTAAACATTAGTAGAAAATAAAATATAGTAGGGCTGGACAATATATCTGCATTATAGCGATGTCGTGATATGAGATATGATATCGTCTCAGATTTTGGAAAGTGTAATATAATTGACCTAGGTGTTTTCTTTTCGTGGTTGTAGAGGCTATAATATACTAAATTATTGTAATTTTCTGAACTTACCAGACTGCTTCAGCTGCTTTATTGTTTGCTTTACTGTAGATGTATAATAATACCCAGATACCAGATGGCAAAAGGGTGCCGCTTCATTCCAATGGAGTTGCTCCGCTGGTGCATACGCCAAAAAGGTGTTCTAGCTTCCAGGTTTACTTCCATAGTATTTGACCCACTAAATATGTGCAGTAGTTTTTCTCCCACTGGCCTCACCCGTGAGTTACCACTAAGCTCATAGACTTTACACTGTGATGACACTACAGATTTTTAAAAATTGTTTTTTCTCAGGTTTTTACTAATTTAAACCCTCAGTGTATCAAAAATCCATAACAGAAAGACTCATAATTGACCTTGGTTGAACTTTTGCGATCCCCTGTTAACAATTTTACAGGTTTTTATTTTACAGTGATTGCCTGGGGGGGAAATGCTTTTTGGCCTTAAAAAAAAATGTAAATATTTTGTGAAAGCACCAATAGTCAGCCTTACAGTATTGTTGCAACACCAAAGTATTTGGTTAAAATGTTGGAATATTTGATTTTTTCCATATTTGGTTAAAATGTTGGAATATTTGATTTTTTCCATATCTACCAGCCCTACATACAGTAATAGAATTAGATTAATATGAGAAACTTAGAAATATGTGTGTACAGTTGAGTAAAGCTCAGTTAGTGGAACGAGTCCATCCTGCCAGAGCAACACTGTGTTGAAAATGGACTGGAGCTGGGCCAGAACTGGCCTGGCGTCAGGCCAAGACACAGATTAGTAATAAGCATGGTGTGAGCTAATTACAGTCGGAACAAGCAATTAATTTCTGTTTATAAACTCTCCTGGATGCGGGCTGCTGGGTGACTGTAGCTGTGTAGGTGCAAACCCCCTCTGTTCATGTGTGTGTCTGCGTGTGTTAGTGACAGGTGGTGTGGTTCACAGAGGAACCTTCCCATATGCTCCCAGCAGAAGCACTGGGGGAAATGGAGACAAACTGGCATGCTCAGTCACGTCCCATAATGCAGCAGTGTCTGATCCCATCTTAAAAGTGACTGATTAGAGTAAAAAAAGGGCACTTAATAACTCAAATCAATCTGCTGACCTAATAGGGATTTTTCACTCCATTTTTTTTCCTCTCCCGTCCTCCATCCAATCAAGGATTAATACACAGTCTTATTCTGCTCCCAGGGTGGTAAATCTGGAAAAATACAGTAAATCACATTGAGCCTCTTTAAACTTTCACACAGAGCCTTGGTGCCTGTGCCCGCCTGCTGGGCATCTGTAACACTGATTAGACATGATCATGGTTTTACAGCACCTGCTGGACACCAATCACGAGAAGAGATCTAATGGAGTTTGTTGTCTAAAATTGGAAATCCACAGGTTTTTACACAATCAAGTTCATCTTACTCCTCACAAAGAGTACAGCCTGTAAAAATAGTAACATAATGACTTTTGTAGATCTGGAGGAAGCTTTCCAAAGGTTGAAATAATAACATTGAAAAATTATTAGAACTTTTACTAGAAAGCCTGGACTGTTCACCCCAGAATTAAAAATACGTATTTTTCTTCTTACCCATAGTGCTATTTATCAATCTAGCTATTGTGGTGGGAGTTGCCTAGTGGTATAGATATCAGCCATAGATTTCATCATTATTGTTGTTTTTAATTCTAATATTTTTTGTATATAATGCTCTGGGTCTGTACCAGTAGCTGCTCTGTATCAGAAGAGATTTCAGAGGCTGCTTTTGTTGGTGAAATTAGCACTTTTATTACAATACGGCAAAGAGATAAGCTTGACGAAGTGATGTTAACAATTAATTGCTGATGGATTTATTGGTATTGTTTGGTATAAGCAATTTTAATGTTTTTTTTTTAGTTTTTCTTCAATGTTACCAATGATCAATCAAGAAAAGTGCTCACAATTTTCAGCCCTATTGTAACTGTATTAATTGCTTTTAAGAGTGCAAGCTGATGTAAATGTGTAATTGGACAAAAACTGACCAGCGTACCCAAAGCCATAGGGCTGTGTTGACAAGAATAAGTTAATTACACTGATATATTAAATTTTAGGTATATTTATAATCACATATAAGAATAATAAAGAAAATATTGAATTACTGCCCAGTCTTACTTCATCATATCAGTTTCAGTTCACCTGTCCTGTGATTTCGATAAATGATTCTTCAGATTGACTCCTTCAGTAGCAAATGACCAGCTGACTTCACTACAAGGTGACCCGCTATCTTTTTCTTGATGTATGAGGCATCAAGCATCATTATTTTTCTTCAAGGCTCGTTTTCTCTCCTCTTGCCTCCGCTTTGGCATGAGCCTTGAGAGCACACAAACGCACACACACTGGGTATTCTTTCAGCCCGTCTTTGACCTCACCTTGCCATTGCACAGCCAACAACTAAGATCCAAACAACACCCAAACTCCCTGCAGGCTGCAGGCAGTCAGTTCCTGTCGTAACCTGACTGTCTCTTAGATGATCAGAGCTGTTCTTGTAAGTGTGTGCAAAGCAGCCAAGGCTTTGTGTCTGATGCATTTCTGATTATATTGTGAACTTCTGATTTAAAAATATGTCTAGCATCCTGTATATGATGGCTCTTAAAAGTAAAAGGATGTGTCATGCAGAAACATTAACGTTTTAATGATGTAAATATCTTGTTACACTGTAAGTATGGCCAGTCAAATTGTCATTTGTGGCAGTGACATCACAAGGTGACAACCACGAGCAGAGTGGCCTTTTGACAGGCGCAGCCTGCAATCTTCACATCAGCGTAGGAGTGGAGCCAGCCAATCAGAGGCGAGCGCCCATCGCTGCACACGCTTATCACCTGCATACAGCTGCTGTTGCCCCTCTGAGGGAGCGAATGAAGAGGAAAGGAAAGAAAGCAAGAATGAATGGTGTGCCTGAGACAGAGGGTGATTTGTGTCGAGTCGTAGCACATTCATGCTTGCATCTTTCTCTCATGCAGTTTCAGAGGTGTGCGTATTATTTTTCTGGTCACCAAAATCCACATTTGTTTATTGGGGATTATAAGAAAAATCATTGAGATTTGTTGTGATTAGTGCTACATCAGCCAGGCAATAGTTAAAATGTGATTCAGAGTGGACATGTGCTTTGTAGTCCTTGTGAAATGAGAAGGGAGGGAGAGAGAGGGAGAGATAAGCTCAATCTGAATTGATTTTCCTGTTACTTTCTGCTGTACTTGAGTTTCCATAGCAACGTGGTCAGGTTCCCTCGGCCTTCTAGGGCAAGTGTAATTGTTGTCTGTTTCTCCCAGCCAAACTCTCCATTTCTCTTTCTTTTTCTCCTTTCCTTCCTCTGTCTCTTCTCTCTTAACAATGGAAACATTGTGCACATGAGATTCTTCTAGGACTTTTCTGCAGGTGACTGAGATAATACTGAGCACTTTCACCACAAAGCCATATCAAAAGACATCACAGACCTTTATTTTTTATTTTTTACCAGAAGCAGGCTTTTCTTTGCTTAATCTTCGTATTATTTGTACATCTGATCAATTATTTGGTGTATACTATGTCCAAAAATAGTGACAATGCCCAACATAATGTCCTGAAGACCAAAGATATTAAATATACTATAATTTTAGATCAGACAAAGTAGCAAATTCCACATTTGACAATGTGGAACTAAAGAATGTTTTTGCTCAACTTGTGCTTTAAGAAAGGATTAATGACTGTCAAAATAGCAGATTTTTTTGTCTAAATATGTTAAATTAAAAGGCAAACATGTTTGATTTCACAATTCTCTTCTTTATAATCCTTGTGACTTATTACTGTGCGTCAGTATTAGTGCATCACAGATTTGGCCAAATGCTTAAAATAAAATCTTTGCAGTTACAAAATAAAATGCTGCTGTTTCCCGGGCTGATTATCACAGCACAAGATCTGCTGAATCACATGAAACAGCCTGGTTCTCACATAGTGCCATGCACATAACAGCAAGCCTAAATGAGCAATTGAACAGTATAATGAGGAAGAGTTCAACAATTTTCGGTTCAAGATGTATAAAACAATCATTTCAGTAGTCACAGAGCATATCAGATCAAGGATAATAATACAGCAAAACTCCATTTCAGTTATAAAAAAGTGTATTGCCAAAGTTTAAGATAATCAATGAAAATGCAGTGTCACAGCTTCTGCAGGGATTTGATGGTAAGCACAAAATGTGTGTGGAGGACGAGATGTTCAAATGAGGCCTTGTGGCTTAGACACAGACAGGAAAGAGAGAGGAGAAGGAGGTCAAAATAATCCTAAATTGAGTTTGCCGCACATACAAAGATGTCAGATGGCCCCTTTTTTCATCTGAATTAGATATTACTTGCTCTCTCTTTGACGCCAGTGATACACTGCTGTGCGCATAACAAGGCATTCACAGCTGTTTGGAGCATAATGGCTCAAAGAGGCCTTGCCTGCTCAGCAAGAAGAGATGGACTGCATCTTGGGTCTGCGATTAGGACTGCTGATCTAGAAACATTTACATTATGGCTTTCAGGTCATTACAGAAGAAAAATGGTCAAAAGGATCCAGGTGAGGGAGCCTAGATCAGCACTATGACCCTGAGTAATGTGCAGTTTATTAGAAAAAAAGGACTGAGGAGAATCTGAGGAAGACCGAAAAAGTTGATACTCAAAGTTTGATGTTTACAACTTAAAATATACTTGTTGATATCAAAAAGACACTGGCATATTTGGAATATTTTGCAAAGTTAAAATAAAGTGTTTATGTATGACTGCACAAAACCTGTATGAATATTTTCACCTGGAAATTGTTCCACTCTTGCACTCATGGGCAGCTATAGCTCAGTCCACAGGGACTTTGAAGTAGAGGGTTACCAGTTCAAGTCCCTGTGCAGACTGGTAGCTGCAGAAGCGCCATTTCGCCCCAGTAGTTGAATGTTATTAAGTACATTTACTCAAGTTAGGTACTTGTACTTTACTTGAGTATTTTCTTTTCACCATGCACATTTACTACATTTTACTACAATATTGTACTTTTTACTTTGCCACATTTATCTGATAACTTTAGTGGTTGTTTTACAGGTTAAGATTTTTTAATTTAAAAATCTATAGAATATTTTTTAAAGTATGATGTTTTGTTATAAACTTATCTACCCAATCTACAGTTTATACAAGTAAAGCTGAAATAATTAATTGATTAATCAATTAGCCGATTGACAGAAAATGATTTGGCAACTATGTTGATAAACATTTAGGTTGTTTCTCTTTTTCCCCTTTGTTTTTCTGCATTGGGCACTTTTACTTTTAATACATTAATTAAATTTTTGTGATTATACTTGCTTACTCTCCTTGAGTAACATTTAAATTGTTTAGTATTAGTATTATTACTTTTACTTAAGTAAAGGAACTGAATACTTCTTTCACCACTGCCTATCCACAGCTGCTTGGGGCATCTGACCATGGGCAGTCCCCTCACTCTGATATCATTTAATGCAAGTGTAAAGGTCCTGTTTGTGCCTGTGTGTGTATTTTTGAGTCTGTGTATATAACATGTAAATAACAACAAAGTACAAAAAAACAGAATTTCCCCTTAGAGATTAATAAGGTATGTCTTCGTCTTCGTCTTCTTCTGCTCCAGATCTGTCTGTCGGTTAGCTGCCTAAAATGTAAAATGTAAATGTATTCTGTGCTGTATTTCAAGTAAGCTCCTGTATCCATGATAGCCTTGGACCTGTCCCAATCCGCTCTGTGTTTTCTTGCTCCAGATCAATGCTAATTAATACACATCTCCCTCAGGGACAGTGGGGAGGCCACGCAGAGAATCAGAAATCACCATCATAGGCAAGGCTTGATCTGGAAGTCATACGGGAAAGAGACCTTCAGAAATATTTGCATACGGGAAGTAATCGGAGCTTCAACTCACATGTATCAGTTGTAAGCTAAGGCTGAATACTTGGTGGACGATCAGAGCTTGTCCAGTGGCATCCTTGCATCCTGATTGGTTGTTTAGGTGGTGGCAGTGCCTTGTCTAAATGCAAATCCAGTTCCGATTAAATTTGGCTCTTGTTTTAACTGCCATATTCCAGTAAAACATGCAACACATAAATGCAGAGGTGAGGACTCTGCAATCACCTGGTGATACAGGATGACTGTGCCTACACGTAGACCACAGCAAACGCTGCGCTTGTTTTGTTTGCTCTCCTGTTTCTCCCCTTTCCTCTCCATCTCCCTCTGAAATGCACTGTTAAAACAAGTAAAAAAAATGAAAATGGGAGACATGTTTTTGTGCATGCCTGGCGGACAGATAGGCGCTGCATAACTAGCAGTTTCCTCTGAAGTAGGGAGAAATCTATTTGCTTGTAGAAGCTGCTTGCATAATCCTTTAGTTACACTTGCCAGCTGTGAGCAAAGATACGGCGCTGTGGGATTTGGCATGAATATCATTGGGAGGACAAAGAAATGAAACTGATAAGTGTTTGTGCACTGGGTCCTTTGCATAATCCAGGATAACCCATAATCTGAGTTCTTTAAAATCATGCCCAAATAGATGTGGTGAGAAACCATTAATGAGAACATACTGTTTGCAGAATTTGGGTTTGTCCAAAAATAACTTGAGCATTTGAGCTGAAATCAGAGATCACGCTTGATTTGCTTTTTCGACGCGTTTTACCAACAAATTTTGAATCAGACGGTGAATTGAATGTCATAGAAAAGCCTTACTGAGAAATATGCCATAGGTATTCTAATGGCCATGCATTGTGTGTCATATTTCCATAAGTACTGTACAGTATAGTCTGGCCTTGTTTTTTTAACACCCATATGAAAGGATTTTATTCTTACCGAAGCACACATCACCTCTCTCCCCCCCTCTCTCTCTGCTGCATATCATTCTTTCCCTCCCTCTCAGTCAACACTATGCACAGCAATGAAGAAAAATCACATCACTCAACAGCTTTCAATACATCTGTCCTTTCTCTCCCCACCTCTCAGTGTGTTTGTTTGCTGAGCCTGCTCTGTCCCGCTGCCTGTGTTTTATACCTCTCTCGATGTGTTATTGGATGGTAATAGACAGCTGCTGAAAGCTAGCATGAAATACCAGCATGCTACGGTGTGTGTGGACCCCATATTGTATATGACACAGAGCTCTCGTGTCCATAAGTGCAAAGAATGTAATAAAACAGTGACAAGTGTCACTAAAACAAGTTATTATTATTATTATTATTATTATTATTATTATTATTATCACACTTGATATTATTATTGTTATTATTGTTCATTGGCATTGTTTGTGAAAATACATTTGATATACGTAGCAGTATAACAGTATCAGTATATAACAGCTCATTATAACAATGAATATGCACCATAGCAGTTATGGGAGGTAAAGAATATTTAGTCCGAAAATGTAAAATTATAATTGTAAGGCTTTAATGCAAATTGAAAGAGTCCCGAAGAACACAGAGGCTTAGATTTTTAAAAAAGAATTTGTAAAAGTTGTGATTTATTTTTCTTTTTTACTGTTCCCAAAATTGACAAAGCTGCCATTGCTGTAATTTTTCTCTCAGTACCCTTTAGCTGAGTTTGTGTGTTGCTCCACACCTGTTAATTTTTTAAACTGCAAAAATAATGGACGTAGCTACTGTGACATCACCCATTGGTTTTCAGAGTACCATTTTAAGGCCTCCAGTTCAAAATTTTGGCACTTGCCATCTTGGATTTTTTTGGAGCCAGAAGTGACCATGATTGGGCAAGAAACTGGCGCTATCCAAAGGCAGCCTGTTACACAACGTGGCCACATCCTTAAAATAATGAGCCTTAATAAAATGTAAATGGGTGAGTTATGTAAAAATCACCCCCTAGAGCGAATAAAACTGTTTTGTTTTTTTTTTGTTTTTGTTTTTGTTTTTTTGTACCAGACTGTAAACATATTTATTTCTATTGAAAATTTTGGCATTTAGTATGGGGGTCTATGGAGATTGACTCGCTTTTGGAGCAAGCCCCAAGTGGTCGTTCAAAGAAGTCGATTTTAAGCCTTTTCATGTTGGCTTCATGTTTCAGCCCCGCAGGTTGTTGCTAGGTTAATTCCTGCAGAAAATTCAAATCTCAAAAACCTTTAAAACAAGCCATGAATATATAGTCATATTTTAAAAAGGCTAATCAATTTTATAAAACGGCTGGCACTGTAGATTCAGCAAGTGTTAGTCGAACAGAAGGAAATTGTTCTTTTGCTGGGGACTATTTTGAGCTGTGGAATAATACACATTTATTACACAGGTGAGAATTTACAGCAGCGCGACACTATGGGCCAGATCCACAAAGAATGGATTGCACCCACTAATAGCATCATTGTTTGCGCAGAATTAGCAGAAGCAATCTGCTTGTTTTAGCACTCTATCCACCAAAAGAATTTGCACAAAAGAATTTGCACAAAAGAATTTGCACTAATTATACTGGCGCTAACACGCCCACAAAGTTTGGCAGCTGAGCACAGTTTTCCCTCCTTTTGGATTTAATTTAGTAAGCTTTACAGTGTTTCAGGCTTTTCTCCATATTGAGAATACAGATTGGTTCATAATGAAAACTGCAGAAAGCACAGAATTACTGCAAAAGTTTTGCAACAGTTTTGCAGCTGGCTTCAGCGTCTCACACTATACACGTGTCTTCAAAATAAGATATAGGTTGTGCGTTTTTATGTACAGTGCTGCGGTTTCTTCATTAAGAGGATCGGCCAGGATTTGATGGTAATTAATGTTCTGTATTCTGCTTCACATCCACACAGTTTTGGCTGTTACACACAGATCCCAGGTTTATACGATGAAATTGTTTGTAAAAAGGCAGCCCTTCTGGATGATTCCTGAGCTCATCAGAATTGTTTCATTTCAAAATCTGATATATGCTCACAACCCACCTGATTTCCCCCTCTGACTATAGATTTTACCCACAATATCACTCAATATCAATTCAATATCATTCAAAGCTTACAAGCTTTGAAGAGAAAGAAATTGCACCTATTTAATACACGGGTCTCAGTGGCGTTAAATAGTTGTAACTGCCTGTGGCAATTAGCACTGGTCTTTGTGAATTAGATGGTATTTGCAAAGGAAGGAGGGAAAATTTGCGCCAAATTTTTGAATATTCCCTACTTTACATACATGCAAATTTGACAGGTGCACTGAAGATGCTGTCTGCTTGGCAGTGCAGTTTGCATGTGTTTCACCTTTTGTGCATGCTTTTTGGATTGCACGCTATTTTTTTCTCTCATTTGCACAGGTTTAGGGGCTACAAAAACAGCCCAGTTATTTTTGTTGATAGGGCTCTATACGAGGGATCAACACAAAATACACTACTGTGATCATGTTCAGTGTAAAAAAGGAACGTGATTAAAATAGTTTTTAAGCAGTGAATGAATCACGCTTTGGCTACACAGAGAATACTTAGTGGGATCAACTCATTGTCAGTTTTTTGGGTTTTCATGGGATTTTTTGACAATTAAAAATCTCTAGTATTTCCAGCCTCTCTGGCAAACACTGTTACTTGAAAATGTGCTCAGCTGGTAACTATAAGTGAGGTTGTCCCTTCTGCATGTACTGTTACGATTAGGTCAAAGTGGAAGAGTGCGTGGAAATCAAAGCCGAAGTCTTGATGTTTTTGTGAGAGGATCCACTCAGGCAGATAGCCTTACTTTTCTTGATTTTTGAAATGTAGCTGCCATGATTGTCTTTGGCCTGTGTTTACAGCATGTCTCTCATGCTTCCAAATAACATTAACATTTCATTATCCAGGGGAAACAATAGAAATGTACAAAAAAAAGGGGAAGTCTCCACATCCATGAGGGCTAAAATATTTATGCCGTTGTGAGGTAAATGGCTCCAAATCTGCGCAAGAGGGTGAAAATGGGAGCTATGAGGAGAGTGAGCAAGGCGAAGAGGGGAAGACATCACTTGTAAAGCTGGGCTCTGAGGGGCTTGGGCGCATAATCAATGAAGTGAAGTGTGTGTTGTATCTGTGGCGTCGAGTCGGCTTCACAGAAGCCAATCCTATTTTTACAGGGAAGACAGGTCTGTTGCTATGCTTTTTGAGAAGGTCTCCTGCAGCTTGAAAAAGACGGAGAGCATCCACTCAGGGGTCGCATCACACCTCAGGAGTGGACAGAAGAAAGAAAGAGTGGTCGAAATGAGGGAAGCTGCTTCTGCTAGGTGACACATTCAATTGATTATTGATGATTTGATCCATTACACACTCCACAGAATGTGTTGACACCAGCAGAAATAGACTGCATATTTATTCATTTCTTTTTAGGCAGAGGTGTGAATGCAGAGAGACACATGCTGTCTGAAAGAAGAGGTGCACATGAGGAGTGTGTTTTAACTATTTATTAACTATTTAAAAATTTACAATTTCATTATTTACTTCCGAAATTTCAAACTAAAGGAAGTAACATGTTCAGTTGGCATGTTAAAACCATAAAAATGGCATTATTGAGTGTTAGTGAAATCATTTAATCAAATGCCAGACCATCACCATCAATTCCTGTAAGCTTTGTCCCAAAGACACGATAACATTTAGTGGTAAACATGCAGATAAACTCATGCTTACAGAAACAAAGTTACTGTACAGACAAGATAATCGTTCCCAAACAAGTCAATCAGATTGTCTCCGGGCAGTGTTTTTTTATGTCGTCTTGTCCAGATGTCGCCTATTAGACATCAGATTAGGAAGAGCAGTGTTGGATTAGCCAATCCAGAGCCAGAACCATGTTAGATTAGATTATAGTATATGGACATCTGGGTCGCTGCAATGGCTCTGCTCAAGCAAAATAACATTAAGTCAGTGTTGCACAGCCAGACATTACACAGACTGTAATCAGCAGCCAGGCAGGAGGATGACAGCATTAGGACAGAGATGGATGAGAAATCCTACGGTTTTACAACTTCCCAATTACAGTATGGCGACAGACTGCACAACAAAAGCAGTGGTCCTCCTAACTGTCCGTATTGAGTCAGAATTACAAGGCAAAATAGGAGGGGTGTGTGTGTGTCATTTGATTGTACAAAGACCAGAAACTCTGAGCTTGTGTGTGTAAAGAAGGTGATCAAGCCTCCAATGCAGACAGCCCTGCCTGCTAATAATAATGGTTATTTTCTCCCCTCTCTCTCTCTCTCTCTCTCTCTCTCTCTCTCTCTCTCTCTCTCCCTCTCTCCCTCTGCTCAGCGTTTGTGCCTGGGCCTCCTGGCAGATAGATGTGCAGAGATTACACCTTCTAATTGTTGCTAGCGTCTGTGGGCCGGTGTAGTTCAGGGTAGTTTAGTGCTGTGTAGACTGTTTTTTATGCAGTGTGGATTTGTAATAATGATGATAATGACTGTAGAATGGTGTGTTTGTGATATGGCTGTGATATATACCATAGCATTTGTTTGGGAGAGGATAAACAGAAAGAACGCATTGTTCCCATTAGTCATTACTTCCCACCAAATTTAACTTCATCCATCTCTGTCCTAATGCTGTCAACTGATTGTTGATGCTCTAAATTTACTCAAATAGTGAGAAGCAACAAAGTTCATACTGTCCACCACCACAAAAGAAATTTAGTTTAACTGAATGTGGGTACAGCATCATCCAGCATATCTCTTTTCAGTGGTTTAATTCAGTTTACAATAAGCTGACTATACAATATAGTTATACAGTACTTGAGTTTCCTTATGCTATACCTTATGCTAAAAAAATATTTAAACATGTTATATGCAACTTTAGAAAAAGATCAGGGTTTCCCTACACATTAATTTATTTGAGTTAATACATCTGCTGCCACATATTGATTTCATATAATTTTTGGGCTGGAACGTTCATAAGGAGCGCTGTTGGAATGTGTATGCTGTGCAGTTATTCATTACACCAAACTGTTGGAGTGCAGAGCGTACTGTTGGCAAAGACAGAGCAACTGAATGTCAGGCGCAGTGAAAGTGAAACATAGAGTCTAAAGGTTTGCCCTCACTTGTCCCTGTAGCAGCTGCTCCTCTCATCCGTGAACCTGTTCAGCTCTGACCGGATTTACACACCAGTTATCTACACCATGACTCAAACTCCTTAAACTCTCACTGAGGGAAAATATAACTCACGATGAGTTCCACCTGTGCCGTGTTAACAAGCCCACAAAAAAGTCTGAATTTAGAGAGGGGCCACAGAATTGTAAGACAGAGGACACACACACAAAGTTTGTGGACTCCCCGCTTCCGTAGTTTCATTGTTAAGGAGATTTTTACCACGAGCCGAATTATCCACAGAGAACAGACCCCGTGATTTAAACTGTTAAAAACACTGAATAAAGCAATTTCACATTAAAAAATAAGTGTTTCCATCAACATTGATTGGCTTTTTGAAGAAAACTAATTAAAGTAGCTGATGCAAAAACACAAAACTATCTAAAGCCAGTGTTTGGTATGTTCTGTGAAAACATGGCGGTGCAGCATGGCGATCTGCTCTGTTTTTGGATGTAACGGCTTATTCTAAACTCATTCTAAACACTGCAATTTTTATTTTCAGGTAATTTATACACTAAAGAAAACATACTTACCATATTGTATTGCCTGTCTGCCAATGTATACCCCTAAATCCTACACACTGGACCTTTAAAACATTTACAAAATTATGATTTAAATCAAGATTGATTTAACTAGATAATGAATATGACTGAAGACACATATAAACACACTAAACACACACACACACACATATATATACAGACACAAACATGATAGCTATGATTTTGTCGAGGTAGTATACTGCATATGAATGAATCAAGCTAAACAAATTTGCGACACAACCCATATGATGAATGATGAAGTTGTTAATGTGTGACATTATTGGAGGTGACAGTGTGATCTGGTCTCTTGGATGATGATGCAGTGGGCCTGGCGATGGAAAGGCATCTCTATCTGAGCCGTTTGCATCACTGGCTTTTCTGTCTCTTCCACAATCGGGAGAGAAGCGAAAGAAAATGATCTGAAAATGAAATATGACATGTCATTTTTTTGTATTTGCTGCACATTTTGCAAAGGGTCTCGCAATGCCCGTCTGCAGGAAAATGACGCCTGCATGCACGAACACACACACATGCACACAGTGTGTCTGTTGTCATTTGTGCATACGGTATGTGTGTGACACTCTGCCTCTCCCTCTGAAAGTGTATCTATGTGAGTGTGTGATTCTAGTTGCATTTGTCACTCTTTTTTCCTGGGGTGTGTGTGTGTGTCATGTCTGATTAAAGTTAACCCCTGTGAGGCGGCTGGTGCACCCCTCCTCTGTATCCCCCATCCCCCCTGTCTCTATCTCTCCTTCCCCTCTACCCCCCACTCCTCCACCCTTCTATCACTCCATCCCTGTTCTCCTTCCTCCTGGCACTCTGACAGCACAGGAGAATATGCTCCCTCAAGGTCCCACCCTCCCTTTCTGGCTCCCGCGGGTGGCGTTTCCTTGGAAACAGTGTCAGAGTTGACTGGGTGGGTGCAGATAGATGGCTGCCCTTTATCGGACTACACCACTAGTCCATTAAAACCAACCACACTGGACCTGTGAGCACCCCTCTGTTCTCACCCCGAATGGACCGTTCCACCTGACACGCGTGAATATTAGCTCGACCCAGGCTGAGGGTGTGTATGTGTGTGCTCTTTTATTCTGTGTGTATATTGAATGTCTGTGTTTATTACTGTCTATGAGCAGTGTGTGCATGTCTGCGTGTGTGTGTGTGACTGATTAGCACTATCTCTCATTGCATTGGGCATATTTGAGGAGAAATTCTGTGCAAGTGTCTTCCTTCCTCTGTGTCCTTGGGAATGAAACAAAATGGAGACTAGTCTTTTCTCTGCTTTGTCTCCCTCCTCTTAAAATTATGTAGCAAAGAAACGCAGATCCCTCCACAGCAAGCTCTTGTGAAAGCAATTTGACCTATGATTTTAAACAATTGTATTGCAGTTCCAGATATATGACTACAGTAATTGTCTGTTCAATTATTTAAATGCAAACAGCTGCAATTGGTGTTGAGGCCACATATCATCAGGAAGCGACATGAACAAACCAAACCTGATGCACAATTTCTTAATTTGAACAGGAGCTATTACAAACACCTCCTTGTTGGATGTGGCTATAATTACTGGCAATATTAAAGCAACCTATACAGTAGATATTGAAAAATACATATTGTATGAGCTTTATGTGAGTTTGAACACAGTGCTGTTACATGATTTAACGGTCAAAATTCTAAATACAGTCAGATGAAGTGCATAAATGAACAGATAGTTGTAGAGTGAGATGATTAAAATTTAAATTATACTTTTTCAAACCCTTTCGAATTTTTCATGCATAACTCTGCGCTATAGATGAGATTACAGTCAATGCATCATTATTGGAAAGCACAGTGTTTTACTAGTTTTTATGTCAACTTCACAAGCTTTTCCAGCTGTAAAACTAAATTCAGACTCATGTCTGTCAAAACTGGTATGATGGCCTGTCAGTGAACACTACAACAACATAAAATCAAACAAAACTCAAACTTTCCAAAAATCTCAAAAGTTAACGACTGACCTGCCCTGGACCTGGGACAAGGTCAATGGTGTCATATCTTTTTTTAACCTGTTATTTAATTTGATAATAGTCACATTTAGCATATTACAAGGTTTCCATGCTCATGGAATACCTGGAAAAGTCATGGTATTTCACAATCACATTTTCTGGCCCTGGAAAAATCAGGGAATTAGTCAAAATCATTGAAAGTTTATATTGATGTTTTTGAAAAATGCTGCTCAAGTAGTAGTTGCAAAGTCATGGAAAAGGTTGAAAATTTTGGCTATGAAAATGTGTGGGAACCCTGATGTTACATTTCATCATTATTTTAAAAATTTAAAACCCGACTGACGCTTCTTACTCGGGCGACTTCTCTAAACTGGACATTTAGGACATTTAGTTCAGGTATCATAATAATAACACAACTGACATCATTATAATTATTTAAAATAAACTGTGCTTACACATTTCTAAATATATAAAAAACAAATCCTATTTGGTGCAAATGAATAACAGAGAAATACTACCAGTCATTAACCATGAAATTATAGTTTTTCCCTCCAAAGTTATTGCATTTTAAAATTTCTTTTCTTCAAATTGATAATTTAATGCTTCCTCTTTAGATTCTCTATCAAACGCTCAAAATTGTATCAAAATATCCAAATAATGCTTCACCAGATGTAGTTCTTAGCTGGTGAATACGTTATGGAGAGAGATCTAAGCAGCCTTCTTGTGTATATTCATCGTCTAAGCAGTAATGTTGACCTCAGCTTGCAAAGTAGTGCACAGCAGGACTGCAATTGCTGAGACAACCTCTCACTTAAACATCAATGCAGTGGACCATGGTCTGTCAGCAGCACACACACACACACACACACACACACACACACACACACACACACACACACACACACACACACATGCACACATGCACGCACACACACAGTATTATGTATTTAAAGTAATTACCTCAGGCCTGATCCAGACTGAGTTTAGTAGCATGTGATAATCCATGTAGGCAGCATATGGGAGGGGGGGAATTAGAAGTCCAAAAGAAAATAAAGAAATTAAAGTGTCCTGGTGGCTGTCTGCAGGTCTGCAGGAGGGAACATTATGCCTCTTCATGACAGGATGGGCTGAATGCATGTGAAGGATTAGGATGATTTGTAACTGTGATGTGAGTCATTCTGCGTCTGAATGTGATCAGCAGTGAGGATGAAGGGAG
Source organism: Plectropomus leopardus (assembly GCF_008729295.1). Taxonomy (NCBI): domain Eukaryota; kingdom Metazoa; phylum Chordata; class Actinopteri; order Perciformes; family Serranidae; genus Plectropomus; species Plectropomus leopardus. The sequence continues at coordinate 10,525,597 of NC_056467.1, read as the reverse complement.
AGGTAAAGGAGGGTGTTGCATGTCACGTAAATGAGTATCAGACAGATGGTGTAATTAATGACATCACTGGAAACAGAGCGTGTGGCTTTTTGCGTAAAAAGGGGTCATCATAATATTATCAGAGGAAACCTCAGTTGCTTGATAACAAGAGGAGGAAAAAAAGATCAGCTCCATATTGTCAGAATCACATACTAATTTGGATAACCTCCCCCACAGAGACTTTGTAAATTGATTGAACTGCCACAGAGCCTGTACTTTCGACAAATTCTCATCCAATTTCACCTCCTGTTTTTTTGGCACCAGGGTATCTTTTCCTGGTTGATTTGCATCAATAAACCTCAGTAAGCAAGGCATTGTAATGCCTAATTGGGCGGTAATGAGCTGTCGCATTATGCAGAGTGCTGAGGTTCAAGCTTATTAGTTGCTTGGTTGCCCATAACATTTTCCTGTCTTCCCTCTGCTATTTCAGTGTTGCACGAATGTCAATGCGATCTCCCTTTTCTCTCTCACCTCCTTTTCTCCCTCTCTGCTTCATCCCTATTCTTCTCAGCCATTTCTCTCCCCCCCCCCCCCCCCACCACCCCCCCGCTATTCTAAAAATAGTCTCCTATTATCCAGGAGGCCGGGGCCATGTACAGTGAGGCAGCAATCGTCATGGCGGCCATGCACATCAAGATTCACAATAGCTGTCATTCTGCTAACACTAGCTAATATAATTCTCTTTACATCACTCAGAGCTCTGCTGGACTGAACGGAGGGTTATAGTCCAGGCTAATCTGAATTTAAGCCTCCCTATTCTTTTCACAAGTTAATACAATTCCCTGAGGTACAAATATACTCTTAAGTGTTTAGCAAAAAAAAAATTAACAAATGCAGCATTTTTTTGTGTCCATTTGGTCCTTTGTCTCTCCGCATAGAAGGCTGTTTTCATTGCCTGTCACTTTAAATGCAGATGTGCCACTGCCTCTTGTCCAGTGGCATGTGCAGACACAAGGGACACTCTAGTCTACCTGGCTACAGTGGACTGCAGTAACACTCTCCATAGCCCCACTGCACAAAAAACCCACCAACACAAGCTAACATCTGGCTTTTTAATGCAATGCAGTGACGCGCCGTCACTAATTATTGTCCGTGTCCACCTAAGCAGCGCTATTCAAATACATCTGCACTGAGCTTGAAAGGTGGACTTAATAAGTAAGAGATAAATAATGAGAAGAAACCACTAAAAGTTTTCAAAGACCTCTGTTCCTGCTGCTGTCTACTTTTCACCTGTACCTGTCGGTGATGTCACACCGACTCACCAACATGACAATGCACACACACACCAGCGTATGCACATGCATGCCAACTGACAGAAAGTCTGACTCGCTCTGTGGCAATGGGAAGACGGACATTTAGCAGGTTTACCCACATAGTCATAGGGTCAGGGTAAACAGTCTCTGAAAATGATCTGCTCTGCACAAAAGTTACTTGGGAAAACAGTATAAAACAGTGGTCTATTTATATGTATACAAGGATGCTGCACTGCTGAGAGTTCAGTTGTGTTTATACTCACTAAAGAAACATCAGTTTGTCACAGTCTGTCATGTTTTTTTGTTTATGTTTGGCGTTGTCCACCAGGAACACTTGGAGGTCAGAAATTTCAACAGGGAAATTCTGACCTCTGATTTTGATTGAAACATAGCATTATGCCTTTGAATCAGATAATGCTAACACTTAATAACTAAAAAAAAGAAAACCATGTGACTCAGCTGGATAAAGAGCAGGGCGTTTGTTAGTCAACCAGCCACTAAATTGAACATTTTTCAAGGGTCCCATCCTGCTGCCCCTTGGGGCCAGCAATTAGCACCATGTGAAGGAGGGTGTTTGTGTGTTAGGATGGCAGTGAGAGCTGGAGGGGTGAGGAGTGGTGGGACTGTGCGAAACATTTTCATCTTTCAATCTGAACGCAGTAAGGAAGAAAAACGTGCCCTGAGGCAACTGTTGACGTTGCGTTCAGAGCCGCTCTGTGCTGAGCTCCTGCTTCGTATTGTTATAATGTATTTATATAACGCTGCTAAACGGCGAGACCTGTTCCACATTCATCTACATAAAGCAGTACTGTATTGCCTAAGGGTGGAACTAGGCATGCACACATACACACACATACGCAGATGAGATCGTTAGGCAAAGCCCTCCCATTGCTACCCCCAACCCCTCAACACGCCCCACATTCACTGTTGATTCCCTTGCTCACTTGTCACAAGTGATTGCCAAAAAGCAAGGCATCATATGCCACTTTGTTTGTAAGTACGACCACCCCCTGTGTCATCTTAAATATACACTCACACACACAAATGCACGGGAACACTCACACATACACCTACATTTAATGAACACCCATGCACACTCACTCACACACACGCAGACACAATTTTCCTGTCGCAGTCAAAGACAACGACAAAGTGCAATTCCCCTCAGCAAACGACTCTTAGATGATGAAAGTGAACGTTTTCTGCCTCTGATTTTTGATGTGCAGCGTGGATGTGATCAGAGAGGCCTCACATTGCTTCTCTCTCTCTCTCTCTCTCTCTCTCTCTCTTTTCTCTTTCTCAGCATTATGCAGTCTCTTCTATCCCCTCCCACTGTAACAGGAAACACTCACACCAGATGAGAGCAAACAGTTTCCAGCTGCTTGCTAATTCTTGATCTGTTATCCTGGTTAGCAGGTGTTTTCCAGGGAAATGGCGGCTTTTACCTCCAGTGTCTACGGACGGTCGACCCAGATTCTCCCCAATCCTTACACTAAAAGTCCTTTGTGTTAATTTTTTAACAACTATTGCAGTCCGTTCCAGCTTTATTCCCACTTGACAGTTGAATATTTTCACATGTTGTCACAGGCTTAAACAAGATATGAAGAAACATCTGGCTGTGTGAGGCTGACTGTCATTGTCCTTCATGAACTGGTGTTTCATCATTATCGCGCTGACTAGCTGACTGACAGCAGTCACTGATTAACATATTGACTCTAATTGACTGTCTGGCTGGCCATCTAAATGACTGACTTAAGTGGAGACTTACCGACTGGCTGGCTGGCTGACCGGCTTACTAACTAACAGCCACATGGCCGGTTCACTGACTCACTAATTAACTGACTGACCCACTAAATTCCTGACTCTCTGCTGACTGAGTGATTGACTTGCTGTCTGCAGACAGACCAACTGACGGTGACTCATCTGTCATGGGACGTGTTTTCATCACCATGGAAAGGAAACCCCTGCTCCTAATATTGGCATGACGACTGTCTGACTGACAGGCACATTTCCATTTTTTCCCATTAGCCCTGATATAGGAAGAAATGGGATAAAATGAAGAGATATGAAAATAGTCTGGGAAGAAATAGATGGATGGCTGTTTGTGTGTGTTTATCTAAATGGAAGAGACCAACCATGCAGTCTGCTTCATCCTTATTGACTAAGTTCTATCTATCTTGTTGCATTTGTCTATAATGTGCAATCAGTGTAGAAAGGATTCAGAACAAGTTGCTGATATTGAGCTGCTGCCTGATTTGCACACCCAATTTCTTATTCACATCCAGGCTTCAGATTTTTTTCCTTAGCCTCATCTCTCCATTTTCTCCAGGTGACAAAAATGGACGTCACAGATGAAATCAATAAGCGATCACAGCTTTTACCCGCGTTCATTAGGTCAGAGACATTTATATGTAATATAACTATTTGTGCCTTCTCGTGTTGTAAAAAATATTGGTTTATCGATACATATCTATTTTGAAAATTTGAAACCATTTCATATTTTCCACAGTACTTATACACTGCTACCAGCTGGGCTCTCCCAATCTCTCTTAGTGTTAAGAGTTACTACAGTCATTCTGCTGTTCTCTGCTGTGCCAAACAAAAAAAGACCAGTCATATCTGACATTTTATAGCCTAGGTCCCATCTCAAACAAGTCAATGAAGAGATTTTACAATTTATTTTTGCATATGTTTAGTTATTTATAATTTCTCGGGCTGTAGGGCTTGATGTCCATCCTTGATACCTTTAAGGTACTGACTGAATAACCCAGAACCAAATAACAATAAAATCTTTCCAATCTTTTCATTCTTCAAATGATACCTGCAAACAATGCTTTTTCGACTGAACCTGGACTGTCTTGACTCCCTGTCGGATCAGCAAACTTTTGGCTATCAACTGACGTCAGTTCCACATCAGCTCAGCGTCTATGTTTTTAAAATTGAAAAAACTAAACAAAGAGCATTCATAAAGACAGCTACCTATTCTCCTGTTTTCAACAGCTGTCATCACTTTTACAACCGCAGACGCATTCGACTGAAAGTCATCAGTCATTGCAGTCATTGGGGTCATTGGTTAATCCGAGACGCTGCTTTGCACAAGCTGACACAGCAGCAGCAGCAGCAGGTAACATCCGATGCAGAACCGTTAAATGATCCCAACAAACTCAACAGCAAAATGACTTGACTGTTGTTAAACCACTTAATAACCACTAAGTAACATTAGCCGTGTAATGACAACAGTTAGCTCTGTCAATGTGTGTGCAGCTGGGCGGACTCAATGACTGTCCCCAGCAGAGCTCACACTCCCTCAGCATGAGCTACAATTCACACAGTCTGTAGTATGGTAAGTTAGGTACCTTGTATTGCAGTTCAGTGTGCTGAGATGACACAAAAATGTTTGAAATTATGGCTGTACTAAACGTCAGTCCATTCACATGATGGGTATCAAATAAGGCACTCTGTTGGTACTGGTATAACTTCAAGGTTTCTGATATTGTTATCATTTAAGCGATACCCAGCCCGAATGACTACATTCTTTTTCTAACTTTAACCAACTTGTTTTAGTTGTCTATATATGAGTAATACTTAAGCTGCTACAGGGAGATATTTGATGATGAACTGCTGAGCTATGCTGGCAGTTTTACTGATGTAGAATAGTTTCTTATAAGTTGATGGATTCATGGAGAAGTATTTGTGTGTGTGAATGTGTAAGCGTATGAGCAGTGTGTTTGGACATTGTGTGTCTGTTAATGTAACCATGTGTGTGTGCGTGTGTGTAGTGACTCATAAACCACGGCAATGAAAGCCATCTGTGACAGCTGCTACATAATCAGATTACTACTGGTTCAATTTGGGCGTGTGTGTGTGTGTGTGTGTGTGTGTGTTAATGTCTGGTCATTTGGACTGAACCCAGCTCTATTAGTATTGGTGAGCCTGTCAGCGTATGTGGCCAGAACACATTCATTCAGCCTGATCTCGTAACCACCTCTGTGCTGTACATAGGCCAAAGACAGGGTTACTGCCTCCTCTGTGTGTGTTATACACACATACGTTACATGTTTTTAGGTGCAGGTTGGTTCGCAGAAGGTATCTGAACCAGAACAACACAGCTTAAAAGGAAGCGGAGCGTGTCAGTGTGTCACACAAGCTGTGCTTTTACATATTCTGCTCCATTTAATGCAGACACACTATCCTTCTCATCTTTCCCTTTCATCTTTCATTTTCCACGTTCCTCCTCTCACTCTCTGACTCTTGTTGAATTCTCTGAAGCTAATTAATGTTGAAAAGGACATTTTTTTAAGCAAAGTCCTCCAAATGCTTTTTGGCTTTCCCTTGGGGCCATCTTATCACATCCAGATTCTCATTTTTCATGCATTAATTTTGATTTTTTTTAAGTCCTGTCCTTTCAGTAGCATAATTTCATTTTTCCTGCTGAGCCCAGTATGTACAGAATTACTGTACATGCAAATACAATTTTTATTCCTGTCAGGGGTAAAAATCACAGATCTGCAAGTGCAGCAGAAGATTACTTCTACACACAATGCTCACTCTTTCTCTCTATAATGAACACAAGGTCACCAACATTATGAGTGTCACAGGCTCAGTGCCTCAGCATTGTTGCAGGGCATCATAGATGTAATGCCAGCTACCTTCCAGCTGCCATGTCTGACCTGAAATACACCCTGCTGTCAAAAACGGAAATTGAACCAGTGACCTCAGTCAAACTATATATTTAGGCCAGCTGGTTGCCCCCTATGTGTGTTTTACCCATGTGTGTGTCTCTGATGTGGGTATTGTGTCCACCACAAGGGCATTTTGTCACCTCCCAGCTGTTCTTATCAGAGTCTTGCAGCGCTATGTAGCATTGGAAAGGTCAGCCACACCACAGGAGGCAGCATCCCCACTGCAGAATCCCCACGGTGCTGTTGACTCTGTCTCCTCACAGGCCTCTAAAAATGTCCCAGGCCCTCTTTCTTTGGTTTTAGGGATTTCTGGTGCGTGTTTTCACTCGTGAGAGACTCAGTTGAGGTCAGAGGTCGATGCCACACTCTCAAGGCCGCAGTGACATTTCCTCTTCCTCCCTTCAATCCCCAAGCAAGAAGCAAGAGACAGAGAGCGAGTAAGACAGACAGAGAGGGAAGGATTGCACAGAATGTCCTCAACTTCCTCATTATCTCCTTGGCTGCTTATGCCCTCATGTAGAGCTGGCTCACTCTGCTTCATTACTGTAAGGAGACTATCTTAAGGGAGGAATGGCAGGCTTCCAGTTGGCTCTATCAACTTGTCAATCACTCCGGTCTAATCTTAGCTCTGCCCCTCAGTGCTGCCCATCATTTCCTGGCACTGTGGAGCAGTGAGCAGATTCTGTGTGCCTAATTCCCCTGAAATAGATAAGGACTTTAATGGATGGCCTACTCAATTATGCAATGATGTTTTGTTGTCCTGTATCGCGTTGTTTGCTGTGGTGCTTCATTCTGTGGCACTCTGGTCTGGTATCTTTCCATTTTGTGCCACTACTCTTCTAACCTCTTCAGCAAACATACGTGACCTGCACTGTGTAGTTTTTTTTAGACAAAATAAGTGATCATCACTTCTGAGTTTTCCTTCTAAGACTATATCGTGCATTGAAAAGTGGCATGAATGTAGCCAACTTAAAGGACGTACACTGTGCAATACACACATTATAATGAATACTGCAGCTTCTTGCAGTCACACACATACACATCTGCACTCAAACACACAAACACTCTGCCACTCTGCCCGTCATTCTCTGCTGTTGTCACAGTAACCATCTCACCTTCCCTTCACAGTCCCGCCCTAATGAGACCACTGGAGGACAGAGAGAGAGAGAGAGAGAGAGGGAGAGTAGCAAGGGGGTGGGAGAGAGATGCAGACACAGAGAAAAGCAGAGATATATCACAGGAAAGATAGGCAGCATGGAGGCAGAATTGCCATTGTCTTGTATCTGCTCTTTGCACACAAGAAAATGCACTCTGTGGACCGGCCAGGATCCTTCCAGAAACAAAAGCCTCTGCCCTGCGAGCAACATCCACTGATTACACTGTGTGTGCTCATGACCACACCACAAGTTCAGTTTGTTGCCTGGGCATTTCCATATAAATCCAATAACATTATCGTTAATAGATAATTACCCTGCACTGCATGATTTGTGACCGCAAACACAGATTAAAATTCAATTAAAGGTAAAAGTGTGTGCCGGTGCTGCCTGTTCTGCTTTGCTGAGTGGCTCCATTTAAACCAAATAAATCACATTCAGTGATTATATCTAATGTTCGTGTGTTATAAGACTGAAAATGTGCATGTAGTTGATGGAAGCCAAATTGAAATAAAACTGAGTTTTAATACCATGATCTTGTTATATAACTGCCTGACATCAGGGCTGATAAACAAATAGATACACCATGTAACGACAAGAAGTGAACAAGGCAGTAGGATGATGTCAACATCTGTTCCTTTATGTACTTTTAGAGTCTCTACGTCTGCTGCGGCACCATAAAAGGCCTAAATGAAGTGAACGAGGCCTCTGGGCTCAGCACAGATTGGCAATTATACACCTCAACATTTCAGGAGACCTTTAGTGGTTCAGACCTGAGTATTTCATCTGGGAAAACACATCTGCCAAGTGTTAATAGGCAGGCCTCTTGGATATGAATATGAGTGTGTGCAACAGGTTAAGAGGCTCTTGGTTGAATTAGTACAGCGTGTGTACTCGATGGAACAAATACAGGGTGTGTGAGGAGAAGGTGCAGACTGTCTTGGCAAGACAATGCATGTGCCTTAGTTGCTTGTATGTGTATGTGTTTGATGTTTGATGGCTGACGTGGCACTACCTGTTTGGTGTTTTATTGGTTTTTATTGGCGATTAGCCCAATTTCAATAGAGGCCATCCATTTAGGATTAATTTTTTGTGTTATTAGCTAGCATCTCACTGGGACAGTCATTAGAGTTCCTAAATCAGTCAGATGGTCTCACATTTAACCCTTTGAAACCTAGATAGACATCAGTCTTCTTGTACTGCGTCCTGACACCTTTCACAAGTATTTAAAAATTTGAAACTTGAGCCATTTGGTTGGATTTTTTTAAAACACACACACACACACGTGTTTTACATATATTTTCTGATTAGAGCTGATGCCAGGACTGTGAGGGTGTCTACAGCCTGTGCTTAATAAACATTTTCACAGCAGACATTTTGACTTTCGAAAGTGGGAAAACCACAGGTGAAATAGTGTTAACATTAACAATGATTCAGCTCCATTAAGTGTCCCAGTAAGCTATTCCAGTGAACCAGCATACCAGGGCCTCCCCTTATTGGAATGCAGCCATCATTATGTTATTAAAGGGGTACTTTGCTGATTTTCAACAAGCTTTGTGATCTCTCCACTTATTTTAAAAATTCATTGGCTACAGGGCTGTTGCTTCAACTACAGCTTGTACGTCCTGATTTTTGTATGGCAGCTGCTCTCAAACTCTGATCAAACTGTAAAGCTGCAGGCAGTGGAGATCAAATATGAACCAAGATTTTGTTACCGCATTACCTAATTCCCTAAAGGTTTTGAGTGCACTGTTTGGCTGTATTAAGAGAGTTTTTGAACAGAAAAAGGGCACCAATACTTTTGTTTTCTGTAAGCTGGAAAACAAAATGAAAATATTGAGATCAAACGATAAAACTAACCAGCGCTAATGAAATATAAACCAAGATTCTGTTACTGCGTTGCTGAGTTTTTCACCTAAAATGTATCTAGAAACATATTTTAGTTTACCATTTACCTGTAATATCAGATCATTTGTTACCAACTGGCTACCATATTGCTTTTGGGACAGGCAACTTGCATAATGTCACACTCCAGTGGGAGCATTTATTGGTCTTGCGCAGTGCATCGATGCTGGTGGTTGTAGGTTTTCCGTAGACCCTTGATTGAGATAAGGAAAAAGTGGCAGAGCCAAAAGGCAAACCACTGTTGTTGCACAACTACTTCTAATCTGTCATAATAGCTTTACCAGCTAGTTCAGTTGCAAACTGTTAGTTAGCGGTCAGTAAGTTACTGTGACGCAATTTATTCAGTAGACATATTGGTGTTAATAATAGGGGTCGACAGATTATTGGCCTAACCGATAAATGGGGCCGATATTTTTTTATTTTGCGGATTATCCAATTATCCGATTATTATTTTGTTTTATTTTAAACATCACTGATAAAAATAACTAAAAAGTGCAATGACACTGTCAGCATGGGAGGAAGCATTTATTTATTCTTTTTAAATTAAAATTTTCAGTTGACTTTATAAAAAAAAAAAAAGGTGCTGGTAACTTTCTGTATATGATTTTGAGAGTTTGCTTAAAGCATGCAAACAAAGTTTTGCGTTGGAGTTTGTTATATTCCAAATTCTAAATATTGACATAAAGATTGTAATTTTTATTGTTAATGCATATTGGTTCCAAATATCAGTTACTGGTCTCATTAACTACTAATAATCAGTATAGTCATTGGCCATGAAACACCTATATTGGTTGACCCCTAGTTATATATGTCTGCCTCATATCTCTCTACAAACCGTGCCTCTTTGTAGGAGCCGTTAAAACTCTGGCAGAACAGGATTCACACTTACACAAACTACAAGCATGTGCAGACAGACATCTTGTAGTCTCATGTTACAGACACATGGTTGTATTTGTCTGAGTTTAAATCATTTGTCTCTTCACCTCCGCAGAGTAATTTAAGCATACACGCCGATGTGCACAAACAGACAGCACGCATACAACACACACATTCACATCAGCAATGAATGATGAATGCCCTGACATTGCTCCAGCCTTTACAGTCCTCACCCTGCGATACTGTTCGCTCCCAATCAACTTCCCTTGTCAATATTTACTATCGTCTGCCTCCGCGGTTTCATCAGCTGCCTTTGCCGTGCTCTCGTTTCTCACCGTCAACTTAATTAGTCACATCTCTCGGTTTAATTACATCAAGTGGAAGGAAGTTGCAATCTCAAGTAGATCAAATTAAGCCCTATGCAAATCCTGGAGTGTCTCGTTCGCGGTCTCTGTGGCAACAATGTCTCTATCTCTCTTATTTCTGTTGGGAGGAGTCACGTGAAGCTTGTCATCAGTTGCTAAATGAAATCTTACACTGGAAATCACCCCTATTAGGCTGGTTAAGTGGTTGACTGTCTGTTTAAGTTCCCAGTGAGAAGTGACTAATCTCCCCTGTGTGTGTGAGTGTAAGAGAGAAAGAGACACACACACAAACACACACAGAAACACAAGAGAAAGCAGCTTGATTTTTTGAGGCAGAAAGTAATTCTTTGTTTTGGATAATCTAGTATGATTGACAAACTGATTTCAGGCTGTTCGCCTAATATTGTCAAAGGAACATACGAATATATTTTTTTAAATACAAATTTGAGTTGGTCTTTGTTAGAACTAGGATGAGACCTAAGTGAAGGTCATCACCAGGTATGTAAACTGCACTATCAAAATAGAGTGATGCCCATCCACAGCCACTGGTTACGACAACTGTACTTACATTTTAAGGGATTTCATCAGCAGTTATTTGCGGTTTAACCCAAGTCCAGCAACTCATGTGACCACACATTGGTAATATGCTTTTGACCACCAGGAGAGTTTCCTAAATTTGTACCTTTACTGCTGTACCATAGCTCCTATATGACTGTTGATGGCTGCAGTTTGAAACACGTCGTTAATGTGGTGAAAGAGTTGCAAACCAAAAATCCTGTCATGTTTAGAAATGTGATTCATCAAGATCATGATTTAACTTAAGATTGGTACATTTATTATTTTTGTAACATAATGTGACAAATCTCAGAGGCAAAGGTAAAACCTTGAATTTTGTTTTCATATGCAGTATAAAGAAAAGTCTCCTGAATGAAAGTCCAAACTCGCCCCTCTCCTGCGCTATGCAGAATGTGTTGCATTCTATGGATTTTGTCATGTGACTTCCCCTGGACTTCCACCAAGATACCACTGCCTAACAAAGAGACAGAAATATGTGTCATAATTTCTGCTTGGAAAAAGCAGATGTCATCGTGTTTGGGGAACGTAAACCTTTCATCATATGTGAAGTTCTGTGAATAATAAGTCATTATGAAACTTTTGAATAGCCATAAATGTTACCTGATGTTTATCCTGGATGCACAATTGTTTACTTTATTGTAAGCATTCTGCTTAAAAGACTGGTCAGTTCTTGTTTTTTGACCTTTTCATGAGACATCAATATTAATGAAAAGCTCTTAATACTGTAAGTCGCCACCTAACTAGTTTTACTAATCCCACTGCAACTCCAGCATGGTCCCAAATCCGTCACAGAACTTTTCAGCCCCAACATTTGGAATGATGGCAGCAGCAAGCCAGTGTAACATGACCTTTGCTTTATGTACACTATCCTAGAAAGCAGCCTTTAATTATTATGCCTCCACGATTGAAACTGTGACCTTGTGGCACGTGGATTTCTCTCACTAGTCCCATCCACTCCATCATTAAAATTCCAGCCGGGGTCTTCTTTCTACCTCATGGGCCGCTGCCTTCCCTCCCTCTCTTCTACTGTCCTCTCTCTCTGCACACATGAGAAATGCATAAACCATGTGATACCGGCAGAGAGCACACACAGCCTTGCCATGAAAGTTATGAGAGGATAAAAGTGAATTTTGGAAGGACAGTTGCTATGAGGATTGCTCCCAGCCATCATGCATGCCATGCTGCGCTGCATCTTAAAATGTTTCATGACAGAGACAGGGTATGCTGGGGATGATACTTGTATGTGTCCTTTTAAATTAAGAAGTTTTATGTTATGCAAACAACAAAAAAAAAGAATTACTTTCATTGATGTCATTTTATATAAGGCCCTGTGATCTCACCTGCATAATGTTTGGGATGAACTTCTTTGGTTGCTTTGGCTTATTTGCTTATTATTAAGAAAGAAAACTGTAACACATATGAGTAAAATCCTACATATGAAGAATCTAAAGCTATATGAATCCAAATATCAGGAGGCACCAAGTTAGCTTTTGTGCTGTAATTATTCTGGATTACATTTTAATTCACCTTGTTTACATGGGACTAAAGCTTGTAAAGGATTTTTAGGAATTTACACATCATGTATGAAGCTTTAATCTGCTACACATGCTTTGCCTTAACAGGGAGATGGTGATGTTTATTCCTTATTTTTTTGCAGAGGCTGTTGTTTTGGTGAACATGTGGTCCTCTATAATCCCATCCCATGAAACAACTGGCCATTGTTTACTGGTAACCTGGATGATCCCCCACATTAAATAATGCATTATGAGGCCATCTGTAGAAAACACCTCAGGGGGTCAGCAGCGTTTCTGTGTACCACACATAGCACCAGAGATGTAGTGGAGGGTAAAAGAGGTTTACCATTTCTTTTATTTTGTAAATGTGAAGCATTACAACAACAATCAAAAAAAGTGATAGATATAACAGTCATAACAGTGAAAATCCAAATCCTCATAATCATAGTCCACATTACATAAACTTTTTTTCTAAACATTTAAACATAGTTAATAAGTAGAGTGTGGAATAAAAGGGCGAACTCTTTACAATAAATACACATGTTGACTCAACAAGATATACATTTTGAAATAAAATTGAGTCCTCATTAAATACAAACTGTAGGCACCTCACAATTCAGTTCGTTCACAATGCAATTATGAATGATTATCGTTGCATCTTGATGAATCTTGAGGCACCAAAATTTTATATTTCTATAAATGATTTATTTTTTCTCTTGACACATTGCTACTAATTAAACATGACACACATGCAGTGTTGGGAAGGTTACTTTTGCAATATTATAGGTTACAGATTACCAGTTACCCTGTTAGAAATGTAATAACTTCTAAATTACTTTTCTATTAAATGTTTTAAACAGGGCCATAAAGCTAAAAAGTCCAGTAAAACATCAAATTAACACAGATTACTGTCACACTTTCATAAAAGTTCTTCAATATAATAAAAATATATATTGTTACATGTAAGCTTTTCACAGAAAATATATTTGGATATAACACCCTTGTAACCACTAACATTTTGATTAGTTAGTGTAATTTAATTACACACTTTTTTCAGTAACTGTAAGGGATTACAATGACATGTTCTTTGTAATTTAATTATGTAAATCTTTTTACATGGAACTAACAATGTACAGCCTGGTTTTGCAAAATTATAAGGAATTGTCACAATGTTGAGATTTAAATTAAGGAGTTGATATATGTATGTATAAAAGATGACCACAATCAAAGAAGTTTGTCAAGTATCTGACCATACAGTATACTGCATATCTTCTGAAGATGATACTTTTGGCATAATTTATAAATTATGTTCATCAGAATCATATCCTGTTGTTTCCTTGTGGTTTCCTTTCACTGTCTAATCTATGATATCAGTGAATTAAAGATTACTAAAATAACAACAAGCCTGTGTGTTAAAATTGTATTGGTTCCTTCAATGGGAGAATAGTTTCAACCGTAGTGAAATCCCTCTCTTCTTGTGCAGTAGTGCAGCATTGGTTGACACTAAATGGCTCCATTAACGATCAAATAGAGGTAATTTGTGTCACAATCTGACATCAGTGACGGGCTGCATCTGGCTGCACCCACTCTGTGTATTCAGATGAGCCAGGAGAGGCTGAGGGAGGGGAGACAAGGCAGGAGGAAGACAGTCAGACAGTCAGAGGAAGAGGAGAGAGAGAGAGAAAGAGACGGAGCAGCTTTCTCAGACAGCTGGTGATGTGCAGCTGTCTAGGAGGCTGGATTACTCCCTAAAGTCTGCCCTCGGAGTGAGAGGCGAGAGGGAGAGGAAGAAAAGTGTGAGAGAAAGAGAAATAAATAGACATGAAGACTGAAATGGGGACAGAGAAGCAGAGGGATGAAGACTGTGAAACAAAAGGGATTTGGGCAGGCAGTGATGAGGAGAGCAGTGCAGAACAACAGAGAAACAGATGTGAGCTTTTGAGATGGAGGAAGAGAGCAAGAGAGACATTAGAGAGAGAGAATGATGGGGAAGATCATCCGAGATAAAGAGCAGACAGAGGGGAGATCAAAACTCATCAAAGCAACCCTGCAGATGATAATCTGTGAATGCTTCCAACCTCCTCCATGTAAATGTTTTGAAAATGTATTTCTGTGATTATTACACCGAATTTATAGTTAGCTATATCAGTCTTCGTATTGTTTTTTACTGAGATATTTAATCAGTTATTTCTGGGAAATTAACCCAATGTTAACTCTGTTGTTACCAAGATATTACCTCTTTATTACATTGTTGTTGCCAAGGTGCAATGTAAAGAGCTAACTCTTCATGTTACTCCTCGTTCTGAGGGCATCATGTCATAAGATATAACACACTGACACATTAAGCTTTCCCTCTAGAGTGATACAATATCTGCAGTTGAGATTGAAAGCTTATTCTTGGTTTACAACAACCACAAGGTCCATTAGTAGTTGCTCTTGAGATTTCTACTGAATCACAACATCTTCCTCAGCAGATGGAGTTTGTGTTGAAATTTCCTTTTTTATACCTCCGTACTGGCAATAGCCATTTTCAAGTTGTCCATCCATCCCATTCATGTGAAAGCAAAATCTCAAGAACGCATCTACTTGAACACAACAGTGAACCGACCAGATTTTGGTGGTCACAGATTAAAGGTCAAGGTCACTGTGACCTCATCTGTCTCATTCTTGTGAACCCGATATCTCAATAATACCTTTAGAACATTTCTTCAAATTTGGCCACTTGGATGCAACAATAAACTGATTAGAAATAGTAGGTAAAAACCAAGGTCACTGTGACCTTGTCTATCTTATTCTCATGAACATAATGTCTGAAGAAAATACCTTGAGGGAATTTCTCCAAATTTGGCGCAAACGTCCATTTTCATCCAAGAATTAATTGGTTAGAATTTGGTGGTCAAATGTCAAGAGTACAGTAACCTTGAAAACACATTGTTGGTCATAACTCAAGAATTCCTGCACCATTTATGAAACATTTTTAGACAAATGTCTAACAGGATAAAATGATAAAGTGATGACATTTTATAAGTTTTAATGTTCTGCAAAACACCTTTCTGGCTATAACTCAGCAACAGAGGGGGGGACATTTGGTCAGGTACTGAATTTGTGGCACTAATCTTTGAAACTGTGGTGATTGTGTAAATCTTCTGTCTTTGAAAATGTGTGTGAAGCATCTATATATGTTTTCACAGACATTACTAAAAACTGTCAGTGCCACTTACTGATGGTAATTTAAGGGCTATTTTGTGCTTCAAGGACCCCTTGTCCCATGCAGTTGACAAAAATGAGGTCCATTCTTTGGCCACTCTGAAAGACTGTGATCATATCACATGATCTTCAGCAAATGGATGTGTCTTTGTTTTACACAACTAAATAATAAATGCACAATTGTAAATATAATTTCGTCAACATAAAATATCAAAACATTAAAACAAAATTGTTTCAAATTTCCTTTATTGTTATTGGGTATCCAGGCCTGCAGCTCTATAAAGGCTTCTAAACACTGAAGATCAGTTTGAATATGGCTTTGTACTGTCCTTCTGCTGTGTATGCAAGCTTTTTTCTTTGAACCTTGAAAATGTCTTCCCCAGAAACACCAGTTGAAACACTGGTCCACATGAAGTCTAATTCTGAATATCACTCTGCGGTGTGTCACCAGGAAAATTTCCTGTGCCTTTGTTGTGAGTTAAGATTTTTGATTCCAATCAAAGTGAACATGAGAGGATCTCTTGCTCAGAACATAACAGAGGAGTCTGCGAGGCCAGTACCGGCTGGAGATCAGTAGCAGATGCTGCCAAAGAACAGGAACAGCTAGCTGGCTGGCAGGCTGGTATAATAATCGGACTGTCTTCTGCCCATGTGTTCCCCTCAGACTGAACTAATATAGTTTTTGCTGGGTAATGATACCGAGACGCAGGCTCATATTTCCCCGTAATTGATCCTGCTGGCTACCGCCGCAGACTAACGAGCTAAACGAGGAGGAAAACCCTCCTAGCAACTGGAGGATGAGAGCAGTAGAGAGACACAGAGGAAGAAAGAGAGAGAAGAGGGCTGGTTTAGACAAGCAAATAAATGCATATGAATCAAACTGAGGTAAAAGATGGAGAAACGCTTCTAATACAAAGACAATGAGATTCTGATCTGTTGCTATGATGGCGGCATGCTGTAAGGAGATCAAAGCAGGTAGTGTAAAATGGTTGAAGAGTGCAGGAGCTGCTTGAGTATTCACTTTCTTTTTTCTCTGTATTCCAGAGAGAATGAGCAGAGAGAGAAAGAGAGAGCAGTGCGGACAGAGCACCAGTGCACGCTACCTCTTTCATCTTTGACAACATCCACGGGGGGATTGGGCTATTGTGAATTTGGAGTGAAATATTTCAAAGGGCTGTTGGAGTAGAGCTGGGGCTGGGCTTCTTGGTCGGGTTCAGGCTGTGTTTCAGAGAGATGAAACACACCTGGTTCTCAGCCTTTCCTCTGATTAGACAAGGTTTTGTAGCTTCTGCCACAGGCACTCTCTGATTAATCTGGTCATTATTTAATGACTGACTATGGTAACAAATAATATTCTTCAAGCAAATTTGTATCCGGCATAGTCATTAAAGGCAGACCTTTTGTCTGTAAATGAACTTGTCTTTGCTAACCTTTTTTTTTTAAAAAAAAAAAATCTGTAAGGTCTTTCATGTGTATTCATATCGATTTTATTCAGATGCAATGAAGAACAATTTATTCAGATTTTTCATCAGTTGATGTCAGTGTAAAGGGTTGCAACCTTTGGATGGATCTTAATTACTGTTGATAGACAGAAAGCACGTGGAAATTATGTTTTTCAGTAGAAAATCATGATCGATATGTCTATATACTGTATAAATATACATCATCACACACTATGTATAGTATTATTGTATCTGGATATTGCACAGCACAAATCTAAACCTTTGTCTCTCTCTGTCTCTGTTTCATGCTTCCCTCATCCCTCTCTTGGATGCAGGTAAGTCTTATTGATATTCCAAAGCGAGAAATGTTGATTTGGTGTCCACAGAATGGGCTAATATCTGCACATTGTGAGAACTGCGCTGGTGCCTCTCCCTTGGCTTTTAATCAATATCTCTCAGATATACACTGTTCATACTGTAGCAAATGAGGGGAAAGAGACAAACGAGCTAAACTCAGCAAAGCGTAAACAATGCCCGTTTTGAAAGAGTGGATGTAGGAGAAAGGCCTTGTCTCTGTATTTGTGTATGTGTGTGAGTGTGTGATTTTTTTCTGCACGTGTGTATGTGTATGCAAGCAAATGCGTGCATGCGCCTACTGTTGTCTGCCGAAACGGAGATGGAAGCTGCTGAATATTCATAGTGTCTGTGCTTGGTTGGGGCCGAGAGATAAGACGTTTATGTTCTGGCAGCCGGAGAGGGAGAGAGGGTGTGTGTGTGTGTGTGTGTGTGTGTGTGTGTGTGTGTGTGTGTGTGCGTGTGTGTGTGAGTGTGTGTGTGAATGGGTGCGGTGGAGATGTGTCGACATCAGTGGTTTAATGGTTTGAATCTAACTTGGGCCAATTAAAAGGCATGCCGCGTGCACCGGGGTGGGCTCCCATTCATTTCGGGGGAAATTGAGGTTGAAATGAGCCATTGTCGGGCCACGTGGCCACTGTGCATACTGAGCGGCGGGCCTGCAGTAGCTCTCCAAAACGGTGGATATAGAGGACAGAGCAGAGTCTTTGACTGTGGACAAGGAGAGGCAGTGTTCGCTTTGAGAAAGAGAGGAAGGAGAGAGGAAGGGATGCACACAGACAGTAGCGAGGGATGAAGACAGATGCGGAGAGACAGAGGGAAAGAGGAAGAAGTAGGGAGAGAATGACAAGAGGCCGTAGAAGAAGGCACAGAAAGAATGACAAGTATGTAAGAAAACAAGGGAGAAATGGACAAGGAAAGTAGAGCGAGGCACAGATGATGAAAGAGGAGGGGGTATAAGAGATGTAAAGAGATAGGAAAAAAGAAAACAATGTGCACT
This sequence comes from Plectropomus leopardus, assembly GCF_008729295.1. NCBI lineage: Eukaryota > Metazoa > Chordata > Actinopteri > Perciformes > Serranidae > Plectropomus > Plectropomus leopardus. The sequence continues at coordinate 10,507,230 of NC_056467.1, read as the reverse complement.
GACATAAAAAAAAAGGGGGTGGCGGGGGTGCTAGAGGCAGAAACAGAATGAAAGAACCATATGGATGCAAAGATTCACAGCTCTCAGGGCTGTGGATGGGGGTTGCCTGGCTGGTTGGTACAGTAGCTCTTGCCCTCCTGACGTCAGCTGGACAGCACACTGTGGAAGTGCTGACTGAGCCCCCCCACACACACACACGCACACACACACACACACACACACACACACACACAAGGCAAAAATGCCTGCCAAGACAATGCCTGAAAATTGTACATCACAGCATATCAAGCAAATGTGTGTGTGTGTGTGTGTGTGTGTGTGTGTGTGTGTGTTTGTTTGTTTGTTTGTGTGTGTCATAGATAAGGAGCTTCAAAATAACCAATGCCCTATCAGATCCCATACCCAGATAGCACAATTCCTGTCCGTGCCGTCACTCTCTATCCTCAAAGGTTTACAACATCGTTCCCAGATCAGCGCGTGTTTCTGACTGCTAACAAGCCCCTTGTCAAATAAAACAACCTAACATTTTTCATCATCAGGAGTCCTCAGCATCCAAATCCAGATTTGAGCTGCCAGAGGTGATTATGTCACAACATCGTCCAATCGAGAAATGGATCCAGACTCTTTGGTGTGTGTATCACTTCCTGTTTACAGACCCCACCACTGCTTGTGTGATTGTGACATAGCGCGTATCCCTTCGAGGCTAAGAGGCTGTGGAAGGAGTCTGCATGCGACCTTTGATTAATGTCAGACGTCACAGACTTTTATGTCACACCCTGATGACAACATGACATGACAAGAATCTTTAGTGACTTTTTTTTCCTGGGGTGTGGTCTCCTTCACAGAATGCAGGGCCTCATCAAGGATGTTTAAGAGCAGCGGGGCAACATTAATTATCCTTGTGAGTGGTCTTTATGGAAGAAGGGCAGTTGTACAAAAGTGACTGTGCTCATGTACGGGGGTGTGTGTGTGTGTGTGTGTGTGTGTGTGTGTGTGTGTGTGTGTGTGTGTGTGTGTGTGTGTGTGCGTGTGCGTGTGCGTGTGTGTGTGTGTGTGTGTGACCCTGAGGACTGCTGTAGGAAGCACTGACAGAGGTCATGGGAGGTACCTAGGGTGATTTCGTCTCCACTGCCACACATACACCCACACACACGCTTGAATTTAAAGCATCTCAGAAGTTTTTGTTTTTCTTTTTTTGATATGAATCTTTTTGATGAGAGCCTGAGTCTACCAGATACAAAGCACTTTACTCAAAGCACAAAGAGAGGCCCTCCAATATTGCAGTAGCACGGCTTTTGAGTGTGTTGGGTGTTCAAAATGGACGGGGGAAGTCTACTGAAGTTCACAAAAATGCATCAATATTTCAAAGCTCAAAAACTTTGGCAGAAAAAAAACACTGAGCGTAGGAGGAGCAGACGAGATATAAAAGGTAGTGAAAAAGGTAAATGTTTGTTGTTATTCTAACAGCTGTCAAGACATTATTACTGTGGTATAATGGGCCACTTTCACTTTTAAATTTTTAAATACTGATTTGTATGGATAGAACTTTAATGAAAGCTTTTTATATATATATATATATATATATATATATATATATATATATAGTTGCAACAATCAGTCGATTGAGCAGTTAGTAGATTGAAAGATAAAGAATGCCGAACTTTTTTGATAATCAATTAATCCTTTTTAGTCATAATTCAAGCAAAATTTTCAAACATTTGTTTGTTCCAGCTCCTTAAGTATTTGAATTTCCTGCATTTTTTGGTCACTCAGTATGATAGTAAATGATGTACGAATTAGTAAATGGGTTTTGGACTGTTAGACTCCAATGTTAAAAAACTGGTATGTAACATATTAAGAATATAAAATATTTATAATATGCTAAGTATATGAATTTTCAGAAATAGAAAAATATGTACTGTGTTACAATTTACAACACAATAAAAACATCAATAGAAAGAAGAATTAAAAAACCTGTGCAATATGTGCATCATGTTAAATTTGTATTCAAGAGTGTTGTTGGTGAGAATTGATTAGGATACTAAAGAATATTGCACAGTGGATTAATTGTGTAAATAATCGGCAGATTAATTAAACCCTAGTATTTGGCTAGACAGTGTACCCTGGTACTGAACCTTTTTCCTTCAGGGACGTTTTTACTATCACTGAGTAAACTGATGACCCTTGACTAAATGACAGATTTTAGGGATATTGATAAATTCCCAACAATAACATTAGAGAACAACTGAGAAACTATACAGTTAACCCAAATGCCTACTGCAGGAAGTTTGCGTTAAATTAGCAATTATGATACATTTTGAGTAGGGTTAGGGTTATTTATTGTGAATTTTGCAGCAGAGATGAGTTTTCCTGATATGTACTCTATATATACTATGTAATTAAACAGTTTTTAAAAATGCATTGTTTAGGTGAAAATCTGTCCTTTTTGCTGCTCAGCTCCACCTTCTGTGTGTAATGTGCATATCTTTTAAAAGAGACTGCATCTTGTTTATACTACAATAACACGCCTCAGGCTACAGCTTGTGTTACCAGTGAGATCTTGCATGTTGTGTGTCATCTGTTTCCTGGAGCTCTGATACTCCTGCCCTTCTCCTCTATTCCCTTTCTTCACAGTTTCTGACTTACTCTTTCTCTCTTTGTTGTCTTGCTCTCTCTGCAAATGCTTACTTTTATCAGCAGTTGCATAAAACACAACAGACATACATACAAGTACTCACTCCCATCATACCTTCCCTTGTGTAACATCCCTGTGACTTCCTCTTTCAATAAATTAGGACCAAGAGGAAGTATGTAAACTTGAATAGGTTTTTGACCATTTAAATGCCTCACTGAGTCATTTCCTATAAAGAGCAACATTGTGAAATGTGTTTTTATCATTGCTCCTGTTGCTTAATATTGAAGCAGAGACATGATAATTTCACTGGGAGCCATATCTGTCTGAAGTGTGATATGCAGTAATGTGGGTTATTTCAGGTTGCCACATACTGTAGGCAGGATTTAGCCTAGATTCTTAATAGGATAATTTACCATGTTTCCTTTTGCTGTTGCTCAGGAAAGAGGAAATAGTCATGATGTTAATATCTTTGGATGAGTGATGAAACATATTGCATGTTTATGTTGTGTCCAGCATCAACAAGATCTAAAATTAAAACTGCAACAAAAACAATATGGCTTGCATTACAGAGGATTATCTTTCATTTGCATACTAGCCCATACAGCTTCTGTTTAGAAAATCTTGTTTAAAATGTATTATTAGCTTCTCTATGGCTTCATATAAAATGGTATTAGCACAGGTTTGCATCGCAGCTAGTATGCTGTAATCTTAACAGGACTGCATATATGCTGACCTTTTCCAAAAGATTTCAAAAGGGCAGCCATCGATAATGCTATATTTTCCAATCTCGTCTTAATTTATGACAAATGCTGTCAGTACTTTTGATAGCATATCTTTTCTCAGTAATACAATCAATAGAGAGGTTTATATCCTGTTCTTTGGGTTACTTTAGGGTACTTTATGGCACTGTGGCCATAAGATGTAGCGGAGAGTAAACAGCAACCACAACTTGAGCAGCCAGTTCTCACGCCCAATTAATCAAATACTGCCGCTTTCTCAGTAAGCTTTACATCCGATACAGACGCATGAAGTCAAGTTTTCACTGTGGTAATGATTTGCACCAGGCAGCAGTAATTGCAGACAAATAGTGGTGTGAAAGTAGTTTTATTTACTTTTGCTACATGCTCTTCAACTGTGACTGTGTTTTAGGTCATAGTGGGGTCTTGGGATGACCAGTGACTGGGATACATAATTGATCCAACAATGAGTTACTATTATGCCACAGCTCTGAGACAAGACAGCATCTGACTCACTGAAGACTCAAACTATTTTCCATTAATAACCATTGTTGGCATGGATTTGAAAATAATGGGAGATTGGGTCAGAGATTGTGTTGTGTATCGCAGGTGATTGATCCACAGCTTGATAGTGAAGATACGGGAGCAGAGTGTATGGACAAATCAATGGTTTTGTTGTGGCTAGGGGAAGACTTGCTATGTATGACGCTGTGTGTGTGTGTAAGAACCAAGATGACAGCATGCTCCTGCATGATTCTGTGAGGTCTGGGGCAGAGTGGGCACCAGACTTCAAAGAGGGAACATTAGCAGTTTTAAAGAAGCATGGTGGATCTTCGCCAGTTTTCCAGTATGAGTAGAGTACTGCCCATGTAAGGTCAGAAGCTGAGTTTCCCTGCAGCAGCAGAGTTTACTCTGTACAACTACCTCTTGTACAAATCACTAATGTGGAATCCTTTCAGAAAAAATGCTCAGTGAGATGGATTGGAGGGTCAAGATCTTGGCATTGGTTGTCTCCCTGGTAATGAATGAGACCTGAAGTCCTGTCTCATTAGTGCATTTTTTCATCACTGCAACCCTGCACCCTCGCAGAGTAGCACGAGGTTTGTGAGAGTCCACATGTCAGTGTTGGAGCTGAAGGCAGTTGGCAGCCGTTTTCAGTCGTGACATTAATACTGTATACAGTAGCTGCTGCAAAAGACGCATTTTTCCTGTTGGTTTGTTGCTTATGTTTTTGTGTACCTTTTTTTTATGTGCCTTGCATGTATATAACATTTCTGCATGTCTGTGTGTAACACTGTAGCACATCCAGGTGTAGTCTGTCTTTATTATACTCTGTGTATATTGGTATGTCATAGTATGTGTGCTTTAGCCTGCACAGAGCAACCCAAGGAATGGATTATTGAGGGGGCCTGACAGCTCTGCTCGCTGGGTGCAGTAGAATACATACTGTAGCAAGGGAGCGCCATCAGTTGCCCTGACAACACCAGCGCCTGTCAACACCTCCGTCTTAATAGTGACAAATTGTACTTATTACATCAGCGTTAATTCCCCCCGATCTCCCTCAGATGAAGATACTTAGCCCCGTGCTGATCAAATTGTGTCAGCATAATTACTGGGAACAGAACCCTATTAAAAACCAGGGCCTCAGACGCACTGTCCAGACTCATCCACAGGCCTATCACTCAACATGCATCTCTGCGTAGGATGTAAGGGGGGGGTAGTGGAAGGCAGGGAGATGGGAAAATAAGGGGGCTGAGGAAGGAGGAGGGAGGGTGTTATTCTGAGGCAGTTGTATGCGCTAAAATAAAAACACTGGAGTCATCCACCTTTAACATTTTTTGACTGGTGCATTAGTGCTGCATCCTCGAGAGGAAAGTCTTCAAAAAACCCCTATAGTTGTAAAAGGGCAACTCAAAACTGCTTAAAAATTTCTCAAATGCAAACTACAACAATAAATAGAAGTAAGGATTGGCTATGTCCTTCTGTCAGCAAGAACTTTTAATAATTAATTACAAAATGGCAAATGTCCTAGGTGAAGATCCTTAAATCTGATGCAATAGTAAGTTTTATTACAAGATGACTACTTCAAGCAATGGCTAGCTGTATATGTAAGTGGTCTCCGGAAGTTACAGGGTGCCCACGGGATCTTAAAAAGTCCTAAAAGTTGATTAATCAATTTAGCGACAATTTAGAGTTGTAAACGTAATTTTTCAGCTTGTTATATTTTGTAGCTTGTTCCTACCAAAGAGGTTATATGCTTAAGTTTCTGTGAATTAAATCACTGTATGGGCACATAGTGTGATTTTGTGCATTTATATATGGCATCATGTTGGATTTGACTTCATCTGAAAAGGAGAACTGTTAACAATTGACTCAGTGACTAAACACGCTGACTGACTGCTGCTCAATAACGTCCCAGAGGTCCCTTTATGGCTAACTTCCACCAGATCCGTGTTTGGTCCGTCTCTGGTCCGCCACAGCAGACAGAGCAAATAGATTACACTCAAGTTTAAGAGTATCACAGGATCTTTGTGGTTTACCGTAAAAAAAAGCTGTTCAAATGATGAAAAAGACCTATGTGACATCTGAATATATTTAAAAACGTTTCTATGATTAGTTAAGTTTAGGTTTTTTTTTTGTTGATTTTTAAAACACCATTGGAATTGAAATTTGAATTGGATTCAACCTTGGTTACCATGGAAACCATCCGTGCATCTGTCAACCCTCTCAGACCTACATGAAGACCTCCATTAACCTGCAGGAGTTTATTTTACTTCAATGACACATTAACGGTAAGAAAAACAAGCTTTCATCAGATTTTTATTGCTGTATGATGGTCTATACTTTAGAGGAGTATATTGTGAAAAACACTAAAATCCAATAAGAGTTTGACTGACAGACAACTAAGCAACCAATTATTGATGTTATTTTACAGGATAAAAAATATTTTGATATATGGTGAAATCATCTTATTAGTTCACTTTTCAGCTGCAGTTACTTAACAAATGCACAACTGAAAGCACAGCAAGATACAATCCCTCTATATTATCTTTCAGAGTTTCAAGAGTCTTTAATGGCTACTTGGTAATGATTTTTTCCTATCAAATGTTTTCTAGGTCAAGATTTTTTTTAAATTAGAAATAAATGTGTTGTTATTTTTTGTGTTTGGGCAATAAGTTTTATTGTTATTGCTGTTATTGCAGATGGATGAATATCTGGCAAAAGAAAAAACTGAAATAAGCAGCAAAATGAGTTCATCAGCAGAGGTAAGTTAATTAAACTTTTAAAGGATGCCAATTATGCTTTTGGGGACTTTTCTTTATTGTTTTGTATAGCATTTTTGTACTTGTAAAAGGTACAAGGCACAAGGTACAACGCAGATTTATTCAAAGTCATTCTTTAAACAAAGGTCTCATAAGTAATAAAGCCTGAAGTCCAATCCAAAGGGAGCTCTGTCTCCCTCAGAAGTCACTGATCCCAAGCTGCCTGAAACAGCTGATTTGAGTGTCAATGTTTACTTCAGAAACTTGGTGACATGCAATCTAACAAATTTAGATTGACAAAAATGACCTGAAAATGAGCATAAGAGTTACTGTGTGGAATTTGATAATTTCCTGCTTAGGCACCCATCAATCATAGGAGTAATGTGTAAATTTGTGGCTAGCAAACAATTAGCAGAAGCTATCACAAATGTTAACAGGGAGTCACTATAGCATTAGGTGAGCATGCTATAATGACAGACGAAAAAAAATGATTATCCACTATTTGCATTCACTTTTTTGAGGCAAAGTAGATTTTGTGATTTTTATTTATTCATTTATTTGTGAAATGTAATTCGAAGTACTTTTTGTAGTTAATAGTACTGTATATATCTCTAATATGACATGAGTAAAAGTTTGAGTGCTGGTTCCCTTTTGTTTTTTTAAGGTTATGCATTAATCGTCACATATTAATTACTTATAAATAGGTTTAATTTTAAGTTTGAACTTAAAAACTTATAACAGCTGACACAAATTGGCTCTTGGTCAGGAGGAACTACTATCTGGCTCAATTTGAGACAAAGAAGTCCCTCAACTAATTTCAACTTTCTGGCTAGTCATATGCGTAAACTACCAACTTGCAAGGATGACCATCAGCTGCTCACATTGTATCAGCTTCATTATAATCACCAGTGAGCTCTTTAAAGCCACTGTGTGCAGTATTTGAAAATATAAATATCAATATAAACGAAACTATCAAATTTTCATCTCAAAGTGCAGCTGGTCTTCTCTTTGATATCATGTCCTTCATTTGGGTGTCATCCTGAGACTAACCTTTACATTCTCCTCTAATCCTTGGATCCTATATTGTGATTGTTGTGCTACAATTGTGTAAGCGTCATAGTGCATTTTCAGGTTTCATTACTTAGAATTAGCTACTTGGCAAAAGAACTCCATTTTTAACTCCTGCCATGTCAAATTTCCACATCCCAATGCAAAGGACACCCAGTGCTATGTAATTAGAAATTCGGATTTACCACTTATCCTCTTATATACTTGAGACTGACTGCCTCTTTCTCCTTACATTTGTTTTTTTTTTTTTTTTTTTTTGCTTTACAGAAACAGACCTGTAAAAACCCAGATGGACCTCCTGATGGAGGTGAGGACAATGCTAATGAAGGACAACTGGATCAAAATATCCTGCTTCTGGAGAAACTACTCCGCGGTCACAGCTGTGACCAGCGTAGGAAGAGTTTCAGATATATTAGGAACTGGTGGATTCACCAGTGCACCCACACTGGAGAAAAGCCTTACCTCTGTGACCAGTGTGGAAACAGTTTCAGACACACTTCATCTTTAAAGACTCACCAGCGCATCCACACTGGAGAAAAGCCTTACCACTGTGACCAGTGTGGAAACAGTTTCAGACACTCTTCAGCTTTAAAGATTCACCAGCGCATCCACAGTGAAGAAAAGACCCATTTGCACACTACCACAGTTTAGAAAGTTTTAAAAGATGATGTATTGACTGTAAACGTTATTATAAAACTTTTTGATAATAAAACTATTCATATGCATGCAACCTAAGCTGTCAGATTGTGTTGCTTTGCTTCCATTGTCAAAATTACACACACACAGACATGCACATACACAAAGCAAAGAGCAAGGCTGATTTATTAAAACATGAGGTACTAAGTTTTGTACCTGGTTTTCAATATATATAGTCAAGTAGGATATATGCCAAAGTTTGTTAGAATTTAATCTCTGTGGATATGTATGTGTACAAACATGCATACACACATGTGCGCAGATACATAGATGCAGTGGGTCAAAGGGTTAGCACAAAGTAAGACTGTTAAGTTGTCTTATAATCTATGTATAGTAAAGTGTTGCAGGCACAACTGGTTAGAACTCAAGTTAGCAATGAGATGTTAAAATGTCTTGAAAGGGTGTTAAAAAAGGTCTCCAAATGTATTAAATTTCACATCAAGATTCCTGCGTACTCTCAGAGGTTAACCCTTAGGAAATGTCATTAAACTGTTTCCCTCAGCTCTGTAGAGCATTTTTATGTCTCATTGTTTTGGTTTGCTTTGTTGTTTTGGTTCTCGCTTATCACTTATTGTTTTCAACTCTAGCAGGCAGCTGTTTTCGGGGGGAAAAAAAGTCATAAATGTTTGTCAGGAGTTGGTGGTAGAGATGAAAAACAGAGCTAAAAAGGAGAGCGATCTCTGAACTCATATTAACTAGTTATAAAGAAACACGATTACAAATGAAAGCTAATGTTGCTGGATGTGTAAAATACATGGACTGTGAAATTACTTGATGTTGCTACCATGACATCAACTATTGGTTTGTGGATTCCCATTTTGAAGCCTTGAGTTCAGCATTTTGACATTCACCATCTTGGTTTATTGGAGGCAGAAGAGACCATATTTGGGAAAGAGGCTGGCACTGTTAAATAGCAAGGGGTAGCTCTGACTGAAAGATGAGGACAGTATCAGCAGTAAGCCTTTCACTCAAAGCGGGCAGCCCTCGATTATGCCTAACTTTGGGCCATGATAAAATTCATCCCTGTACAGGTGTCGTTGGATGTTGGACCATCAATAAACGAACATGCTGGGCACTTATGGTTAGGATTAAGGGAAAGAGGTACGTGTTGAGGTGTAAATAAATCACATTAACAGTACAAAACAATACATTCAAATGGGAAGCAAGTACCGACAGGTTCTGTGATACCGCCTGTGTGCATGTCATGTGGAGCCAGTAGGTGCTGTCTGGTCGAGGTATAATGAAAACGCATCCATTTCTATCTGACCGTGTTCTTACTTGATGCTATCCAATGGTGTTTCATACACATGTATAAGGTGCCTTTTGGCGTCGAACACATACGCCAAAAGCACTAATAAAGTGGCACTAATCTACTTTATTAGTAGAATTAGGGCAGAGGGATGTCGTACACTGTAAACCCCTCTGAGGCAAACCATGTTTTGTGATAATGGGCTCTATAAATAAAATTGACTTGACTTGACTATTTTATGAGTTTGGAGTGAGAATAGGCTGGATTATACTATTTCTGGAGCCAGCCTCAAGTGGCCATTCCAGTAACAGCAGTTTTTGGCACCTCTGTGTTGACTTTGTTCTTCAGTCCCTAAAGTTGGTGCTTGGCAAAATATGAAAATGTTGGCTAACAAGATCTCTATCCAGACAAAAAGGTGATATATCACTGCTGTGTTTGCAGCTTGTTTTTGCAGCTATCATTGTGAGTATTGCTCATATTTTGAACTGGATGTTTATAAGTTAGTTAACAATTTATTATAAAAAAAAATGGTCAAAATAGATTTCCTACAGATCTACGAGTAGAATATGTAACACTGCAAAGCTATACACCAAGGGGGATGAAAACTGCCAAAATGGCAGAGCAAGAGGAAATAATTGTTTGATGAAACAATTCCATTAATCTGTTGGGAAGAGGCGTTTTATTGGGAAGTCAGATGAGGAAACATGGGGTCCCCCGAGGGAGAAGTCAGTAAATGTGGACTATACAGAAAACAAATGATTAAAATTTGAAATTTCATTAAAGCTGCAGCCTAGTTTTACAATAACTGCAATTACCATAAGCAATTTTCACAGCTCTATAGATATGGATTTAGCATTGCCAGTAGCTCAACAGTGAATTAAGTCTCTCTCTCTCCCTCTTTCAGTGTGTTGGTCCTGAATGGTACTGGAATGGAATTCACAAATTAGTGTCGTCTGATGGAAATGTGCTAATTGCTGTTGTTAAGCTGCTGCAATAATTAGGTTATGATGGCAGACTGCTACACATGTTGCCCAAACACACACACACACACACACACACACACACAACTGAGCAGCCCAAAGCCAACATCCTCTCTCTAGTGTGGTTGAAATAGAAGGCTAGATTTAATTACTCATTTTACTATCCATCTGTGAGTATAATTTTCCAGACATAGAGTCAAACGCAGAGTGCAACAGTTGACAACAGTTTCTCCTGCTGTGGGTTAGAAAGATGTTTTTCTTTTTAATTACAGTAGACTGTAATGTAGTAATGCTGCAGGTAAGTAGTAAATGATTAGATTAGTTAGCTGGCCATTGGGCTTCGGAAATATGTGTGTGGCAACATGACAGAGATAAAGCTTTGAGGATAAAGGTTGGTGCAGCATTTACTGATATCTTCTTTCTAAACTTTTTTCTTTTCAATAGATAAGTTATTAGCAACGTAGGTAGAAAAACGGAAGTGGATCTCTATTAAACTCCAATATTGTCTTTTTTATATACTGGTGACCAATATACAGAGAACACAAAAGGCTTATATGAAATATCGACCAAGAGGGAACATAGACCTCCATGTTGAAAGTTGAAGTTGAGTTAAGTTGAAGCCAGCTCAACTTAACACACCACACCTGTTCACAGCAACAAGTGCTGAGTGTCAGTTTGAGGCTTCATGTCATCAAATAGGCGAACACTGAACATAATAAATGGATGACAAATACTGTTGAGGCGCCTGTCTTTGTGCCGTTCTGGTTTGATCTGGTTGTGCAGTGGACAAGAGAACATGTCATTATCAGAGACTGTAAAAAGGTGTAAAAATTGTTCTGCTGTAGTGTTGACTGCTCTTTGGTTCTTTTATGGTAAACTGAAACACATCTTAAAGCAGGGGCGTCCAAACTTTTTTGAATGGGGGCTCAGTTAGATTATGTAAAAATACGTGGGGGGCAGCTGCTTTTCACATCATGTGGGTTATTTAAAAAGGAAAAACAATATATAACCACAATATTGACTAATACAAAAGTGTACAAGTGTATCGATGTTTTCTTACACCCGTACTTTCTGTGACTGTCTGCTGCCTAGTAGGAAATGTCTGCTGTTAGGTTACAGTTGGTGTGTTTGTCTGTTTTTGAAAACACATTTGTTCTGCCTGCATAGTTCCAACTTATTAACTTACAAATAATGTGTGGGGCTACATCTAGTATAATTTTAACAGCAAGCTGAGGTCATTTAAAATTGGTCTGAGGGCCACAGTTGGCCCCATGGCTGCACATTGGACATGCCTGTCTTAAAGGGACAGTTCACCCCCAAATCAAACATACATATTTAACTTTTCCTTGTAGTGCTATTTATTAATCTGTATTGTTTTGGTGTGAGTTGAAGAGTGTTGGAGATATCAGCCATGGAAATATCAGCCTACTCTCCATTCAAATGGAACGAGATGGCGCTGGGCTTGTGGTGCTCAAAATATCAAAAATAAATTATTTAAAAAACTCAACAGCAATGTATCTTTGCAGATATCATGATCCGCTTACTCAAGATAATCCTCAGACCTTGTGGTGAGCAGTTTCATGTAGAAATTATTTTTCTCAACCAAACTACACCCCCCAATCGCATCGCTGCACAGAAGGAAGCGTGCAGCTACTGGTAGCTCACCTGGAACCACTGAGCAAGCTACGAGTAGCTGCATGCTTCCTTATACACAGTGATATGGTGGAGTGTCCGTGTCATGATTTCAGGAAAGACACATTGCTGTTGAGTTTTTCAGATGTTTTTTTTGTTGTTTTTTTTTAGCATCACAAGCCCAGTGCCATTTAGTTTCATCACATTTGAGAGCAGGCAGACATCTCTTTATACCTCCAACACTGTACGACTCACACCAAAACAGTCTAGATAGATAAATAGCACTACAGGTAAGAGGAAAAATAAGTATTTTTGATTTTGGTTTAACAATTACCTGGTTTGTTGCAGAGGGTATTCTCTCTGTATCCTGATGATATCATGTCTCTCCTGCTGCCTGACTGAAAAATTGCGTCAAACTTGTGTTGTTGTTTTGCTGCTGTCTGGACATTCTTCAATGCACAGACCTGCTTAGCAACATGCTGTTTAATGGCTCTGGGCTTCAGCAGAGATTACTGGATTGCTAACCTCATCAAAGACATCAACAAACCCCAGACTCTTTAACCTTGGAGACCTGACTCTCCTTTTCAGCAGTTTTGTGTGTGTGTGTGTGTGCGTGTGTGTGCGTGTCCAAGTGTGGGCCGGCAGCCAAGCTCAGCAAGCTACTGTACAATAATGTAAAATTAATCCCCTCTCCATGCGCTCTTTTGCGTTGGCGCTCTGCTGTTGCGATATAAACCTTGTTTTCACACAGGTTCAGCGCTGCTCTTCCTTTAGTTTTGTCGTTGTAGTATGCTGTTGTTTCATTATATCTTTGGACTGTATGTTGAGCATAGTTTTGTTACTGGCTAAATGCATTGCAAGGCTATCATTTATGAGTCATTCCTCATTTTGCTCTCCTTTCACAAATTCCAGTCTTTAATAATGCATGGAAATATTTACATAACAATTAATGCATTTATTTTCTGTAACAATTTTCAGAAAGACTCATTTTCTAAGGGTAAGAAAAATAATACGTTTTAACAGAAATGGCCAAATGAAAATTTAATTGCCTTTCTCATATCTCTTTTTATTGCACATGATGACGTGCCTTTGTGTCCACTAAATCTGTTTACCTCAATATTCAGTAGCAATCTGACCAGTATCAGGAAAGAGCAAATAGTATGGGTCACATGATTTATTGAAATGACATCCTTCACTTGTTCAGTTGCTTATTAATTATGAATTGTTGATCTCATGGCAGTTGGACATTTTTTGCATGGATTACAACACACAAATTATTTATGATAAATGAAAACCCATTTTTAATTTAAAGCAATGGTGGTATAACACTGACAGTCAGTGCTTTTCACTCCATCTGCTGTTTCGTGTTTGAAAATACCTCTGAAAAGAAATAACATTCAAGTTAATGTAATACTTAACTGCATGGCATTTGAGTGTTATTTCACCAGATCAGGTTTGAGTGATGGATCCAGACTCTTGGCTTTAAATAGTGTTTTGTTTTGTCTGTAACACCAAGGGTGCAAAGCAGTGACAATGCATGTCATGCCACTAAAATGCACATTTGTTTTTTATGCTCCTGTGACTTAGTCATTATATAATTGAGGTAGTTTGGGGGATTCAGACACGGACATGTTTTCAGGAAAAGATGCACTCAAAACAGTCTCTTATGTTAATTATTGCTATTCATCTATGGGGCATTTGGTCATTATAACACCGAACATGATTTTATAACTTAATGTTAAACAAAGTTGAAATACAGCTTTGGGGTCAACGTCTAGGTAAAGGAAGGTGTTTGCTCGATGTGGGTGTTTTGAGACTGCAGGATTTCATTGCAGTGTTCTGACACAGCCAGCCACTGTTTTAGCATTCAGGACACAGAGGGAGAGGCAGAGAGGGGGAGAAAGAGAGAGACCAAGCAGTGGAGAGAGAAGAAGCAGGAGAGGAAGTAGAATGAGCCAAACAGGAACACAGAGGTTTTTGAGGGCTGAATAAGAGACATAGAGTCTCTGATGCCAAAACTTTCACTGAACCAAGGACGCCTTCTTCACTGAGTCTTCAATGGCAGCTCTTTCATTTACTTGTATTCCTAAAATCTATTCACACAGCAGGTGCATTGAGAGAAAGAGATTTTTATAGGTGACTTCTACAGGTGCCAAAAGCTTTTTTGTTTGACCTGATTTTAATAGCGTTAAAGTGTTTGTGAGCTCATCTGCATTTGTTATGGTGCAATCATAGTCGGTACCCAACTGTTTATTCCTCACTGTCTCAAAACTATTTTTGAGTGATGTTTAAGTCACACTAATTGGCCAGATGATGGCACCGTAAAAATAACTTTATATTTTAACTGCTAACACATAAGCTATATGATGTGGGATTGATTTTTTTCTTCAGATTTCCTGCCTCAAGACAAATCCACCGCACACTGTTTTTTCATGATTATTTTTCCACCACTAAGAGTTTCATGCAAAATCTATTTTCATTGTTTCTCAGACCAAGTTATTAGAATTATCTTGAGAGCTTGGACGTGACAAACTGCCTACTTAACAGCAGTGTTGAAAATCCATATTGTTTGGCTGTGACACACAAACAAAAGTGCAACAGACCACATCTGCTTAAGATCCAGAGTGGAAAAGCACTTTTGTCTTTCTTTTTCCTACAAAATCACTCCCCACTAGCAGATTTCCTAATTTTACATTTTAATGGCTCAGATTATACCTTTACTGCCAATTAGGGCCCATCTGCTGGGGGACCTATTGTGATTTTTTAAAATAATTTCTGTCATATATAAAATGTTACAATGTCAGGCGTTCATATAAAACATGTCCAAAGTTTTAAATAGTGAGGCACGCAAAAACTCAGGCTTCATACCGTTCTGAGTAGAACCTTTTTTCTACTTTCGAGACAAGCTGATGTCAGTTTATGGAAATTAACTTTTCTTCTACAATCAGACATATTTTTAAATAGCACTAACTTAATAATTGATAACACAGACACAGTTTTTAAAGTTGATTTTTAGGTTTTATGAAATAATACTGACCTTGAAAATGTTCCGTTTCTTTGGCCTACAGGTCCCGAAAAAACAGTCTTAACTGTGAAAATCCTGAACACAAGGGGGAGACAACTTAGATTGTCCAGCCAATTTCATTAAGTTACGACAACTTGAGCTTTGTTTAAAATTGATAAATGCAGAAATTTGCATTTAAATTGCACACAATATTAAGTTGACATAATTATCAACATTATTATGTCAACAAAACTCATCAGAAACAAGACACAACATCATTACTCACAATGTAGAGCTGACTGTTTAACTGTCAACTTTTTGGGGAATTATGCTTATTTGCTTTCTGGTGTTGAGGTACATAAGAAGACTGATACCACTCTCATGTTTGTCCATCTAATGTAAGGCGACATCCAGCAGCTGTTTAGCTTCGCTTAGCACAAAGACTTGGAAAAAAAAACCTTAAGGAACAATTATTAAAGATGTTTCCTATCAGATTTTTTTATCCCATGCTGATGAAAGGGCGAGACAATGTGTCCTTCTGTTGCTTATATCTCACGTACATTGAACACATTTTTAGTCAGGCACTAAAAATTACAGAAATGACTTCAGTACCCACATTACCCCAGAGTCCTACTTCACTTCACTGACAGCAGTGTGAAGTGCACTTCTCTCAATCTACTAAATTATGCTGGTTTATCGCACCGTTAGTAGCTAAACCTAACTAGCGCTGTGATTAAACGACTGATGGGAAATCTTGCTTCTACATACAGTATGTGTAACAAGTACAAGTGGTACTTATATATACTGCATGTGGCACAGAGAAGAGCTGCAGCAAAACCTTTTTTTAAGTGCTGCAAAGAACTAAGAAGAAAAAGTTACCTTCCCATTTTCATAGTTATTTCAGTCGTTTCATTTTTGTTTCACAAGCTGATTCTCTTTCCTGGTCTTAAATATTATGTTGTTCTTCCTTTACTGCACTGTGGCATCAGAGAGGGCTGTATCCACTGATTTAGAGAGTGTTATAGTAGTTTGACCATTAGCATGTATTTTATTGATTCCAGAGTCATCATGTTAATTAAATGGACCAAGAGAGAGCCACAGTGTCTGCCTACACCTGATGGTCTGCTATCTGCAGTATCTCAGTATGACACCGAAAGTACACTTCCAGGACTAGGCTTCATAAGAGTCAGTATGTTTGGCTGCTGATTTTTCTATATAGTCAGACAGTTGGAAAAATAGATTAACAATGTGCATTTCATGGTTTGGTCTAGAGAGTAGTCATCGCACTCATTTCAGTTTCTCTGCATGCAGCCATGCAGCCCTGAGGAGCTCTGCGCTGAAGAGGTCAGTCCTGCAATCTGACCTCAATCAGCTCAGATTAAAGCTGTGATCAGATGTCTGGTCCCCTGCGCCCTGTTTCACGATGCAACGTACCCCCGACTCTGAGCACGCAGAAATTAGTCTGAGAACATACCGTTCACTCCTCTGATATTACTACCACAGGAGTCAATGTAGTGGTTCCTCTTATATGTTTTTCTCGGTTTGTTTCCCCATCTCTGCAAAGATTAAAACATTAAATGTTAGTATTGTTCTGTGCGGGCCCACCACTGTGGAATGAATGCTCTGCATCCAGGTTAGAGACACACCAACAGCAGTAATCGCAGTTTTAAGTAATAAGTGAGCTGAAAAACAAGTGTTGTGCATTTTCTTAACGGCGTGCTGTGTGCAGTAAGCCCATGATGGACAGCTATCCTTTTTAAATTTTAATTTAACATCTGAAGGGACTCAGGGGAGTTGAAGTGGGCCAGGAAAGTTACCACACAGACCTAGAACATTCATAAGCCCATTTATCATTGCTTCGTCTCTGCTGACCCAACGAGAACTGGGTCCCTCCTCACTGTCTGACTCACAGTGTACTGAGAGCCGGTCCCACCTTCCTCTTTAAACAACAACAACTCTGACTCACCAACTCACCCTTTATAGAGGAGAATACTCTCTGTACTGAACATTTTCAACCTATTGCTTCTATATTTACTATTATATGATATTTATATATAATAATATATAATGTTGCCTAAGGTGATCAGAAAATAAACAGGATATAGGCACAGATTTTTGTCTGTGTATTAAGTATAATTTATCTTGTTGAATAAAGCTTTTACACTTATCTTGTGAAACGTCTCACACAGTGGTGCAACACTCTGTAAAGACATTCAAAGAAATTCATGATTTGTTGATGACGAATCCTAATGATTTTTGTGATTCTATAACTTTTCCTCTTGTGCACAAGTTGACATTTGTAGTTTTGAGTGAAAGGACTCAAAAATTACTAGATGTGCTGTGAAATTTAATTTAGGCATTCATGTGTCCCTCAAGATCTATTTGAATACCTTTGCTAATCTTTTGACATCTGACTGAAAAATAAAAGTGGACCAGTACTTTTGTTCATGACTGAATACCTGCAGAACTTATGACACCACGCCAGTCTCAGCTGTGCTTTGTGATTTTAGTGCTTATTAGCAGCTATTAGCAGGCTAACGCATTCAAATACAAGGTTGAACATGTTAAACATTGTAAATGCTCACCATCACCATGTTGGCATTGCAGCCTCATAGAGTTGACACTTAGTCAGTGGCCCCCTGCATTAAAAAGCAATCCATAGAGGCACCCTTTAACAGAAATCTGAGATTAATCAGGCAGCAGCTTTTTTTGATGCTTTGAGAAACTGCTGTAGTATAAAGAGCGGGAAAATCTGCATACTTTCGGTGGGGTTGGAGGTGGATGAGTCAAACAAACTCAAGACTCTCACCTGGGAGCCTGCTGTTCATGTCTAGTGTGAAAAGCTAATCAAGTTATTTTAACAAAAACATAGTGTGCTGATGTGTGTAGCATACCACGCTATAGATGTATGTGACTTGACGGTACATTGCGTTGGGAACAAACATACTTATTTGAAGCCAAACCATGACGTTTTTTTCTTAACCTAACTTCGTACTTTTGTTTCCTTTTGATGCCTAATGAAGTAAAAAACAGTTTTACCTTTGTTTAAAGTTTATTTTGGAAGATACTGTATGCAATTATCAAACAAAAACTGTACATTCCCTCTGAAATTGGAAGTTTGTTTTGAAAAGACACAATGCTTGTTATTAAAGTAAATTGACACACCATCCCTGACAATCCAAAACTGATGCTAGCGGGATACTTCGAGTTTCATTGTTTGACATGTAGGGCAACTGACTAAGCATCAGTATTTGATGAATTAGGAGTGAAAATGGGTTGGCTTTTTTCTGTAGATTACAGTGTTTTAAACCATTTTCAGATAAATTATTCAGGCAGATCATCAGCACCAAACAGTCCTCTCTTTCATGTGGTTTCAGATGCTAAAAAATAGGTTTATTAGTGATAATATGCCACAAATATGAACCCTTTACAGCCAGATTCAAGTACAGATGTTCATTTTGCACGGGTGATTGAAATAAACACATTGGCAGTTTATAACTAATTCACTCACTGAGCTGCAGATTGTCAGCTAAGATCTGACCAGCTCGGCTCTCATTTAAATCACAGCGACTTCAGAGCGCCTGTTGGCAGCGAGGATGCTGTGACACTAGCTCATCTGTACGTCGAGGCTTATTTAGCCTGCTGAGAGTGAGAGCCCGCTGTTCGTATTAGATTCTGTCTCTGGCAAAGTGGGGATGATTAGATAAAGTGTGTGTGGTGGAGTGGAGCACTTTTTCACTCTACAGTAGCGGTGCCTGTGAATGAACGGAGGGACGGGCGCCAGTTTCTGACAATAAAACTGAAATCTCTGTCCAGAGGATTTCTAATGCATCTGGGAACTGAGGCCTCAATTACTGCCTTAATTAATCCATAGCAGTTTATACACTACACTGCACTACACCAGCAGTTTACGCTTCTTACATTTTACTGTTTAAAGGCATTTTGCATAGTATCTTACTTTACATACCAGCATTGTGGATGGGAATTACTCCCAAATGCCGAAGCAGTGAGCGAGTTAAAGACAAAGCAGTGGAATTAAAGGGAGCGGGCTGCGGCGAAGAAATACAATAAAAAACAATTCAATACAATAGCTCTAATTTTGAATCCCCTCCCTACTGTAGCGTCCCCTCTGCCTGCACTTCATTCTGTCATAACACAATAACCGAGCTCTGACGTCTTAAAAGGCATTGCAGGAGCGTAGAGGTGCTTGAAGAGAAAATTGCAGCAGCTCACAGCGGCTGGAGTGAAATACCATTTTGTCTCACTCAAGATGGATTCCACAGTGAGATTTCAGAGGACCAGTACAGAATCAAAATGGAGAAGCCAGAAGGGAGGAGAGAAAAAAGGGAAGGAGGCTGTGTGTGTGTGTGTGTGTGTGTGTGTGTGTGTGTGTGTGTGTGTGTGTGTGTGTTTGTGTGTTTGTGTGTTTGTGTGTGTGTGTGTGGAGTGGACAGCTTCAGAGGAGATGTCTGAATTTTGTTTATGCTGCTGCTCGGTAATATATGTTTTTCAGGGTTTTCACCTTTTTCATATGTAATATTTTTAAATGTGAGGATATTTCTAGTCTCTTTTTTGTGTGATTGTTGTACTGATCCACTTAGCCACATGTGACCAGTAACAAAAAAGTTTTGTTTTTTTTTTACAGTATATAAAGCGTTAATCAAAAAACATGCAAAGCGATACAAAGAGAAAGACGTTGATCATAATGCTTTTTTTCTGCTTCTGGCCCCCTCAACCTCTGAGAAGATTTCCTCCCACCAATTGTCTTGCACACTGACATGCATGCATGGCTGCCGGCATCTGCACACACACACACACACACACACGCACACACACACACACACACAGATACATGCACACACTACACAGTCACACCCTCCCTCCCTCTCTTTATAGATTCCACTTGCTGGTTGCCCATCTAACAGCCCTGTATGTAAACCAGTGAAACCCCTTCAGGACATCAAATCCGTGGAATCTGTTGTCGGTTCTATCTAGGTCAGCGCTTACAATAGCTGTGCGATTTTTTTTTCTTCTTCTCCCGCCTCTGTCTGTATTCCCCCTGTTTGCTTAACCCCACAAGGTTGATTTTTCCTTTGCATGTATAAACATCAAAAATGCATATAAAATGTGAGCATGTTATGCATGCTTTTCTTCTTCCATACATATTAGTCTCAAGTGGAATATTAAAACGTGTAGCGGTTTGATGTTAACATTAGTGTACAATCTAATGTTTGAAGAAAATTACGTTTAGTTTCTTTCTCATTAATATTTGCTCAGCTAATTGGTTTGGACTTTGCTATAATTCAACACAGCACTGCAGCATGAAATGTAGGAGAAACGTTGCAATCATATTGGAGTTGTTTTCTCTCCGATCTATAGGGGATGGTGTTACGTGACCTCAGCGAGGTGCCGTCTTATTTGTTAACCCGCACAGAAAAGAGAAACCTCTGCACCTGCGTGTCCATCCATTTTTCATAAGATGTCTGTTTGAGAGGCCATCTGAGTAAAAGCACAACAATAAATCTTCAACAGACCACCCCAATTTTAATCACAAGTCTAAAAAACACATCATATAAGTGTTTTTACAGAAAAATCCCAAGAAAATCCACAGCTCCCCTTTTTCAACTTAAATAAATTACCCACCACTAATCTGCTTTAGCTGCTCCCACACAGCCCCAGTTTGTTCTACTTTTGGATAAATCGCTGATATGGCTGCCTTCAGACACGGTGTGCAATCAAAATCAAATATGCAGAGAGACTTTCTGCTAATCTAAGCATTCAAAAAATGTAACCTTTTTACCAGCGTTGGTGCCATGTATCATCTTTTTAATTATCTTCATGCAGATACACAGTCCAAGTAGTTAGATGTACAGGTATTTTATCAGACCTTCAGAGCAAACCATTTGCTGCCATTCATTCTGGTACAGTATTAAAATCAGTTTCCACAGACATGAATTGCCTGAGCTTCATAATCCATCACAGCAAACACAAAGCATTAATTTGTTTTTGTCTAAGTTTCCTTGTTAATTGTTATGTCATAATGCCAAGTTTCCATATTAATGTGCACATTATGTTGCACTATGTTTACTGTCAATCTAATGACACACACAGAAAGAAATAATAACCTTCAGGAAATAATCCTTCATGAAACAAGTCACCCTACATTGGAACAGCCAAGCTGTCTATATTTATATATATATAATTTTTTTACCACTGTTTAGTTTAGTGGGCAGGTAATAAAAGATAAATAGGTAAATATTTTGCTGTGTTTGTAGTTCCACTTTACATTTTTATGTACACACAATCGAAAGGTAGAGTTGCAATAGATGTAGGCTTTCTCACAATGTGTCAATCTGTAACATGCACAGTCGTGTTTTCTTTAAAGGAACAGTTCACCCCAAAATCAAACACACATATTACTCCTCTTACCTTTCGTGCTATTTATCAATGTAGATTGTTGTAGATTTGAGGGGTCAGGTGTTAGAGAAATCGGCTGTAGAGATGTCTGATTCAGCTTGTGTTGCTCAAAGTGGGAAAAAAATTAATTTAATTAATTAATTAATTAAAAACAAGGTGCACACCTACAGCTAGTTCAACTAGCACCACTAAGCTAGCTAACATTTCAACTAAGCTGAGGAAGATGCCATTTGTTAACATTTTGTACTGTCACAAGCCTCTTTTCCAGAAGTACATGCATGCTTCCCTCGGCGTGGTGATATATTCGGTGGGTGTAGTTTCATTGAAAGAAGATAGTTCCTACATAAAACTGCTCACAACAAGGTCTGTGGATTACTGGGTCACGATTTCTACAGAGAAACATTGCTGTTGAGTTTTTCAAATTAGTTTTTGGAGCTTTGAGCACCACAAGCTGAGTGCCATCTACTTCCATTTGATTGGAGAGAAGACAGACATCTCTACTGCCGATATCTCCAACACTCGGCAACTCTCACCAAAACAGAATTTCCTGCACTTTCCTTAATTAAAAAACAGTCAAATTAACAATCAATTAAAAAACTATCGTTATTTGAAAAAAAAAAACAGAAAAACTTTGCTTATTTCAGACAATACCAAGTGTGTTTTATCCTCAATGAGAGCACACAGCAACATATTTTATATTTTTTTGACAGCATTTCATAGCCTATCAGTTAATCAATTCACATTTTCAATTGAATATTTAACGACCATTTAATTGATCATTGATTAACTGTTATCATCCCTAGTTTAGACTGATAAATAGCACTACAGGTAAGAGGAAATATATTTATTTTTGATTTTGCAGTGAACTGTCCCTTTAATCTTGTGACGTCTGTACAGAGTTTATCTTCTGGACCTCGTCAGCTTTGGTGGTAGGGCTGTATCTCCTCAGGACCTCAAAAGCTTCTTAAACTGCCTCTGTCTTAGCATGCCCACCACTGTGCAGTGAAGACAATCTCCTGTAAATTGCTTTTTCGATCAGTTTTGACATCAATCTGCTCCCATGGGAATGTGGGCATTCATGTGATGGCGGAGAGGAAGGTTTCTTTCCTTATGGATGTTGACAACCCCACTCAGCCTGGTTTGATCTGCAGAATTAACATAATATTACCATACATACTGAACTGGCTGTGACAGCCAAAGAAGGATTGGCTCTGTAAACCAGACATTGGCGCCAGTGAGGTTTCTGAAACGGCAGAAGTAAAGACAAGACAATAAAAGCTGTTAGAGGGCAAAGATTTGATATGCAGATCTGATTTCATGAATGCAGTTTGTGCGCTTTTGAAATTTATGGATATGTTTTGTTTTCCATCATCTGGGTGATTTTATCACAATAATTTATAGCATTAGGAGTTTATCTGTAGAAGTTCAAGTTTCACAGCACACCAAATTTTTTTTAGTTATTGTTTATTTACATGAGATAAATTATTTTTCATTTTGCTGCAGTATACTCTCTTATCTCATGTAGAAATACAGAATAACTTCTAAGGGTTTTGTGTGCTGCAAGATTCAAACTTCTGCAGATTTGCTGCGTGCTCTACAAAAACCCCATGGAGAAAGAAATCCTTCTGTTGATGCGGGGTGAATAAATTCTTTATACTGTAAAAGTTGTTTTGATCCTATATTACAACAACACAACTGCTGCCTTTCATGTGTTTCCACTCGTTCTTTTTATCTTTTCCAGGACAAAGATATCTCATCACATCCACGGGAGCCTTGTATATTCTGGACGTCCTGCCTGAGGATGGGCTGAATAACTATCGCTGCACAACACGCCACCGCTACACCGGTGAGACTCGTCAGAGCAACAGTGCACGTCTCATTGTGTCAGGTCAGTACTGCATTCAAACTGCAATTACTGTGTTTGCAAAAGATAATACACATTGGACAACAGGACAAATATAGATACGTGTAGATTTGTAATATTTAGAATGGGTGTATTTGTCTCCTCCAGTGAAAACAACAAAGTAGTGGAGGACCTTTATTTTAAGACATTCACAACATAAAGTGTTGCAGAAAGGAAGATTGGCATGGAATAATTTTAGAAATATTTAAAATGAATCCAAAGGGACAAATTCTATAAATAAATGGATCAAATTTATAGCCCCAGTACGAGCAGACTTTTTGTAACTCCACTACTGTTTCCTCGTCTTCCCCCCTTCTTAAAAGGGTTAATAAAAATTTAAGCACCCTTAGTTCTGGTGTATAAGTTTACTTACAGAGTGTGAGATGGGCTATACATGTATATGTATGTGAAAGAGTATATGTATATGTGTTTGTATGCATTTATGTATACAGGGCATGTTTTCTTGTATTTATTTTGAAACAAACAACAAAAATGAACAAAAATGAAAGCTGAGGGGAAAAGAAATATAATTCCCCAGTAAACTGTGTCAATTCTGCATCAAATAGATATTGTAAGTAAATCTTCTGTATTCTTTTTTGTTTCTGTTATTTTAAAAACTATAGATAAAAAGAAAATCTGAAAAAAATGCTGCAGAAAAGGCACAAATTTGTGCATAAAAATTCACCACAATGCAGAACATTAAGTGTTTGTTGCTCAAAATTTTCTGTCAGAGGATGCCCAAACCCCGTTATCATATGCGTCCCCCAAAATGTTAAAACGGAGCCTAAACCCTTGCAAATATGCATGTAGATATTGTATTTATCCTTCCTTTCAGATCTGACTTTTAAATACTGCAGACAGCAAAAATGATTTCCTCTATAAAAATGCCATCCCCTATGAATTATGGGTCCTCCTCAGAAATTTTGATTGATTTGCTAGACTGTTAAGTAAGATCAGTAAATGGGTTCATTTAGGTCTTGGATCAAGTTTACAGTCTGTCCAATGCTGTCATGCAGACTGATCCACTCTGAGGTCAGTTATGAATTATGCAAGCCAGAAAGTAACAAATAACCAACCATTGCAATTCATCTTAGTCTGTGATGTAGCTTCATGTGTATGTTGTATTATTAAATGAATAATTGAATTAATTTAAAATATGTAAGCATATAGATGGATAAGTAGATAGAAAAGGAGCAATCCACAGTGTTATCTCAGATTTTTCATTTTGAGGGACAATAAAATTCCTTCAGAAATTTTAGAAACACACTGTTTCTCTCTCCTCTCCCTCACGTAACAAAATATACAGTATATAGAATTGAATCTTGACCCCAAGAATCAATATTGGATTACACTGTCAAGCGCCTGGCAACGCTCACCACTAATTAACACTAAATTCTCTGCTCCTTCCAGACCCCACCAATGCTGAGCCAGGCATCTTGGATGGCTTTGACCACAGAGAGGTGATGATTAATCATCGGGTGGAGCTGCCCTGTAAGGCTTCAGGCTACCCAACGCCCAAGTACCGCTGGCTGAAGGACAACAGCCCTTTGGAGCCTGACAGTCGCTTCCGTCAGACCATCACAGGGTTGCTGATAGAGAGCACACAGCCCAGTGACTCTGGGACGTACGTTTGTGAAGTGTGGAACAGTTATGGCAACGCTGAGGTCATGGGGCGCCTCTATGTCAAACGTAAGTCTTTTATTAAAATGAGGCGATCCTTTGTGTTATTTGTTTAAATCACATCTGTAGCAATTATTTGATAATAAGTAGTTGATCAGCAAAATTCGTAGCTGATCAACTAGCTGATGGTTTAAATTGTTTATTGAGAAAAAATGCCAAACTTATGCCAATGTCCTGTTTCTCTCTCTTTATATAGTTAAAACTTAGAAATGCTTGGATTTTAGTCAACAAAACAAGTATTTTTAAAATTTGTGGATATTTGTCACTATTTTCTGTTACTATACTATTTCCTGAAACTCTTTAGGCTTAATGTTTAATTAATTTGTTTTAAAAAAATTTTTCTTAGTTTTCTTAGATAGTTTGGTCTAAAAAAAGACCATTACCCAGAGTCTAATGTCACATGCTTGTTTTACTGGCCAACAGTCCAAACCTAAAGGAATGAAACTTTCCTTTATAGA
This sequence comes from Plectropomus leopardus, assembly GCF_008729295.1. NCBI lineage: Eukaryota > Metazoa > Chordata > Actinopteri > Perciformes > Serranidae > Plectropomus > Plectropomus leopardus. The sequence goes on along the minus strand of NC_056467.1, from coordinate 10,481,508 downwards.
GGACTAAAACATGTATTTGTAATATTAAATTTTGAGAAGATGGAACCAGTGGACTTATGACCTTTTTTTTTTATTAATAAATTACTTGAAGGAATACTTCACCCACAAAATTTGCATTTGTATATTAATTATTCACCTTTCGTTGCGTTGAATTCATGAACAAAACTATGTTTCTCTCTTATGCCTCCATGGTGAACGAAGAATCCAAAAACAGAAATTTGTTGATGAATTAGAGTAAAAGTGCTACTCATCTGCGCGCGGCAATGCAAGTGTGGTAGTTTTTTTATAGTAAGGGAAATACTAAGCCTACAGCTATAAAAATGGGACTTGAATTATATTGCACGAGTTGTGTGAGAGTTTGTAAATGCTTTGAATTAGTTTTGCTCTTTTACTCCAGTTCATATTCTCTGTTTTTGGATTCTTTATTCACTGTGGATGCATGCAAAAATTTTTTTTGGTCACAAATTCTAGGTAACATTGGCTGAGTTATTGATATTAGACATTTTATGGGTGAAGTATTCCTTTAAAAGGTTAACTGATTCTAACTTGAATAGCTGCCCATTAAATTTCTGCCAGTTGACTTTGCTGTTAATCAATTAATTGTTTCAGATGTAATTTGGATATAGTGGGTACAAGTATTTCCTGTAAAATCTCATGTACCCATGGTGCTTAAATCTCACCTGAACTTTCCTCCCGTACTGTCTTCCTCTCAACCTTATTGTCATTTAAAAGAAAGCAAATCTTTAAATGCTTTAAATGCTTTAAAAAAGTTAACATTTCTCTCATTTTTTCGTGCTTAGAGCCCTTGAAGGCAGTGATCAGCCCTCGGAAGGTGAAAGGCAGTGTGGGTAGCAAGGTGTCTCTGTCTTGTAGCGTGAGCGGCTCTGACGAGTATGAGCTGTCATGGTACCGCAACGGAGAGATCATCTACCCTGGCAACAATGTTCGTTTCACTGGGCTCAACCGGGAGAACCTCATCATGGAGGGGATGTCGAAGAGCGATGGCGGAGCCTATCAGTGCTTTGCCAGGAAGGGCAAGATGTCTGCACAGGACTTTGTGCAAGTCATCCTCGAAGGTAAAATGCGTGCATGTGCTTCGTAAGGTGGAGCAATCACACAAATGCTGACCAAAAGCCACACTGTAGCAGCTGTCTTCTGCATAATCAGTGAGTTAGCAGAAACAGATTCAGGCCTTAGAGATCAATACAGGCTTTATGTGTTAATGGCATCCTGCTGTGACTCTCTGATATAGGCTGCCATTAGAATGATCGTCCCAGACTTCACAAACACATACAAAAATACATGCACACACACTCTTGAATCCAATAGCTTACCTTGGCAGCGTTGCTCAGGCAACTGTCTCCTGTGGCCAGGGAGCTGTAAAAAGAAGATATTGATAATCTATAATCATGTGGAACAGATCTAGATTATCAGAGAGCAGCAGCAGGCAGACATAGACATTTCAAAACCCAACCGCTCTCTTTGTCTGCAAGAAAAGCTCCTGGATCACTGTTCATAATGAAAGACTGGTGACAAAAAGTCATATTTTTTCCTTTTCCTTGGCTGCCCTGTTATTATTTCACAAAAAAAGATGCTTTTGTGATAGAGATTAATCCCTGAAATAATGTATTATATTTTCTTCCACAAAATCACAAACCCATTGTCCAGAAACTGTTGGTGAATAAGAACAGGAATATTTTAACTGATAAGTAAATGCTAAGCCAGTTTTGATGACATGATGTAGTTTTTCAGTGGAGGCTTTGTGATTTGTGAGTTCTTTTAATTCTCATGACTGCAAAAAGTACACACTAGTCACAACCAAATGCAGTAATGTATAGGAACAGCTCTCTTAGAGGAATTAGAGGTGTTGTTTTAGTCACCATACCTTACCAAGAGATGCATAAAAACAAGGAACTGCTTTAGGAACATCCTGTCACAATTGCAAATGTTCCAGTCGTAACCTCCTCAGGAAAGCAGTTGGTGTTAAAGCATGCAGTCGATACGGAAAAATCATTGCGCCCACTTTTTATTTGCAAAGAGAACTTGACTTTGGACAAAAGCATCTGCCAAATCAATAAATGTAAATTTAATGTAAATTCAACTCCTCCAACAATTTGAAAGAAGCCAGAACAAAGAACAGTTATTTTGGCTAAAACAATGGAGTCTATTGACAGATTGTTTTGAAATATAAAACAGTCCACTGGATTTATAAGGGGAAATTGAAATTATTTTATTGTTGACTCAAATAATCTTTTCAGCGCCAGATAATGGTTCAGAAATGCTCAGTAGCATCCTTGTGGAGGCCCCTTTCAGTTTTTTGCCTTGGGATTATTTTTGCTCCAGTTTTTCTCCCTGTGCTCGCCCACTTTCTCTGATTGATAACAGTAAAAAATTAGTAATTAGTTACAGTTACTACTGACTTTCTCAAAAAGTAATTGAATTACTTTACCAATTACTCCATATAAAAGTAAGTTATCCCGCAGTGATTTTAATGACGTTATTAATAATTCACAGAAACAATGTGTGCAGTAGTCTACCTTCCACCTTCTCTTTCCCTCTCTTCCCTCTCCCACTTTCTGTCAAACACCACACACAAAAGACGGAGGGGCTGATCAGCAGTCACCTGAGCCGTGCATACAGCTGACGCTGATCATAACCGTGGAATAGCCTGCATTTGTCTGCTATGTTTAAAACAAGAGTAACAAAAACAGTTTGATATATTTGGGTTTTTTTTTTTGGATACCTGTGCCAAAATGTTACATCTAAAATACTATCACTGCCGATGCAGTGCCTAAATCCATACTTAATTAAAAAATCAAAATAACACATAAAATGACAGTCAGCATCATGAAAGATCGCCTTTTTTTTCTGTGAAATCAAATGCACACTTGAATTTGAACAATATATTACCTCTAAAATGTTTAATGTATACTGAAATATATAAATTTAAATAAAATACACTATTAACAAACATACATAAAACATTCACATATTAAATAAAACCTAACCAAACTACAACAATTGAACACTAAATGGCACTAAATTTAACACTAATATGGCACTAGATAATGTCACCCAACACAAGTAATGAGCCCAAATTTTAGTAATTGTAACTGCGTCATTTATTTGAAAATTAGTTAAATGTCTCGTTAGTGCCAAAAGTAGTGAAATTACTTGATAACACGTTAGTCTGTTTACACGTCTCCAACTTATAAAGTCAGATAAACTAAACAGGCTTTAACCAATCATGTTACTTATTATTTTATGACTCTGCGGTTTACATTACACTAAGATAGTGTCAGCAGACCTGTTTGGTCGACTGTCAGCCAGGTGTGCAGTAGGAAAAGTATGATAGAGGTATGCCACTGTAACTCGCAATAAATTATTGAAAATGATGGTCACAGTTAAACATTATTTACACTCAACATTGCTGTCCCCTACCCACCTTGTCCCCCTCCGCAGATGGTACTCCAAAGATCCTGTCCTCCTTCAGCGAGAAGGTGGTGAACCCAAACGAGCCCGTCTTCCTGGTCTGCAACGTGAAGGGCACACCGCCTCCCAGATGCACCTGGTCGCTGGACGACGACCCCGTCATCAAAGACAGCCACCACCACCTGGGCCACTACGAGACCCATGAGGGCCACGTGGTGAGCCAGCTCAACGTCACACACACCCAGGTGCAAGACGGCGGGGTGTACCGGTGCACGTGCAGCAACTCGGCCGGGGTCGTGTACCACCAGGCTCGAATAAACGTAAGAGGTGCTTGTCAAATCAGCTCCTCCAAGAACAACAATACACATACCTGTCTGTCTCTCTGTGTGTCTGTCTGTGTCTCTCTGTCCAGCTGGCTGTCTGGCATTTGTTGTTTGGGTATGCAAATTTGGACTTATTGGGATTTTTTTGTGTGCTCTGATGATTGTTACATTTTTTCCCCCCTATTTTGCTCGGTAATTTTTAGTTTTAATATTAGATCTTTAATCACATTTACTTTTCTTTTTAGGATGCTCTCCACTGATTGAATTTGCATCCATTTTTGTGTTCTTTTTAATGTGTTATTTCCTTTTTCTCTGCTCCTTGTATGATTTTTAATATTGTAGCCTCTTCATCTTTTTTCCTCCAAATTACTACCCTGCTTCTCCTACATGCCTGTATTTTTAGGTCAAATGAATTATCCTGGTTTGCTGCACATAAGCGTATCTGGATATTGGGTTCCAAAATGGGCTGGTTTGTAAATAGCCGGAAGAAAAATATATTTCTTCTGTTTGCATGAATAAATTTATCTGTGGTGGGCTTTTGTGTGAGTGAGTGTTCATGTGTGTCTGTGTCTGTGTGTGCATGTGTTTACTCAAGCAGCAATTCGACTCTTCATGATCAGATGTTAAAGCGATTATTCTGTTTCCATTTTATGAGACACAGAATGTATTACTGTTATGTGGGTGTGCAGCAAGAGCGAGTTATAAGTATTAGCAGTACAGTGTTTTCTAAATTCTCCGTTTCCCTTTAGATGGTTAGCACACTTTATTCTGCTTGTCAACTCACCATCTTCTACTTAGAGTTAATCCTGAGATCTTGCAGTAAAACAAACAAGAAAAGCTTTAAATAACAGTTTCTTGGAATAGTTAAGTATTTGGTTGCAGGTATCATATGTGAAGCTGCGGAGAGAAATGTTCTCTGTTTTGTTTGTTTTTTGTCTTAAGTTAACCTTTCCTTGTCTGAATATTAAGTATATTTGAAGTCATGAGTCGGAAAGTTTTATTTGCAAAAACACCAAGAATAAAGCTCTCGTCATTTGATGTCTCTTTCCACTGAATGCCTTTATAGAGGACCCTCTCTCATTCTCTGTCCCTCTTTAGGCCGTGCCAGCATTCGTCCAATGAAAAACATCACAGCGATCGCTGGACGGGATGCATTCGTTCACTGCCGTGTGATTGGCTACCCTTACTACTCCATAAAGTGGTTCAAAAACTCGGCGCTGCTACCATTCAACCACCGTCAGCGAGCATTTGAGAACAATGGCACGCTGAAGCTGACCAACGTACAGCAGGTGGACGCTGGCGAGTACAACTGCAAGGTGATGGTCCAACCCAACAAGATGGACTCCCAGAGTGTCCATGTTCGTGTGAGAGGTTAGTCCCTTTGAATTTGAGTTAGTTGAGCTAAATATGCTGCACATCCTTGCATAGGTATAGATTTCACAACATGAAAGTAGCAGAAGTGTTTAATGCTCAAACTTTCCCCAAAAGATCCCCAATCCACCCATTTCACATGTGTCCCCCTCCCATCCAGTGTTGAAACAAAACCAACACCCTTTCAGTCCTGGGATGTTTTTTTTAATTAATTCAATTACATTTTGAGGATATACTACTGGAACGCTTGCTGTAAATGTTATTAACATACCATGCAGCTTGTTAAAAAATGAACTGAATTAAATTTAATGTTAACTTTCTATTGGTAATATATTGTAAAAGATATTTGTTAAAAAAATGTTACCTATTGTCAAACAATTCACCACAATGTTTTGTTTGATTTGATGAGCAATGCAGTTTAGTTGTTAAAGGGATTCATTCTATGGGCCTAAATGCCATATAGTATTCATGACTATGTTATTAACTTCATAATCACAATCATAATCATAATGAGCAACCTGGCAAGAACTGTTTGACAAATTGCAAGAAATAAGAAGATGTGGAAAATTATGTTTAAAATGTCCCAAAAAGCATGTATTTAATGTGTATTTAATATGATCATAGTTCTATATTTAAATGTATTTCACAGAATTGTTATTGTCATAATTTAAGGACTTTTTTGTCTGAAATTGATGATTGCTGTTTCTGATGTTTTTGAGAGAAAATTAATTAGAAAATTAAAAAGATTTAAATAGGAAATGCAAGGCACATTCTTAGGCACACTTGTTTTTTTTTGTCTTCATGTACATCTAAAAATTGCCTCAGTGGATAGATAAATAAAAAGACCCACTCACACAGAAAGGCAGACAGCTATACCATGCCATAGATCTCACCAGACGTCTAAATTAATCTCCCTGATATTCCTCAGTACATCAAAATATGTAATGAAGACTGTATCAGTGTCGCTGAGGTTACAGAGCCGAGTGACGGATCTCCACTGAGATCTTACAACAGGTAATACTAAAAGGGTCTTCCCCATTATGCCCCATTTCCTTCCCTCTGTACAGCACATGAGGTTGTTGTCATTATATTAAACTTTCCAGTGGAGCGAGGGAAATAGAGTGGGAGGGAGAGGGAGAACTAAAGAGAGTGCGATGATATAAAGCAAGACTTCCCAGTGGTGCTATAGTGAGCGAGTGCATTTGTTAATTTACTCTGCTCACGCTTAAAATGCGCAAGTGTCTTAGGGGATCCCTGGAGTCCATTATCTCCACTTTGTTGTGAATTAAATAAGGTGCTAAAGTGCTGCTTATTTCAGTGTTATTTGAACTCACTGGACACTCAAACACAGATGACTTGTGTGATGGCTGGAGATTTCCCAGAGAATAGATCACAGGCAATTTGAATAGATCTTATTGTATAACTGTGTCGTTATATTATGCAACCAGATTGACTCTGAACACTTGTTTTTTTCTGAATATGGGCTATTTCTTTAATTAGGGTTTTAGATGGGTGGATAAAATAGTAGATTGATGTAGTAGCTAGGTAAGTATGTAGGTCAGTAGATCAATAGACGATTGATAATAGACTGAATAGTGAAAAAGTTCAGGTTACATTTTCTTTTTCCAAGCAATCTGAATGAGTCACCTCAAAAGTTATTTTTTGTTCTGTTTCTGTGCGCTCTTCTTCTGAAAGGACAAAATGTTCCAGTCTGAGAATGACGGAGAATTATTGCAAAATGCTTTGCTATTCAGGTCTTTTATGTTCCGTCAGTGACCTCTTTAAAGCCAGATAGTTAGAAGATGGTAGGATGACTGAAAAAAGGACACCTGCCACAGAATCAAGAGAATTAAGATGATCTTTGAAACTCACGGCTGAGGTCACATTTGATCTTCTGTCTCTCTTTCTCTTTTTCTTTCTGTCAGTCCCTCCCTATATTCAGCCCTTTGAGTTCCAGCGTTTCACCATCGGCCAGCGCGTCTTCATCCCTTGCGTAGTCATGTCAGGTGACCGTCCGCTGGACATCACCTGGCAGAAAGATGGACGGCCGATCCCTGTCAGCCTGGGAGTGACTGTGGACAATATCGACTTCACCAGCTCGCTGCGAATCTCCAACCTGACGCCCGACCACAACGGCAACTATACCTGCATCGCTCGCAATGAGGCTGCTGCAGTGGAGCACCAGAGTCAGCTCATTGTTAGAGGTGGGGAGCACAAAGGAATAGATAAAATATCTAATGGCACCTAGTGGGAAACTATAGTGTGTAGTATGTGTGCAGGTTTTCATTTTAAGCAATCCCTGCAATAGCAAACTTCACTAATTAGCTCCTGCTGTCTGGCTGAACCTAAAATCGACTGGTGGAGTGTTTGACCGCTATGAAAACCTGCATACACAGGCTACAAGTGCAATATAGACACTTAAAAAATATCATGCATGAATGTCAACTGTTGCTTTATGTGTATGCACAGTTCCTCCTCAGTTTGTGGTTCAGCCTGAGGATCAAGATGGGATCTATGGGAAAACTGTGACTCTGAACTGCTCAGCTGAAGGCTACCCGCCACCCACCATCGTTTGGGAACACTCCAAAGGTACATTAAACACAGCATGTATTACCCACTGCAAGTGAACCTTTCAGCTGCAGGAGAATAATCACCTTGAATTAAAAACAAATCAAACTTTTTAAATTCAAATTTACAGAATTATTTAATTACAACTCAGTAACTTAGACTTTTCTGACAGCTCCTATTAAGGCTGGGCGACATGGAGAAAATCAAATATTGATCAAATACCTCAATATCAATCTTGTGATAATATTGTAGGGTTTAATATCAGTGCTTTTGCAAATTATGAGATTTTTTGATAAATAATACTTAGTAATGTGGATATAATGACTAGAGCCCTATTAGCTTGGGACTAGTATTACCTGGAGACCTCAATTTTAAATAATTGCGAAGGTCGTCTGTGATCTTAATCCCGTGAAAATCTGCTGTGTGTAATTCAGCAGAAGTAGAAATTTCACCGCAAATTACCAAACACAGAGCTCAAGTGATAATATTAGTCCAGTGCATATCAGCATCTCGGTATTGAGGATTTTTGTTTTCTCTGCATCTCTTTTCTTCTTCTTTCCCAAAGGCTGCGTTTGCAATTATTAACGAACGTTTTGACAGCATTTGGGGTTCAGGTGGCTCATAAAGCTACACAGCATCGAGACCCAATTCACAGAAAGAGCAAGCTCAAATCCATCAGAAGTTCAAAATCTTGAAAGATGATGAGATAAATGACGTACAAATATGCAACAGAATCAGTTTTGTTTGTTTAACCTACATTTAAAAGAAAAATAAAGTGGTTTCTGTGTTGTGTAAAGTGAAGTTACAAATGACTGTGCACATCATAACCAGGGCATAATGTCAGCATATTCAGGTAAAATTCAGACTTCACTTATCCTGTGCAAATGCACCTCACCGAACACGTATGCAGGGGGTGGGGGTGGTTCAAAATCACAGTCACAGTCATGTGTGAACAGGGCTTTAGTGGGTTAAGTCAAACATTAGAACAGCTACAACAGTCTAGTAAGTTCAGTTAATTACACCATTTTACTGCAAAGCAGCCTTTAAAACCAGGAAAAGGTCACACTCACAATATTCTGATATCCAGAAACGATATCTAATCTCATATCACAATATCAATATAATATCATATATTGCCAAGCCCTATAGCTTCAATATTGTCAGATTTGGTGCATAATAATTCAAAGTAAAACAATCAGACATTGATTTCTCATGTTAGCCAAAGTCTGTCATTCAGGATTATTGAACCAAGATTTAATGGATATATTGTTATAATTCACAAAATGTGTGACCATGACAAGACAAACTGCAATAACAAAACTGCCCTTACCTCAACGACGTTAACATTTACAAGTAAATCGCAGCTTTCTGATCATATAATATAGAGGACAACATCATGAGCTCCAGCTTTTATGGCTAAGTGACCACTGCTCAGGAAACCTGTTTGTAATCCACAAACTATAGTAATTAAAGGCTGCAGCCTTTAGTTTTAATGAATTATTGTCAATGCTTTTAACATTCTGTACATGTAAAACAAAAATGCATAATCATGCAAAAGGGCTTTTTATACAACAATACAAAATATCTGACAAAAAAAAGAAATGATAATTGACCTGTAAAGTATTTGAATTTGCTCAAGTTATATTTTTTAAGAGATATCATATAATAATCATTTTGTCAAAACAGTACAGCTGTGTGTGCAGCTGCACTTGGTCACACTCTGGTCTCAGGTTGTGTTTCTTTAAGCAAACTGTGTGTGAAGTTGAGTGCAGTAGTAGTGCTGTTGCAGGTGAGTGGCTTCCATTTGCTTCATCCACAGCCAAGGCATACGTGTGTGAACGTACCGACATACAAACACACCCAGAGCCATCTGCTCTGTAAACTGCAGGCTGGGGTTTGCAGGGCTTCCACCTGCACCATTAAAGAATCATCAGAGAGAGAGGGGGAAAGAGATGGGCAAAAACACACGGATAGAGCAATAGCAGACAGACAGAAAGGGAGGCAGCAGGTGAGTTCAGCCACTTGAGCAGGGCAGATGAAGAGAGGCCCCAGGTGTTTGCTCCATCATCCATATAACCAAGGATGAAAGCTTCACCAACAGAAGGACAACAACCAATGAGGAGTGGTGCACGTGTGTGTGTGTGCATGTCGTGTGTGTGTGTGTGTGTGTGTGTGTGTGTGTGTCTGTGTCTGTCTGTGTGTGTGTGTGTGTGTGTGCGTGCGTGCATGTGTGTGTGTGTGTGTGTGTGTGTGTGTGTGTGTGTGTGTGTGTGTGTGTGCGTGCACACAGTAGGCCCCATTATCAAAGGAATGAAAGAATCAGATGTGTTTTTCACTCTTTGATTGGATTTGTGTGTGTGTGTGTGTGTGTGGATCTGAGACAAGCAGGTCCCGTGCCTGATTTGTACTGTCTGACTTTTCCTGATCAGTGCAGAGATTAGTCTGAGCAGTGTGTTTGTGTGTGAGCGTGTGTATACCAATGTGTGTACCAATTGAGTAGGTGCGTGCACGCACGCACCTACTCAATTGTAGCGTTAAGAACAAGCTTTTCCTATTTAGCAGGAAGTACCCCACAGTGCGGTTGGCCAGGCTGCAGGTCAGGGGCAGGAATCAACAGAGGCTCCATGGTACAATATTAGCACAATGTTTGTGCTAGTTCACAATATTATTGTGATTTTAAATGTTTTACAAAATGCTGAATATTCCAATACCATATATTGTGATTTATGACTTTTTTTCGAATTATATCTCTAAAGTATATATCTCTTTTTTTATTTAATGAGATAAAGCTGTTCATCTCACTTCAGTCATTTTTATTGCAGCAAAATGTGTTTAGTGGACTGAAAAAGTAATCAATTTTATTATTGTAGTAGGTTAACCAAAGTTTATTTTTTATTTTCAATATTTATCATTTTATTTAGTATATTTTTAAATATAAAACAACAACACGATAACAGCTGTTATTGATATAATATTGCCATGGAAAATATCATAATAGTATGGTGTATCGATTTTTTCCTCCACCCCTACTGCAGGTCAGTTTTGTCTGAGTTTTTTTGTTAACCTCTGTTTTTTACATACTGGTGCTCTGTAATATGTTGCTGCACGGGATATCAGTCAGAGCAGAGAAGCAATGAAACTCACCCCTGGAAAAAAATATTATCAAGGGTAGTTGCTTTGGGAAGCTATCATCTAATTTGTTGTAAGCCAGAGTGCAGTTTGTCCAGAGAATGGCTGTCTGGCATGCTTTTACTGCAACAGAAGTAGCTGAGAGCCAGATGAGTGTCTCTGGGAGATATGGAACAGTAACGTAAAGGTCAACTGCTATTAGCATAACGACTAGCACCATTTGGATATGCAAAATCCATAATTCAAGGAAGAACACACCCCCCCTCCCTTTCTCCCTCTCCCTCTCCCTCTCTCCGTCAGAGCCAGGGGAGCAGAAACAAAGTCGCCACTTGACCCTTTGCTAGCCACGGCCACTTGACTGCATTTTAATTAAAAGGCAAAAACCCACAGCTCACTAAATAGCCTAATCTCTACACGCTAACTTTAACACGAGCTAATGCAACGTCTGGCTCAGTGCACACATGTGTTTAATACTACATGAGCAAGGTGGAATACAGTGCTTTCATCACTGTGAGAGCAGGTCGCTCTAAAGACATTAGCTTCAACATTTATCGTCAGTGACATTTCCTGCAGATTTAAGGCTGCTATTGCAGAGTGAGATACTGTATTGTTTGACAATAGAACAAGAGTGATTATATCATTTTCTATTAAAAAAGATAGGTATTAATTACGCACAGGCAGCAGGCCAGATTATGTCAGAGATGCCAAGTTCAATTATTTCAGCGATGCTTCAGTGATGGATATCAAGTGTCATTCGTATTGGACTTTTGAGAATTGAGAACAGACATGTGCAGAGCACTACTCGATGTGTTCAACAGACAAATCCATGCCTTTAGGATTAGTCTGTCCTTAACCAAGGCCCTTCATGTAGTCGCTATTACTATTTCTTCTGGATCTAGTAATTCAACAAACATAATGCAAAGGATAAACCCAGAGAGTTGAAACACACAAATAAATAGTCATAAAAATCCTCATATAGCCACAGTTAACATTTTTGAATCTCACTGGCTCGTCTCAGTGTTGAAGGCCGGCAGCGATGCCAGGCCTCTCTGCTCTCTTCTCTCTCCTTCTGCCTGTTGTTCCTTTGCACCAATCTGCTGTCTTGTTAAACATGAGCATTATGTCTGTTCTGATTGCATCACACCAGCAGCTCGGCCTGCTTCACTGTGCTCAGCAGCTGTTTGGCGGTTTAAGGATTTAGGTCTGGTGTTAAGAAACATGTTTACAATCCTTCCTAAATCTGACAGGCTTTGTCATCAAATCTGTAAACACAGACGCATGGTCAAATAAATGCACGCACGCACGTACACACTCACACACATACACACACTGACAAACTGGAGGTCAGCTTACTGCTAAGTATCCCGTTTTAGTATTATGCATCTTTGTCTCTGCTGAAAATTACAGATCAACATATTTGTGTACATTTAAACACGAGGTATGGGCTTCATACAGAGTGGGGTATTATATCTAAATGTTTATTTTCTCATCATTGACTGTTTTCTCTCTCCTTTGTCTTGTCTCTTTCTACTTGCACCAGGTGCGGGCGTCCCCCAGTTTCAGCCCATTCCTTTGAACAGTGGCTCTCGTGTGCAGCTGCTGAGCAATGGTTCACTGCTGATCAAACACGTGCTAGAGGACGACAGCGGCTTCTACCTGTGTAAGGTCAGCAACGACGTGGGAGCTGATGTCAGCAAGTCCATGTACCTCACCGTCAAAAGTAAGAGCCTGCATCAAATGCATGATCAATAAGAGCTGATGGGCAGTAATCATTGTGTATTTTAATGTCTGGGTTGGTGCAACAGTGACAAGCAGCCGACATAAGAATTCCCAGCTGCAGGATTTTACAGACCGCATCACTCCTCTTAAAGTTGATCAGCCAGACATTAATTTTGTAAAAGAATGGAAGGAAGGGAGATGCACATCAGCAGATTTAATACACAAACAGTAAAAATGGTTAACCAACTGAGTTTAAGAGTTACAGATCCATCCCAAGCAACATTGGCCAGACTACCTCGTAAAAAAAAAACTCTTTGTAAATAAAGCACAGGATTTAAGAAATACTTCACCTACAAAATGATCATTTGTATAATAAGTCACCTTGTGTTATGTTGAATTTGTAAGAAAATTTAGTTTTGTTCACATGCCTCCGTAGTGAACAAGGTTCCAAATACAGCAAACACTCTTGATGGATTGAAGTAACTGGGGCCGTGTTTAACAACAGCAAAACTACATCAAAACATCCGATTACAAAGTCTGCAGTACAGTATTACAGTACTTCCCAAACACATGCATTGTCAATCAAACCTTACTATTTTAATCACTTCTGCATGAACACACTCGAGCACAGGCAAGTGGCGTGCCTAGGCAACCACATGCAAGTGAACTCTGCTCAATGGAATACACAAATATACACAGAGTTCAAACACACGCTCTTGCCCAGGTGCACTACTCGTATGCATTAGTGTTTTCAGATAGATACTTTATTTGTCCCCATTGGGAAATTGGTTTGCAAGCAACAATCAATCAATCAACAATGGGTGATACATTTCTTTAAAGTTGTAATGATCCTGACTTCCTTGCATGGCAGATGACAAAAACAGGACCTTTAATACATGTGTTGAACTTTTGGAGGTTATGCTCGTGTCCATGCTCATAGTTATGCTAAAGGACCAGAAGTTATTGAACATTTTTATGCACAAACATATCTGTATGCATACAGCTTGTCATCCTGTTCTGTTCATACAAAAATATATAAAGGTTTTGTGTCAGTGCTTTGCATGGTAATGTCCCCGACTACAGGTCTCCCTGCTTTCAGGCAGCATTAGCATGTAGCTTCCCTATAGAGCTAGGAGTGGCTCCTCATGGTGCTTAGATGCAAGTGGGGCTTATTATCCCTGTGCTACTGTTGTAAAACTGGAGCACAAGGAGCCCCGCTGACGGGCAGTCCTCTCTCTGTCTCTGCCTCCCTCTCTCTCTATCTCTTTCTCATTGTCTGATATATATACAAAACAAATGCATTATATAGAAGAACGTGACTACATGTATGACGAAGATACGATAAACCTGGAGTTTATCAGTGATGGGATGCAAGTTATAACTGACCATGACTTCCAACCTCTGTGCAAAAAAGGAAAGCCAACAAAATTTGTTTAGAACTCTCCTTCTGGAAAAGTCAGCACTTGTTATCATTAATATCAGCTGGCATGCCGTGGATACCCATGTGTCACTGTAATTAAGCCTTGCAGTGTACGAATTTGGGAGCTGCCACTGTGTGAGTCTGTCAGTGCTCCAGCGGCAGGCTCTGAGAAGAACATGCTCTCTGTGTTTTCATAGGTCAGTTTGCTGACTGTAGCACCCGGTTGCTATGCAGCAAGTTGACCTATGGCTGTACTAACCTTTTTTTCTTCCATTTTCTACCAAGCAGAGAGCAAACACTGTGGCTGCAGCACTACCACACTTAACTCTCAGTAGCACATCTTACTCCAAACACTAAACATTGATTTTCAAGACATTTTTTATTTATTTCAACTAAAAAAAACTACAAGCAAGCAAGGTATTTTGTCATACAATGTATTTAATGTATATTACTGAGAAATACATATAAATGGAACTGCATTTATTCATTATAGGTTTATACTGTATCTGCTGAACTCTATCATGCCAGTATGACTTATTCAGAGCTAAAGTCTAACCTAATTAATAGGTTACATTGTGATGATATAGATTAGTGCACCATAAATTTTAAATACCACAAAAAACACTGGATACCAAAATGTGTTAGTGTATCTGCTGAAAATTTGGTAATCTTTTGCCATAGTTATCATAAAATGTAACTGTAATGCCTCAGTATCTGGTCTGGTGTTTTGGCTTATACCTGCTTTTCTTCAGAAACACTGATGTCACTACTGTGCTAACCATGCAGTCATGACATCACCAGCTCATGTCATCACCAGCACAGTGAATGTGGTTTAAATACATGTGAGCACAGTTCTCTTTTTACCATCTATCCATTTACTCCTAAATTAAATCTCTCCTGCAGTGTCATTTAAAACCTCCAAGTCATTTATGATTCACTTAGCATCGACGTGTCATCTTCACAGCTCAAATAATCCACATTACAGGAAACAGCTGTACATTCTTCTGGCCTTTGATAATACTGCGTGCTGTCCTTCCTCTGCTTCCATTGGCTGCTCAGTCATTACATGCTGGCTCAGCTGCATGCTTGTCACTCATCAATAGATCACATTTCATGCCCTTTAAACCCCAAACTGTACTCGTACACTCAAGATGCTTTCTGTAAAAGTGTACTTACTCACATGAGTGGTTTTGAAAAAAGGGAGACCATTACTGTGCACCAATGCTCTCATGTTCATTTAATGTCCGTTTGTGCGTGTACACGTTTCTTTTCATTTTTAAGCATACAGTGTGATTGCTATCATGTATACAGTAGGCGTAATTTTTTTTGGCATGTTTGTTTGCATTCAGGTCTGTTATTATTATCTTATTTGGGTTTTCATTCATGTTGCATTGTGTTATTCTGCTTGCATGCATCATGTGCGATTTTGTGTGTGTGGGTGCGAGTGTGTGTTATGAGATGCTGGAACTCTTGAGTGCATTTCAGCCTCATTTAAATCCGTCAATACTTCAATTAGAAGCTGACGAAGGGGCTCAAGGGAAGAACAGTCTGCATGTTTCTCTGCTTTATTTGCACTCTCTAGCTGTCCTTGTTTCGTGCATTTTCAGTGATGAGAGAGAGATTAAAAAGATAAATAACACATTATTTGTTTCATTTTATGCCCTTGTTCATTTGCCTGCAGCTGTGTGTGTCCTCCAAGTGTCTTAATCCCCCATTGCCAACAACAAAGAATACATTTATTCATCATTCACAGATAATTTTTTAGGACCGTTGAATAACTCTTCTAACAAAATAGTCTTATTCCCAGATGAATATTAAAGTATTGCACCATATATTTAAATCTGTCTACATCAGCCTGTGCTGCTCTTCTCTGTGTCTCTGTGCATTTTTTGTTGTTAGTCGTTTTTCTAAATCAATGTCAACATAGCAAATCCTGTAAAACGACAAAGGGGAATAGTTCTGCTTGTACAGAAACAACGTTGTGTCTTTTTATTGCGATTAGATAATGCTGTGACTGGAGCAGCTATGTGACACGCCTACTAGCTGCATGACTCCTACATACATACAGGTTATGTCATGATCAGCCCCTTTGCCCCTTAATCTGGAAGGGGAAACCTTGAAGAAAATACTATGTTAGCACTTAGCTAGCTATGAAATAGGTTTAAATAGTGGCAGTGAAGTTTGGGGTAAAGGATGAAATTCATTACTTATAAGGTAGATCACGTATTCATGTACAAACGTATGATGTAGAGTGGATTATTGTGAGTTTGGTCAGTTCTCTGTCATGTTCACCCTCTCGTCTGAATATAGTCTATATATATTCCAAAAATCCAAGAATTGTGTTGCCAAAGTGTCAAAAGCAAGGCTTTAAAACCGGAGTCAACAAACCACTTCACAGTATCTTCGTTCATTATTTCATATAGTCTATGGCTACAACTCATAAAATCTGCCAGCATGTGTTATTGTAACTGGCAAAATGGATGATCGCTGCCTAGAAATGAAAAGCTGCTCTTCTCTACCTCTGCTATGTACCATCAGGAACAAAGAAACGTGACAAATACGAACTGGTTTACTGGAGCAATTAATTGCCCATCAAATAATAAGCACTTAAATTTTCCCCTCTGAGATCAATTAACTCATTTTTTAAGATCTAATTTAATCTGCAAACGCTTAAATAGTTTCACCAACAAGGTAATGTGGTAACTTGGAGTGAAGAAGTGCCAGTTTCTAGGCAAAAGATGTTGTGCGAAGCCACTTTTGGTTCAAATGGTGCGTCTGGTTTTATTATATAACATTTAAACCCTCTTTGTAAGAATAAATTCTCCTCACTGTTCAGTCTCTCACCTCCTGTCTGTGTCTCTCCATCTTTGTTTCCCTCCCTTTCTATCCCCTCAGCTTTCTCTTTCTCCCTTGTCTCTCCTCTTCAAACTCACACTTTCTCCTTTACCCGCCTGTGTTTTATTACCAGGCCCCTGTAATATCGCTGGATATTAAAAAATATACATCAACCAAGCAATTACGGGCTATCAAAAAGAATAGGTTTAGCCTGGGGCCCTGCGAGTGCTGCACGGTAGATGCATAGAGATGAGATGAGGAGGAAGTGAGTGAGTAGCCTCACCTCGGCTCGGGCCACCGAAGCACGACCGAGATCGGTGAAGATTGTAGAACATTTTAGATACCGCAGTCTACAGCACATCTTGAATACATGAACATTTAGCATTTACACACACACACACAAGGTCACGGACAGATGTATTCATATATGCATATTCATACAAGCATGTGCTCATACATACAGATGTAAATGAGAAATACTCTTTTATATATAAAAACACACAGAGCCTTGCATTCTGTCATTGTGTGCCTTTTCAATGAGCAAACACAAACTTCGTCGATGTTAACTCGCACTGCCAAGGCCTCAGATTTAGATGGAAAAAATAGCCCCTGTTAAGGAGCAATAACATTTAGAGAAGGGGCTGAGAAGACTCTTTTAATAGGACTCACTTAAAATTCATAGTTGCTATGCAAAATAAATCAGCGATTTCCTGCGTGGGGGCAGTGGGAAAGGGGATGATGGTGTGGGGAGCAAGGGAGAGGGAGGGGCTGCGAGTGAATAAGAGATGAGGTTTAAACGTTGGCAGTCGCAAGTCTGACACATTTCATCATGTCGGTGGTGGGCGGGGGTTGAGGTAGCATGTACACACACACACAGGCACACAGACACACATATAAGTAGCACCCCCTTTTGATTTTGCCTGCATCAAAGAAGGAAATAGGAAATGTACTGTGAGAAAAAACACATTGACAGAGTTTGTGTGTATGTGTTTGTTTGTGTGGAGGTGAGATATTATATACATATATAAAAAAAAAGAATTGTATGAATCAGAAAGATAAATGAAAATAGGTCAAAATAAAGAAAATAGGCACCTGATGTTAGCTCAGCTGGTGCATGGAGCCTTTTAGATTAGGACACTTTTCAGAGCTATACTTTTACTTTTTACTTGAGTGTTTTTAAAGCCATTAATATGTCAGTTAGAACTATTGTATTACATACAATGCATTTTGCCTGCCTTTACCGAAATGAGCTGCCATGTGTTTTTTGCTGTTGATGTAACCCAGATTTGAAAAACAGATATTAAATTTAGAGAGATTTATGTACCAATTCCTTATTTCAAAACAAACAAAAAAGTGTTTGTTGCCGCCGTACATAATACCTGCACAAGAATAACATGTTAGCATTGTCATTGTGAGCTTGTTAGCAAGCTGACATTTAGCTCAAAGCACAGCTGCATCCTCACCAAGCTGCTTGAGTAGCCTCAGTTTTTTGTTTGGCCTCTTAAACAATGATCTAAGAATCAGATGTAAAAATTCAGAATCGATCAGGCTCTACAAATGTGTGCGCATCCTGTACATTGAAGATCCATCCATATACGTATGTACCACTGAAATAATAAATAGCAACAGAACAAGAAAGCTTTTTCATTCTGCTCGGGCTGCAGAATTGGGTGAGGTTTAACACATCAGTGCAATTTGCCATTTATACAAGTACAGTATAATAAATGATTCATTATAAATTCAAGTACTTAATTGACTTGTGATTGTCTAACCTTCCTGGCACTCCTAGTACGAGCTAACTGTACCAGACTGGCGCCTGTGTGAAGCCAAAACAAATGATTACAAAGTTATCTCCAAATACTGTTTTGACTCAGGGGAATGCTGAGTGTGTGGTGGGGTATTGTGTGTTGCTTCTGTTTTGGTTTGCATTTGTTTATGCTTGTGTATTTCTATAATTTTTTTCTAATCTTATTGGTGTCCCTACACTGTACTATTGTGCAGGCCCAGTATCTCTGTATTTGTTTGTGTTTTTCCTAATGTGCATGGGTGTGTACAATCTGTTGTTCTCAGTGCACATCTGTATATGTTTGAATGCGCGTGTCCATGTGAGACAACAGCACGGCCAGCGGACTTGTCTGCTGCGTATGAATAATCAAAGTGGTCTCTCTCATCATTAAATCATCGCTGTCCTGGTGGGAGCCTGAGGAGGGAGATGGAGTGAGAGAGCGAGGGAGAGGGAGAGGGATCATAGTTAGCGCTGCAGGGGTACATGCTCTCTCTCTTTCTCTATCGTGTAGTGTGGCTGAGATGTGTCATGAGCACAAGTCTTTTCTGCTCTCTGTGCTCGCCCACTTAGCTCCCTTCAGACACAGCACACGCATTGATGCATATGCACGCACAGCATAACACTCATACACATGCACACAGACACATATTCAGGAGTGTACGAACATCCACACACTGACTCAAACACACATATTGCATCTCTTCTCAAAAGAGAGGGCCTCTGACCTTGGCTACACAAGTATTTGCCATATGTAGCTTCCACTGCTAACCTTTTTTCATGAATAGGTATTCACCACAGCAAGTTTTTACATAAACCTTTTAATAAACATATGTTACTGAACACTGCCCCATAAGATCAGTAACACTTTGTGTGTGTGTGTGTGTGTGTGTGTGTGTGTGTGTGTGTGTGTGAAAATTCTTGATACCTTTCGACAAAGGCTGTTGATAAAAGCATATGCTATTCAAAGAGTGTTCCACTAATCAGTTCGTTTCCCTTCATCATTACCTGAATCAACTAACATTAACGCTATTCAGCCCCAGCAAGTCGACATTTAATTCACCAGATTCACTTTGTCTAAATCGATGCGACATCATCCAATCAAGTTGCAGTAGAGAACCATGAAGAGCTAACATAATGTTGCTGAGCGCCAGTTGGAAAAAATAATCCCAAAGATCATTTTATTTGTGTAGCTACAAAAAAACACAAAAGAAACAAAAAAACATGCAGTGGTCAACAAAAAAGTAATTGCTGTATGCGAAATATTGCAGGTTGAAAATTACAGACTGAAACACAAAAACTCACAGCAAACTTGTTTTAACAATGCCTGATTGTTGCACACCGTTAAATGGCCTCCTGCCCCAAAATAAAATAACAGAGTTGGAGTGCTGTTTGAGACACTGCAGGTTACATGGAGCTTTGAGTGGAAACCTAACCTACACATTTTAGTGGGCTTTGATTCACTCAGATTGTCTCAAGTTTATAAGACATCGCACAGCTATGATCATTTGAGCTGTTTTAACTGCTTAATAACGTTAATAATGATTAATACGATGTCTATGATGTCCACATTGATAGAGATTAACATATTCATCCAGTCTGCTCAACGTGTAGAAGTTAATATTCCAGTCCAGGAGCTTCACACTTTAGAGATCATTATACTATGAATAGCACCTGAAAGTCTCGGCGAGTGTTATAATCAGGAGACGGCTTCATGCCAGTGGAGAGAAAAAGACAGAATGAAAGAAAGTGTGAGTATGAGAGCAGTGTGAGTGTGAGTACAGACTGTGAGTAGTCTGGGTGAGAGACATTCACAACAGATACTCATTCTGCTGAACGACACACACACGTACGTACGCACACACACACACACAGACTAGATGTGTTGCTAATGAGCTTGGTGTGCAGTTACAGCATAGAGCCAGACCGGCTCCACACTCAGACCGATGGGAGTTCAGTCAGGAGTCACCACTTTCTTCTCCGTTCCTCCGCCTCATCCTCAGAAAGCAGCACGTTACCGCTCGCTGTCATTATCAAAGCAGGCGCAGGCTTACCTGAAGGGCTCCGTTTCAAGTAGTATTGTGGGAGACAGGTAGACTCAAACATGAGTTCATGATGGTCCCTGGAGTGTTTAAATGGTTCTCATAATTGTAAGAGAAAAAGTAATCTCAGTAAAAGACAGGAAACAGTTAGAGAATGCAGATGTGCTGTGTTTTTTCAAAATATAAATTGATTTTGTGTATTTTGGAATTAAAAGATTAACACATGGGACTACAAAAGCAATTATTTCTACAGTAGTCTTTGGTGGAAGAGGAATTGACTCTGATGTCTGATGTTACTCTACTAAAAATCTTCATTTCCTCCTGTTATTTCTGCTCTTACTCCTCTTCTTCGCTTCCGCTAAACTTCTGTCCCTTCCATACAGTCCCAGCGATGATCACCTCCTACCCCAACACCACTCTGGCGACGCAGGGCGAGGAGAAGAGGATGAGCTGCATTGCTCATGGGGAGAAACCCATCATGGTGCGTTGGGAGAAAGAGGAACGCATCATCAACCCAGAGACCAGCCGATATGTTGTTACCGTCAAAGAGGTGGCCGACGAAGTCATCTCCACACTGGTGGTGAGCGCTCAGTTTCACTGTCATGCAAACATCTAATTTTGGATGGTAAGATGGAAAAACAGAGAAAAAGAAAGTAGGGAAGATAAGTAAGGCCAGAAAAATCGGGCTAAAAAACATTAACATCATCTTAAAATCTTCAAGCAGAGTGTGAAATATTGAAGAGCCTCCTTTCAGTTCTGTTGAACTCTGCAATAGAAATGGTCTGCCAGTGCCTGCATTGATATTTTTCCTTATTATGATGTTTAAAATCTGTATAACCTCAACTAAAATGTTCTGTTAGGCAATACCCCATAATATTTGGTTAAAGTAATGAATTTTTTTCATCAATCTGAAAAAATACAAAAATCAGACATGTTTTTCAACTTATTTTTCAAGATAAACACACAAAAAATATTCAAATGATTTCTAAATGTAGAAGCATGACCAAAATATTTCTAAACATTTCATAAGTTATTTAACCCTTTAAAACCTGAGCAAATTGGCTTGATTTCTTTCAAAGGCACAGACAGAAAGCACTCAGCAACGAAAGAAGAGACCCAAAAATTAGCAAGAAATTAGTACAAGAAAATTACCTGAAAAGAATAATTTCAAAAAACAGGAAAAGGCAAACGTAAAAGTAAAACAAAAAAAGATGGGAATGATCTAGAGGAAGTCCTTAAAAATCCTAAGAACTATGTAAAATAATTTTAAATATTTATTTCTGATAATAATAAATATAACCCCCCCCTTTTAGATATTTTTTTTAAATTATTTTTTAATTCTACTAATTTCTTGCAATTTGTGGAACACATCATACCAACTTGCTCATAGCCTTTTCCTCCATGTTTTTAAAAGAAATCACATCCATTTGCTCTGGGTTCCAAGGGTTAAATACTTGTGAAAATGCTTCTGAAAGCAGAATAAGAAAAGCGATGGTCAAACAATTAATCATTTTTATAATTTTGGAGAAATGCCCCTTTTTGATGAGCAGAGTGCAAAGGTGTTCTGATACTTTCATCATTTAGTTCTCTAGCGTACAATTTATGTAGCGTTCAGTTTTCACACATAATTTAGCTAGTATGTATTTTTAATTTTTGTTATTAAAACACAGTATGAATTAGTACATGCAGTCAGTGTTGTAAAATCTCAAGGAATATTTGTCTTTATAATTTAGTAGCGCGCATGGGTCAGGATGAAGAAGGTTTGTCTGCCTCACTAAGAGGGGAACAATGAGGCTGAGTCCACTGCCTAACCTCCTTGAAAACTCACAGAGTATAAAACATAATTTTGTGTGCTTAACTGACTCTCTGCCTCCTCTGATTGCCCTGCACATGGTGTGTCTCTCCATAGATTATGCCAACCGTTCGTGAGGACTCAGGTTTCTTCTCCTGTCACGCCATTAACTCCTTTGGTGAGGACCGAGGCATCATACAGCTGACAGTGCAAGGTAAGACTCAGCTCAGCTCATGGTTTCTTCAGTGGGTTTGTTTGGAGGAAAAATCCCTCCAGGAGTCGTAATTTTTCTATCATTTATTACTTAATTCATTATTTATTAATCTAATTGATGCACAGTTTGACTCCTGCTCTTTGTAGTCTTCTCCTTCATCTCCCATTGGGGAAATCACAGACTGAGTAAAACCGATACATCTGTCTGGTCTGCCTGCCGTCCACTTCTATTTCAGGACTGTCACTGTAAATCTGTTTTGTTTCCTTCAGAACCGCCCGACCCTCCAGAGGTGGAGATCCGGGAGGTTAAAGACCGCACCATAGCTCTCCGCTGGACCATGGGCTTTGATGGCAACAGCCCCATCACAGGATATGATATTGAATGCAAGAACAAATCAGGTAGACACAAGTTGAAGAAATGAGCTGTTATGTCTTTATAACAGTAACTGAGATGTGGCTATACAGTCAACAAGACATCTATACATGAAAAATGTTACAGCCCATTCCTTACAGTCTATTTTCCCCCTCCACTTCCAGCGTCATGGCTATCAGCCCAGGTAACCAAAGATGTTTCACCGCAGCTCAACCAGGCCACGATCATCGACCTCCACCCGTCCTCCACTTACAACATCCGCATGGTCGCCAAGAATATCATCGGCAACAGCAACCCCAGCAACGAGCTCACTATCACTACTGATGAAGCAGGTAACTAAGATTTTTGAGCATAATACTAAATCCAGTGGAAACACATTTTAAATCAGGGTTGTCAGAAATTACACAAAACTACAAGGCAAAATTTATTGTGTGGTATATAACCTTTTCAAGTCTGGACTGACATCACTTTTCTTGTGCTGCATTCAGACACCTTTGACAAGTATTTTTTCACTTTTGGAACCCTGAGAAAATTGTTGAGATTTCTTTCAAAAATATTGGGAAAAACGGGCAATCAGCATCATGGTGAGAAATGTTCCAAAAATTGCAAGAAATTTTGGAAATTATTTTTTAAAAAGCTAGGGAAAATGTCAAGGGAAAAGAAAAAAGCTAGGGAAAAATTGTATTTATTACATTAAATTATGTTAAATGATTGTATAATTTTTAAGCACTTTTTGCCAAGTTTGCCAAAAATTTATTTATTATTTTTTTAAACTTAATTTCAGGTCATTTTCTTCTACTTTTTACTAATGTCTTGCTAGTTTTGAGGTAATTTCTTCTTTTGTTGTTCATTGCCTTTTTACCATGTTTTTGAAAGAAATCAAGCCAATTTGCTGAGGTTTCAAAGGGTTAAATGTCTAGTTAGTAAAATTTAGGGGGGTTTAGTGTTATCCAGGGGTGATGACTGCAGACTGCAACCATCTGAACCATCTTCTTCAGATTAGAGCTTCTTCAGTGTTCATTGTTCACAGGGTTTTCACCCGGAGTCGAATAAACATGACGCTGCAACATGGTGATCTCTAAACACTACACTACTACTAATTTTCATCCACATTTCAGTGCTAAACATTACACTTCCTTCAGGAATGACAACCCTGTTTTGAATGCATTTTTAACAGTTTTAGCAAATTTCAGTATGGAGTTCATACTTTAGCTGCTCAAAACTACAATTGTTACTGAAAAGGTACTTCACACTGCAAACAGTAAGGAAGAAACTCAGTGCAACTGGAATTATTTTACCTAGAACATAAAATAAAACTTCACGTTACTCAAACCCCACTCTTTGAAGTGTTAATTTGGCTATTATTAACTTAGTACTTTACCCCTACTCTGTGGAGGATTGACTCTCAGTCCAAAGGCTGGTTTTGAAAGAAACTCCTCCGCTTTAGTGTCCATTTCCTTCTGGCCCTTAAACCTGTTGAGTCATTTTGCACATAATTATTTTATGGTTGCTGGAAATGAGGGGCATCATCTTTTATATCTGGGGAGACAGAGCAGTTCACTGTTGCTTTTAGTCAGCTCTATCAGTGTTCACTTATCTTCTATTGCCTTTAATGATCCCCCCACAGGCAAACCAGCACATTAAAACGCCCCATTTTACTGGATTCATTGCTAAAATAAAGTCATAAACTTCAAATTAAATAAAACATGTATCACTTCTCACATTATTTTAAAGGTTAAAGTTGATGATGTTACTTTTTTTTTTTTAATTATCATTAAGTCGAGTTGGAAACAGCAAGGTACTTGAATGAGAGAGAGAGAGCATGAAGGAAAATCCATTCTTAAATCAACAGCACCATCTAGAGAAACTGAATGGGACATAACTTCTTTTCTTAGTGGTGCATCATCCTTTTCATTTTAACTCAAACATGCGGTCATAATGAATGAGTGCTTTATTTACAGCTCCTGATGGCCCACCACAGGATGTCACTCTGGAGCCCACCTCCCCGCAGAGCATCAAAGTTTCCTGGAAGGTAAAGAAACAAAGCAAAGTATTTTATTTTCACTCTGCAGAGGTTATATACAGAGGTATATATATATGTTTGTGTATGTGTGTGTGTGTGTGTGTGTGTGTGTATTATTATTATTATTATAATTATTATTATTATTAATTTTATCATGTCATGTCATATCATCAGTTTTATTGCACTAAAATGTGGATTAATGAACTATAAAGGGAATTGATTTTATTATTCTCAGCTACCAAAAATTAAATCAACATTCACATTAGCAATGTATAAAATGTGAAAAATTGATACTTGGCATCCGTGGACTGATACAATATTGCCATGCCAAATATTGCAATTCTGTGCTGTATCGATTTTTCCCCCACCCCCTGGTACTATAGTTCTTCTGATCGTTCTCTCTCCTCCTCCTCCTCCTCCTCCTCCTCCTCCTCCTCATCCTCATCCTGCAGCCTCCTCAGAAGCACCTGCAGAACGGTGTGATCCGCGGCTACCAGGTAGGCTACAGGGAGTACAGCCCAGGTGGGAGCCACCAGTTCACCATCATCAGTGTGGACACCACAGGAGACACCACAGAGAGCATTGTGCTGGACAACCTGAAGAAGTTCACTCAGTACAGCGTAGTGGTGGTGCAGGCTGCAAACAGAGCAGGCACCGGGCCGTCCTCACAGCAAGTCGTCACCAAAACTTTGGAGGATGGTGAGGAGGGGGTGTGGGTGGACCAGATGTGCTATACAGATATTCTGTATATTTTACTGTAAATGTGCATGGGTCCAAATCCATATGTCCCTGTTGAGGATGTTTTAATTTGTTTATTGGGCTGTCACTTTAAGTTAATATAATTTTTTTTTTTTTTTTTTTTGCGAACTCTTTGCAGTTTGACTGCTGCAAGCTTTTCAGATGCAATGGCTCAAAAAAACTTCATGTGAAAAGGCTCCCCTCTACTGGACATTTATTAAATTACATCAGAAGGGCACTTGAGCTTCAGTATTACCAAAAGGCTTTGAGGAGTAGGCAAATATTACAAAATTTTAAAAACCCCCTCGTGTTTTTGATGCCCTGTTTTTCTTTGCAAATTATTCATGATAAAATAATATATGAGATTTTTGTTGTTGTTGTTTTTAAAAAATAATTTCTTCAATTAAATTTGCAAAAATACCAAATGCTTCTAGCATACGTAATACCCTTTGGCATTTTTAAGATCGTTTACTAAGAATATTCACCAGGGAGTCTGATGGTGCAGTTTTTATATTAATGGATAATAAAACTTTAAAACTTTTAGTCATTTTAAAAATACTACACCACTTTTAACTAATGTCTCCTATTGTTATTATAAAATTTGGTTTTCTCAGTTATGAAGAAAAAAAGCTGTTTCATTGTTAGACATGGCACAGAAATGTTTCATTAATCTAAAAAAATGTTCCAGATGTAATATTTGGTGTCCGCAGTTATTTTTTTGTGGTATTCAGTGAATTGCCTGCATGAGGGTACTTGTACAGACAGTCACTGGTATTGCCACTTCATAACTGGCATTAACCCTCCACTCCAACACTTTTTTTACTCTTTGTTCGTCTGACAGTGCCGTCTCGGCCTCCTGAAAATGTCCTGGCTGTGGCAAAGTCCCCAGAGGTCATCTCACTCTCCTGGATGCCTCTGCCCAGAGAGGCTCTCAACGGAAACCTGCAGGGGTACAGAGTCATCTACTGGGCCAACCTGCCTGACGGAGGTAATAACATCACCCAAACATGGATGAGATTTATTGACTGACACAGATGTTTGCCATTTAAGTCCATTTGTTACATCACCTGATTTTTTTCATTAATGCTTGTCAGAGTTCATCCACTAGGGGAAGCTGTGGTATTCTGTAATATGCTGTTGTGATTTGGAGGTGTTGTGTAGCTACAAACTTCCTGATAAATTACCAACAGCAGTTACCCTCAGTAAAGGGCGACTGCAGCACATTCACCTCTCTATCTACTATATATCTAATGCTATCATTTTTTCAAAGTTTTGGGGTCATTTTCAGCAACGTATGTGCACTTCCAATATACATTTTTCACCTACAATTTTATTTCACATTATGGGTGAACTATGTATGATTTTCAAGCAATTTGTGCCAAATGACAGTATAAAATGATTGTTTTTTTGCATGCTGATCAACAGTGGAAATACAGTTTGCACTGCACAGACAGAATATTTGTGCTTTCTGTGTTTCTCCCATGAATGTATACCCTGCTTTATAGCAGTGATCCAACCCTGCAGTCTGGCTGCTCTCCATCAATAATTCACAATGCAATAACTCAGTGAGGCCCACTGCCTTAGCTCTGAGTGACAGGACACAAGGGAGTAGAGGAAAGGCGAGAGGAATCAGGTCCATAATGAAAAGTAAAATCCCTTAATACCTGTTTTTTAATAGTTAAAATATTTCAATATGCAGAGGATTGCTTCCTATATGTTACCTGTACTGTACATTCATGATGATTTTCTCAGGAGACAGGGGTATAATTTAGCTTTCATGACAGGTAACCAGTATTTGGATAACTTATGAAAGCTGCATTAACTGTTTTGGATTTTAGTATTCATTGTGATGACACTAAGCTGCACCATTGTACTGAAGTGCATATTGATTTTGACACCCAAGTTTATTAAAGGGATTCTTTGCCAGTTTTCAACCAACATTGTATAGCTCAAAATCCAGCAGATTTTTGCTGGTCTAGGGCTATTGCTCAAACTACAGATTGTACTTACTCATTTTTGTATGCCCGCCACCTCAGACATAAGCAATATAGAAGCACATCAATTGAGAGACCTGCCCCTTTTTGTCTGTCTCAAACTCAGCCCAAAGCAGATCAAACTGTAAAACTAAGCAGTGCTAATTGAATATAAACCAAGATTGTATCACTGTATTGCCCATTTCTTACCTTGAATATATTCAGAAACATGTTTTAGTGCATTGTTTAACTGTAATTAGACATTGTTTGTTACCAGGCGACCTGCAAAACTGTTTCCTGTGTCAAAACAGCTAGGCTGAATTACGTCACCCACCAGTGGGGCGGTTTATCGGTCTGTTGCAGCACAGTGCATTCTGGTAGTTGTAGATTTTCTGCCTCTTGAGGAAAAGCAAATGCCACAGCTTTTTTCCCTCTGTTTTTTTTATGTAGCACCAATTTCATAAGAATTTGCATCATTTTACTGCATAGTTAGCCCAGTTTTATGAAAAGACCATCTTTCCAGCAGTGAAATATGTTTATCTCCAATGCGTCTTCTGTCCCACGTCAGAACTGGGAGAAATCAGGAACGTGACCACCAATCAGCCATCTCTGGAGCTGGATGGCTTGGAGAAGTACACCAACTACAGCATCCAGGTGTTAGCCTTCACTAACGCTGGAGATGGTGTCCGCAGTGAGCAGATCTACGTCCGCACTAAAGAGGATGGTATGATACATCACCTTATATAACATAAACGACACAATCAAATTTATGTTCACCCTACTGTAAATCTTACTGCTGTTTGCTTGTACCTACCTCATAATTTAACCCAATGCTTAAATCATTTTGGATTAGGTGACTGGAAGACTTTATGTTCTGAAAATTTATCTGTACAGTTAGGTTGAGCATGTAGCACAAAAGTCAAGGTTATATGTTGCTGTGTAGTGGAGGAAAATGTATTGCCCACTTATTACAGAAAATTTTCGTGACCTTTTTCAAGAGTATAAAACAAACATATACATCACATGTTGTATTTCAGCGTGATTTTCTACATGCAGCGATATGTACAAAAACTACATATGCATGCATATTCATAATATTTATCTTGGCTCCTCCAAACCCTCCTCTGTTCTCTTCTTCCCCCAGTTCCTGGTCCTCCAGCGGGCGTTAAGGCTGCAGCATCCAGCAGCTCTGTGGTGTTTGTGTCCTGGCTGCCTCCGCTCAAACTCAATGGCATTATCAGGAAATACATCGTCTTCTGCTCTAACCTGCATCCGATGGTAATAGCATTTGTATACCAAAACATTTTTTAGTGATCTCTTCTAAATTCCCAACCAGTTTTGTCACAGCAAATCCAGGGATTGTGGTCTTGAGTAGCCCAAACATTAAAACTTGACATTGTACGTGAAACTTTGAATAAAACCATTTGCACAAATGGCATTTCTCTGGACTTCACTGCTGCTACCAAATGGTACATTAATCTCTTCTATCTCTCTGTTTCACAGGTCATGAGTGAGTTTGAAGCGTCTCCAGATGCCTATTTCTACAGGATCCCCAATCTGGCTCGAAACAGACAGTACAGTATCTGGGTGGTGGCTGTAACGGCTGCCGGCCACGGCAACAACAGTGAGAAGATCACAGTGGAGCCTCTTGCCAAAGGTAAAGCACACTGACCAAGCTGGCCCGAAAATAACCTTTGCTATTGTCAACAATAGCAAAGTTAATAGTTAGTGGATTTTCTTTCTCTATGAAACACATACATATTTACAGTAACATTCCAAAAGTATGTTGTTAGTAGGGGTGTTACGATCCATCAATCTGCATCGATATATCGATTAAATGAGCAACGATCATGAATAATCGATGCAAAGTGTAAACATTGATCCATATCATCCTCTTTCAGGCGCGCCCTTTGAAAGTCTGTGTCACATCACAAAGAGTCCAGCAGATAATGGCGAGCAGCCAAGAGAAAGATGATGAGGATATATTTCTATTATTTACTCGGGAATAAATCATCAGTGTGGAAATGTTTTGTTTTCGGAGGAACTGCAAGCCAACAGACAGCGCACGTCAGATGTAAACAAAAGTGGTACTGAGGAATCATGACATACATGCCAGGCCACTTCACTGACTTCTTGCTAAGGTTACAGTAGCTGCTCTGTTTCAGCAATTTTATTTTTTTTAATTTTTTGACTAAAAAAATGTACATGTTGACTGAAAGTCATCTGTGCTGTTCTGTCAGGAGATGCAGGGACTTAAACCAGCGGTGAGTAAGACAAAGCATAAATAATAGTAAGTGGGTTAAGTTATGAGTAGCAGAACAGTCCATTAGCCGCTAAGCTAATTTCTGCAATGTAAAATGCCATAGGCTTATGCTAGTAACATTAGCATGTTGTATATGTGGGGGAATGTGACCTACAAAAGACAGCTGTTTTGTCTATGATTATTGTCAGTTATTATTAAGTTTTATACTTTAGTGAAAAGATCATGTTGTTAATCCAGCATTGTCTGTTTGTGTGTTTTAGCTCCAGCCAGGATTCTGACCTTCAACGGGACAGTGACCACTCCCTGGATGAAGGACATAGTTTTACCATGTAAGGCTGTTGGAGACCCTCCTCCTACCATCAAGTGGCTCAAGGGAAAGTAAGTCGTTCACAAACATTTGCGTAGTGCTGCTGAGTACAGATAGATTATCAAACAATGTAATGGCTTTTCATCATGGCCAAAAGTAATTACGTATTGAACTTTGTTTCTGTCTGTCTCCAGCACTAATGGGACTCCTACGCCTGTCCTTGTGGACGGTCGTCGTAGTGTCCACGGCAACGGCAGCTTCATCATCCGCACAGTGAAAGCAGAGGATTCTGGGAACTACAGCTGTGTGGCCAGCAACAACTGGGGGTCCGATGAGATCACCCTCAACCTGCAGGTCCAAGGCAAGTCAAGTAACTTTGTTATATTTCAACCTGGACACTATTTCCCCATTTTTTTGTGTCTAAGTAACTAATTTGAACAACATTTGAAATCAGTCCACTGCTGGGCAAGAGCATCGTAGCCAGTAATTGCATAACAGACGTCAACGTTAACACTCAGAACAGTTATGCACGATCAGTAAACATTGACTAAAAGTGTTTGTTTATGCCACTGACCAGCTCAGGTTGTTATTTTAAGTTTCTTACAACATTATGGAAAGGGTCCATGGAAAGATCAGCTTTTTGTTGAAGTATAAGCTCCTTTTTGTTTAAGCAGAAACTGCACGAAATCGCTATTGCCAAAACTCCATTTGATAAACTGTGATTTAATTATTGTAAAACAAGTCATTCAAAGTTGACAGACAAAAAACAAAACTCACACAGACTATCTTGGTTCATCTTTCCAACTCAGTTTTTGTTGAAATTAACCCTTAATTCACCCAGTAAGATGTGAGAGTAAGTCGACTTTATTAAGGCCAAACTTACCATTTATTAAAATGGAGTCTGGTGTGTTTGGTGATGGTGATTTTGGAGCTGTTTTTATGAAACAAAAAGGATCTTACTCTAACAAAAAGGTCTACCTCTGCAGGGAGCCTTTCCATGATGTTGTACAACACTTATAATGATAACCTAAGTCTGTCAGTAGCAAAAATAAGCGCTTTTAGTGGATGTATACTAAAGGTGCAAACTGCCTACTGTGGTAACATTGCAGCCTGTTTCACAACTGTCAGCTGCAGCACTCTCACTCGCTACAAGACCAATTTATAAAATTGTTGTTCCCCTTGGTCACTTAGACCAGAAACATGGGAAAATAAGATCCAAGTTGAAAATGACCAAAGTTACCCTTTAAGGAGCAGTAATGTTGCACTGGGTGACAGATTTCTTTATTATGGTAAACACAGTCAATTTGACAGGAGTGGGCTTGAAACTTGAACAACTGTTGGGTAATGTATTTATTAGATCACCAGATTCCCAAGCACAAAGGTATCTGCCTCCTGACTTTCATGCAGTTCCCAAAACTTTGAGTAGAAAGAAACAAAAAGACAGAAAGCAAAACATCCTTGTTAAATGGTTTTTCTATCTCATGGAGGAGTGTGCCCAAACAGGGGTCACCATATTGTTTGTTACAGATTAGGCACTGAAAGACTGGAGGCAGTTTTAATACGAATACTAACCATGCTGTGAACCTTGTTTGTCCTCAGTCCCTCCTGACCAGCCACGCCTCACTGTTACCAAGACTACCACCACATCAATCACATTGTCATGGATACCTGGAGACAACGGAGGAAGCTCTATCAGGGGTGAGAACGACACACATACTGCGAATGAATCTGAAACAGCACAATAGACAGTTTCCTCACATTTTAATGTGATGTACACAAATGTACTTCAGCTCCATACATTATGCTTCATATAAAAAGAATCACCTCCCCTCAGCTCCTTATAATAACCAATGTCACCTCCTCCTTTTCTGTGGTCTAGCATCCATGTTTCTCATTATCTGGTGGTTCAGGCTGAATACTCGGGCCCTAAAAGGTAGATTAAAAAGCAGCAGGGAAGATTAGGTCTGTTTAAGTGAGAGATTAAAGTGCTCTATCTTAAAGAAAGTGCAATCACAGTGTGACTGTTTGTGGTGATTCATCATTGCTCCTAATCATCTGCTCCTGTCTTCAGAGTTGCAGTCACTAAAAAAAGCTGTTTGTGATGCCTTCTCTGTGATATTTGTTTTGCTTCCCTTCTCACAGCGTCATCCATCACTAAAATACACACACCTAAGCTTACAATTGTCTATTTTTAGCCAGGCTTGCAGCGTGCTCTAGGGAAGGCGATGTTGGTGGGTCGGCTTGTCCTGAGACTTGCACTCCAACACAACTTGTCCTGATAACTATAACTGAAAAACTGAATGATTGGATAGATTGGCATGAGTTTCAGTAAATATATTCATGGTGCCCTGAGGTTGAATCTTAATGATCTCTGACTTTTTATTTAGTGATACCAACAGGTCAACACTTCGCGAACATATACTTGCTTGCTTAATTTTACTAAAATATTACAAAAATAATGACATTACTCCTGTTAGGAGCAGTAAATGATTGTGAAAGTTTTCTCTAGGGTTAGTTCAGCCATTTGTATGACTGGTAGGC
Source organism: Plectropomus leopardus (assembly GCF_008729295.1). Classification (NCBI taxonomy): domain Eukaryota; kingdom Metazoa; phylum Chordata; class Actinopteri; order Perciformes; family Serranidae; genus Plectropomus; species Plectropomus leopardus. Next base: position 10,448,663 of record NC_056467.1, on the reverse strand, counting down.
TAGTTCTTGTGTATGCATTTCCCAAAATTTCCGGTAAGCAGTAAAGTTTTGTTACCTTGATTAATGTTTGTATGTTTTCTGGCTTTCAGACACCTCCATGTTATACAGCTCCATGTCAGGTGACAAATAATGATAAAAATACATTTCTGCCTATTATTATGACTTGGATTGAGATCAGAACAGTATTTAAAGTCAGAAACTGATTAATACACATGATACAGTAGCAGAATTATTTCTTTTAATAAAAACTGAGTCATGACTAAGGGGATGTCTCCAGGTCTGAAAAGTTAAGCCAATACAGACGTTCCTTAAACTCACCTTCTTTCGAATGACCAGCTGGGGGCAACTCCACTGTTTGCAAAATGAAGTCCAAACTTGAATATGACCTTACTTCTCACTTGATTTAGTACATCAGTAGACATTTTCTAAAGGAGTTTATGGTCTCAATCACTAGTTTCAAGTCTTCTTAAATACAGCATGATATTCATTTTGTAAATTATGGTCCCACTGAGAGTAACATTGACAATAAAATAAGGTATGCTTTAGGGCGTGGCTACCTTGTGATTTACAAGTCACTACCATTGCGATGTCCTCGAGTTCTCTGTCAGATCCACCCTCTGATCCAAATATGATCATTTCTGGCTTTAAAAACAACCAAGATGGTGATGGCCAAATTGCTCAGTTCTACAAAACTGTCAACAAAGTCATGGGGAAAGTGACGTTGGCCTTGTCAGTTTCTTTTTATGTAGTCTATGGTCACGACTGAACCTGACAAGCTGAAACTGAGGTCTAAAACAGCCGGTGTGTAGAAGATGAACATGTTTGATTTACGCAACAATAAACTACCCTCTGCTGACACTCTCAGGATCTAATAATTGCAAAGTTGTCATTTTTCATCCATGTAACAATTTTATATCTTGGTGAATTACAGCGTCACAACACCACAAATTTGGCTAACCTTGCTATTCTCTCTTAAGTATTTAAACTACATGTTATGTAATATCTTACATCCACTAATGATGAAGAGGTAAACTGTTAAAAGAAAATATTTGTTTTATCTTAAATAAGTCAACGTCCAGGCTGCTTTAAAATGTTAAGTTTTTTAAGATAATAGACTTTGTATGGTATGAATGTTATATAATTATGTGGAAATAAAAGTAAAATTTTCTCTTTCATCACTTTGCAAATCTTCTGTCTCTCTTCTTCCCGTCTCATCATTTTCCTCCCCAGGTTACATCCTGCAGTACTCAGAGGACAACAGCGAGCAGTGGGGCAGTTTCCCCATCAGCCCCAGTGAACGTTCGTACCGTCTGGAGAACCTGAAGTGTGGCACCTGGTACAAATTCACCCTGACGGCCCAGAATGCAGTGGGGCCAGGGCGCATCAGTGAGATCATTGAAGCTAAGACCCATGGGAAAGGTAGGAAACTGATTTTGTTTGCTACATTTTGAGTTTTGAGTCTCAGAAATGCAGCACTGTGAGAACAGCTAATCATGGCAAGGGAATACTTTGTTTTCTCAGCCACTGAAATATGATGACATGATACAATTTTGTTTTCATCGATCCTAAAAACTCATAACTCAAAACGTCTATAAAACACACTAAATAATGTCAAATTTGGTTGAAAAATGCTTCTCTTCCCCTGTAACTCATATTGCTCTGAGCTTCTTTATGTCTTCAAAAGTTTTCATATCAGCTGACTGTGAGATGTTTTGTCAAAGTTTTAGCTTCACCCTCTGTCCATCTTCTCTCTCAGAGCCGCAGTTTGCCAAAGAACATGAACTCTTCACCAGCATCAACTCCACCAGGGCCAGGCTCAACCTGGTTGGCTGGAACAACGGTGGCTGTCCAATCACCTCCTTCATACTGGAGTACCGCGCAGTGGACTCGGCCACCTGGACCACTGCCCAGCGCACATCGCTGACCAAGAGCTACATCCTCTACGACTTGCAGGAGGCGACCTGGTACGAACTGCAGATGAAGGTCACCAACAGCGCCGGCTCAGCAGAAAAGAGGATCACCTTTGCTACTCTCAATGCTGACGGAAGTGAGTTTGGATTAAACAGATTGTCGCAGAGTTGCACAGATAGCGAGGATCATTGGATCAGGATGGAGAAGAAGTATCAGTAGCAACTCAGGGGTAATTTAAGAAACTTTTAAAAAATAATGAAATGTCTCTTCAAACTCCAAATTTGGCCAAATATCTCAGTCTAATTAGTTTACTTATAACATGTATGTGATGGATCAAGTAACAGGTATAAAACCAGTGAAAAAGGGTTTTGTTTCTTCTCCTTTTTGTGTTCTTTGATATCAGATCTCATCCTGTTTAAGGTGTTCTTCTAACAACATTTTGAAGTAGAGTGCCACTATGTTTCACATCAACACACAAAGAAGAGGAAATAAGAAAAACTGAAATGACTATTCTTAAATCATTACAACATAAGTTAAAACAGATTTGTACCCTTTAATGCGACTGTTTGGGGCAGCAGTGTTTCAGCATGATGAGCGACTGCAGTTTTCCTACAGTTTTGTCAGCCTTTGAGCACATTGACAGTTATTCTGACGACTCAGCTCAGTAAGAAATCAGGGACGGTCCTCAGATTCTCCACGGGCCATGGTGTAGCTTTATTTGCCTTGGGCTACAGATTGTGTCAGTCATACACAAAGGAGGTGCAAAAGCTGTAAAGAAGGATAGGAGGTGGTGAGAGTGCTGTGGTACACTCCAGACTATTCATTAATTTCCTTGGAAGAGTTTTGCTGAGACATGTAAGCTGCCTGTCACGATGTTGTGTGTGAGTGGATGTGCTTTTGCGTGTGTGTGTGTGTGTGTGTGTGGGCATATTTGTATAGATACTATTGTCAGTTTGACGGTGGGTCTATAGATCAGCTCAGAGGCCCAGGGGACTAGAAGCACATATTCAGTCATCTACAAACCTGGTGCCCCAGCTTCAGTCACCCACAGGCTTCTCCACTATGACTGAGGAGAAAAATATATTTTAACAGTGAAATTAAGGAAAGGGGAGGAACTAGGCAATCTTAATACAACTTTAAAGCAAAAACACAGATTTAAGTAATATATAAATCGAATTCCTGTGAACAACCCTTAGCAGTATCAACAAAGCAGGGGTGAGTTTTAATCCACCTATCAATCCAGGTTTACATATGTTTATCTGTTTATACTTTATGCAATGATAGATTAAGTACTCAGATCTCTTACTTAAGTAAAAGCAGCAATACTACTGTGTAGAAATACTCTGTTACAAGTCCTGCATTCAAACTTTTAGGTAAAAGAACAAAATTATGAGCATAGAAGTATGCTTAAAGTACCAAAAGTGTCTGTTCTTATCATACAGAATGGCCCATTTCATGATCATTGGCCTCCAAAATGTAGTTGAATATAAACTAGCATAACATGGAAAAACAGTACAGATACCTTAAAACTGTAGCCTTTTTAAGTACAGTTCTTGAGTAAATGTACTTAATTACACTCCACCATATGCTGTGTGCTAAGGCAGGCTCTGGGCTGCTGTGATCATGTTCAAAAATTGGAATCAATGGATAGCTAAAAATACTAACAAATCTATCTTATCTACAAAGATAATATGAGCAAAGCTCAAATTAGAGGCTAATGAAATACTTAAATTACTTTTCTAATTTGTTTAGAACAGCCAGGATTGCCTTTTTAAACATATAGATCAACTAGAAGAACTACAGCTGATGGGATTTTTTTTAATAGAGTTCAGGGGCTACAAGAAAATCTGCACATTAAAAGAATGCATGTGGAAAATCAGTATTCAAAATTTAGTTTCTATGCATTTCTTATCCCTATGATCTTGACTGTGTTGCATAACTAATTTTTCTTCCGCCATTGTGTTGTATATCAACATGGTTATTTTGGTGACATGTAGAATGAGCAAAGTAGCAACCAAGTATTAAGTAAAGAAGATGTCATACCTCACCTAACAAATAGATTAAATTGCATCACTCCATATGAACATTCAGATGAGGCTTTTGGTGTCTAATTCCTCATTAATGTCTGACTGTCTTTTTTCGAAGGTACTATCCCCCCTTTGCTGAAAACAGGAGATCCCATCTCAGACAACATGTCAGGCAGCGGGGGGCTGAAGATGGTGGTGACCATCACCTCTGTTCTCGTGGTAGCCGTGCTGGTCTTCATCATGCTCATGGTGCTAAAGAGGAGACGGAGGGAGCAGAGGCTCAAGAGACTCAGAGGTGAGTTAAAGATCAAATTATGGTTTATTTTTTGTGACGTGTATCTCGCAGAGTAAAAATGTGCTTTAGCTGAATGACAAAAAGACACCCACACTTCATATGGTCCTTAAGCACATTCACATACTAAATACACACATGTTGAAACTACACATCCAGTGTTTGAGAGCCATGTAATTAAAATTGTTTTATGCTTTGCTGCATCTGAACCAGATAAAATGAGTTAAACCAAAACTGAGGCTAAAATTTGCTTTTGTAATTAAGAGCGTAGTTGTCTCTTCAGGTCAAACAGCACCATGTTCATTTTTCAAAGTCTCTATCATGCTTTCCTTGCCTTTTTTTAAAGGGGAATTTAACAGTGATTGTTCAGTGTTTCCAGCGCTATAGCTTATCAACTAGGACAGTACTATTATGGTATTAACTACCTCTTTGCTGACTTCACAGATGCCAAAAGCCTGGCAGAAATGCTGATGAGGTATGTATGCTTAATTTTAATTTATGCCCGCTGTTTTCCTTTAAGCAGCAAACATAAATCACAGTGTAGCCCAGAGTTACAGTACCTATCAGTAAAAATCAAATATATTGCCCTCAGGATATGCTGTCCCTCTCGCCTCCTTACAGCTACTTATCAACTTAAACTGAATTGAATTAGCATTTCTGCAATACAATGCAAAACCACACAGCTGAAAAGTAATGAAATTTTTTCATTAATCTCCTCAGTAAGAATACAAGGACTCCAGACACAGTGAACAAGCAGCAGCAGACATTAAGAATGCACATCGACATCCCCAGAGCCCAGCTCCTCATCGAGGAGAGGGACACCATGGAGACAATCGGTAAGATATATGATGTGAGACCTTGTGCTGATCAGTCAACATAGTCATTATGCTTATGACTGACATGATTGTTTTTTCTATGTGTCTGTTTTGTTTTCTTGCTTCACTTCCATTTGTTCCTCTCTGCCGCTCCCCTCTTTCCTGCTTATTTTCCTGTCTCGTAGATGACAGGTCCACCGTGCTGTTGACAGACAATGACTTCGGGGAAACAAATAAGCAAAAATCCTCCACAGTGACCCACACAGTCCACTACCAGTCTCTGTCCCAGGCCACTGGACCGCTGGTGGACGTGTCCGATGCCAGGCCTGGAACCAGTGAGTCCCACCACCGTCAGTGCTCATCATTTATTTCCTTTTCTACTAATTATACTACAAGTACTTTGTTACTAAAAATAACATAATGTTAAAAAGTGTCTTTTGATTTGTTTAGTTAGTTTGCAGCTATGAGCTTCGCATTGTTAATTTTCCTCCCGAATCTACATAGTTACATTCTTGTAGATGAATGTCACTTTAAAGGAGCTGTATGGGATATTCAGAGCTCATCAGTGAGCAGGGATCGCCTGCACGCAGCTTTCAACAAGGAGGTGGCAACGCCAGTGATCAGAAGTAAATGCTGCTAACAGCGCGAGCAGAGCAAACAATGGCAACAGTGCTGATAGAGATAACAGTGGAGGGAACTGGGGGAATCAAAGGGTGGGCGTTATACTTCCACAACAACACCTTTGCTACACTGGCAGAGAGGACAACTTTATAAGCAACTACCGTATGAGTGCACTGATTAGCTAGTCAGTGGTATATCTTTACACACATGATCTTGCATGCACTGAAATGCACACACCACAGGACCGTCTACCACATAGACTGTATAAAAAAGATGGACAAAATGAAAGCTCCCCAAAAGCGAGACTAATGCAGCTTGATCGCCCCCTGGTGGCAGGCTGCAGTGTAGGTCGTATAACCTGCCCCCTTCATGTTAGCATATATGGGCCAAACTTTAAACTCAAAAGTATGTGTCAAATATATTTTTCCCAAAGATGATTTCTGTCTTTTTAGGTGGTTATTATCACGCTGATGTACGTTAAAGCGTTAAAGCATTTTTCTAATAAATTCGATGCTATATAAAGGGGTTGTGACATCACGATTTACAGCTGTATGTGGTGTGTGGGTGGGAACTCGATACAACTGAGATCACTACTGTGCGCAAATTTGTGTTTCCTGATATGGTGAAGAAATAGCCCGCTTTATTCTGTCTCTGATTGGTTTACTCTGAAATACTTACTCAAGCCTTAACCCTTCTCTTACCTAAACATAACCAATCCACCCAACAAAGGCAACAAGCAAGATGGCAGCAGCTGTATGCGGGATGTTTTGGCTTCAATTTTTTGTACTGTGGGAGGAAGTTGAGATGCATCTGCCACAACAAAGTATAGAAAATTTGTGGATTACAACACACACAAAGAGTGTGTCTATATTCTTTGTTCAGGACACCATTACTCAAATACATCTTTATATAGCAATAGTTGTTTGCTTCTCTATTATTATTTCTAATGTTGTATACAGCACCTTTAAAAAATATTTGCCTCAGCAAAATACAATACAAATGCTGGTACTAGCATTTCATTGTATGTTTATCTGAATTACAGCAAGGAAATAGCTTTTTCCACCGAGTCTTAGCTTAACGGTAGACCTCCCTCATACAGCCTGTGAGCCGTCTTCTAGCAGTAAGATTACAAAGACAGGGCAGCTGTGCTGCAAGAGCTTCTGGTGTTTGAGCTCCACTGAAGCAGAACAGATGAAGAGTAGCGATCTCCCTGCCTCCTCTTGACACATCCTCACCTGATTGCCCCGCTTCAACTGGCCAGTCGGACCTGAGTGCACACATGCACATAAAGACATGGGCACACACACTCAAATTAGTGGTGCACTGAAATGACTTTGTGCAGTCAGAGCAGACATGAGATATTTTCCCACCTAAATTGGTCAATCCAGATTCAAATACCATTACTAATATTCACTTTTGAAATTGTTTCAGTAGAGTTAGACATGCAAATTATCGTCTGCTAATGGAATGATTTAATATTTAAAATCTAAATCAAAAGCACATGATATCACTTTAACAACCTACCAAATATAACAAACACGCCATGCTTTTTTTTTTTACTTTTTATCTGCTCTCAGCAACAGTATGCACACATATCAGGGCAGCTGTAACACACACACACACACACACACACACACACACACACCACACACACACACACACACACACAACACACACACACACACACACACACACACACACATCTACACAAGAACGTAAAATACACAGACACACACACACACATGCATTTACCACACCAGCATATAGACATATGATTTGGTTCGTTTAACCTAGCCAGTCGGGCATGAACCCAGTTTTGCCGACTCATCCTTTTTTCCTCTCTCCCTGCTGTTGGCCAAACACCTCCATCATTTCATCCCTCCATCCCCACTGATAGGATTACTGTCTGACCTACTACAATTACCAGCACCATTCTTCTCTGCACAGATCCAATCCAGACCTTTTCTAAAGGCCCTCACTCTGATTTGGCCCAGCGGTGCACAGAGCAGCCGCCTGTCTGGGTCAGGCTGAATATGATACTATTTATATGTCTATATGGAGACAGTTAGAGCTTAAGATGGATGATAATGTCATAGCAGGAAGCTGTGGGCTGGTAATGTTCAGTGTTCACTGAAGGGGTGGCTTTGTACCACAACACAGTGGGAAAGACATACATTTCCCTTCTCTTTCATAGGTTCCAGCTATAAATCATGTAATTTTTGGTTACTGATGATGAGTCACATCTGAACAGCTGTTAGCAGGGTCACTGTATGAATGATCCAAAAACAGGGTCTACTGTTTATATTGCAACTGAAGGTGTGAGAATTTCAAGATTGTGTCTATCAGCTCCTGGAGGCAAATGTGTCCCCGTTGGCCTGAATGTTTTTTGTTTGTTTGTTTGTTTTGATGCCATCCCTAAAGATGTCATTTTTTACTCTGCACCATAATGACAGAAATATGTTATTTCCATTCTTTTATTGACAAAGTCATTTGGAAATGAAATACTCTCTTGGAGACTAACACAATTCCCATTATTTGATTTTGAGAAAAGAAATTTTAAGGAATGCACTTATATACGATCCAATTCCAGCTCCACAATGACTCTTTCAGTAAACACTGTTTGTTCATAAATGGAAAAGTGATTTACTGTTATATTTAGGCACTAATGTCTATTTATTCACAAAACAGAAACTCTCAGACTTGATTTTTTCAGTTCAGTAAAAAGTGCAAGTTAATGTGACAGAGGACTTAAAAATGGAGTGGCTTTTTTTAACTCTGTTCATCAACTATTTGTCCTGTTCTCTCCTCAACAGATCCCACTGCCAGACGCACTGCCAAAGCTGGTCCTGCCGCGGCACGGAGCCGCTATGCCAGCCAGTGGACCCTGAACCGCGGCCCACACCCCACCAGCTCCCTCGCACACCCTGACCACTGACTGGAGACTCCCTACGCCACGCGCCACAGGATCTGTGGACAAGGAGAGCGACAGCTACAGCGTCAGCCCTCACAGGACACAGGTAGAGTAACAGGGTGAAGTGTGACCATTGCAGCTATCCAGGAAAAACATGGACTCGCAGCCTTTTTTTTTATAACTAAGGTTGGAAAGTTGGGGCGTGTTTGACAGAAATCATGTTGCTTTTGTGACATTTTCAAATGTGATAGCAATCTGCATGCTCTCACATTGGCTTCTCTGCAATCCAAAATACATTGGCAGTAATTTTTCAATTTGAAAGCGCAACTTCTGGGCGTACTCTTGACTGAGGGTGCCAAGGTGTGAATCCAACTTGAACCTAAACCATTTCCCCTCTTTCTCTCTCATACTTTTGTATTAAATCCAAAACTAAAACAATAACCATAAAAATAAACCACATAAAGTCAAATTTCACCAATCTATGTTGTATTTCCACAACACCAATTAAACTTTTGTATTATGCCATGGCATGTGTTTATCAGATCGTGCACGGAGCAGCATGGTATCAACAGAGAGTGCGTCATCCACCTACGAGGAGCTAGCCAGAGCCTACGAGCACGCCAAGATGGAAGAGCAGCTCCGTCACGCCAAGTTCACCATCACCGAGTGCTTCATCTCTGACACCTCATCCGAACAGATGACAGCAGGGACCAACGACTACACTGACAGCCTGACCTCCAGCACACCGTCTGAATCGGGCATCTGCCGCTTTACCGCTTCGCCGCCCAAACCTCAGGATGTCAGTCGGGTCATGACCATGGCGGTGCCCAAGGCGCACAGACCTGGTGAGGAAGTGGAGTTTACCATACAACTAATTTTACCTTATATTTCCCCTCACTGAGCAGCCCCTCTGTCCCCTTTCCTTTCCAGCAGTACACAATAAAAAACATAATCTAGTTTTTTCATCCGTATTTTGTACAGCAAACCAGTATGGGATCACTACAGAGTAATGTTAGTTGTAGCTTAGTGAATATTGAAAGGTTTGTTCGCCTTCACCCACACCTCTCTCGCATGTGTTGTTAGATCAGGAGGTAGACGATGAGATGAATATGGATACATTGCACCTCAAGTGCACTCTTTAGAAACGTTTTTGCCAATAATAAAAGGTTTTGAGTTTAAATAAAAAATAAAAGATAACAGAGCAAATTACCAGAGGTGGGGCCAAGTCATTGTTTTTTGCAAGTCCCGATTAAGTCTCAAGTCTATTCAAATAAGTCAAGACAGACAAGTGCCAATACAAGACCTTAGTCCCAAACTTCAAAATGCACTTTTTCTCCCAATGAAATGCCATTTTATCAAAAGAGTAATGATATATTACATTTACAAAAGTCATTAATGGTTTTTTACATTTTGCATACTGCAGTTCATCTTTTTGTTGGCAACTGCGTAGATAAGTATCATTATTTTATATATATATATATATATATATATATATATATATACATACACATATTATTTCACTGTATCTTTTAACACTTTATTCAGTCATTCATTTTCAGACTATATGAGACTCTTCCTTTATTTTCTTTAGTGCCATACATTTTCTTCTGGCAGAACAGATTTATTAGTTTGTTGTGTACGAACACCCCACACTAGACTACTGATGGCCACTATGGTCAACTTCCTTCTTTTTTCAGCTTTGATAATGTTTCAATCCCAGAGTGCATCTCACTAGTCTTCAGACTTGCATATAGTATATTGTTGCATTGAACCATTACACAGTACACACGACTTTCACTGGAAGTGTTCCAGCTTTTTCCAGGCCCTGTGTGGGTGTAGCTCCTTGTTTTCTTCAACTTTTAGAGCCTTAACACAGTAAGCAAGCCACATCATGAGCAAGGATAATGAGATTCTGCTCTTCCAATAGCTCCCCAGGGATTACTTTTATCGTTAGACAACAGAAAACTTTTTTTGCGAGTTTTTAAAACTACATGAAGGTTATGTCTCAAAAGTCTTTCATTACATCTGCAGTTTGAAGAAAACTGCTGTGCTGTCCTGCACTCTCCTCTCAGGTTGTAGTCTTACCTTACGTGACCCTCTGTTCCTCCGGGTAGTCCTGAAGATCAATTACCCGTTCTGGCAGAACATGCCGGCGAGCTGCAGACCACACACCGGCATTCAAACAGACAGACACATGTACACAGCTCATCTATCATCCCATCTGCTGTCATGTTATAGTGTGTCTGGGGCCACTGATAATTAGCGTTGTTGGAGGTGTCCTGTCCGAGGACCAGCTCTGTATATGTGTGTTTGTGTGTGTGTGTGCACAAGGGTACACGCTCTCAGAATCCTCAGTCTCATCAGACAAGGGTTGAGGCCATCAGATCTGCTTCTTAAGTTTCAGGCCTCATTATGCTTTGAACGTTTGTGCACAGGACAGCAGACTCATATCACCAGTTCGGCGGGGAGAGAGGGCAACTAAAGGCTATCGGTCAACCTTATCTGAAGCTATTGTCACTCAGTACAAAACAGCACTTAGTCGCCACAGTGGAGTTCAGTGTAATACCAGACTCTTAGGCTGATGCGGCATCGCTAAGGGTTTGACTCTGGTGTCAGTTACTTTGGAGGAGACATTATAGCCATAAGAATCAAGTTGTGTTGCCTCCACAGTTTCCTGGGCAGATGACTGCTCGTAATGAGCTATGTTTTGATATTGCACAAAAAACAGTATGTAAACACACAGAATTTAAGATGTAAGCAGGAAAATTGTATGCAAATTTCATATGTCATGAGTGAGTCGGCCTAAATTTAGGTCAGATTTTTACACAAGAGAATTAGTGTTTTCATCTTTTTTAGCTGTGTGAAATGTTACATATTTCAGCTGACTCTACAGTCAATGAAGTCCTACTTTTTTACAGTTATGGCCGATTCATCACTTTTTAGTTCCTTTTAATGCATTTAACAAAATAAAAAAAGAAAATTATGCAATAAAAGATTGGCTATCTTCCTGTTAGATTACAGGTGTGGCTGTAAAAATGTTTTTAATATTTGTATATGGTATGTATGCATACCAAAATTCATACCTGCAAGTTTCTTGATTTTTTGGGGGTTTTTTTTGTAGTGGTTCCTAATGAGCCATTTTGCCACACACCACCACAGGACCCTCTAAATATCAAATCGTTCACCAATTATTACGCATGCAAGTTTTGTGAGTTTTTGAGCACCCTTAGCCCTTCAAAAATGCAATTCATTTGGCGTAACAATAATAATAATAAACATAACAATTTTAATATGGTCCTTGTACCTTGCTCAGTGCTTGAGCCTGAACAACAAATACTAGAGATTAAAAAAAAAAGAAAAGAAAAGTAATAAAAAAGAAAATAAGTAGAAAATGCTGTTTTTTTTATAACTGGACCTCTGTACCTAATTTACCTGTTATGTTCATAATCTAGAGTAAAACCAAATGGTCTCTCCACTCTTGTAAATCTTAAGTAGAGTTTGTAACTGTGTTCATGTACCGAAACCTAGACCCAGTGTGGAGCAGATTGACTGACAGCTTGTAAATGACCCCACTTTAACCCCATCACTGTCTCTATTACATCGGACTGACCTAAACTGACCTCACGCTCCATCAGAGGGGCTGAAGGCAGCTTCTCATTCATCTCTCTCTTTCTCATCTCATTTCACGTGACGAGCCTCACCTGACAAACTTGTTACGAGAGTAACAGTTTATTTATTTGTGCTCTCCCTCTTCAGCGCCTCATAGAAGTGAATCTATTGAGTCCATGTCCCATTACAGCTTGTTCCTCAGCACTTTGCTCATAAACTTTTACAGCGGTGCTGGTAATTACAGAGCTACAGGCAGCATCCAGCTTCAGATAGGCCTGTAAATATGTTATGTGTGTCCTCAAACGACACACATAGAAAAAAAATCACCCTTTTCAACAGTGCAGACTGAGCTGAAGATGCAACAGACAGATTAATGGCCTGGCAGAGTGTTGCTGTTGTATTCTGGTTGCACAAACTGTCCCATTACAGTATGAGCTGCAATTTACTGGCTGATGAAGTTTCGTACTACATTTCTAATGAGCCCCCACAGAAACACTTAAATCTATATTTAATTCAATTAACACTCCTAGCCATTCATCATCTTTGCTGGCACTAATCGGGCTTATTATAAAACACAGTAAATTATTCATTCTCCCTGTGAACCCAGAAATCCATTCTCCAAGGTCACATGTTGGAGTGAATCTGCGGAGATGGCCTCGTCTGGGCTGGCATTGACGTCAAGTAGCATGCTTGTGTGTACACACGGTATATACTTACATTTGTGCATGTGTGGGCAGTGTACATGTGAGTGTGTCGGCACGTGTAGGAGAGAAAACACGTGTCGAAAAGTAGCAATGAATTGATGCCTGTAAACTCTTGTTGATCTCTGGTCGTCTGAAGATGAATGTATCAGCAGCCATGAAACAATGCAGACACATCTTCAGCTTGTCAAGTGTTGCATCTCCAGATCTGGCAACCCAACACCCTTTTTGTAAGGGACTAATTTGCTGTGTTTAATATGTAATCCAATCAGTAAAAAGGGATACAATAACAGAAGAGGTACCATAAACTCAGTGAACTGAGTCAAAGTGTCTTTCCCTCTCTTCCTCATCCTCTTATCTAACACTTTAGACAATTACTTAAAGATTGAAGAAGCAGCTTTTAATCTTGCTCTATCACTCAGTCAAGGTATTAAACCTGACCTGGTTTATCTTGCTACAGGCGCTTGCAAGTTATTCTGTTTCCTAATAAGACCCCAGCTCTTCCTCTCCTACAGTGCAACTAAACTTGCAGCAGATAGGGAGTTCGATAACTACTAAATAAATGCAAGCAATAGTCTGTCATTCCGTTTCTTCACAGTACGAAAAGATAACTCAATATTTTAATCATTGCATCAGTCCCTGACAATGATAGCAAAGATAACATTGTAATATCTAGCTCCCTATTACATTACGTTCTGCACAGTTTTTCTGATAGCAACTATGAAATCCAATAGATTAACACTTGGTGGAAAATTGGTATTACATTAAAATAATAGTTATATAAATCATGTTCGCAGAAGGGCCCCAGGTGAGCAAATGTAACAGTGTGAATGTGAGTTAGATATGGATTTTTGACTGCGGTTCATTTAAAGTGATAGGATGGAATAATACAAGCGGAGTCTGTGGAGAAGCTAAGACCTTTTAAGAGCACGAACTGTACACAGTGGGGATCCCAGAGAGTCTGTAGGGGAGAGCAGAGAATATCATCATGGAGCCAAGCTCACCCCATTTGCAAACAGCAACAGTGTGGGGCTGGTGAGCTTCTGTGGATATTTCTTACAGTCAGAATGTCAGCAGGTCCCAAATTTAAAAAAAAATATATGTGCAATTGTTTTTTTTAACATAATTATGCAAATGTCTGTGTTTTATGTGAGTTTTCAGTCTCATCTTTTAATATCTCTGTTAGAGGGAACAAGAAAAATGTTGTTTTTTTGGTAATATTATTATTATTTACATGCAGTTGACATTAAGTGAAAGCTACAATAATGGATAGATTTATACAGTATGAACAATGGATTGTAGTTACAAACCAAGATAATTGTTATCTGATTCCATATTTACACTCAGCACAACAAAGCATCTTATTGTCTTTCAGCTCATTGTTTTGGTTTTACAACCCACGACTTTACTTTAAGTGGCCAAAGAAATCAATCAGTGCTAATTTTAAGTATTTTCATTTCTGACCAACAAGTCATCGGAATATCAGCCTGCATAGAGACAAAGTGTAATTGAACTAAACCTGTTTGTCTCCTGTTCCCTCCCAGGAGGAGAGCTGGTCCACCTGCCGCCTTACCTCCGTATGGACTTCCTGTTGAACCGCGGCGTGCCACTGGCAGCACGAGGTGGAGGGGTCAGCAGCAGCAGTGGCAGCAGCAGCAGTGGAGGAGGAGGAGGTGGTGGTGGAGGTGGTGGTGGTGGTAGTGGTGGAGGAGGAGCAGGAGCAAGTGGAGTTGGTGCTGGTGCTACAGGAGAAACAAGAGGAGGTGGAGGAGGTGGAGGAGGTGGAGGAGGAGCCATGGGCCAGACCTGTCTGGAACCCCAGAGGAGCCGTACACTGAAGAGGCCGCCTCCCATGGAGCCCACCCCCATGGAAGTGCCATCGCCCAGGGAGGTGCAGCAGTGGCAGCCAGGAACTGCCTCCACCCTCCCCCACAGGGATGTCCGGGAGAGGGGGGAGGCCCGTGGTGAGGTCCGGGCAGAGGTCCCCTCCTCGGGAGACCTAGCCCAAGCACAGGCTGCCAAGCTCAGCACTTCCCAGGAGTCACTGCTGGACTCCAGAGGACACCTGAAACAGAGCAACAACCCCTATGCCAAGTCTTACACTCTGGTATAACACTGGGACACACAGCGGACTGCGTCAGACAACAGGACTACTGCAGACACACTGGAGGAGGAAGGACAAGAGACAGACGACAGGCACAGGATGGACAGTTTACCACAACAGAAATTGTTGTATATAGAGCCTTTCTGAAGTGGATGCTTTTCTTTGAGTCTGTCTTTCTTTCTTTCGCTCTTTTCTTTCTTTCCTCTCTTGCTCTTCTCTGTTGCTTTCACACTTTTCATTCTCTCACACCTCGCTCCTCTTCTGATGAATTTTCTCTCACAGTTTTTATTTTCTACTTGAGTATTCTTTTATTCTAAAGTGACAACATATGAGGATTGCCAAAATGATTTATTTAAAATTTGAGAAAGAGAAAAAATACTATTGAATTTATATCAAGGACAATTATAGTCATTATTATTATTACTATTATTATTATATAAAAAGAAAAAAATATCTAAAAAACAAGAAGGGAAAGGGAGGAGGAGGAGGACTCTGCAGGAGAACATTGCTTTCTTAATTTATTTTTATTTTATTGTCGCAGTGTGATGAAATCTGTGATTGGGTAACTGAGGGGGTTTTTAGCACTACAAGGAGCCAATAGCGGAGAAGAAGAGTGACGCCGGACACAACCGCCAATGCTGACCAATCGTAATGTTTTTCAACCTTTCTGACGACTGCATGGCGACTGATCAAATGACAATTAATAGGAATGGCTGGAAATCCCAAAAAAAAAAAAAAAAGAAGAGAATTTTTGTCACACTATGAAATTATACAATGTGAATATATATAAAGAGATCACTTTTATTTGTGGATATTACGGGGAAAATGATTTGGTTAATAAAGTCCTTAGTCATGTTTGCACACATCTGACTTCGATTCATATTGATGGAGCCCATCATCCATCTGTCCCTCTCTTCCTCCTCCTGTTCTTCTGCCGTCCTTTGTCCCAATCTCTATAACCCACATCCATCGAATACTTTCCTTTGAGACGTGTCATGTACAGAAAAACAGTAGTTCTTGGTAAGACCAGAAATGAAAAATAAACAGAACAACAGCACCTACTAATTTTAGGAAAACACATTATTTTCTATTCATTTTTCCCACATTAAAATAGTTTGTGTGAGTGCTGGTGTTCTGTTTGTTTTTGGATTCTGTGCACCTTTATATTTTGTTTAAGATTTTTGCAGTTGTGTGCACTGCTTTTTTACCATCAGGATTTAAACAAACCATCCTTAAATCTGGGCCTGATGATTGCATCCTCAATTTGCCCCCAGGAGTTATGCTGAAAACTAGCATGTGATTATTAACTTTGGTGAAATACCTTATTTTTATATATTTGAATGGCTTGCGCCCAAATACACAAATACTTAAACCTTTGAACTCTGAGCTCATTGGTGTGATTTTTTTTTCAGAAACATTGGCAGAAAAAATATTTTTAAAAAGTTAGGGCAAAATGTTTAGGGAAATAGTAAAATCTAGAGAAAAAAATATATTTATAATTACCATAATTACATAATTAGAATTCTAATTCTGTCACAGAATTATTATAAAAGTTTGTTGAGCATTTTTCCAGGGATTTTTTCAGTTTTTTCTCTCTTAGTTTTCAGGGAATTTTCTTGTACTTTTTAAATGTGTCACTAATTTTGGGATCATTTCTTCTTTGTTGCTTATTGCTGCCTTCTTTTCCTGTTTTTTTGTTTGTTTTTTGTTTTTTAAGAAATCAAGCCAATTTGTTCAGGTTTCAAAGGGTTAAAGGGTAACTCCGATAATTTATGTCAATTTATTAGTCATTAGGTCATCTGAGTTGTTTCAGCCTGTGCTTGCATCCTGCTGTACACACTTACAGCAGAAAGCCTCAGTTACATACTCGAGGAGCTTAAAGTTCGATTGAAAGACACCATTGAGTTGCATCATGGGAAGTGTAGCATCCAGTGAGCTTCAGTGACTACAAGTCAAGATTACTATGTCTTTCCTAGACTTAACAAAAATGTATGTCACACGCTTTCAAAGTCTATGGAAGGACAATACTCAAGGAAGCACTCAAATATTTTGAATATATAAATAAAATGAGTTTACTTCTGCTGACATATAATTTACATTTTCCCCAGATAACTTGGAATGCTGCTTACATTTACATTTAACAATACTTTTCATCTATAAATAGCAGTCTTGGCTTTAAAGCCTGTTAAAAATGAACAAAAAGGTGTCCTGAACAAAAATGGATTCCGCTATAAGCTTTTAAGATGATTTATTTATTTATTTTTTTGCAGGGATTACCTTAAAGACTTGACAATAGGAATATAATATAGGAATTACTTTCATATCAACAACTACACAAACTGAGCTCAAGCACGTAAGTACATTATTATAATGATAATAAAACAAGCTTGCCATGTTTACTGAGCAGGAGTATTCATGCGTAGAAGATGTTTTCATGCATAAATGAATCGCAACTTATGGAAAGTTATTGAGAGAAGATTTCTTCCAACTCTCCACGTTGCATTCACACAACAGCAGGAAGCAAATTATGGACAAGAACAGTCTGTGTATGACTCAGACATGAACAAACACTCTAAAAAAAGAAATTATGATAAGTATATGTTGATGCAGCTGTGTCTTGGCTTTGATCAACAGATGGCGCTGTGCAGTCACTGAATTGAGTCCATTTGCTGCTTTCAGAGAACGAGCATGAGGACTTTGAGCATTGGAAAGGGATGGTTCAGCACCAAAAGTATTTGTGACAACCTGGAGAGAGACATCAAGGGCAACCCAGCAGTCTGTTCGGGTGTGTGTCTGCCATTTGCAGGAGCACACCACCCTGAACACAGTGAATAATTCATGCCAGCGCTGACACGGGAACCTAGATCAGGTTTACACTGTCACACTGATCCCCACAGCGCCCAAGAATGTGGATGAGACAGCAGAGTCACAGGAAAGATTGCATGTACACAGTTACATATGCATATAACCACACATGCACCGTAGTAATCTTTAGGGAAATCAGTGCAGCTGATGTAGAATTAAGTATTTCTGTTGCTTAGCAGAAAATGAAAAACAGCATCTGTTTTTTTCTGGATGTTGTGTGTCTGTCAGAGAGAGGAATCAAATGCAAAAAACAAACAAAAAAAACCATCTGCTGCATGTTTGAATACTTAGCATGCTGGTATACCAGGAAAACTTCATGCAAATGATTCTAAGAAAATGGACACACTAGAGATAAAATTTACTGTGGGTGAATTACAATAATTGCAGTTTTTTTTTTAATCTGTGCACTCCCCTCTCTGGTGTGAGGCAGTATAATGAAGATAGATGGTCCACCTACACGCTGAGAAGACTTTATGGCTGTGCAGTTGCCCTCATACATTAGGAGGGAGCAGGATTGAGTGTGAGTGTGTGACTCGCCTCCTGGCTGCAGGCTATTATCACACCTCCCAACGTGCTCAGCAGCCAGAGAGGGAAACTCTGGAAAAGGAAAATAGAAGGAGGAGGTTTCACATCTAATAAGATTGTAGAATGGTCCCCGACCTTTTTTTTCCTGATGTACCCCACAGCTCTGTCAGATAAACTTAAGTGCCACCACCACCCATTGTTCAAAATTTAAAATGAGTTTAAGGTGGAGGTCATTACACTATAGATTATATAAAAGTTGATATTGTTGTAATATTTCTTTTTCAATGTAATTGTTGATTGTATTTTTTAAATATAATTTGTGTTCTGGAGACGTCACAGGTGTGTTCTTACAGAGGCATAGGCTAATGCATTCATATGAGGTAAAAATATTTTAAAATATTTTTCAATTATAGGAAATGTATATTCAAATTCAATTTTATCAGAATTATGAGAAAAGTTTTAATTCAAACTAAATCTTTTATGCTGTTCTTAGGTTTTACAGAAGAAGTATGAGAATTATTCTTATGATTTAAAAAATCTACCCATATTTTTTAATTAATTAATTACTGAGATTTCTCTCAGAATTATGATTAAAGTTTTCATGGGACAAAAAGTCTGCTATTCTTCTTTTCAGAATAAAAGATATACTATTCTTAAAGCCTTATTTTTCTGAATTAACAATATGAACAGGAAAACCTTTCTAACAATGCTGCGAATTAACCCATGGATGTAACCTCGTCAATTTAGGAAAAACAAAACAGAAATTTGCTCCCAGGATAAATCATGGATCTATGGGATGACTTTCTTATAATACATCCATGGGTGAATGGGGTTTAACACATTACGCTTCCGCATATTTCGACCAATTAAAAGCATGGGATATTGTGTGGGCGGAGTCGACCTTTGACGTGTTGAAAAGTTTGTGCACGGTGCATCGGTGCTGCCGGGTGTGGAAATTTTCCGGTTTTGTACCGACTCACTACTTGTGAAAAGTACCAGTAAATATGCATGGCAAGCTATTCACAGAAACCACAGTCGGAGGAAGAGGAAGTAAATAAACTGTGTGAAACGAAGTTAAACCAGCAGGCTGCAGTGTCAGTGTTTGCTGAAGCACAGTATAAGACCAGGTAATGTCACCTGTGCCTAATGGGCTCATCATCAAACTTCCAGTGATTTCTTGCAGTGTGGAGAGACTGTTTGTCTCCGGAGAACAATGAAAACTTGACTGTACTGTCACTGGACCACGAGCTGGCAGATTAATTGGATTACAATAAAATAATCTCCATATTCATCTCCAAACCACGGCGCCCCTGCAGCTGCATGCTCCCCCTCAGGCCACCAAAGGTAAGATAAAACTCCACTTTGCTGCCCGCCGTGGCTGTTGAATGACAAAGCATACTGTGGTCATTAATAATGGGTATGATGTGGTCACTGATGGCTGTATTGTTTGACACGTTGTGCTGGTTTTGCGTTTAAAGGTCAGTTGTTACTTGCTTATAGGAAGAGTTTATTTGAAAGCTTCTTGATGGTGTTTGTTTTTGTGCGGTTGGCTTTTCTTTGGCTCTGCTGTTTTGGTCTGTACTGTCATTTTTCACTCTGAAAGTTTATTACAGTTTGCCAAAGCTGAGAGTGTCAGGCGTGTGTTCATGATCAGGCAGCAGGCCTTATAATTATTAACACAAAAAATATTCTTTTGTCGTTTTTTGGTGCCACCTAAGTAGATTTGGGACAACAGTGGGCCTTCTAATTGTACTTTATTGATCCTATGTCTACGTGTGCTTATTTTTTCAAAGCCTGGAGGGGTTTTCTGTCTCACCTGCGCAACCTGCTTCTATTTTGTTTAAGTTCTGCTGTTTTGTTTTTACTGCGCAAAATAAATAAAATAAAAAGATGATCATGAAAAATATAGACTTTGACAAATGAATAAACACCCCTGATTATTAACTACTAGCATTATTTACCTATTTCAAACCTTACTTTTAACTATTTCAACCAGTCATCCATTGATTCAAGCTATGTCAGCTACTTGTCCACCTCTTAGATTTGTCATTGATACAATATATTTAGATGAGTCTTTGAACTTATAACTTTAAGGCACCTGTTTAACCATTTATCAAATACTTTTAGAAGATAGAAAGTCTTTATTGTCATTATACAATGTAAAATGAAATTAGAAATGCTTTGCTTATAGGTGCATGATATACAGACTTATCACATTTCAAACAAATATGAATATATGATAGTGCAAATAGCAAAGGTATATAAATAGGAAAATCAAAAATAATAATATTGCACATACGGAAAGATGTGTTGCACTAAGAAATATAATTATTGAGATCAGTGTCTATTGGAGTTCAGTGTGATTATGGCTCTATTTATTTATTTGTTGAGGCTATTGCTGTCCATCCCTTTTAGTTAACTATCTAACCTTTTGCCCAACTTTTTTATCTATGTGTTTAACTATTCAATACCTACCTTTTAACTTCCCTGAACATTTACCCATAAAGAAATGACAAAGTTGTGGTCGTTCCTACACTCTGAAAAGGGATTATGATGTGTGCAGGAGGCGGGGGCGGGGGGTGGGGGTTACCTGGCCTGACTTGTGAACAGCACCGTTTACATATTCAGTTTAAAGAGGGATTACCCCTCCCACTGCCAACTCTTTATCCCAAAACAATAGGGCATACATTTTTAGATTGCCATGTAAATGTCCAAAGCAGCGGAGCAGATGAAAGTGTTTGTGCCTCATACATAAGTCTTCACAGAATCACCTCAAGTGACCCATACAGTTTGTCAGTTTGTTTTTACACATAAATACTGTCTATTTTTTTTAAATGTATCTATGAAGTTTTCTGCACTCTAAATTGCAGCAACTATGGGTTCTGGTGGCAACAATAGCTAATTAAATATGTGAATATATTTCTAAAATCTAACCAGAATTTCCATTTTTTCCAAATTGGTTGACACACAAACTTTTCTGTCACTTCACTATGGCTGGGAATCCGTTTCTTTTAACTGTCCACAGGGGAAACCATTGCATGACGCTCAATGACAGTGTGAAGAAGCAGGTTAGAAATAGACCTGTGTCCTCCCAACTGGGTTTCATAATGAGGTGCCTGAAGTGTTGGCAGGAGACAGGGGGGTAAATTAGAGAGCATGAAACGGAAGGACTTTCCCCCTGTGCTCTCACAACACTCCTCTGATCATTATTTTTCCTCTCTACTCTGTTTTGACCTCCATCTCCCTTCTCTCTCTGTCTCAGATTACTGTATTGATCCTCCAGCCTGTCTGTCCTTGTCCTCAGTGAAGGACTTGAGGAGCACAGGTTGTTTCTGACAAGAAAATTATTTCCCATGAGATTGTTTTGTCAGATAGGGCAAACTGACCTGCTCAAAGCAGCTAACTGGTTACAGCCACACCTATTTTCACATGGATTGAGGCTGCGGACTCAAGGCTAATGCATATCCTGCAGTATTTGACATCGAGCTGCTGTTGCAGAACTTTCATTTGAGCTCGATGGTCGAGACAACAAAGTTGTTTACAAGGACAGTTTACACTTTGTGTAATAGTTGCAGCTTTTATAAATATTCCCATGTTTATTAGAGCTTCCCTTCAAGGTCTTTTATGTTAAAGTAACCAGATTACCTTTCTCTCTGGGCCTCGACACAACAGTCATTTGGGCCATCTGTGAACGTCAGAAGATTTTTGGGTGTGTCCCACACCGTTGGCACCAGTCAGTCTTTGTTGGCTGTTTTTTTGCCAATTTAGCAAATTTTGAATTGCTATCTGGGCAGGCAGAGCCCGTCGGTGAGGGAAATCACTCTGATTGGCAGTTCAGCTTAGTGCATATGATGAAAAACAAAAGTGAAGAAAGCAAACAAAGTCACGATTAAATGAGATCGATACAACCTTGTCATGTAAGGGAAGAATTTTTTAGACATGGTTCTTGACTGTTTGTGGCATTGTTTGCTGGCGCTCTGTTGTTATTCTTTGCTCTTTCAACACCAGGTTGTGTAGATAAAGTGCTAAGTGGCAAACTAGTTTCTCGAGTCCATCCTGTTAGTCTTCTTTCCTTTTTTTAATAGTGAATAAACACCATCACATCCTGCTGGTATTGGGAGTTATTTCATCTCACGCAGGTGCAGTACGAATGCTAGTTGGCTGCTGGCTATATACTTTATGATGTGTTTAAGTGCAACTTTTTGGCCAAGATACAGGAGATAAGAGAAGATGCAACAATTGCCCTTCATTGTCACTGGTACTCTGATGCTGTTTTGGGCCTTTAGCTCTCCGCTGTTCTTATTCCTGGAAGGACATTTTGATTGAAGATTAATTGAGTCATTTCTTGCCTCTCAAATAACATCCTGCAACATCAGACACATTGTGCACAATCACAGCAAACACAAGGCAGCTTCTCATTATGCAACTAAAGTAATTGCAGTGTAAATGTTTGGTCAATACTGATGTCTGAAGGACAGACGTGCTTGGACAGTCATGATCTTTGTGTGTCGCATGTTAATGACCACAATTAAATGATGGAGAGTCTTATTAAGAGACGTCAATGTCCAAAGGGGCTGTTAATCATACTTGTAATTGGTCATAGATAATTGGACACGGAACAAGAGACTGCTGAATGTATTGTATCACAGACGGATAATCTATTGTTGCGTGCTACATAATAAGGAGTTAGCTTTTGATCTTTAATAATGCTGTGTGTGGAGCAGAGCACTAATACAACCAGCGTCTGAGGGTTTGAATCTCACCAGAGCTTCTGTATCATAATGTGCTTGAGATAAGCCTCCACCAACTGCTCACATAACTGATCTGATTTGAGCTCAAGCTGTCAACAGAGGGACTTAGAGAGTGACCTACTGTATGTGGCTGGTATCTCAAAACAGAGCCTTTTCAGCAGCACTGTAACACTAGCAAACTAAATAAGAGTAAATCTTTCGGAGTATTGCATCATATTTCATTATGTGACAATGACGGATTGCAAGAAAGGCGTGTTGTCAGCTCAGTGATTTGCTTGTTTGCTCACTACTTGTCTGGAGAGTCTCCTCATCTGCTTAACTTAAGTCAGCATCTTAAGTAAGATGACACAATTTTACTTTACTGTTGACTTAAGTCCCCCTGTTTTTCCTTTGTTTCTGTCCCCTACGATGACTGACGTTGACTTTACAGACTGGTATCTGTGTAAATTTTGTAACTAAAGAGCTGTGGTCACATTTCTCTGCTGAATGGGGGAGATTCATAACTAGATGGCACCTGTTAAATTCAATGAGGTTAACTCACCTGATGCTTATGCCAAAAAAGTTTCTAACTTACGGGTTTACTTAATATGTGCAGTTGTGTTTCTTCTGCTGGCCCAACCTGAAATTTCCTGCTCAGCTTATGGATTTTACATTGTAATGACATCACTGATTTTTTAAAATCAGTTTGACAAACAGAAAGCATTAATGGATCAACAATTCATGATATAAAAAGTCATAATTAACCTTGTTTGCAGTTTGAGGTGCTCTGTCAACAGTTTTATGGACTCTGTTATAGTAGTGGTCTACAGGGAAAGTGCTTTTTGGGCTGAAGGTTTGTTTTTTCTTTTGCTGCGATAACGTGAGTGGCCAGTGGGAAAAATTTGAAGCAAGGCTGAGCGGCTTTGCTGGAGGCCCAGGGTGTGTGTGCTTCCCTGAGATTCAAACACACCCCGGACAAGCCAGACTAGTACGAAAGCCAACCGCTGTCTAATAAAGAGAATGCATATTGACGAAGGAAAAGACTACAACATCGGCAAAGAAACACGAAACCTCCAGTGCAGAGTGGACTTGTCAAAGAGCGAAAGTTTGTAGTAGCATGGTGAAAGTTTTTACAACAGACGTGGTAGAGTGTGCCATTTTTGGATGTTAACTGAAGTCCAGAGCTTTCTTTTTCTGCTTTCTACTTTCCAGTGCTGGAAAAAGCGGAAAGTGAAACTTAAAACACATTTCTCAATAAGGGAAAAAGAGCAGATCCGCTTCCATTTTCGAGTTGTTTTTTTTTTGTTTCATTGTTTTTTTTTGTAGTCTTCACAAAACCTAAGTGTTACCTAACATTGGATGTTGCAACACGCAACAGTTGCTTCTCAGTACATTGGTCAAATAGTACTGCGCTATCTTTTGTAGTTACCTCTTCTTTTTTTATTTATTTCTTTTTTATTATTTACATCATAAAAAGTAACTTATACAAACCAACTAACAACACCACAAAACACACAACAAAACAAAACAACAAAAAAGCCAGACTGGACAGAGATATATTAGCTTATCACATTAACAAAAAGTCAGAATGGGAAATAGTACCAAAACTTGCTGTCATGCAGCAGGGACCTTAGTTAATAGATGGGAAAATGATTGTGATGTGTAATTAATGGGTCCCAGGTACTGTCAAAATTATCCTGCAGAGCCAGTGTGTTGTTTTACATGCTCTCTATGTGCATGCCTGAGACTAAATCCCTCAGCCATCTAGAGAAACAAGCGCTTGTAGCCTTCCATTCATGAAGAATAATTCTCTTAGCGACTGCTGACCATCAGGGTCTTCTGTACAGTACGAGGCAATGCTGACACACTTCAGAACAACCAGACAGGGCAGATATGTTTTATTTCCTTTCTATGTTATATTCCTTTTTTGGTGATGTTATTTTGCCAAGTTACATCTGTCAGAGATATCCAATACGTAAGGATACATTTTGCCAATCTTTTCTTTAAACATGCATGACTGTGAACTGAATCAGCTGCAGTCTGGCATTTATTGAACTTAAATGTTTATGTTTTTGGCATTTGCTTTTATTACGTATAGGACAGCTCAGCAAAGGTAGAGAAAGAGAGGGGATGACATGTAGCCGCTGTGGCGAGCCTCTGCTCATGGGACACCTGCTCTACCAGCTGTCCTAAAGGGCGCTGAAACAACAGTTTTGTAGTTTCTTCTAACCAAGTGAGGTACAGTACTCCTCCAAGATAGATTACAGCTATAAGTTTTAATGTAGTCTTTCCACAGATTTCCATAAAAACAATAGAAAATGATGTGGCTTAACCCGATTTAAAGCAGGCTGTCCTGTCATTTCCAGATATTTATCTAGACAGATGAAACTGCTCTGACCCTTAGCGTCCCACTGTGACTGCGTATATAATTTTCTGAGCAATGATGGAGGAAAAATGGGACATTATTTGATGATTGTATTCTGAAACATATCCTGACCTTCAGCTTAACCCGTAGTCCACAGACAAATGTCCTCATAATGCGGGCTCTTTCAAGCATATGTCTATATATATTTGTGACATTATAATTTCCCCACAAAGGTATGAACTCACCTCCATGGAGATTTACAGAGAAGATACAGTACCCTCTCTGCATCCAGGCTGTATTCTTTGACAATATATTCAGAAATGTGTTGTATTCCTGAGGGATTTTGGTCCACAGTGACTCAATAACATCATGCCGTTTCTGCAGCTTTTTAGCCGGAGGTTCTCCTTTGGTTTCTGTGCAGACCATTGGGGTGAACTATAGCCACGTGCTCCTGGAGCCGTCCTAAGATGATGACACGGTGCATTGTCTTGCTAGAGGTATCCACTGGGAGTAAAAAGGGTAGATTGGAGCGACAACGCTCCCCGAAGTATTATTCTGAAACCACCAACCTGTACAGTGAGCTGAATACAGTGCAGGATGGATCCATGGAATCGTATTATGGCAAATTACAGCACAGCAGAATCTAGAGAATCAGTTTGACTCTAACAGTGTTCATTTCGTTGATGAAAACTATGACAAAAATTATTCATCAACGACCTTTTTTCCATGACCAAAGTGACGATGTCGAGCAAAAAATAGATCTCGATAAAGAAAACTATGAGGGAATCTATGTTTCATTTTTGTTGACGACATGGAACTAATTCATTTTCTAATGACGTATAAGCAGCAGTATGAGATTGGACCACCGAGTGGCTGTAAACTCCAGTAAATAGTTGGCACCAGGATGTTTTGTGATCTGTAGAACAATGTAGCAGCATCAGCAGTTGGTATGAGTTGTGAGCTGTAGTTCAAATAAGTCACTGCATGTGTGATTCAGAAAGAATTTGGGCTCTCATGAGTAAGAGTTTAAAAATTAACCTGGCTATCAATCCCAGTTGGATTTGTGGTGTATGAGACCACAAATAGAGAGATTTTGAGCTTTTAGGCCTATCTTTTCAAAATAAACCTGCCAGCAACCTGCCACATTGATTCTAATTTCTGGGACTCGTATTAGCCTAATTGGATTAGTTTAAATAGAAAAAAAATATTTTGACTAAAATGTCATGAATTTTTGTCAACTAAAATGTTTTGAGTTTTCCTGGACTAAAACTATGAAGGATTTAAATGACTAAAATGTGACCAAAACCTATAAGCATTTTCATCTCAAGACTAAGACTAAATCTAAAATTGCTGCTAAAATGAACACCGGACTTCAAGATCTTTGCCACTTTTCTATCACATGGCCTCTGGATTGATGGAACACTGTTTTATCAGTTGTCTTCACAGATGTAGAAGCTAATCTTCTTCAGGGTTTAGAAGGTTGTGCAAACAGAATTGCTGCCCATAGCTTCTATGTGAAGCCTGAAAAAATCTGACCCTTTTATGATCGTGGACTTTGGGAAGAAGAAACAAAGGAACCATGCTCTCCTTAATATAAACGGGTCCTTGGTGGAGCTGGTAGACTGCTTCAAGCACCTTGTCATCTGTCCACATCACTGAGTTTCTTACTTGGGTGCTGCATACAGACATACAGAGATTTTATCATTTCAGACACTTTTGTAAATTCCTGGTGTCCCATCAAATAATAAGGAATCTGCTTCTGCACCATCTGGAGCATGCTGATGGGGAACATCACAATGTTTTCACCAGGCGCTGCAAGAACAAGGCCAGGAGAATCATTACGGATTCCAGGCACCCCGAGATAACGACCTTTTTCCCCTGTTGAGGTCAGGAAGAAGGTACCAGTTACACGAGGCAAGCACTGAGAGGCTCAGGAAGAGCTTCTGCCCTCAGGCCATGACGGCCCTGTATTAAGACCCTGCCTAAGACTGCCCAGTCTTCCACATTCACTATTCACTATTGATTTGAGACAGAAATCTTAGGTGAAAGATCGTAGTGCATCATGAAGTACAGTACGTAGTCCCATGGGAATAGTCTTCTGAAGGGGGATTTGCAGCTGTGAAGGTGAGGTCTCATTAGTGAGGGAGAAAACCAGGTATAAATAGCACCTGGTTTCTGGGGTTGATTCACAATCACAAGGTCAGTGGAGCAGCAGAACTGCCGGAGGGTGAGGTTTCTAGGACATTGTTCAAATCTGTAGATGAAATGAGAAAATGTACTCTATCACACATAGAGAGAGTGAGATGGCAAATAGAAGGAGAGACGGCGAAAAGGAATCATTTTGGGCTGTGATGATATTTTACTTGTTTACACACTGACTCACAGCGGATGTTTTAGGTTTAATACAGACACAGAGGCAGTTTTCTTTATTTCTTTTTTATTTGTGTTTTAAAGGTTTATAGTCAAACTATTTCAACATCTTCCTTCCGTCACGGCACACTCAGAATGTGACAAGAAACATACGTTATTCTGATCACTATTTGCTATCTGAAATGACATCCTTGTGCCAGCCTGAGCCGTAAAGGAGAGGAAACCAGTGACTTTCCATCACAGTCATTTGCCTGTCCTGCAGGCTCAGAGATGCTGCACCGCTCATTACGTGTTGGAGTAGCGACAGCTGCATCAACCATCACCTCTGTATCTGAGCTTGAAGCTATGGGTCATTGGTCATCAGCTAATTCTGAATGCTATAGCTTTACCTTGAGGCTCAAGTTTTTCTTACTGATGGAAATCCCATGGCCCTTTTTCAGGATTAATTTTGCTAAATCCCTTGCAAAGACAACATATAGATAGTCCTTTTAACTACAGTATTCAGGTTCAATCACTTGGCTAGTTAAATAGGTTAGATAGTTATGTAATAAATAAATATTCTGCACACTGTTTATTTACTGAGGTGTTTGCGCAAGACCATTGCATGCATATAGCCTGTATTTTGTTTTCTGAGCTTTCTGCATCACACCACCAAATGTACCTGTGTTTTTCCCCTAACCTGTAGTGCTATTTATCAATGCGGAGCGCTTTGGTGTGAGTTGCCGAGTGTTGGAGGTATCCGCTGTCTGCCTTCTCTCAAATATAATGGAAACAGATGGTACTCAACTTGTGGTGCCTAAAGCACCTAAAAAATACACCGCAAAATGGGCAGCAATGTCTCCTCCAGAAATTGTGACCCAGTTACTCACCATAATCCACAGACCTCGTTGTAAGCAGTTTCATGTAGGAACTATTTTCTTTCTACCAAACACTGCAGAGAAGGAAGTGTGCATCTACTCATGGATGAGAGGCTTGTGTGCGTGACAGCACAAGATAAAAACATTAATGGCATCCTCCTCTGCTGAGCTGTATTGTTAGCTGGCTCACTCATGCTCGGTGAGCTGGCAGTAGATACACGCTTCCATCTGTGCAGTGATATGGCTGACAGGTGTATTTGGGAGAAAGAAAATAGTTCTGAAAATGAAACTGCTCACAACAAGATATGTGGATTATCTTGACACCTCTATGGCTGATGTCTCCATTACTCTGTAACACCAGAAAAAGACTGACAACAAGATCGAGAAGCAGCACTACAGGTAAGAGGAAAAATATGTATTTTTGATTTTAGGATGAACTATCCCTTTAAAAATTATGGTTATTCTGATACAAAAATTACACAAGTGTTGCACTTGCAACCAACTGCGTAAAAAAAACTTAAATAATTTCAAACATTTGTCTCTGAGTCCAACTAAAAGTAAACACAGAGATGGATTAACTATTGTAGCAATACTGCAAATAGAAAAAAGGGATTTACTAATGCAGCAACCTATCAGCTAGTTAGGTCTTCTGGTCAAGCAGGACCAGTGCAGCAAAATCTGTAAAAGACTACTTGAGCATATGTGAAGAAATGTCCTTATGATTGCAGTTTTGTGGACAATGTGTAGTTACCTCTCATAGCCACATGGTGCCAAAGTTGTACATTTAATGTGGTTTTCATGTTGTTATTTTTTTTTACAAAACTGTTACTATTTTAATGTTTATGCAAAAAGTGCAAACTGCTGCTGCTTATAATGTTTGTGTTTAATGCAAAATTTGGTGAAATGATTTCAGTGTGTGTATCAGTACTTTCTGAACATTTTCTAGCACATTTCAACAATATCACAATAGTATCGAATATCGTGATAATTTTGGTCTGATATGATTTTGGTATGATAATTGTGATATGAAAATTTAACATTGTTACATCTCTGCTAGTTATATAATACCTGGGTTGAAATCCACCATCTTTTCCCCTTTAATTATCACCTTTCGAGGTGCAGATAGAGTGTGATCGCCATACTATATTATACACTCAAGAGAAA
The DNA here is from genome assembly GCF_008729295.1 of Plectropomus leopardus. Classification (NCBI taxonomy): domain Eukaryota; kingdom Metazoa; phylum Chordata; class Actinopteri; order Perciformes; family Serranidae; genus Plectropomus; species Plectropomus leopardus. The sequence continues at coordinate 10,418,796 of NC_056467.1, read as the reverse complement.
GTGAGGGGAACTTAATTTACTGAAAATAGTACCTAATGAAAATAAGTAGAAGTTAGAACTTGTAGTTACACTATACTTAAAAACAAGTAAACTGTCAGATGTTACATTGAGCTTCTGTTGCTTTATGAATGACTTTAGATCTGTAAACCCTGTAAACAGTTATTATTGGAGACTGGAGTTAAGAACAACATAAAGGTGTGTTTCATGTGAAAACATTAAAACCAACTCCTCAGGCACCTGTCTGTGTTTCTGACAACAAGGATCAAATTTGAACTTTTAATCAGCTTCTTGAGTGACGATGTGAGTTTTGCTTTGTTCTGCACTGTGAGAAGTAAGTTTTGATTTAATCCATCAAAACTCAATTTCATGTCTTTTCACTGCAGAGGATTTAATTGTAGAAAAACTTTATTGTGCAAACATCAAAGAACTCAACTATAGAGGCAAAATATCATATGTAGCCAACAGAGAGAAGAGGGACTGGCTGATGGAAGGCACTTATAATAAACTTAAACTGTTTTTTAAGAGTTTGCACTTCATGTATGATGAAGTGAAATTCTTTTGTCTAATTCTAGTGCAAGCATCAGTCATTTGTATGCACAGTAGGCTGTTATTTTTGACAGTGAAATTCCTCACACCATGCTCGCTGGCAAACATGCTCGTTGATTAGATCAAATCCGCGTTACTGTTAGTGTGACAGGCCACCAATGACTGATGTAAATTTAATGAATCAAACCTAGTGGAATCATCCATCTCCCCATCTGCAGGGACCGTGAGTCCACAGTGTCAAACAAATCAAATAATGCAGGAGGAATGCATGAGAGGGTAGGTTTCCATAGATACAATAATATGCATGAAAAGATCCAATATGACCAGATTTGTTTATTTCCAAGGAAATATGCTCAGATGTGTGCGTAAGTGGATGAAGGCAGCAGTGTGTGAACCAATCATGAAAATGTGGATGATTATTATCAATAAGCTCATAGTGTGAAATTGATTTCTGTAGTTGCCCTGACAGAAGCAGAGGAAAGAGTAATACCGTCTTTGCCTTCTAAAGAACTAGTGAAGTAGGGCAGAGATAATTTGATGGACTATATATCTATACTGTCTTCAAAATATGCATACTCTACACTAAAAGACTGTGGTCACAGACTAAAAGGTTTTGCAAAGCTTCGGGATCTTGCGGGGTCAGTCTTTGCAAGATCACAACTAGATAATGTTAGTTTATTTTTGAATTTTTGAAAGTAAAATTATGTTCAGATCTTACAAAATGCACCTTTAAAATAAATGCTTGTTGATGGATTAGATACGCGTTGAGTTAAAAACTTTTGTTCACTCCATAACTCCATCAGTTTCTCCTCCTTTCCCATAGTCCAACAGAACCAAGCCTCGTCACGCTCTTGCCCTTCCCCGGAGTCCCCTCCATGTTTACTGTCTGCCTGGTTTGCTGATTCCTGTTTGTTGCTGAGAAGAGCAGCTGCTGTTGGTTGTTGTTCATGGCTTTGAACTATACTATTTGCATGAGCCAAGACTAAGAACTTACAATAACAGTAAACATGTATGATTTTATCAGAACGTTAAGACCAGAAAAATCACACTTAAGACATCTTGGACTGAGTTTTATGAGCATCTTAAACCAAACAATTAAGATCACAGCACTTTGCCACAAGTCTAGCAAAGCTCTCATGATTTTATTCCGACACTGCGTATTTGTCTGCTTCAGTGAAATTGCTTGAAAAGTCCTTTGGTGTAAGGCTGGCATTATATGTTTGCTTTTACTGACTCTCAGGGGTAAAGAAAGTGCCTGTGTCCGGATGTTAAAGATTTATTACGCTGTCTGCAGGACTACTTTTTGTCTGTAGGCCGAACAGATGGCACGCAATGAATTTTACAATCTCATTCTCAGTGCATGTGAAAATTTTCACCATAGTACAGTTGCAGTGCATATATCATCATATTATGCCCAAAATGACTGATCTCTGTCTCAAACATGGGCAAAAGTATATCACTGCCATATTACTCAGAACAGAAGAATGAGTGCTGCTCTGTTGTCTGTAAAGCACAAAGTAAGGTACCTCTTTCGATTTTAAAACCCGACTCCAAACATTAACTTCAAAAATAACTCTGTCTGGACACTGTGACGCTGTAATCTATCTCTAATTTCTAGATGAGACAAGTACACCTTGCAGTGACACTCCAGGGAGGAAGTGAGCACCCAGAGGTGATGACACAGTTCACTGTCAACCTCCCAGTCCGTCTCTCTCCACCAGCTGGGAGCAGCACAGAGGAGAGTAGAAAAGAGGCTTGTTGTTATGCAAGATCAGAAGAAAATCTCCATATGTTAATACTATGATTTAAATTCTATTACCACACACTCACACAAACACAAGAAAGAGACTAGCAGAGCCTCGGGAGGACTGGTATTCTCTGTGGGCCTTCGGATGACTTGGCAGGATCTTTTTTAGTAGTCATCTGGGTGGAAAATAGAACAAGCAAACAAGCAAACAAGCAGAGGCAGTGAGTCTTTTATCTCCATGGGACAATGACCTTCGCAGGAAATATAAAGGTCACTGTGCTGCAACCTATTTGACTTTTAGACTATATGAAAATAAAATGGATGCACTTTATTTGATTGTTTTTCACTGTAAACCATCTGGCTGTGGATATCAAGGAAGCTGAGCTTGTCAGGGTGGTTTAATCCTCCCAGGCTTACAAAGCTGATCTGCTGTGGGGATCAATTCCCTGGGGTGCAAAGGTCATCACTGACCTTGTTATCATACAGTTCAGCGACTCACCCTTGTGCAGTGTCATGATCCCGATTGTAAGAAAATCAGTGCAACATCTTCTTAACCTTTGACAGTTTACAATCCTGTCTTGTAAAGTGTAAATCCACCTTTTCTAGATTAAGGTTATAGTCATGTTGTATAACTGCTGGTTTAGAGTTTTCATTGCTATTGGAAATGTCCCACAACAGTTAAACTTGTAATGCAGAGTTGAGCCCCTTATTATTCAATTTCTTTGTAAGCCAACGTATGAGGCATCATTAAAAATTCTGGTATCTGTCATAAAAAAAATCTGCAGGTATAAATTACAGGCAGAGTAAGGTGGTTAATGCCTTCACTGTCTGAAAAAATGTAAATGTGCATGTTGTGCTGAGGCACAACGTCCTTATTCCAACATAGTAACAGCGGAAATGCAAACATCCTGATGTATTATGTGTACAATTATCATGTTCATAGAACAGCAAATTAGTGCAGCATTTAATAATTAGCCAACACATTGTCATTCTGAACTTGTTACATGTTGGTGCTCTGTCAGGACATTCCGCGTCTATGTCTGAAGTTTTTGGTATCATTCTGCATCAGCTGTTTACGCTCCGGGATGCCATTAAGGTGATGTCAACAAATGCACATGGTGGGATGACGCAGCCTGTTACCGTGATGTCACAGCATGCACAAAGCTGCATGGTCCCTATGTTTACACAACAGCACAGACTGTCACGATAGTTGGGATTAGGCAACAAAGTCACAGATGGTTAGGTTGAGGCAAAAGAGGCACATGGTAAGGTGTAGGTTCTTATATTACGACCAGTTCCATCCAGCTGCGTTGTCACGTGACACAGCCTGAGCGTGTTGTTTGTGGATGTGACCAGTGCCCTGCAACCATCCAGCAGCGTACAATAACACCACCATAGGTTCTGTCTGACTGCGTTCTCATCTTGTGGCGTCTAGCTTCGTTTTGGTTGGACGTGGAAGGTGGCTTTTGGCGTCATGCTTGTGCACTGAAAGCGCTGACTTTATCACGGTGAATGATAAACCTGATTCCAAGTTGAGCACTGCTTGCTTCATTTTCTAAATTTATGCGGTGCTTGTTGTTATTATAATTGTACTGACATCATTGCGTAATTGCAAGGATTCTCATTTGTGTGCTTTACTCCCAAGTGTGTGAATTGACTTGGATATGAAGCATTTACAGCACAAAGTAATATAACGTTTCTGAAGACATAGGATGGAGCTCTTTCCTTTTCTATCCTCTTCTCTTTGACCTGATGATGGAGCTAAGATGAAGAGTTCAGGGATGAGAAAAGTTTTTTCACTTTATCCTGTGGGAAAAAATTAAATGTCGGAACCAAATTTCAAAGCAATCCATCCTGTAGCTTTCAAGACATTTCGCTCAAAGCCACAAATGTCAACCTCATGGATGCGTAAGAGGAAAGGTCAGACTTCACCAGTGTCGTTAGGATTCATCGTCTGGGATTCACGAATGTCTGTACTATATTCCCTGCCAGTCCATCGAGTAGATGTTGATAATTTTACCTGCAGGTAAAGTTATAATAGATGAAAAGTCAGGGGATCACATAGGGCATATACATATTATATTTGTATTGTTATATGAAACTACATATTGTTTTAGATTTATATCATAAGTGCTTTCTTTGACTCATTTTAAAGTCTGCATTTTAGTAAAGTAATTTCATTTCCTCATCCTACTAGATTGCCTGGCTGTCGTATTGCCTTCACACACTTAGTCATCATATCCATGTTACTGATGATTATTTATCAAAATTCTGTAAACACTTTGTGAAATCACCAATAGTCAGCCTGACTATATTGATATCGAGGTATTTGGTCAAGAAAATCACAATATTTCATTTTCCTGTCTCCAAGCCCTATTCAATCACCAGAATCAGGCAGATTAATCCTCTGGGGAGCATGATTATCTGTACAAAATTTCAGTGCAATCCAACTGATTGTTGTTGAAACATTTCAATCTGGACCAAAGTGGTGGACCCACAGACAGACGCTGCCATCCATAAAGCCCCGCAGCTAGCAAATTAACTCTCCTGTTAAAATTGTGCATAAAATAGAAATAAATTTCTTGCTCAAAACCTAGAAAATGATGTGTTTCTTTGTGACATAAAATATAGCATAATATGTTTTTCCTTTGAATTATAGGACCTCATGTTTTAGCTGTAGCACATGCAGTATTTTTGTCAGTGTTTTTGTGCTCTCACAGTTTTCCTCGTGCTGGCTAATGAGGGAGACCACATAATGTGCCTGAGCAGAATACTGTATAATGATGGAAGCTGTCTGCTGTTCTATGATAAACTTTGAAAGGAGTAAGGCTTGTTTGTGACAGCTGCCTCGCAGCCAAAGTCTTGGACGTCCAGTTATTTATAGAGAGCAGAAGGAAAGACAAACAAAGTATGGAGCAGAAGCTGGGCAACGAAGACAAAAATCAAATGCCAATGCTTCCTCAAATACATTTTTAAAACTCAAACTTCTTTCAGAAACTCAAAACAGACAGCAATAGCCTTTTTAAATAATCCTGTGCTCCATAATGGAATATCATCCAATAACCCTGAGCTAAAATATACAGTATTTATGCAGGTGTATGCTGTTTGGTGGCTGTTTTTAAAGTGCCCAAAGCTGAGAACAGCTCAGTGGGAGTCTGTCAGTCAGTTAGCCTGGCTCTACATGGAGAAGGTCATCAAGCTGAGAAGGGAATAGATTCGGCCAAGCTTATTCTGAAGAGGTTTCTATTTATAGCTTTTCATCAAAATATAAGTCCCACTGTTATCCCTGCAGAGTGTATGTTAATGCAATATATTAGCCTTCCTGCAGCGGCCAGTTTTGATTTATAGCTGGATGTGTTTGTCTTTTTTTGTATTTACACAGACTGTACACAGATTCCACACAGAGTCTTTATTTATTCAATGTACATTGATACACACCTTAATAGTATCATGCGGGTAAGAAAAATGCCTCTGGGTGAAATATTCTGTTCAGGATGGAAAGCTCGAGGCTAAGTTTCCTAAAAACAACTGTCACTCTAACATCAGCTTTTACGCCATCTACTCACACGCATACAGGTATTTTTGGGAAATGTAGTCCTAAGCAGTACAGAAAGGATGTTGCATGTTTAACCATTGAGGCTGGGATAAGTACAAAAACATATTCTAACACAAACACCAGCTAGACTTCATGATACATGGAACAGGAGAGAACCAGATTTTCTCTCTAACTCTGTTACTTAATTATTGATACAGCAGTCAAATAATAAATAATAGTAATAATAATTATAATAGGATAATGAAAATTCACAGACATGTCATATGATAAACAGGCTATTGCATTCTCTCCCCCCAACCCCATCATAACCCCTGGAGTTCCAACAGGTATGAATTTGTTTACATGCAAATATCACACCATCGTCACTGTGCCGTCGCTTCCACCTGCCATCTCTAAACACAGTGGCAGAGCAACGCGGTGCTCACTAGGACTTCTCATCACGCTTCTTCTTCTGGAACTTCCTGAACTGGGACTGGATGGCAACAGCCGCCTTCTCAGTCTCGGGGTTTTCCATGTCGATATCAAAGTCCTCTGGGAGCTCCGTCTTGGACGCATCTGTAAGGAAAAGGAAATGATGGGTGTGACTCACAGCAGTGTACAGACTGGTCTGAGTCAAGTCCCTCATTGGACACTATTGTCCAGTCATAGCGTAACTGTAACAAGGCACAGAGGGCCTGTCAATCTTTGGATTTTTACAAATGCTGGTTGGTGTGCATTGGGCTTCAATAAGAGTGATTAAAAATAAATAAAAAAGAAAAGAAAGAGTATGGAGGAGGCATTTTTTAAGCCTTTCTAGAGACAATAGCAAAAGTAGAAGAATGGATTCAAATCTTTGTTTGTTTGCTTTAATGTGCTTTACAGTTACTCATATGTCCAGCTAAATAGCTTCCTACTTTTACTTGTAAGTCTTAGAATCACATTTTATCTTATTAAATGACTTTTCTTAGTTAAATGTGATGTTAAAAGAAAAAAAATCCCATCCTTGACTGGTATTTCCACTGTGTAATATTTCTCTACTGCATGGGAGCTGGTCCTGGATGCTGATATCAGCGTTGAATGTTTTATCTAATTAGTATTTGGTGGAAAAACCTTTTTATGTTGGAAGCAAATCTTACATTTTCTTTTTCTATCACGCGTTCATGCACTCAAATATAATATTTCCATATATCCATGCCTTCCACACGGGTCATCAGCTGGAGAGGATGGTGGCTTTCCGCCTGAAAGATGCTGCTTCAGCCTTAGTGTTTTAGCATGACATGGTGCATGTTGCCATTAGCTGCACATTCATGGATCCTCTAACAGGGATCTTGTTTTAAAAGGAGTCAGCTGAGAACATAAATTCCACCAGAAATGGTATTTTCAACTGATTTATGGAGCTATCGTTATCTTAATTTGCTAGCTATCCACAGCTGATGGAATCTACCAGTGACAGTTGTCATTTTAATGGGCAAAATGGATGACTGCTTGTTTGAATTGAGAAGGCCTTTCACCTCTGTCTAAGATCAAGGACCTGTGTCAACAGTAACTTTGAATGTCAAGATATAAATCTGCCACTGTTTTCATTGTAAACTATAGTATATGTGCCTTGTAGGAACAGTGAGGTTGGAAAATAAGGATATGATTTCAAGTGATTCTGTATTTTCTGTATTTTCTGTTTCTGTAATTCTGTATAACATTTACAAGGTCTCATTAGCTGCTGAGTCTGCTGCTACTCTTGGCAAAACTCATCTGTCTTGACATCAGTGCTGTCACAGGAAACCACCAGCTCTTTATTTTTGAGTTGGGAAAACAGTAACATGTTTGGTGTTAGACAGTGAAATGTCCACTGGCGCTCCTAAACCTCATCCCTCATTATAATAGTGGAGCAGAGTTCCCGTGAAGGAGCCCGAACAGTTGTTTCACTGGTCAAAGGCCAGAGCATGAATTGATCCCCAGTTATTAATCCTCTCTGGAGCTCAGCCAACACTGACCAGGAGGACACAACTGTAATCCCAGTAAAAACTGGTTTCAGCAAGCATCAGGATTGAAAAGAGTGTTTTTATCTCCTGGTCAATGAAGTCCTAAAGAACGTAGAAGTACATAAGCATAATGACTGTAGCCTATTAGAAAAGACAACTTACACATGAACTGACCCTGGGTATTCATGTTTTACCCCTCTATCTGGACGTGCTATGATTCACTTGTAACTGGAACTGATTTTCAACAGAAAATATACAATGCACAAAATAGGACAGCATGTACATAAGTAAATATGTGATATGCATGTTTTTTTATGCTACAAAGGTTTGTTTACAGGAAATAGTTAGTAATAGTTAGTAAATAGTTAACAGGAAATACTACATTATTCACACATTATTTCTATGATGAAGGCAAATAAAAACTCTTCTTTCGGTAAAATATATTTGATTGATGAGAAAGCACATCCATAACCATGAAATCAGGCTTACATTAGACAAAAATATGGCTGGCAAAATATGCTCATCAGCTGTGGTATTCCTTTTATTGACTTAAAATATGTAATGTGCTGTTAATTATTTGCCTTTGCACAGGGATGTGCTGCTAAAAAAAGAGCAACAGAGCTGTAGGCTATAATGAAGCAGGGATATTCAGGACTTTGAAAGGCCACAGCGAGCTAACATTTACCCAAGCAGGTTTCACGGTTGCTCAAACGTTTGTCTGCGACAGCTTATGTCACCAAGAATAACAATCAGGAAATATGTCTTTCTCTGGCCTGTTGAAAATTGTGCTGCTTTTGCAATATACCGGATAATTATAATTGACTCACGTTGTTCATGTTGCTAATGTAAGCTTCTTTTCATTTTCAGTCCCTGTTTAGCCATTTTTCCATCTACACTGACTGGCAATAATGATTCTCACACTGAGATGAAACGTAATCGTCAGTTTTTATTTTTCAGAGGAACTAATTGTTTCTCTACAAAGCTCAGCATGGGGGCTGTTCCATTTCTCAGCCTCGCAACACTCCTGCAAAGGATTGACCTGCTTGATTATGATCAGCAGAGCCTATACTGTAGACACACATGACAGACAGCTAGAAAGAGGGAGGGAGAGAGAGAGAGAGAGATGGGGGAGATCGGAGCACTGAAGGCAGAAAAGCAGAAAGGCGACTCGTGTATTGACTGTGCAGCTAATCCTTGGGTTCCCTTGGGGCTGAGCTTGAGTACCTCTCTCTTGCTGTTCAAGGAGGGAACGCTAACTGCTATGTCAAGCCAAGCTTTAAATCCTGCATTAATTGATATTGAATTTTCCAACGCTCTAATGACTGCTGCTTTCGTCCCAGCAGCATGAGCTATTTAGCTGTGCCCTCCGTGGTGTCAACACCAGACATGTTCGTAATCTTTGTAAGACAAGCTGCTGACAGTTTTTTTTAAAGATGTCTAGATTGTCAGAGTGAAGTATTGAGGCACACGCAGGATAAGAGCCAGTGCTGCCTTCAAGTGCTGGAAGGAATATTATAATTATGACAACAGAGGGGATGTGCAGTTCAACAAAATAATAAAAGCAGTCAAGTTTTCTTTATTATTGCAATCGGTGATACAGTCAATGAGCCAGTATGCTTCAACCAAAGTGCTTAGACATCTGAAACAGTTTTTCCTTCCAACAAACAGGACAAAAGGGTCAGCCTGTTATCAGTATGGATGATTATTGGCTGCGATACTCAGCATTGTTATGATTATCAGACTAACTTGCAAATCCGATTGCAAATAAAAAGTCTGCTACTTTTGATACAGTAGCCTCTCTTTTACCCCTTTTCCACCAAATCCGCTCTGGTTCTTGAGCCACTTCAGTTTAAAAAAACTTTTAAAATTTATAATTTATAATTTTGACATAGTAGTGGATGGTGCATGTCACACTGCATCTCATGAATGCCAGGACCACAGGTTTCCCAACAGAATATTGAATTGTAACAAGATAATCAGAGTTAGCCACTTCACTTTATTGTTGTGGCTGACTGGCGTATATGGCAGGCAGATCATGCAGCGCAATGCTCGATGTTTCTCACAGAATTAGAGTCTATGTGTGGCGGTAGCTGACAGCCAAGGAGTGGGGCGAACTACGTGTCTGTGGGTCCCTTTTATCATCTGTGTCTCCATTTTAAATTTGGACCTTTTTGCATATTACAAAAGTTTCACTTAAACTGCACCCGGCATTCTGCTGCTCCATCGTATAAACTCTGCACTCAGAGGGTGCTGTGTAAAGAATAAACGAAAGGTTTCTAGATATTACAATTGTGCTCCTATTGAGTGGTCCAAAAAAAAAAATCAATACATAGCGGCAAATGTTTAATTGTGGTGGGCTGCCACAAATAAATGAATGTGTGAGAAACCCTGGTGCTCTGCCTGGACTCACACCACTGTGTGCTTTGTTAGGGAAAAATTAGAGTTTCATCTGCACTTTTTAAAAAAATATTCTGTTTTCTGATACTGTTTTCTTCTTTTGATTTGACAATGCAGTACATAGTAACTTGCAGAATAGGTCAGTGAAAACATTCATTACAGCCTTCTTAGTTTAAGTGGTCACTTCAAAGCAGCTGTGTTGTATATCAGCACATTTGTCAGCAAGTTCAATTATTTCTTCAGTTATTATTGTGCTTTACACATTTCTGTGACCACACAAACTAACCAGTGTAGTCCAGTGTAATATTTAAGAGGAAACATTTATTTAAAAGAACCATGTTATCATCTTGATGAAAGGCTTTCTGTCCTGATGGCAGATTTTCATCAATTTTTATATGACAGGAGGCGGTGGTTGAATGTGACAATGACAGATCACTCTCCTTAGTTTGAGGATTCATCTCCTCCTCGACACTGACACACACACCGACACACACACACCCACAATGGATTATCAAACCTATTACCTCTGGCAGCACTTTCAGTGTCCCTGTTTTTGCCTAATGGGAGTGTTATATCTGCTGTCAGAGTGCCCGTTTGCATCATCTTGACTTGTGCTTTCAGAGAGGAGGAGAAAAATGTATTTATTTACAGTGCTGGTGTGTGGCAACCGCTGCAAAAGAAACTTACATGCTTCTAGGTTTGAGGCTCAACGGATTTTCTTCCTTCAGACATGACTTTCCTGCATGTTGGCAACTGTATCTATAGTTTAGATGAAATGGGATCATAAGTGACATGATAAGACCAGCCATGGCTGGCTGTCTTTCAAAATATCTTTTAAAAGCTGCTCTGAAGCCCAGTAAAAGCTGGGACGTCTTATTGATTTCGCTGCTTAAAACCAGTTGAGCCATGCGAGGGATTTGTGGAAGCGGAGGATGGGAGGCATTAAAGAAGGACTTTTCAACCTTGAGACAAGAGGGACAGATCGTGGAAAGTAAAGTTAGACTCCGTATTAAAGTGCTCTACACTTTATGCAGACATCTGTTTGGGCTTAAGATGCTGCAGCACTGCATGATGTATCTGTCACTAAAATGTTCCTGGCTGCATTTTAGGGTGCAAATTTATAGTAATGCATATGTTCTGTTAGAGACCTAAAGTCTCTCTAAACTACAAGTTTGGAAAAAGTAAATCAGGGTACAAAATTTTTATTCAGAGCTTTGGGTCCCTTTTTTTCCCCAGAAGGCAATTATTTTAGCAGTCTGCAGTATGATAATAATTGGCAGAAATGATTAATAAATTAACACATTAAAATTGAAATTAAAATTGTCGATGACTATGTTTGTAATCAAGGAATCATTTCAGTTATTCATCAAATAAACTGCAAAACATTTGTAAGGTACGGCTGCTCAAAGCTGAAATATCTTAAATTATTAATCAATTAATTGATTAGTTGTCTTCCACTGACTTTATCCTCAACTAATTTTTGTTTTAAAGACATTTAAGGATGTCATTTTGGGTTTTGGGAAACATTGATAAATTTTTTTTCAACATTGTCTCAGCTTTCATAGACCAAATGACTAATCTGTTAATCAAGAAAATAATTGGCATATTGATCAATGATAATAAAATAGTTAGTTTCTGCTCTAAAACTAATTTTTTTATAGTATATCCTTCAAAGAGGCAACTATAAAGCGTCAGTTTGATGCCTGTTGATTGGCATTTATCACAGTCGACATTTATATATATATTTTTGTTGTATTTATCATTAAAGCTTACATGAAAAAGTTTTGATGATTTATGGAAAATTATATTGTGCTATGTTTATTTTAATTAAAGTAGTCGCAACCTGAATTGCTTTTCATACTATAATAAAATGGAGATGTTTTACATTGTACAAAATACCTAGATTATGTACTTTTTCACGCTGCATTTGTGTTTTAAATTACATCATTCCAAGGAGGTTTTGAGAAACACTTTAAAAAGTTTTAATTAAATTCAGGAATCCAGAAATATTGCAATCTGTTGTTTGGACTCACAAGTTGCCAAACTAAGTATGTTTCTCTGCCAGTATTAAGAAGCTTGTTTTGTTTTTTTCTAATTTTACTCTCATTCCCATCCATCTAGTCATTCACGTTACTTCTGAAAACGCCACTTTAACCATATCAATCAGGAGTGAAGCTGCGCTGTACCTCAAGTGGTCATAACAGAAGCATTCAAAGCTGAGAGTTTTTACTCAGAGGCATCTTGCATATTTTTAAAAAGATATGAAGAGCTCTCGAGTTTGTGTGTGTGTGGTGTAAAAGTGTGTGTACTCATGTGCGTAGGAATGTGTGTGTACGTGTGCAATGTGCCTGCCAGGGTTTGTGTCTGTGGATGAAAGTCGGTGTGTAAAAGTGAAAGAAAAGTATCAGTGACCCCTCAGGCCTTGAAACACCAGCGGGGCAGCAAAGCGTGAGAGGGACCACAGCGATCAATACACGAATGCACATGAAGGACTGCTTCTGTATTGATTGCCACTGTGCGCTCTTTTTTTCAGTGTGTGTCAACTTTTATTTTGCTTTGGGGAGGATGCGTCTGTGTAACCTACTTGGATGTGGTCGTGCATTTGAAAAAAGAAACGTGGGATGTTCAAAGACCCACTGAGGAAATGTGTGCTTTCAGCTCTTTCTAGCAGCGAATGCTTCTGAAACAGCGAAACGGTGTAAATTTACTAACAGTGTCTGACAGAATAAGACAAATTCATTACGGCTATAATTGAGTACAGTAAAGCTAATTAAAAAGTGTGTAGAAAATGGGTCATCTTCACTTTTGAGAGCTTTGAGAGCTAATTATAAAAGGATGACTTTGATCTCTAAGGTGAGCCAATTTGAAATTACGCCTGTGCCTGTTTGAAACACGGGGGAAGGTGCTGGTGGCGTAGCAGTTTCTACCTTGTTCCTTAACAACACTGTGAGCTTAACATTTACATAAAGAAATGGAGCAGTTTTTATCAGAGAACAATTTGTCATATATGATAGCATCATACCAAAGAATTACCACTTAATGTTCCTCTCTGTAGGCCAGTTTCCATTACAGATTTGCACAAAACTTAAGTGACATTTTCCAAATTGTGAGATGACTGCGTTTCCTCTGACTAATGTTATGCAACTTCTCTTGCAATCACATTCCAAGAAGCATGGCGATGGATGTTCAAAAATATTAGCAGGTTTATTTCTACTGCAGCCACCGCAGTAGCCTTTATTATTTCCAATTGAAGGCGACGTAGACGTGTTATACGCACGAAAATGGAAAGGCAAGCCCCTTATACGTGGGAGCAGCCACGTATGAGGGATTTCTGGAGAATGAAAGTCCACAATTTCACTGACAAATTGTGGAATTAAAGCTACTCAACTTTGAAGAGTTATGCGATGCAATAACACCTCTTGTAGTGCCTGCTGCATCATGCCCGAGGGAGCCAGTTCCTACGGACAAGCGCATTATCATAACACCATTGACCCATAAAAGCCAAAGAAGTGTTTCCATTGCAATTTTGCAATATATGGTTTTTTCAAATCACCTGAAAATACCACCTCATGCGGGCATGAATTTTATTTGCAATAAATGAGTTTTTGAAAAACAAATTTATATACACATGTTTCCATAAAGCATATTTTATATTCATTCACAGTTTCAATATGTGCAATTTAAGGGTTAAATGTGGTTTGTTTTGTACAGTATAATCTAAAGCTGTAGCAAGCCCGGGCTGCCCAGGCTGTTGACATGACCGGGTCAGTTTGTGTTGTGCTCCGGACTCATAAGGTCAGTTAACATATGGAGCTTATAGCCCAAATACACAACATCTGGACTCCATGTCGATCAATGTCACATAAGACGACTTTACTGGGGCAAGGACTGAGTTCGTGAGGGTGTTTGAATCAGTCGAGGAAAGTAATTACGTACATACTCATGTGCAATTCAAAATAACATAGTTATGCTTTACTCACCAGTATGCTGCTTTGAGTTTCTGTTTTTAACTCAAATACAGTTTTCTAGAGACCTGACTGAGAATTATGTCAGTCAAATCAGATTGGCCATTTGAATGAAATTAAATCCAGAGACTGCATCATATTAAGTTGCTGTGAGCTGTAAAATTACCACTTGTAAGCAGGAGGCAGCAGATAATGTTATTTTGGAGCCTGACTGGGCAAAGCCTCTTTTCCTCTGAATAACTGCCTCTGTCTCACTCAAGCTGCTTTTACACAGAGGTGGCACTATAGGGCCGCAATGAAGTCCCCCCTTTATACTGCCCCTGAAATTTTTTAAACAGAACAAAATGACGGCAGCATCACTCCGCTCCGGTTTGTGATTAAACGCTGCATCATGGCATACCATAAATGTCCCTTGTATAAGCCTGTTTAAAATAACGGCCTTGGTGTCTGCACTAAATAGTAAAGAATTTACACTGATGTAGTAATATTGGGTCCACCTTAACCAGCTATAACATGAAAGTACTTCTTAAACATCAGTGCATATGTAGCAGTATTTCAGTACCTTAAGACATAGAACAATTTAACAAAGTAAAAGAGATCATTTTGCATTTTAAGTACATTTTATTTTTGACAATTTTGGTATATTTTGTTCATTCTTCTGTTATTTTCCTCTTTGAATCAACATACTTGTTTATTTTCACACTTCAGTATTGCTACTAAAGTAAAGCATCTGAATAAACCAAACTTTTTTTTTTAAATAAAGAATAAACATAATCAACAAGAACGCTGAACGTCCCCTGACTCTGAATGTTTCCAGTACAATTTGTTTTTTGTGTCTGGAAGTAAACTGCAAGATGCAGTGAGATGGAAAAAGTTTGATTCAACTGTTTCCACTTGATAAACATTCAATCTTTTGCCATTATCTTTACAAAAACACTTCCGTCGTCCAACTTTGCAGTTAGAGCTGTTTTCAGGTAAGCAGCCTGTGCAGCATCAATGAGGTGCGTCACAGTTGCATGTACTTGTACCTTACCAACGAGTTCCAGTGAATATGAACACGTCTCTGTGTGGCTGTCCTTGAGCCTGTGAGCGGCTGTCTCTAAAGACTGTGTGCGGGGGGTATGCAGAGTGGGCGAGAGTCAATAGCAGCGTTACTCCCTCCTCGCCCACTCGAAGAGCGCTCTCTCTCCCAATCTCTCTCCACATTGAGAGGCACGCTTCAGACACGCTGGGAAAGCAGTTTTTCCAGGCATCAAATTAATTGTCAAGGTCAGACAACAAAGGAGTGCTTTGTGTGTGTGTGTGTGTGTGTGTGTGTGTAAGTGTACTACAGGTTGTGTACTTTCCTTCACTCTTTTTATTAAGTGATGGAAAGGTGCACCTGAATCCTACAGGCAGTGAAATCTTAGACTCCTGCAGTGTTTTAACTCAGCAAACTGCTTGAGGTAACCTGGATCCTGGAGCTATTAAAGACACAACTGCATAAACATAGAGGATTTTTTCTTACTTGAGATTTATTGTTGTAAGAAATAGAAAAATATGATAGGATTATTTGATATTGTTCTTATTCCCTTCTTTAATACATTTTGTAGCATTGTAGCAAGCATTCTGTGCATCACACAAAAATGACATGGCAACAGGAGGGTCAACAGTACCTTTTTTGACCTCTTCAGACTGAGAGTTTGTGAAGTTTTTAAAGGTGCAGTGCTGCTAACATTCATCCCCTGATGATCCACGGCAGTAGTGATCAACTTTCTTTGCTTTGGGGCCATTTTTGCAAAAAGACAGGAGGACAGGGGACAGTCGCAGCAGTCCCTTACATGTTTCTTGGATTTTAGGACATTTATCGGATTTTAGGACATTTTTAGGATTTTAGGACATTTCTAGGACTTTAGGATGTTTCTTCTCTCCCGTGGAGGTACCTCCCTGCCTGTTTCCACTCTCTCTCTGCGTCTTAGTTTTGGCCCCGCAGCTGCATGAAAGCACTTAGCTTTTGTCCTCTCTGTCTACACACTTTCACTTTCTCTGTCTGTGTGCCGTCCTCCTCCACCTCCGGGTCATCATCATCCACCTGAATGTTACTATTTGACCTGTCAGGAGTGAGCCATCTGAGTTATGAAAACATCCTTCGTGCTCTGCTCCTTTCTCTTGTCACTGATGTGTCCTGCTCCAAATATTCTCACTGATTCTTGGTCAAACAACACAAGTTTTTGACAGATGCGAAAAATGCAGAAAATTGAACACGTTCCCAAACTTTTAATGATTTCCGAAATTTTTACAGTCATTGTACAAAGGTGATGTCGTAAACACCTATTCAACGGACTGCAGTGTTTCTAGCTCTGTCTTTGTGTTGTTTCCTCAACAAAGGGGTGACAAAAAAACAGCATAGAATAGAGCAGTCTTGCTGGTCCCATCCACATCGTTTGACAATTTAAATGTAAAAATAACCTTTATAATGTGCAACAAAGTGAATTTAACCTCACTGCTTAGTGCAAATGAGGCTGAAGTCAGGAAAACGCATGGACCACATGCCTCATTCTTCTTGCTTCTGTTTCAGACTGAAGTGGTGCTGAGTCAGGAAGACACACCAAATCACTGCCATGATTTAGATGAGGTGAAAGCAAGGAAGATATTAGTTTTCTCGTTGAAACCTTTATTTGCTTCGCTATGATAGGTTTAATGACCGATAGCTCAACAATAAACATGATTTGTTATGCATTTGGTGCGTGGAGCTGATCTTTATTTCCCCCAGGACACAACTGATGCAGGCAGTCTGTCTCTGCTCAGGGAGGTAATCATCAGAGGGTTGGATTTACACAAACTGATGGTCATCTCAGTTATGTCTCCTGCTTTCTGGATTATGTTACCCAGCTGAGTCAGGACATTGAAGCTGAGAGCAATCCTCCGCTTTGTCAAGAGATTGATAGGGAAAATGGAAAGTGGTACAGTGTATAACCTCTATGAAACACAAAACTTTTAGCAAAGCTGATTTGCTGTGCAAGGCATGACACATGCTAAAAATTCCTACCTTGCATTGTTCTATATTTTTCTTGAACAGTGAGTCATTACTGATGAACAATCATGCACAAGCTCAGAATAAGTGGTGCATTTTAGAGCTCATGCAGTCGTGACTCGAGGGCATCACATAAATGACAGCGATGAAAAAAATTGATGAAAAATGACAAATGAACGAATACAAATGCTTGTTATGAAAGCTTCTTCATGTCATGTACATGATGACATGGCACCCTGAACTCTTGTCAGATCATGATTAGATCTGACGGAAAGGCCCGAGGTGAGGTTGTGTGTGTGTGTGTGTGTGTGTGTGTTTGTGTGTGTGTGTGTGTGTGTGTGGATGGCAGCTGTCCTTCAGACCCCAGTACTGTCAATCATGTGACATGCCTTTTAAAGCTCTCATCTTAGGTACACGGGCCCACATATACTGTAAACTGTGGCCCACTTACCCTCCGTCTCATCCTTCAATCATTTGCTTCAATCATTCTTTGACTCTCTTTCTGTCTCCCCTGACGTACTGTAAATCTAGTTGGTTTTATTTTTAAAAATCTTGCAAATATCCGAGTTTATAAAGTTTCATTTAGGGACTTTTAAAATTTGAAAATAAAAATGAATGCCTTTCAAATAAATATCATAATGTACCTTACAATAAGCATAGTTTTAAATATATTTTCTACTATTACACTTTTTTTCTTACCTTGTGCTCCAGATGTCTTGTTGTTGCCAGCAGCTGCTCCAGATCCTTGTCTCTGCAATGCAAAAACAACGAAAAAGAAAAAATTAATCAGATGGACATTTCTTTTCACAGTGCATTTTTGTCAAACTGCATTTTTTTCCATGAAATACACCAGACTTCAGCAAAACAATAGACAATTTCCCCACAATCTTGTCATCATATCCAAATGAGCTGAGTACATGCCGCGGCTCTGTGCCCTTTACTAATTAAACCTCGTCCTCATGATTGTTCTGACATCTACTGGGGGCTTAGCTGCCACCTAATCTGCTAGCACGCTCGCTAAAGCCTCCACTCTGGAGTATTTTAGCCAGTGGGTTCCCCTTGTTCTGACCACATGAGCCAGGCAGTGGAGAGCACGCAGGCTGAGGGGCTCTGACAGTAAAAAGGCCTGAAGACAATATACGGTATGACCATGAGTAAAAATGATGCCGGAGGTGCTGCTGATTACTACAGTTTGGCACTGTGACACTACAGAGGTCAGAAAGTGTTAACGTGAAACAAAGGAAATTACCTAGTTCCCACTGTATTAATGTGTGATTGTGCTCAGTTTTAGTGAGGAAAGTGAAAAAATGTCCAGAATCAGAGTTCTTGTATGCTGTCAAATGCATTATCTCGTGTGTTTTCCTAAAGAAAAAAAAAATCAAGATGAACTTGTGTCGGATGTATGTTGCAATACACATGTATTGCCAACATTTGTGATATATAAAAAAGGAAATATTGATAGCATAATGTGACCTTGTGACAAAGTAACTAGCCAGCTACTGCCACAATGTCTGGCTACTACTGCTGTGTAAAATCATGTTGAAGGAAAGCAAGACCCTAACCCGAAAAACTTGGGACTATTTTTCAGACTTTTTATAGATATTTTATTGTTTATTTTATTGTGAATTCTCTTTGCCATAATGGTCATGCAGTGAAAATCTGATATCATGCCAGCCCTAATAATATACTGAGAGTTCACTTTATGGAGAGAAATCTCCATCTAAAATAAAACTGTTATGAAACAATCTACCCAGTGGCATGGATATTCTGCTAAAAATATATATTACACATTTATGTATTTCTTACATTCTGCATATGAACTATTTCAAACTTGACAAGATAAACATTATTGTTAATAGTAACTTTCGGGTAGGTTGATTAGGGTTTTTGAATGGGAAGTAAACATATGTCTCTTTCTAACCTCTCCTGGTAATTAGAATCATTATTAGACATCCTCCAGGCATAATATTACAGCTACCTGAAAAAAGCCTACCTAAAAAAAATCAATAGCACTTTAATTTTAAACAACTGCCAGCTGTGTCAGCATGACATGACATGAGCAGCACAGTCAATATGTTAAGCACAGCAGAAACATCAAATGGTTTGGATTACCATGTTAAACTTTTTATATTTAAACATTACAATTATGGCTTAAAATGACAACAGAAATGAACAGGTTTGCCACTTTAACATATCTCTGCAATTGAGATTAATTGCAACATCACAAGGTTGCAGCCATAGACTTTAATAATACCTAATAATACCTAGACAGTGGACCAAAGATGGTGCTTATTTATTCCAATGGAGTTGCTTGTTTGGTGCATATGCTAAAAAGGTTTTTTAGCTCCTGGGTTTAGTTTTCCTCCTGCTGGCCTCGCCCGGTTTAACACTTACCACTACCTTGAATGGCAGTCTAAAAAATTTTATCTTGCTGCTCTTTTAGACTTTCCAATTGTTATCAAACTGGGTGGCTTAAATCTAGATAGTGATAGGAGTCGAATTTCTGGGCCAGTGGGCATCACGTGACCGACTCCAGTGGTGTAATTCTACTTTTGGCCACTATGTAAAAATTGCGTCAGAGCCTAGTGCATTTCCTGAGGGCTTGGGATGCAGCTATTGTTAATGCCGTAGCTGACAGGAATTAAACAGGGACCAAAGTTGTTTCCCCGGCAACAGAATAGCAATAAGATGTTCTGTACGAAGGATTTCATTTAAAAATAGAGAAAGAAAAAAAAAACGAATTATATAAAGACGGAAAGGGAAAAAACACATCTCAAACTGCCCAACTGTGAGAATTCATACTGATTATACAGTGTTGTTTTTTCCTGGCCATATGGTTATAATCACATTCACACTCTCATTTAAATTCACTCCACATCACAAGATACAGAAGTGTAAAAAATGGACAGACTGATGGATGGAAATGAGAAAACCACGTACTGCAGAACCAAAAAAAACCAAACATCTCCTCTACACACCAGGTGTTGTGCACTCTCTTCCTAAACAAATTACTTCTCAGATGCCATGTTGCATAGCGGTACAAAGCCACACTTAGCCAATATAGCATAATCATTATACTCTTACATACTAATGCAGCAACATTTATCTAAATGTCAACTTTGATTTTCCTACAGCCAACGCAATGTTACTTCTGTATTCCAAATGCAGTCTCGTTCCTCACATTAAACTGCAAATAGGCACCCATCTCCAGAGAAATAACACACAGAGTGGCTGTGTTAATGTAGGTCTCCCCTACTTCATCTGACGTGATGTGTGAGTTTGTCACTGTACATTTAAAAATAGAGTTAACGCAAGGGAGCTGAAAGAGTTTCACTTCATAATGAGATGTCCGCTGTCTGCTGCTATGAATGTTAAACTGGTGCTGACAGTGAAAATAACTGGTCATCTGTATTTGTTTTTTTGGGGTTTTTTTGTCGAGAGATACATTTTTAAAAGTTAACACGAAAAAGGCTCTATTGCATGTTAAGATAAAATCCTCTAGAGAACTTCTACACTGAGGTCTGCGGGGTTCAGACAGGTGCTGACAGTATTAGAGGCGTGAAAAGGGTAAAGTAGATATCGTGTTAGAGAAGAGTGACACTCCATCTCAAAGAGCAGATTAGGGAAAGCTATTCTTAGAAGCACATTATAATCCTGCTTTTAACTTGCATCAGGATAAGAGAGAAAGGGGGGGTATCACAGAAATGATAACGGAGCCAGAGGAAGTATGGTATACAAAAGGAGTAAGGATGGATTGAGGAATGGGCTGTAGTGAGAAGTTACATCATAAGCATCTTAGTGCCTGCAACTACAATCTTGGCTTTCCTTTGGTGGAAGTTTTCTCTGGGCTTTCCTGAGAACAAATCTGAAGAAAATTTAAAAATTGGTCAAACTGTTTGTCTGTGAGTTTTTTTTCATATACAATGTGTCTTCTCTGGGCACATGAGAATACTATTTTTTCCTCTGTATGTTCCACACAGTATTCCCCTGTGCCCAAAATACTAAATATAGCATGATAAGGAAATAGCTGTATCTCAAAAACCACAAGGAGCACAATCCAGTATTTGGTATCTATGTCCTCAAAACAAGTTATCAAAGATATACACACATTTACAGTGTAAAAAAACGATTTCATATGGAAATATTTAACGCAGCGTTAAGGTTTTTCCACATTTTTCAAAGACCGCTACATTTGCATTTCATTTGTGTGATTTTGCAGTTGATCTTAAAATTTCAAAGATGTGCTGTTAGATACTTTCTCTTTTGCACGCAAATGATGCATATAGTCTGGTAATGCTAGGGGATGCAACTGTGTCATGGCAGGACCTAATTTAGTGAAGTGTCAAGTGTGGAGTTGTTTGGATGAGCGGTTATCGAGAAAGCTGCAAGAAGCAATACCAGAGACGAAGCAATCGGCCTGTTCCAAGCATTGAACGAGCACTGCAGCAGTGTTCAATAATACTACATGTACTGCAGTTGTTCAGAAAAAATATTGCAGAACTGCACATGGTAGAGATTATTTTGATTATTTTTTTGTTCAAATCTTGTTTTCTTTAAAAAACTACTTTGATATTTAGAGACCATTCACCTCATGTTCAGTGCTAATGCAGCTAAAAATCTGATAGCATCAAATGATCCTCTGGTTTGCTGCTCCTCCATATCAGCCCTTCTAATTAATTCAGCCTTAGCTCTCCGTTATAATTGATGTCCCATGTGCTGTGTTTCGGCCGCCTTGGTGGCCCATTTATCTTCACAGCCACAACCAAAGAGCAGGTGGGATTCAGTGGAGAGGAGTGCAAAAAGTCCGACACTCTGTCACTGCCACAAATCTCACAAAAGCATTCATTATGTACATACATATAAAAGTGGGCACTGTGGAGGAGATGCTCCCCCATGGAAACACCCAGAAACTGTCCAGATCAGATAGTGAGTTAAAATCGATGTAGTCAATAACATGTTTTGTCATGTTTATGATTTCTGTCTGAGACCACACATGATGGTGGAGGAGGTTAAATGATTGGGAGTCCCCATACAGTAAATGTGTGTTTATTTGAACCTGGCCAAGTTAGTGCAGGGGGAAAAAATAATCTCTCATATGAAATTATTGGGGGAATTACAGTGCCACTCTCCTTATCATCAGCTTACACAGTTTATTGTCAGCTGGAGACAGGTCATCAGCTTGTGTGTTCGCATGCACAGCCTGGGTGGGGGGGCTGTGATGATGGGATTTTCTTTTCTGCAGTAAAGAAGTAATGGAGGATGAAGAGAGGAGAGCAGGATCAATATGTCCCTCTGCAGTTAACACGTACGTATACAAACATTGGCATTTGGAAGATAAATGACCAGAATCAGCTCTCTCACTGCCTGCTCTTGTCTGCAGGGAAAAAAACGAAAATAGGGAGAGAGAGGGAGAATTAGGACTGCAGCAGTTAGGCTTCCAGTCTTTGCAGTCAAATAAGTCCTATAGCCCTGTAATGGCCAAGAAGCAAATGATCACACCTTAAATTGCCTTTTAACCTAAACGGAATAGTTTAACATTTTGGGGAATGTGCTAAGCCACTTTTTTGCCAAGAGTTAGATGAGAAGGAAATTAGCACTGACATTTTCGGTATGTTACAGAATAAAATAATTTGTAGCTGCAACCCTATTTGTTAGTGGATTATTGTCACCAAGTGTAATCACTGGCTGGGGCTGCAGCTATTAATCAATGAATTGATTAGTTGATCAAAAGATAATTAATCAACATTTGTTTTGGTAACTGATAAATTGTTTCAGTCACAAGTCAAAATGTAGAACATTTGCTGGCCGCACCTTTTGAAATGTAACACTTTGCTGCTTTTCTTTTGTCATTTATGATAGTAAATTAAGAGTCTTTGGGTTTTGGACTGTTGGTTGGACAAAAAAAGCAAATTCAAAATGTAACTTAGGGTTCTGGGAAATTGTGATGAGCATTTTTTGCTTTTTTGGGGGATATTTTATAAACAATTAATTTTCAAATAATTAAAATAATCCGCAGGTTAGCTGACAATGAAAATTATTAATTTCAGCCCTACCACAGATTGATATATGTTTGAACCATGATGGAACTGATTGGTTTTAAAAAATGACAACATCATGAGCATATTGTTACTTCTACCCCTTTACACATCTATATATATAAACTGGGAAGAAATGTTAAGTTAATATATTTTTTAAGATAAGGAGATCTACACCAAACACCAGAGGTAAGACATGGTTTTTACCAACAAGGCTAAAATGAGGGAAAGGTCATTCAGGTATGAATATATAATTTATTATAAGGATACAGAAGCTCATATGAACTGTAATAATCAGAACATGAAAAACATTTGTAAGATATGGACCATACTAGTTTTTCATGCCTTTAAATCTTCTTATAGGCCTCTGGGAATGTTTAAATGATGCAAAAGCCTATATAGCCTTAGCAGCTGGCCTCTGTGAGTAATACAATATTAATCTTGTTGCAACAGTGCTGCAATATTACATCAACATTATATCTCTAAAAGCAAACATGAGTAACTCAACCAGATGGGCTTGAGGGCAGTTTTGTTTGCGGAGAACACTGATGCAGTGGACCGATTGGTTTCCTCTCTCTCACATAGCTGGTGCTATAGTAGTTTTTTGGTGCCACATTAGTGTGTTGTGAAGGAGCAGCTACAGTAGCTCCAACGCCGGCACCAGTTCATTTCATGGCCATTACAAGAGGCTGATGGAGAGACTCAGCTCTTCGCTTTGAACTGGGATTAGTAACAGGGAAGAACAAAACTGTGCTCTTATCTGGCTCCGATATTTGTTTGGAGCTGCAGGGGGGCCGGAAGAGAGCTCAGCCGTGTGAGTGTAATGTGTAACACTACAAAGCAATTCGATAAGTCGTTTCACTTCTGGGTTTTTTCCTGACAGACAAACAGAAAGAGAGAGCAGGTATTGTGATTAGTTCGACAGGTAAACATAAACGGTAGTGTTGTACGCCCATATCTAACACTACAAGTTTTTTTTTTTGTTTATTTTTGTTTTTTTGTTTTTTTTGACAAAATTCAGAATTTCATCAAAGACCAGCCTAAAATTAGACTTTTTTTCCCAAAAGGGATGGATGTGTTGTGCTCTGAGCTTGCAAGGATGCTTGGAACCCCCTCACCACCCGTCCCTCCCCCCAGCATCAAAGCACAGCACACGCTGTTTGAAATTCATTGAAAGCATTGGATTAATAATGCAGAAAGAGAGGCTCAGAAAAGAGGACACATAGCACGAAGCCTTCTCGACTCCTCAGCTATTAAAGCATGGAAACCCCTCTGACATGACCAAATAGGAAACCTTTGAACGAGCGAGGGAATAGCTGTGAAAAGGTTGCAGTGAAAGTAGCTGAAGCAAAATCTCCCAGGAGGCAGCCAGATACACGCTACCTAAATGAAACCATTTTCGTGCTCTGTTGTGTTACCGTGCCAACCCTCTTAGTGCTTCCCCTCCAGTTTGTTCACACAAAATCAGTCCACATAAAATGCTTGATTGAAAAACAAAGATAGGTCTTAGTTTTACAGCAATTTTCTTTTACAAATTTTACAAAATGCTTGGCAAAAAACAACTAATAAGACAATAACAATATGAAATGGTATAGGAAGTATTAAGGTGGGTTCACACCAAATGCAAAGCAAAATTCCATGTAAAGTTACACCTGGAATAGTGTTACTGGAGTATTTTGCAACTGGCGAATATTCGCCGTTACCAGCTGTGCTAATGCTAATGCTAACTAACTGGGGATTGCAGCTAACAGCTAACTTGGTTTGCAATTAAATACAACTGGTAGCTGAAATCAAGTCATATGACACAATGAACACAGAGGTTCAGTACTTTGAACCAGCATAAACCAAGACAGCGAGTCTTCATTATTACGTTTATGGGTTGTCCATATGTCCAGCCCTTTCTGAGAATGTCTGTGAATGTGATATCTCAAGAAAACCTTTTGGGAAATTCTTCAAATTTGGCAGAAACATCCAAGTGGACTCAATGATGAGCTGAGTAAAATTTGGTGTTCAAGGTCCCTGTGACCTTGCATCCATCTAATTTTCGTGAACACAATTTAAGATGGCCTTGAGGGGGATTCTTCAGATTTGGCACAAACGTCCACTTGGACTCAAGAATGAACTGATTAGAATCTGGTGGTCCAAAGTCAAAGGTCAAGGTCATAGTCACCTCATATAACATCTTTTGGGCCATGATTTAAGAACCTGCAAGAACCACCTTGAAACTTTGCTGATTGTATAGATCTTCTGTGTGTGAAGCATCCTTGTTTTGACAGACATGGATATAATCTGTACTTTGCACAATAACGGGCAAACTTCAATTCCTCAGAGCATTTTGCAAATGAGCAATTTTCGAGAAAATATATAACACAAGTCTCAAATGTTTTCAGAACATACTGTATAGTCCTATGGCTTTGCTCACTAATCTGTGAGCCCTTACAATGTAGTGTCTCTGTAGAGCTCTAGGTGCCCACAGATGGCAACAATATTTTTTTTTCCATGGTTTCTCATTGAGAATCTAAATTAGATCTCAATGCTTAACAATTGCCACACAGTGTCATGGGAGTCTCTTGCACAGTTGAAAACTGTAAATTATTGCAAATTCACAAATTTTCCATCATTTGCATCGCCTGGTACAAATTTGCATCTATTCGTGTCTTTGCATTGACTCTGAATGTACGTGCAACACTCTCCTGTGAACTCACTTTTAGAAAAGGTCCAAGGGGTGGGGAGAAAAATTGAAAAAGCACAGTATTGCGATATTTTGCGTGGCAATATTGTATTGACACAGGAATGCCAAGTATCTCTTTTTTTATTATGTATATCCTTAATATTGCAAATACAAATTAAACTCTTGGTAGCCCACTAGAACGATGAAATTATTTGCTTTTTCAGTCCACTAGATATTTTACTTGCTGCAATAATAACGATTGAAGTGAGGTGAGCAGACTGAAAACTTTACTTTTTAATGATAATTAAAATTTAAAACCATGATACTAACCTTGAACTTCCTTTTACTCTGTTCAGCTTGAGGATTGTGTTTTAGGAATAATTATTTGTTGAAATGTGTTGATGGAACTGGTGGTTGTTATGTTTTATCCGTCCATAGTGAAAGAATGTTACGAATTTGAGGTTTTGATACGTTAGCAGCATTAGAAACCTTTGAATCTGTCCTCTGAGATAAAAACAGTGTGGATGTGGGCGCTGCTCAGCCAGGATGATCACGATGTGACACTCAGAACATGCTCTGCGGGGTTTCACAGGTCACAACTTGGCCTGAATACAAGACATGACTTGAGGTCATTTTGTTCATGACGAGAGCGCTCAGCTCAGTGAAGAGGTGATGGGAAACTATAACACAGTGCCAAGGGGAGCAGAGAGAGGAGTAACCATTACAGCTGAGCTGCTCTGGGGCCGAGCCAAACGTAAACTGCAATAACAGCAGCTCGATGAGTGAGATTACTGAGGGGGAAAGGGGGCTATCCTCACTCTGCAGATGAACACTAATATGAAAACACACACAGTAACACTGGCGAAACAGATCCGCACACCTGTGGACACATCAGGACACACACAACTGCACATGGACACACTGTGAGAGGGAGAAACAAGCAGATGAGAAACCAGTGAAGCAGAAAAGGAAAACAGTAATTATGTGACATTGACAAGGGAGATAGTGAGCGGAGAGATACATATTGTGCCTCTCATTAATCATTAACAGACTCGGAGGGACACAAGGTCAACAAACAGTGTTTTGATGTGTGTGTTTTTGTGTGCCTTTAGGTGAAATACACACACACACACACACACACACACACACACACACACACAAAAAAAAAACAGCAGAGTTACTGTAGCATACTGCTGGCAAATTCCATAGTGGCTACATAAGAATTTGTGCCTTCAGGCTTTCAATTAGGATACTTCAAGGAGAAAAAATAAACACACACACAAACATGTAGACAAGAACACGGGCACACACACACTCACAAGCATAGGGTGAGTGAAGCAGAATAACAGAAGATTCAGTGAGCATATACTGTAAGCACATTGCAAATCAGAGAAACGTAAATATGGTTTATCTCCGATTGGGCACATTCATCGGGGCACGGAGAGGAGAGAGAGCAGGCGTGGAGGTTTTCACAGAGAATCCTTTCAAAACATCCTCCTACTTTCATTCTGCTCAGAGCGAGCCTTTATTTTCCTCACTCCAAGCCAAACTCAGTTATGTGCCCAGCAGAATAGGATGCTGGAGGCAAGCATTTTTAGTTTTTATGTGGTAAATATGAGGGAAAATGACATTGATTAAGCTCCCATTTCTGTTTGAATGCGGAAAATGACTGTGCATTCAAGCCCAAAAAAATCAAGCCTGCACTGACAAATTTAATCTTGTGGTTATGCCCTAATAAAGCTGATAGATCCACATGGACATAGAGCCATATGCTGCTCTTTCACTTTAAAAACACACAAACACACACACACACACACACACACACACACACACACACACACACACATATATATATTTACATATTTATACGTTTTTAATTTTTTAAATATATTTTTCATTTCTACTATTTCATTTCAACATTTTGTCTTTTGATTTTGTGCAGCATTGTATATTGTTTATTGCACCAAATCACCAAGGCATATGCTTTGCACATGCAAACCTACTTGGCAGTAAAACAGTTTCTTATCCTGATGCTAGTCTGTTAATTCAACAGTATGAGCCGTTGTAATTGTGCAATAAACAATCAATATGAAGAATTCCTGTTTTTATGAAGAAAAGCTTTACTATAGAGGAATATTTAGGAGAAATGATTTGCTTAGATGAGAAGATCAATACTGTATGAAGCTACAGTCAGTTAGCTAAACAAAGGGCAGAGGAAACAGCTTTTCCTTTGCAAAGTAATGCATCCAAATTTGTAAATATCCCTTGTGATTTGAAAGGCTGCAATCATGTGACGCGTGGGGTGGTGAATGGTCATAAAAATTCAGGGTTTGCCCCTTTAAAGGCAAGTTCAGAACCGTGTGAACTTTAAGTGAACTTTGAGTCGTTTTAAGGTGCGTCCTTACTATGTTTCTTTCCCAAAACCTATGCACAGTAATTTTTATTAACTCAACCTAACCCTAGTAATGGTACTTTAATTACATTACTGTATGTGACGAATGTAAAGTTATTCTTGGGGCGAAAATTTGTATCATAACATACAAACTGTTGTGCTTGCATTTTTCTAAGATATCAAATAAACAGTTCTGTTAGAAAACGTCAAATTTAGGGTGGCATTTTCACTGTTGGAAATGTAGCTAGTTTGCAATACAAGCCAGGAGAACAATAACAGTTCTGTGTTTGGGCAGACTGCTCGCTACTGGAGGCAGTCTAAACTGATGTAGCCTGAAGTCCTTCCTGCCCCCAACTATGTCACTGTCACATCAAAAGACTGCACTGCATGCAAACTCAGCTTTCCCTGTCAATATAGCAAGCACTGAAGAATTTATTGCTTCTTTCTACTACACGTACCGTCAACACTAATTGGATGTCCAGATAAAAGGTAGTGGATTTTCCCTTGAAGATCACTAATTAACCATTTTTATCTTCTTTTTTACTTTCTGGAGTCTCTGTTGGTTTCTTGGGAAATTCACAGTGACTGTAATGTTGTTTTTACACTTTGATGTAAATGTGTAAAGATGAATTTCTGATATTTAGAGTGTAGTATGATACCTTGATCCTCTGAGAGATCCTCACAATCAAAGTCATCATGTTGTCTAATGTCTCAGCTGCACAGGTGCATAGCAACACATCGCCATTTTTGATAAATCAAAATGATATGGAGGGATATGCACCTACTGTGGAGACAAATATTTTACCTATCTATCGATCTATGCCGGTATCATTTATGACGCGATGTAACTCTGCTGCCTCTGAGGCGGCGTTCAGCGTATGGAGGGAGCTGCTCACCTGAATGCCTGCACAGTAAAACACCGTTTTCCTTTTGGTCCTCTAACCTCACTCTCCTCCTGCCTCTTCAGCTCTTCAGAAATCAGCCTGCTCATCCTCATAGTGCAGGCAGTGGGAGTGTGTGTGTGTGTGTGCGCGCGTCTGTGTGTGTGTGTGTGTGCGCGCATGTGCATGTCTGTGTTTGCTCTTTACTACGAGGGCTTTCATGTGTGCGCATGTGCATGTGACTATGTGCTACAGACCACTCATCTGTATGAGCTCCATTGGCAGTTACATAAACCATACTGTCATAAAGGCTACAGGGCATACTGAAACACTGCCAAATCAGTGCTGGGTCAATAACTCCCTGCTGCAGATTTTTTGGGATTTTCTTTTCTTTTGTTGGGCAGCCAGTACACGTCTGGGTAAAAATGAACAGGAAGTGGGTGGGTTCTTATTGTTGCAGTGAAGCACAGAGGTCGATAATTACCATGAAACATAATTACTGACTTTCCCTGGGACATTTGTTCTGTGAAAAGGCACACATTAGTTTGACCGCAGTAATTAGAACATAAAGAATTCCAATTGAAAGGAAAATGAAGGCATGAATTCAGGTTGAAATGCATCTAAACTCCCAGTCTAGATGCTCACCTAAACCTTGCACTGAAATGCACCTCTCTTTGTGATTTGCTGATGTTTCCAGTCACCTCTATGTTAGCTCCGCTGAATTTGTCAAATTTGTCCATTTTTGTCTATTTTGTTGGTGGTGCTTTTTGTAGTTGACTCCTGATGGTGGTGGTATGTAGGGCTGTTTCTTTTCTTTTCTTTTTTTTTTTTTGCTTGCTTGTCAGTGTTTTGTGCAGTGTGCTTCTGGTTTAGGCTCCACATTTTGCTGCAGCATGAGTGCTCTTGACCTTTTTACTACTCTTTGGTACAAGCAGATGTGGACATGCAGGCAGTGGCATGGAGGGAGAGAGAGACTGCACCAATAGGTGAAGAAGTTATATATTTACAGCTCACAGCGACTTAATATAACACAGTCTCTGGCTTTTGTTTGATATTCAGTGTCTGCAAAAAATAATGTTGCACATTTGCGATCTGCTGTGATCTGCTGTTAGTGCCGTTACCTTGTTTACTATTTTAGTCTGTAAACTGTCTTCCTGCAGACTTGTGCTTTCTAGCCAGGTAGAGGTTTTCAAATGTAAACATGAGTAAACATCGACAAATGATTAATGAGCATAACGAGCCATAGTACAGGTGTTGGAAAATAAACTGAACGACCCTGAACACCATATCAGTTAATGGACTTTCAGGAGCAGTAATATCCTTTGTTTCATCTAAACTTGGTGAAATTCTGGACAGCACTATTCAACCAGGAGTTTCTTCTTCTGTGCTGATGAGAAGGAGCAGAAGACTGGCGAGAGAAGAGAGGAGGCATGTGCTTTTCGATGAACAGGAGTGGTGTGACAGGAAATGTGAGATGCTGTACCGTTCCTGCTGTGAATAACTGCTATGCCCTGTTTAGAGGCGGCTGCAGAGCAGCACTGCCTGTGTTTGGGTGGAGCAACCATATGGCCATCTTGTTGTAGTTAGGACGTGCCGACAGTGAAATCATTCCACAACCAGAAACCATGGATTACCAGAACCACCCAGAAACATGGACAATTATAAAGCAGCAGAGTGTCAATATAAAAAGATGCATAAAGGAGTAAATTACAATGCACAAGTTAACCTTTTGACACCTGGAGACATCACTTTTCTTGTGTCTTTTCAGACGCCTTTCACAAATGTTTAACCTTTGTACCCTTAGCAAATTTTCAAAATGTGAAAAAGAAAAGAGCAACTTGGTAAGAAATCTTCCACAAATCACAATTAAGTCATACATTAAGAAAATGATTTTAAAATTGTCTAGTGAAAAAAGAAAAAGCTACGGAAAAAAACGTCTTTTTGGAGATACAACAGCTTTAGCATGAAAGGGAGAGAGAGGGGATGACAGGCAGCAAAGGGCCGAGGCCGAAATCGAACCCACGGCTGTTACAGTAAGGATGTAGCCTCTGTACTTGGGGTGTCCGATCTACCAACTGAGCTACTGGGCACCCCATTATGGAAAAAATTTATAATTCCATATTTAAAATTATTTTCCAGAATTATTATACTTTTAAGCAATTTTTCTAGGTCATTTCCTTGTTTGTTTGCTTTCTTTATTATTATTATTATTATTATTATTATTATTATTATTATTATTTTATTATTATTATTATTTTATTATTATTATTTATTTTACAAATTTTTAGGTAATTTTCTTGTGCGTTTTACTAATTTCTTGCTAAATTTTTGATAATTTCTTTCTCTTGTTGCTTATCACTTTCTGCCCATGTTTTTGAAAGAAATCAAGCCAGTTTACTCAGGTTTCAAAGGGTTGAAGGAGCTGATGGGATCATATTTTACTGGAGTTGTACCTTGTACAATTCCATGTGACAAATACATGATTGATCGACTGATTGCTTGTAGCCTCTGGCACTGGGAAAATGGCATGCTATTTAATGATAACACCATTTATGTCATTTGATTTTTCTCATGAAATCATTTGATAACAGTTAATATACTAAAATGCTCCCACGCCTTTTTCACAGTCTATTCAGGGAATACACCTTCTGTGGATTTTACAGAAATAATGCCATTTTTCAGCACAAGGGCTTGTGTTAATCCCCATGCTGAGTGTAAGTGTGGGAATGACACTGAGAATGACAGTGGGTTGGTATCTTTTACTATCTACAAGTCGAGTGTGGAGATGGTTTTTCTCCTCAGCGGAGCCTTGGGGACAAGCAGAGCGAGTCAGTGGGGGGAGAGGATGAGCAGCTGATTGCTTGTCATAAACATCAGCTGTTTGACTGTGACTGCCGATGCTGGGACTTTGGCACGGTCTTGCCTGGCGAACCACAAGGCACAGAAACTCAGCTGCACACTTCCCATTTCCTCCGTGGCAGCCAGGACTCCTGAGGTGACACTCCACTGAGGTGAACAGCTGTCAGGCCCTGACATTGAAGATGATACAAACACTTCTGTTTTCATATTAACTGTATTTTTTTCAAAGCAGTCACAGTTTCTCCACTGTTCTCTTTATGCTGCTGTTGTCAAGCCACCTCCACATGATGCACGCGCCTGTCAGCATGTGAGACACACATTCACTTTTTTTTTGCTTCTTTTGTGTTCTTCTGGGGTTTTAGTAAAATTATGAGTCTAAGCAAAAAGCAGGCCAGCTGTCATGCAACCAAGGAGCCGTCCCAAGAAAAGCTGTGATCAAACCGCTCACACTGAGTCACAAACTTCTCTCTTTTTTTTTTTTTTTTTTTTTTTTAAATCTAACATTTTATTTGGGGGGATTTTTGCAGTGCAGCAGTAAAACTCAATGCTCACATAATGCGGTCGACACCAAGCCAAGAAGTACTAATGCCTTCATGCCCCAGAAAAGTCTAAAATTACAAAACTATAAACAACCTGTAGAAGAAAAATCATTTGTTTTCATCTTAATCCAGCTGGTGCTGTGGTCGAAAATGAATAAATAAATAAATACTTTGATTAAGAGCAATTTCCGCTGAGAAAAAGCGACAACAAGAAGGGAAGGAGAGACAAAGGAGGGGTCCTCTTCGAATTATTTCTTCAAACTCCCGTCTCTTACACAACTTAATGAGCCCTGAAATTGGCGAGATTACATTTTTCAGCATTGCTTTCATTAGTGTGGGTGCCACCAGTCTCTGGGGATTGGTTTCCTCACTTTGGGATTATAAAGCGTGCTGTCACAGAGCGTGTTGCAGTGATGAAAGGAGCAACAAACTAACCAGAAGGCCAGTAAATAGATGAGGGAGTTCCCTGTGATCAGCCAGGGTTTTGGTTCACTCAGCCAGCTGATTTACAGAAGCGGTGCAGCGGGTTAAAGTACTTCTCTCTGCAACACATTAAATCCTGTGGTGAGAGCGAGAATCAATTTTTTCAATTAAATCACAAATAAAAACAATCTGCCAATGAGTTGAAATAGAAACACTTGTTTTCACAGCAAGTTCCCTTCATGCAAGAGCGTACAGGAATGGGGTGGACTCAACGGATGACAAGCGTTCGGCTGATTTAAAGGAACAGTTGACCATTAAGGACATATGTTTATTCCCTTTCTTGCTGAGTTAGTTGCGCGGCAGCTTTTAGCTCAGCTTAGCAAAAACACTGGAAAAAGGGAAAAATAGCAAGCCTGACCTCACTGATTAACGTGATATCTTGCTTGTTTACTATGTTAGAAAACAGTGCATTCAAAGTGTAAAAGTGAGAGCTGTCAAATTTAAAATTGCAATTTATCACAGTTGCAATGGTTAATTTTGATTAATCACTTGTTTTTTAATCATGTGTTTTAAGTTAATTATTTTGGATTTCAAAATAGTTTTGAAGTCTATATTGACATGGTAAATAAATTATTACCATAGTTTCTTAATTAGGAATCAAATGACAGCCAAAAAAACTTAATTGGACCATCATAAAGTGGGCATGTCTGCAAGGAGGAGACTCCTAGGTACCCACAGAGCCCATTTTCATTCAGATAGCTTGAGGTCATAGGTCTGTGAAATGGCAGTGCTGTTTTCCCATTGCCAGTATTTAGTCAAATTTGCAGCATTACGCTTACTGAGAAGATAGCATAACATAGTTGGTACCACTTTATTTCTCAGGTTAGGTTTAGTAAAGTAAAGTTACTTAGGTTAGTTTTAGGAAAGTAAAGTTTACTGGGTTTTTGTTTAGGCAAGTAAAGTTTACTGGGTTTTGTTTAGGCAAGTAAAGTTTACTGGGTTTTTGTTTAGGCAAGAAAAGTTATATAATTTAAGTTTAGGAAAAGAAACGAGCAGATTGCGTACCTTAAAATAACTGTTAGTCACCTGGTTTTATGCAGTACCAAACACCGGTCTCTTGGGGGTAAGACCTGTGTTTGTTTGACCATCCACCACCCAACCTGTCTGCTTTCACGTACTTTCAGTCATTATACTTCTTGTTCTTTACTCCCATCAGCACATTGGTCAAGTGATATCAGCCTTTGCGTTTACATAGGTTATACACACAGTTTCTAGGGCTGTACCCAAATATTTGTCTAATCAAGTATTCCTTAATTGCGAAAGTATCACCTTTTCAATTCATATACTGTATATATATATATATATATATATATATATATATATACATACATACACATGGACACAGTGACAGAAATGATTCCCCCACTGACTCAAGCTCCGACTATTTGCTATTTATTAATGCCAAAGCTCAGGAGAACGGTACTGGGAACAGTCCTGGTATTTACTGGTCATGATTACATGGGTTATGTAATAATTACGGTGAATTACTTTTTGAAGGTCTATTGAGTCCAGTAAGGCTCTGGTGCGCATCCTGGATTTGGATATAGCTCTGCCCGACCCTTGTGGCACGCCATCACTTTCTCTCGCACTGTGTACTGCTTCAAAAAACTGTGCTGGTTCTTCTTCCTTATGAAAAGTTATATTTTAATCTGGAAGACTGAAGTTGTTGTCAGATGGCGTTTTCCAGTATTTTCTTGGCTTAACTCTCTTGCGTGGGACATTTGAAACATCTCGCTATTTGTGGCAGATGAGAATGAGAAAATCAATATTGTGGATCCTGAAAGCTTCTTATTTTGTTAATCTGTAGTAGCTGATTCAGAAGCATGGCTGGCATAATGCGATGATTGATGTTTTGGCTTCAGCTACTTCTGCTGGCTCAGCAGCACTGACCATTTTGGGCTCGGTAGCTAAGACCCGGAGAGACTTGCTTATTTAGAAGAAGGCCAGCTTGTTGGCGGACGACTCTGTTGCTTCCATCCACTGCCAAGTGCCCATCAGCTGCGCGGGGGGTCCACGTGATGCAGAATATTCGCTATACGTAACCAGGCGACCCAGATAACGCTCCAGTCTACTTTTGTGGGCCAAGCAGCAGGAGAGTAGCTTTGAAAATGAACTGAAAAGAGCAAGGTGCTTCAAATAAAGACCCTAATTACGAGGAATGATGAATCTGTCCTTTGCTTGTGCTGTCCCACCAGAGACTGTGGAGTAGAAACATCTCATAGAACAACTTCTCAGAGAAGAGACAGCCAGGTATTTGATGTGATAGTAATGGGAGACGGTCACCATGTTCAGAGGGTTGCTCATCAACACACAATTTGAAGTGAAGAGCTTAGTAACTTCAATCAAAGTAGAGTGGTGGAGGAAAATGAAGGGTGAGGAATAAGGGAAATAATTTAATAATGCTGTTCATTCGTTTCTGGGGTTATTTTAAGACTTGGCAGCTTGCAGAGTCCAAGAGTTCCCTGCCACACTCAATGGCCATTAAGAATTTAAAAAAGCAGAAGTAGGCCAGAGACAATTCGAGCAGAAAGAACATAAGGCCAAACTGCCTCTTCCTCTTTTTGTTCTTCAAGCATGGGGAAAAGGCAAAATGTGTCGCTTATCTTCCTGTGAGGGGAGAAACCACCTGCTCGGGATGACGAGCAGAAAATCAAGGGTTCTCTCCAAAAATTTTCTGTGAGGAGGACACAAACTAAAAGCTGCAGAAAACCAGACAGTATGCTCCAAATTTCCTGAAACTAAGAAAACCATCAGACATGACTTTTCTCTCATGTTTAAATGTGGTTCTAAGGCGCAGTCTTATAAAACAGTTCCTCAAAAGTTGCAGTGAATTCCTAGTGACATCTGCAGAGGGCATGTGTTGGCTTCTGGCGTGTGCCTGCTCAGACGAGAGGGGTTTGTGACAGAGTTGCTTTGAGGGAAGACGGTGATAGAAAAGACCTGCGGGACATGAGGGTCCTGCAGGATTTAAAAGAGTTTCGCTGACTCCATCTGATACTCACTCAGAGCGATAACATGTTTAATATTAGATCAACATCTGCCCCAAAACATAGTTAAAGTTCATTTAGAACTTGTGAAAAACTAATTCAGTGTTGTTTATTTCACCGTTTGTGTCTTCGTGTTTATTAAGAATGGACCCAGAAGAGGTTTTTATATTTCTGGCATTTATATCCAGGAGCATAAACAGTAACATATGGATCTACTGGGCTCTCAGGAGGCAGGTCAGTCCCAAATTAATCGACTGTTGAGATGCGATGACAGACGTTCACTGTCAGCTCATGATTTATGTCCGCCTGTAAAGTAAATCCATGTTTCACCTCAGTGCCAACTGCTACAAATCTCAGTCCACGTTGCCAGTTTGTCTCATCTTTGTCTGTTACTCGAACAGACACAATGTTAACTATGAGCTCCTTTAGAAATAAGCACAGCAGTTAGGCTCCATTTAGTCCATAATGGGGAGAGCACAGAATACCATCATCACAACTACAGCTTTTTACCAGTCTGATGCAACTGCCCTGACCTTCTCTAATAGTGCTCTATGAAGAGATACCTACTGAGGGAAGCACATGTTAAAATCAATTCTGTTGTTCAGTGAAGTCAAGTATTTGCAGTAAGATGATGATATTGATTTTTATTAGATTAGATTAGTGTTGCAAATTATGAAAATATGCTATTTCTGCTTCTTCTACTTCTACTTCTATGCTCCACAGTGCACAATAATTGCTGACAATAGAATGGGGAGGGAAAGTTAAACATATTTACTCATTTATAATTGAGGTTTCATTGCTCAAGAGCAAATTGATAGTGATGACTCAGGCAATAAAGCATTCATGTGCCAGAAGAAAGTTTTTTTCATTCGTCTATATGTCTATAGTGGGGACCCCACAGTCACGAACCTGTTTCTGTAATGTCCTTACTTATTAGATTGGCCTGCAGAGCCCTGCAGTTCCTGAAGTGTTATTTCCAGCCTCAAATCTGTGGAGTGTGATGCTGTAATGATTTTGTGGGAGGTAAATTTGCAGCGTGCTGCAGAAATGTCGCTCTGCTAATTCAGCCATTCCCCACCCACTCCACTCATATGGTGAATGACTGAAACATACACACACGCATGCACACATGGTGCACTGCTGAAATGTGTGGATTTTCATGAGTGTGATGCATGCACGGAGCAAAAATGAGAAGATGTGTTTTGTTTTATCATGCTGATGTGGAATGTAAATGTTCAATAATAACATACAGCCTTTAATCATTTTCAAATTTTTCATAACAGTTTTTCATCTACATGAAAAGTAGAAACTTAGCTGGATTTTTTTTTTGAATACATGTAGTTATTCTGACATCAACTCAGCCATCAGCCGCAGGATGAAAAGAGCTCGGTAAACATCTTCCATAGCACTTCAGTAAAGCAACAGGCTTAATAAAGATGTCAATTTATTTTATTGATTCACTTTACATCGCAATCTCTGAAACGGAGGAACAAGAGCCCGTCAGCCTTGTGTACACAGCCCTTATATTTATGGCTGCATAATAATCAGATGACAGCCACGCATGCTTTGCAAAAACTGCTTTCATCTCAGTCACTTAACCACCCAGAGTGTTATAGTTTCATTGTGCATTCGACACCAATCCAAGTGATTTATGATGCTGCGGTTGAGTAAATTGCCATTCGTGTCTTCTTTGCTGTTGATAAAGATCGCGTTGGTTGATGGATTGTTTGTTGATTAGACTCACAAGGAAAACCTGTTATGACTCAACATGAAGATTATTAATTCGCTAATAGTATTAGATTGTTGATTGTTTTACAATGGAAATGATAGAATTACTGTAATTTAACAATACAAAGATGCTTAGAAAGCTTTTAATTGAAATTAATTGAAAGTACAGCTGAGGCTGATAGGAATGTCCATATTTTTGCAGGTATAGAGTGCTGCAGGGATGGTTTTTATTTGTAGGCCAAAGCTGGAAGTATTGCATTGTCCTGGTTCCCTTGACAATAGGTCAGTGGGATTTTGCATTCTGGATTTTTGCAGAAAATAAACTTTGGGGCTGACAAATTTCAACTTCATGGTGGTGCCACAGGAAAAGTCAGGAGATCACCAAAATTGGAAAACATTCATCCTCTGGGGACCCTGAATGTATGTACCAAATTTCATGGCAATCCATCCAATAGTTGTTTCTTAGTCTGGTTCAATGAAAGGACAAACTGCCATCTACAGAGCCATGCCAAATTCAGCAAACAGATGTAACTGTCCATCACATTAAAACTACTTTTATAGGACAAACATCTGTAGAGGCAAAATGCCATCAAATGCTTTCACTGCTAGGGCAGACAGTCCAACACAACAACAGTGACAGACTGTTAGCAATAAATCATTGCAACTGGGTGAGTATTTATTTCTGCAAGTTTTAGTTGTTTTCAAAGCCAAGCCAATTTAACCCTGTGTACCATCAGGGTGAAAAACAATCTCTCCAAGTGAGGTCCATCTGTCAGTTGGACAGCTAACAAGAATCTGGCTGACAACATTGTAGGCCGTGACACAACAGATCTACACAATCCACAAAAGTCCCCTAATCCAGCAGTACATGCTCTAAAGCTGCTTAATATTTGAACATAGGGACAGACCACTTCCTGTCCTAGGTTTACCAATCTATAGAGACTACACAGACTCATCATTTGGCTTTTGCAAAGAATAAATGCTGATTTCTACCCTCAGACACAGTGTGCATTTTAAGGATTGAGCACTTCATGCTACTCATGGTGAAACCTGCTGAAGTCAGTTTTTAAATGGGATTGGGAACTAATGCTGATGAAAAGTGTTGAGCGCCCAAAGAGAGGGGGGAAAACCACTCTCTAAATTACTTTCTCACACCTACCCAAGATAATGACCACAAATGAAAATGAATGCCATTATTCTCACCGCTTTATTATAGATGATGCATAAAGCTGCAATGGAAAGTGCTTCCAATTTTGTTTGGAAAGTAAGTCACATGCGTGCAAGTCACATCAAGTCTCAAGTTTTAACCGTCAAGTCTTAATTATGTCCCAGGTTACTGTGGTGAGAATCAGGCAAGTCAAGTTCCTGCTATATGTCAAGTCATCTCTTCTCACCAGCATCATCAGCTACATAATCTCTGAATCCAAATTTTATTATTTTGGACTAGACCCACCCAGAACTGCCCTGTGAACTGGGCTCTGCTGGTCTGTTGCATCCTAGTAGGTTGCCACCCAACTGGCCACCAGTTTTGTAAGACATTGATATTTGGTCGAATTTAGGTTTTGACATTGGGTGAGGAAGACGATGTTGAATGCAAATGTCAATTTGACATGGAATACTGAAAACAGATGACATTGATATTTTGTGGGTTTCAAGTTATGAAAATCCAATGTCTTCCAAACGTCTCATTCCAACGTCATCTTGACTTAGAATAATGACATTTAGTTGTATGTACATTTAGTGTTGTATTCAGTCTGTAGTATGGAGAACAAAACCCAAAATCTGCAAACCGTCATAACCTCAGGGGCTAAAAAAATAAAGCCAAAGT
This sequence comes from Plectropomus leopardus, assembly GCF_008729295.1. Lineage (NCBI taxonomy): Eukaryota > Metazoa > Chordata > Actinopteri > Perciformes > Serranidae > Plectropomus > Plectropomus leopardus. The sequence continues at coordinate 10,379,211 of NC_056467.1, read as the reverse complement.
GGAAGTGACAAAAACTGTATTTCCTTTAACAGCCACTCGAGGCTGACTCCAGATGTGAGTCATTCCCCATTGACCTCCATGTTAAATAGCCCAACTTGACTGCAGAAATAAAGGTGTTTACTGCGTGGTCTCGCTTGCTAATTCCACCTTCGTGACAACTGTACAGAGGATGAATTTTTATGTAAGTCCCCTATTTACATCAAAGCTTAGAGTTACACACGATTCAGAGCAAGGCCGTTTTGTGTGACAGACTGTCTATGGATAACGTCCAGTTCTCAGTCAGATCCACCTCCCTCTCCCAACCAGCTCAGTCCTCGTGTCCAAATATGGTCACTTCTGGCTCCAATTGACCAAGATGGTGCCAGCAGATATGCCAAAGTGCAGGCTTCAAAACCGGTGACATCATGGTAGCTACGTCCATTTTATTTACAGTCTATGGAAATCAATCAATCATGTTTCAAAAACAAAACGAATAACTTCTAAATATCTAGAAAAACTTAATATTCATTCAAAAATAGTCATCCATCTCAAATCTAAGTAAAGTCTCAAGTCATGAATAACAAGTCAAAGTCAAGTCATAAGTGTTTGTCTAGCAAGTCTTAAGTCCTCAAATTTGCCACTCAAGTCTAACTTGTGTCACATCATGTGACTAGAGTTCCCCATCTCTGGTGGAGACATTACTATAGTAGATTTACTGTAACTCTACACTACCCAAAGCATAGTGTTAAGTAGACTAAAACAGGTCAGTCTGAAGAGTGTGAGGGTGATGATGTGTGTGGATGTCAGTCCAGCATTAAAGGAGACAACTAGAGGACTGAGAGTAACTGCCTTAAAATGTGTTTTTGTTGAACTGTTGTGTGAGGAGAAAGTAATTTGGTGAAGTACAACAAAGCTAAAGGGAGATGTAATGTTGACGAGTTCAGGAACTGCATGAAATTGAAGCCTCTCCATTTAGCATGAAGTGCAGTTCAGTACAATACACTCAATTTGCTCAGTAACCAAAGGTCTTACGAAGCTATACAGAGTTTCCTGATTTGTGCTGACTATTAATGTGATGACCTCATCGTTACAACCCTGGTCGGGGTTATTTCAGTCTAAGTACTTAGAGAAATTTCAATCTCTGCTTAAAGTGGATTAGCAGCTTTTTTTGGTTAAATTTATGTTTCCTGTCCATGGGCTGTTGGATTTCAGAGTAAGGCAGGGCTTACTCAGTGTAGCTTGAATACTGTGCATGACTTCCCACTGCTGTCACTGACATAACCAAGGGCTTTTTTTATTGTCATTAAAAAGTTTCTAAAGAAGCTGGTATTTGTAGTAATGATCTGGCAGCCAATCATGGCTAAGTTTATGCTAATTTTTTAATCAAGCTAATTAGCATTTATGTCCATTCCCAGCTGGGCAAACTTGTTCAAAAATGTTGCAAGTCATGAAATTAATGGTGGTGGTGGGAGGAAACTCCCAAATGCACATACACGTACATAAAACTTTCCTTATACTTGCTTATAAACACTCCCACCACATCTGTGTTGGTACATTAAGTTCAAGCAGTAGGTAACAACGCTCCTTTGATGTTAATTGGCACAGAGCAAAATATGGATGGGAGGTGTTGAGATAAGATCAATAAGATCTAAGAATATCTTTAACTTAATTTGACATCGTCTTCAAAGTCTGAACTGCTTCCTCTTGCACTCGCCGACACTGACGGAGCTGATGTGACAGTGACAGAAAAACTAATTCATACAGGAAGCTGCAGAAACTACAGATCGGCTGCTGTTGTTTGAGTTTTTGGCTTGAAGATGGCTTAGTTATGAGTCAGTGACTGCAGGAATATAGCAGAGTGCATTTTCAGTTCCAAAATACTTGTGAGTCAACATAAGTTCAAGCATCCTTGGACAATGTGCCATGAAATGTGCAGTAATTCGTTTCAGTGACTTTCCAGTGCAAAGTTACTAAACAACACACTGACCATTAATAAGCAAATGTTAGTGTGAATCCTGCTGTCTTAACATTCATTTTTGGTGTTCTGAACAAATCACTGGATTCTGCTTTGTAGCATGAGGTTGATGTTTCTAGGGTTTGGAATTTAATGTTTTTTTTTAGGTTTCTTTAACCTTTCTTAGTGCAATGGGCCTTTTAAACAGCTGTCATATCACGAGAGTCACAGGTGTAATGAATATCATCAAATATGAGTGCATTACATTCAGATGTGTCACTTCAAATTCCAGAGCTCATTGGTCATGCTGTGTTCATATTGTTTAGACTGTAATTACGACCAAACCAAGTTGGAAAAAAGGCACTAGTTAGCCTCTGATCTGGAAATTAATTAATTAATAATTAATCTCGAAATACATTTTCACATTTGGTGAAAAAGCTACAAGGAGGGTTAGCAAAAGAATGGAAAATTGGCAATGAAGCCACTATCACTGGCAGTTATGTGTAAATTAAGTCTAACATTAATTGGTTCAGCTAAATAAAAGGAGCTACTGAATATACACTTTGCATCTGGTTTCACATGTTAACTACAGTGCTACAAATACATAACAACTGCATAACAATGCAACCACAAGATTACTGAGGATACCATCTTGGACTTATGCATTGACGGAGTGTGCCCAACAGGGATTTTCTTATTCATTCAACATTGTGTTAATGCAGCATTAGGGTTATTGGCAGTGATGGACAGTAATAAATTACATTTACTTAAGTACTGTACTTAAGCACTGTTTTTTTTTCTGTACTTTGCTTGAGTGTTTTATTTTTTGGAAACGCATTACTTTGACTCCACTACATATGAAAGACAAGTATTGTACTTTTGACTCCACCACATTTTCTGAGAACGTTCTTGCTTGTTACTTTGAAGTCAGCAGATTTTTTTTTTCTCTAATGCAAAAGTCCATAAACTGCGATCATGCAGTTCTGCAGATGGTTTGCTAGTTAAAGTGATGTTTCTGTACCTCTACCAAGGCACAGGAACAAGTGTGCTACTCAGAATGGGCTGATCAGTACTGGAGGAGAGGTCAGTAGGCAGCTGTGAAACAAAATGTAAATGGTTCTTTACGTTTCTAATTGGACCTGGGTGGGATTAGTCACACTGCAGCTATTTACACCTGTCTCGACAATGAGGTTGGAGGTGGTTAGGATTGGGGCAGAAAGGTCATGGTTAGGGCTTCAGGTCCAATCTCAAATATCCTTTGAGGTGAAAGTGGTTTATTGAAGAGAAAAAAAATAAAAAATCTACTGCCAGAATGTCAGTAGTAGTAGAAAGGTGTAGTATAAAAAACAACACAGTCCATAGTGATAATAAACAGGACTTTCACACAAGAGGTTAAGGTTTATGTCCCATCCGAGTTAATGTTGGCTTATCATTTTTAGACTTACTTACTTATTATTTTCAGTTTTTAGGGTGTATAAAGCTGCTGAATGTACACTGTGTACAGGTACGTGTACACACTATTCTTCCAGAATATCTGAATAACCCTGTTTTTGTAAATGTCATATTTTTGTAAACACATTTTTTTTCACATCTGGGGTGTAAATAGGCACCTGGGTGCTCGCCTCTGCAATGATGCTATATACACCCAAGTGTAAATAGCAACATTGGCTATTCCGCCTTTGGGCATTGCATTGTTGTTACCTAGGTGCAAATAGCATCTGCCTTTGTTTAATTTTGGTGACTCTTCCATATTCCAGAAATATCACAATGTTGCTCTGTAATCTTGGGGAACCCAAAACATGTAAATCTGTGTGAACACACCACAGAGAGAGAACAAATCCAAACAGCAAGCTAAGACCGACTGTAATGATGACCAGTAATCGTGTCAGTGGCTAAACTCTAAGTATCACAAAAAAAGTATTAAATTGTCTGAGTCAGCCTTTTTCCACCATCTGGAGCACCTGACAGTTTTTCAGTCTCTCCTGTCAGCTTGTTCATTCCTCCTTGACGTGAACACACTGACAGAAGTCAGAAGCTTTACGGACTCAGATGGTTCTGTTAAAAGCTTTGCTTCATTTAGTAAAAGGCAGAGTGAGAGGGAACAAGAAAGTAAAAAGTCTAAGATGTGAGGGTGAAACTGTGTAACAGTGTTACCTCAGAGTATTGTACTTTTTCTGGGCAGGTTTGTGTGGATAAGAGGGATAAAAAGGAAGGTGGGGAGAGCAAGGGCAGGGAGTGTAGTTGGATGAGGGAGGGAGCGCTGCAGTGCTGACCACTGCGAGACTCATCCATCCAGAACATGCTGAGCACCTCTGCTTCAGTCTCTGGCTCCAAGTCAAGTTTGGCGGGTAATACGTTCATGACTTTGATTGAGAACAGCTCCACTTTGCGAAAAAACTTGACAAAATATAAACTATTACTAAGCAGAAAAATAATTTAACATCCCCTCCACCGCCTCCTCCTCTTCACATTTGCACCAGGGCTATGTTCTCCTTAAATTACACCTCTTTTAGTCAGCAGGAGATGGCGGCTTCCCTTTACTTTTCACATTATTACCAAACAAAAGGCTCAGGTGATTTTCGCTGCCGGCGAGGGATTCAATTATTTAAAAGCTGTTATAGCTCCTGTTGTGTGTGCTCCCCTGAATTCATCTTTTATTGAGGCGGCCGGTGAATGACTTGTTATAAACAGCTCGCAGGGAAGTACCGTAATGTCTGCCACCGATCCATTTGAGAGAATGACAGACTGTGTACTTGCCAGACTGCAGGATTGAACTCAAATGACTTTAACCTGAAGGCATTTGGGCATTTTTTTTTACCTTGGTACCTCTGAGTTTAAAGTGCCAGGCCTGAGGAGATTTATTGCTGCCGTGGAACCAAATGACTTAACAACTCAGACTTCTGCGTTTTTCCAACTTCAACACGGGACCATCCTGGTTAAATAAAGGTTATAATAATAATAACACATGCACAGGGATACACAAATGCTAATCAGCGTTTAAGCACATATAAAAAGCAAATATTTACCCACATGAAAGTGTGCAAACGAAGATTCCTCCACACTAATTAACTGAATACTTCTGTACAAACACGGCACAGCTATACCCTGTTTGTTTGATGAAGTGTCAAAGCAAAATTTTCAGAGCAGAATTTCAAGGAAAAGTCTTTTTATCTTTGCAAGTGCCATAACAATGAGCTGCAGCAGTGAGAGTGAGAAGCACAATTATGTTTTTTTGCTTCCTTCTTTTAAATAGATCATATTTGCCTTAAGTGAAGTGAATTCACAATATGCATTGACTGAACTTGATTTGCTCCCCGTCCCTGCTGCGCACAACTGAGAGGTGTTTGCTGAACATCTTTAATGTCCCACAATCTACTGACGTGTACCAAATATTTCACACACTTGATAACAAGGTGCCACTTGGATGCAGATACCCCTTATGACTGAATGACTCAAATGACAAGTAAATGAAAAACCATCAGTCTGTTGAGACATGATCAAATTGGGGATCTCACTGTCATGGTATTTTTTTTTTAAATCAACTATCTGCTGACATTTTATAAGATGCATGATATTTCCCAAATTAGTGCCAAACTACCCCCAAAAAATACTACTGGTGACAGTAGCAGAGCACTCCAGGGCTTTGAACTGTAGAGTGACTGCAGAATAAAACTATCCATTAAAAAGAGCTATTAATATCCTCCTCCCTCCACTTTCAAATACATGGAGCAGGGACATCTGTGACTGTATGGAATCAGAGGGGAGCGAGCTGTGGGAAAACCTTACTGCAGTTTTCCATTTCAAGCCATAACCCCCTGTAGATTTCTGATGACTGCTTGGTTAGGTTTATCTCTCATTGCGCTGCCACAATGTACTATCATCCACAATACACCAGACTTTCAAAAGTAAAATCTGTTCACATTGCGCTCATTTTCGCAGCATAGTTGTCAAACCATGCAGCATCAAATTTCGACTGGACGTGAAGTAGGTCTGAACTATTGTATTAAAAAATAAATAAACACCGTTATCTATCGTAAATCCCCAGTGTTGTTTCAGGGGGAGTAGTACACAGCACAGCGATGCGCCCCGGTGTTCCTCACACTTAGAACAGCTGTGCAACATCTGTAACTCTATAATGAATAATATCCGCGCGGCATCCGTAAAAATTGGATCAAAAAATTATTATCAGACTATTATGAGAAATCCGTCGACAAAGGAAGCTCGTCTGGCTGTAAAATCGCTCAGTAATGCCGTTTCCCTCCGCGCATTAGCGCGCGCGGATCGTGCGTAATTGGGTTAATCCTGATCTTTGCAATAAAACATAAAATAGTCCTACCTCGCTCATGATGGACGTTGAGGTTTCTCGGCTGCTTCCAGTACGTGAGAAGTTTCAGCAGTGGTCTTTAAAAGAGTGGCTCGCCGCGGACAGAGAAGCTTTATAAAGTGTTAAGCCCAACTCCTCCGTGTCATCACGTCACCAATAAACCAATAGGAATGCCGTGGGCAAATGTGTCTCCCCCAAGTCACCACCCAACTCCTTCAAATATTCATACACTGTGTAAGCCCTTTTCATCGGAATCAGCCAAACGGAGCCTTGCTCTCCTGTTGATGGACACAAATGTGAGCGTTGGGAGGCATTTTCATGCACCAGTCATCATGTCATCGGTGGAAATTGTTATTTCACGAGGCTACATGTACCATAGTGACTCCCACTTGAGTGTGTGCACTAGTGCGTGGGTGTGAGCTTCATAACAATAGCTCTAAAGTAAAATTATGTTCTGCCTTTTATCTACCCTTTCAAAAACGTGTGGTGCTTCATTCTAACATATTGTTCTTCTTTTTATCCTCTATAATGTTTATATAATGTCTCTACATTACATTTTATAGTTATTATATTTTAAATGTGTTGTTTGCCAGGCACTCCCTTCCACATTTATTGTAGGATTAATTACATCTAGTAAAGGTTTACTGTGGTATAATAAGCTAATTAGATTTTCTCTGGTGGATTCCCAAACAACAGCATGTTCAATTTATTGCATCACAGAGACTGAGCTTTGCGTTTTAACTTTATTGAATTTCTTAGTTGAAAGAAATAGTAATGGGGATTTTTTCAAGAAGAATAGTTCCTATTTTCAACCGGCTTGTGTAATCCTTTTACATCAGTCTAACTGCACCAAGCTCTGTCCTTTTCCCTCCTTTTCAGCCCCTTCAACATCAATTTCACAAATTGAGAGGGTTAATTATCATTTGTCCTAAATCCATACGTCTATTTGTAAAATTCAATACAAGCTGTGTTTGTCAAATTGAGCATTCAAATAGTAAGCAGCAATGTCAATCCAAAATCCAGCACAACCTCTATCTGGTTCCTGCATGTCTGAATGGAAATGGTTTCAGCTGTGATGTGGCTGCAACTTGAAAGCTGTTCAGCTTCCTTATAGACCATCACTGGAGTGCCAGTGAGGTCCTGATGGAGTCTTGATGGTTGGGGGAATAAGAAAAAGATTACAAATGAAGCCTAACATTTCTTTTGCTCTGACCTTACCTGTGTGTGTCTATGGGTAACTGTCAATGTGCCTGACAAACTGGAGCAGATTTACACTGAAATATGGCTTTGGGGCCCCTTGTTCTGCAAAAATAGTCATATTCCTCTGCTTAAAGGCACAGTTCACCTGCAAATCAAGACTACAAAATATATTTTTCCACCTGTAGTACTGTTTATCAGTCTAGATTGTTTTTGGTGTGAGTCGTAGAGTGTCAGAGATATTTGTCACAGAGATGTCTGCTTTCTCCTTTATGTAATGGAACTAGATGATACACAGTTTGTGGTGCTCAAAGCCCCAAAGCAGAAAAACTCAACAGCAATGTCTCTTTCCAGAAATAATGACCTGGTTACTCAACATAATCCACAGACCTTTCTGTGAGTAATTTTTGAATAGTAACTATTAGCATTGCAGAACCTTTTTGTTTTCGGCACCCATGTTAAACAAGTTAAAGCAGCCACACTGCCTGTGTGAGCAGTGCGGCTCAGGCACGTCTCAACTGCCTGTCAGCTGAGGCACATCTAGAGAAACGACGGCTCGCCGTTTTTCTCCACATGCAGTATGCGGTTGTCAGCAGAAATAGACGTGAACATTGTGTTGTGATAATCATATTACTCTATGCCACTTTTTTTTATTACAGTTTCAATGTCTTTATCTGTTACAGAGATGAGGAAATATAAATACATCTGTTTCACTCAAACTTTCCTGCTTCTGTTTCAAAATAAAAGTCCTCTGACAACATATCTGTTGACAGAATCCCATCAGTTGTTGACATAAGGCATTTTATTGTGAAACATTTGCAGTGGCATGTTGTTGACAATGCAGGGGCTTGCAGGACTTCATATATAAGTAGAATTTTTACTTATAAATGTGTAAATACAGTACTCATAGCTGCAGGCAGCCCTGCAGAAGCATCACAGCAAGAGCCCTGCCTGTGTGAACACCATGAGTGTGCAACTTACTGCAGTTTGGAGAAGTTGCTGTCACGTGCTGCTCATGCATGCTGTGTGGTCCAGGTGTGGGAAGTGTGCATCTACTACTAGCTCGCCTAGCACCAGTGAGCAGGCAAACATTGTAGCTCAGCTGAAGATGACGCCATTAATGTTTTCATCGCCCACTGTCACACAAGCCTCTCGTCCCTGAGTAGATGCGGTCTTCCTTCTGGGTGGTGATGATTGGCCGGTGTAGTTTGGCAGAAAGAAAATACATCAAACTGCTGTATTTTTGGTTTTGGGGTGAACTGTCCCTTTAAGATAGTTGGAGGGAAGGAAGGCATGTAGTTTTGCAGATGCCACTGAGGTTTTTGTGGAAGCTTATGAAATTAGGGGAGCACAGCACCATATGTTATGCCTGCAATGTGGTGTTATAACTAAGCTAATGTTATCCTTCAGTGTGCAGGACACTTAAATTACATTCCCTGCAGGGAAGTTTAAAATGCTGGTCAGATCGCAAGTGAGGAAGTGGTTTAGAGGTCTTCAGTGTCTCAATATAGTGGCTTTGTGCAGCAAACACAAGCCCGGATGCCAAAAGATCAGACTTAAGATTACACTCACAAATTTTGCTGATTTTGTATCAGTTAGAGAAAAAAAACATTCCCCAAGAAGTGATTCAGCAGGCCCAGTAAAGGGTGGATTGTGCATCTCCTGGCTGCATATAAGTTAATGTGCATGCAAGGTGGAGTCATTCACGAGGCTATTTCCCGTACACATGGACAGATATTGAACATAGAGATGATTATGTCTATCTTTTTGTTCAGAAGCATAATTTTTGTGGTCAGACATATGGACAGTGTAGGGAATTAACAAACTTCACAACATTTTGTTGTGAAACAGATGCTGAGAGAATAAATAAGATCCATCCATTGGTGAATGTCCCTCATAAAGGTGTAGCTTCAGGATGTAAATGAAGTCCGTCTTGAGAACAATATGCTCTGTAACATAACCAAGTGTTAAAGTGTCGAACAGCAGCAACTAAAAGGCGGATGATCAGAGATGAGGAAATGAAAAAGAGCACTGCTTTGTCCACGGGGTAGACAGCAATGAAACATTTACGAGCAGGCACATTGTCGGGCAGCTCGTGGCGGAGAGAAGGACATTTTGGGAAACAGCTGGTACTCCCACAGGAGACCGTGAACACCTCCTGAAGGCGAGATGATGATGTTTAAGTCAGAGGAACAAAGGGCTGCATATAGTGTACAATAGATAGGGGGGACACATAAAAGGGAAATGTATGCTGGCGGTGTGTGTGTATGTGTACAGTATGTGTACAGTATGTGTGTGTGTTAGAATAACGCCTTGAATAAAACCATGATGAGAAGACTGTAGTGTAAACCAGCGGGGCTCTGGATCCAGGATTGATAACCTTGACTCTGCAGTCACTCATGTCAGGTTTGAACAGTTCATCATTCGTGTGAAGCCTGAGTTGATTGCTCAGGGCATAGTGGATTGTTACATTGCTGTCTCTGAAGTAGTAAATGTTAAATTTGCTTGAGTGCATAAAAATGATGGATGGTGGTTTAGTAAATAATCTCTACTAAAAAAAAAAAAAAACTCTGTTTCAGTGGATTTTTTCTTAAGTCTGCAGGTTATCTGTATGTTGTCCGTTGTATCATAGTGGGAGGGGCAAGTGGGACAGGTTACCCACAATAATTTCTCAATAGGAGAGGCCCTGTTAAAGCTTTTTTAATTCTACTGCCATGACTAAATTAGAATTGGCTGAACTAATTGGTTAAAAGACTTTGTATATAAAAAAATAGTGGAAGCAGAGGCTCCTTTCACCCCTCAAAGGTGCAAAATGATTTAGTCCACCATTGCATTAGGATTTGTCTCGAAACGGAGCTAAAGCTGAGTGAGCGCCAGGGTTTCCCACATGTTCAATTATTTGTGGCCGCCTACCATGGTCAAAAACATCAGCTGCCACAACGAGATTTTCTATTTTTTGAGCTGTTTATTAGGAATACTGTTGAAATATATGTACTTTTCGATTACTGATTGTAGCATATTCTTTGAGCAGAGAGTGTATTCTGGGCACAGATGGAGCAGCAGAAGGTGCAGTGTGAGTGAAACCTAACCATTCATTCTATGGGTTCTAAACTTGGTTTAACTTACCTCTGCAATAGCTGCTCCTCTTGATTGATCTGATCAGCTCTGAACTGACAAATCATTTATCCACCCCCTGCATATGCATTGGGTTCAGAATTTGGTGCTACATCCCCTTATCCTCGCCAGCACTTTTGCAGGCTTTGTAAATGTGTAGTGACTAAAAGCTGAAGTTGTCTTGATGTTTTGTGTTGTTCACTGCCTCTTTGAACCGTATCTCATATCATACTCCACTGTGAAAGTTCATGATGCTATTCTATTATATTTCCATCAGGGTTTTGACTCATGAATTATTCGGAGGTAACACCTTTATTCTGCTTTGTTGTGTTGAACATACTCCTCCCTCAGAGAGTTGCGCACAATCTATTTTTACATTCTGCACTGTGTGTTGCACACATATATGTAAATGTATGTTAACTAGGCCTTTTGGAGACGTTTGCGTAGATTTCTCCAAGATTGAAATTATTTTTTCTTGGAAGCTCCGAATACACATAGCACACCCACGCTGTCTGTCATTTTAAATGTCACTATAAAAATATCTATAGTGTGCCAGGCGCCATATGTGATGTAATATTGTCTGAAATTGCTTCCGCTTTTTTTGTGTTCGACAAACACCTAGAGCGAAATACTGCTTTTTGTTTTGTTCTATTTTAAGACATATACAGTGTATCAGGACAAATCCTTGGAGATGTACCAGGGGGAATAAAATCTAAGTACATCAGTGGTGCTGTTGATCATTACAATCCTGGTAATAGTATTTTATGCTCTTTAATTATGATTCAACCTAATTTCTTCCGTCTAAAAAATGCCACAGCAATAGCAGATAACACTTGAACTGCTAGAAAACTTGCAGTTACAGTTTCTGGTTTTGTTTTATGATCAGTTTTCTGCTTTGGTGCAATAACATGAGGAGAGATGGATCCTAAAAGTGTTATCTTAAGGCCAAAACATGAGAGTTAACAATAATGGTGTGTGTTCAGCAATATTTCTCTTCAATATCTCCCCCATAAAGCATCTTCATCAAAGCAGAAACAGAGAGCATTACGACCTTACACTGTTTTTCCTTTCATCTCTCTCTGTCTGAAGAAGCAGACCTCAGCTCAGCGGGTTGATACGCAGGAAAAAAGAGAGCGACCTCAGTGCCCTTCTTACCGCAGGGTGATGTAGATAAAAATAAACGCCTTCACAGACCCACCTGAAACTGAATATGAATGATTTTAATATCCAGAATAATACAGATATATTTATCACTATCATCATCGCTTTGATCATAATTGTACAACCTCTTGTTTGAAAATTCAAACTCAATGAGGCCTTTCTAAAGTGTACTGTAGCTGAACCCTTTAAAAAAAGAACAGTGTATCATTTATATATAATTTAACCATCAAACCTGCAGCACAGTCCCCAGAATAAAATGGTGGCAATGTACATTTCTGCAAACTACGGATATGTCACATTTAGACATTTCTGACGTACATCTCATGTACATGTGATGAGTTTCTCATCAGAAGGAGGACAGGAGGGCAGATAGGGTGACACCCAGGTAAGAGGCTGCAGACTGCAAATGACTACTTAAGACCAACAAAAGTGGGTGTTTTTTAACAACAGTTTGGGACATTTACAGCCATGTTTGTAGGTACCAAATTGGGTGCTTCAAACAAACACATAATGTTTGGCTTACCCTAATCATGTGTTGTTGTTTTTTACCTAAACCTAACCACACTGTTACCACAGCATTGTTACAATATAAAATTACCACAGCATTGTTACAATATAAAATTGAAAATTGAAACATGAAGTTTCAACATATGAAATGTACAAATGTGACATATCCAGGGTTTTGCAGAAATGTACAATGCCAGCATTTGTTTTAAAAGGATTAAATCTGTTAAATAGTGTTTGTCGACACTGCATGGAGGCAGTTTGTTATATGGACGATTACAGAAATGTGTACGATTACAATTTACAACATGAAAAATGTGTCTGACATAAACTAGTAAACTCACATAGAATACTTTGAATACATCGAATAACAACTTTGGTTTATGGTGGCTGAAATAGTTTGAGTTCTAATGAGTAATGACTTCTCACAACAAGATCAAATTAACCAAAACACAATTTAAAGGGTAGCAGTATTCTGTATTTTTCTTAATGTCAACAAATCCCATTAAACCAGCGATGAATTGATTATACTATCAAGTATTGTTTATTTAGCCAAAGACTTGCATAGATTTAAAAAGAAACAAAAAAAACATAAATAAGCCAGCATTCTGTGACATGTTCTTTCATTACAGTGAGCATGGATGATATAGCTTATTCTCAGTCAACCACACATCCACCATCCTGCTGTTGTAAATAGTTTCTCCGCCAGGGGTCTTTGATGAAGTTCCAGGGGATCCCCAGTAAAATGGTGAATATTTTATTTCTACCTTTTAATTCACTATAGAAGTGAGCGCAATGTAAGAGTCATAAGCATTAGCATAGCATTCTGGTCTTAATCATATCTAACAACCAGAATGTTTTCAGACGGAGGTCCCTGGGGGTCTGTAACCTAATGTGGATTAATGTAGGGGTCCTTACCATGAAAAAAAAGGTGTTTAAGCTGAAGCTGAAAATAGTCCCCAGCTAATGCATAATTTACTGCTTTTTGCTTAAAACCAGCGTCCAGCTGTTTAAGGCCAATTTTAACCTTTTTTTCATTTTTTGAAGAATTAAAGTATACATTGTGACCTGTTTTTTGAGTGTCACAGACAGGTTAGGGAAGTCAAAAAGCATTAAGAGAACACATTGTTTGATTTGGTCTTTACATGGAGTTTGTTTACAAAACGAAAAATATGAAATATTGCATTATCCTTTAAAGCACAACACAAGACCTACCATATACACAGTCCCAACTGAATTAACTGCAATATTATGATACGATCAGATACAATCTCGAGCTAAAGCCAGACAGAGATGGCGTGGTCATGCAGCTATACGATAAGATACTGACAAAGCAAAACTGCTTCTGCTGATCTAATAAGAAGTTGTGTTTTTGTGACATTAGTCCAAATTTTACAAATTAGTTTGACTGTAAAAGTTTCAGAACCTGTATTATTTACCTGCAGTCGGATTTATAGTCCTTTGAATTACTGAGTACAATAGACACACTCAGATCTGTCCTGGTGCTACTACCCAGACTCAGACTCAGTGACAGTACACACAGTTTGAACAACAGGAGCAAAGTGTACAGTATATCTCACAGTCACTGTGCACTGCAAGGGACATCTCCAGATATATGATGCACAATCCAAAACAAGCTCCACATCCGCCCTGCAGCATTATATAGCACTGTGTGTTTTCATGCAGTGTACCATGCAATATGATTGTATCTGCAGAGGGAAGTGATCTATCTTTATCATTGTGTTATTTCAGCTGCACAGAAGGAAGCTGAGCTGCAATTGCAGACTGTCTGCAGTTAACCTGACCCCAGATATGTATCACTAGCACCATGAGGAAGAACATGCCTGTGGCTTTCAGTTAGACTTAGATGATACTGTTTGCTTTGACTGGCAACAATAATTGATATCCTTCCACATTAGCTCCCCACGTAGTGGACTTTCTCTCTAACACATCCGCTTTTTCCAGTGTTGTATATGGTGCTGCTGAGATTGGAATTAGCCAGATAGGATCTTGCCATTGGGAGATAATAGTCCATTTTCAGCCTGGGTTAACTGTGCAGTTAATTAAATGATAATTGAATAAAAATAATAAATCTGCAAAAGATGTTAACGGCCAGTGCATGCTATATAATGATGCAAAGTTTACAAAATCATTAAGAAGAAGAAAAGCAAAAAGGAAAGAACATAAGAACACATGACTGAATACAGTGAGACATAAAGAAAACCACCTCCTTGCAGGAAAGTCTCTGTGCTCAGAAGGAGGAGAACAACCAGATCAGAGCTGCCTGGAAGAAGAAGGGCGAGAGGAACAAAGTTGCCTTTGAGTGAAGAAAAGTCCAGGTAGACCAGGGCAGCTGGGGATGTGACGAAGATACTGAGCTGTAGATATTACAAAAAAGGTCAGAAGAAAGTGAATATAAGAACTTTACAAGCCAGGCTTTGGAAAATGGGAGTCTTGTGCTAAGGTGTATGCGCAGGTTTTGGTCAAACTGAGAAAAAACTGTGAGCTGATTTTAGAGCAAGATGGAGAGGGACAAAGAATGTGGTTCTCTGATGAGAAGGACGCAGAGACTGTCTATGGAAAGACTGAGGAAGATGAGGACTTGGAGGGGAGAGTAAAAGATGTATGAGATGACAGGAGTAAACTGGAGAAGATGAGGAAGATGAAGAGGTGAGCGCTGCACAGTTAAGAGGGGATGATCAAGCCCCTAATTGTGCAGATATTCAGCTTTTGGTTCACTGATCATTTTGCTCTGCAATAATGCTTCTCTGGCAAAAACATCTTCACTTTACTTCAGAAAAAGTATCTGAAAGTGAAATAAAAATATGTTTTCTTGTTCTGGAGCTCTTCCCGTTGAAAGGTGAACAGTGATGGTGGGTGTAGGAGGCTCCTTCCCGTGTAGCTCAGGATGAACAGCAGAAGATCAACCTTCCCACAAACACCAGCCCAGTCGCCCCAGGAATTAGTTGCATTTTGGGCAATTCTGTGCCAATATTCAGTGCCAATGCTGGAAGTAGTGTGTCCTATTTATAGTGAGGCTGACAGTAAAGGTGGGGTGGTGGAACAGTAACCACATCTATCCCTAACATTGCCCTGGTGTTTTTATTGCCTCATCCTAACTTTACTTTATTGTATTTGCCACCACCTTCTAACCCTGTCTATTATTAAAAATGTTAAATCTTGGACATAAAAAAAGTCTTTTTTAACATCATGTGGGTTTTGAAGAATCATCACCATTAGTTTGTAAAGAGTAAAAGTCTCGATCCTGTGAGCATGGCCATCATTTTCTATGAAAATGAAGCATGCATCTGTGTTTTCTGTCTAAATTCTATGCTTAAGATATAATAATAATAATAATGTTATTTGTATAGCACCTTTCATACAAAAAAATGCTGCCCAACATGTTTTACAACAAGGAAATTACATGCACCAAGTGCTTCACATGAAAGGACCAAGACATTATAAAACCTGCATGTAAAACATAAAATAATATCAGACTAATGAAAATACAGGTCAATAAAATAAGAATACCATCAAATACCACATTACGTACACTGCTACGTGTAGCTACAGCTTACGTCAGAAACATGTGATCATTCCTGCCAATGTTTTTAATTTCCATGATTTTTGAATCATATTCCTGCTGGAACATGTCCGATTGTTAAGATTTTGTTTAAGAAGCTTTTACCTCCACCAGAGAAGTCATCTTTTCTTTGCCATTTGTGCGTTTGTCTGTGTATCTTCCTGGTCAGGATTATGGAAAGAAAAACTTGGTAGAAGGGTGTAGTATGGGCCAAGGAAAAATGTGTTAGTGGAGTTCTGCACTTTTTTGTCATGGCAGAAAGTGCTGCTACTTGTTACAGTCATTCCTCAGCTGCAAATAGACTGCTACATGTAGCTACATGCTAACATCAGGAAAACATGTACTCTTGGTGTCCAGTTTTATTAATTTCTCCCCAGTTTCGATCATATTCCTGCTAGAACATGTCCAGTTGAGAAGGTTTTGGTTTAAGGTTATATTTGTTATGTTTCACAGTACAAAGTTTTTCTATATTCCATACAATCATTACCCTGGCTGCAATGAGGGTGCAGAGAGGAAGAGATACAGTAGACCTGCAATGCTGACCAATCAGAGCAGATTAGAAATGAAAGCACTTTAAGCTCTTTGTTGTCATCTATTAAAAACCAATCTTTCACCTGTATCCCATCAGCATTGGCTTTCAGAACTGGTATATTTTGGATTGGATTTAAATGACAAGAGTTATTACTCCCTCCTAACTTTCAGTCTGTTAGTTTATCTGTGGGCCAGGGGCCAAGTCCCAGCAGTACAAAGCCAGCAGGTGCAGAAGAGAGGCAGCCTCATCTCTCCCGTATTAGGTTGTTCTGTTTGTAAGCCTCGAGCCATTAAATTGCTCAGCGCTACATCTCTTGTCTCCACACGTTTGATTAAAGTGCAACCACACAGCCGGCTCATTCCAAGTGCGGCTCTTATTATTCTGGTCAGGGATGCTGCGGTGTGTGAGTGCAATGTTGAAATTGTGCTGCATCTGCTTGAATAGCACACACCAATTTATATGGCTCATAACTAACATGCATATCCCTTATAATTAATATAAAGAGCAGTCAAGGCACAAGTCCTTACATTGCCCTCTCTATTATTAACCCTTTAATACATGGGGAAAATGCAATATGGCTCTTGTTTAGAAAAGTCCCACAAATTGCAAAGAAAAAGGTAAAAGGTGACGGCTAATTTTAATGCCTTAAAATTAGTAGGTGGGAATTATAATATATTACAAAAAAATAAAAGACTAAGAAAAAAATGTTCATAAAACTATATGTATAAATGTTTCAATATATATTTTAAAATGTTGTAACAGAAAGAAACATTTTTTATTTATTTATTCATTTTCTTTATCTTTTCTAGGTCATTTTCTTTTCTTTTTTTGTTACTCATTTTAGAGGAATTTTCTTTTAACATTTTAATAATTTCTTGCTTATTTTTTGGTTGCTCATTGCCTTCCTACCATGCTTTTGAAAGAATTTAAGCCAATTTGCTCAGGTTCCTAAGGGTAAGGAGCATGTTTAACATTGCTTCTCCTTGTTCTTTTGAGGATTAACAATGTCATTTCAGATGGTCAAACCTGCATTTTTATAGATGGAGCTGTTTGATGCAGCAGTATAATTTTGTAACAGTCTGATATTCATAATGATAAAACTAACATAAAGCAGCGTTAACCTTTTGCCCTTTCAGCTGCCTCCTCTGTACATTCAAGTTTTACTACATACTGTAGCTCTTAAATGTGGCCAACCATGTGTGTATGTGTGTTGGCTCCTCACACTCTCTAAACAAACACTATGTCAAAAACCGCCCGAGGACATTCTCCATGTTTTTATGACGCCGGTTGGCAACTTAATCTAATCCTGTGAGCACGGCCACCACTGGAAAGTCAGAGACAGCCTCGTAATGAAATCACACACAGTGAAAACCTGACAGCTCCGCCTGCCTGGAATCTTCTTCTTTATGATATACAGCCATTGTCTCTCTCCCTCTTTCCACACTCTTCTTTTGTCTTCCTCTTTATGTCCTTGCTTTATAATCCCCTCCTCTGCGGGGAACCCAAATGCTGTCACACTCCTCGTCACTGTGCGTTGCTGTGATGCTCCCTGTCTCAGCGAAGTGTCATCTGCTGAGACTGGGTCCCCGCCTGGCGAAACTCTGCTCCTCATCAGAGTGTGTCGAGCCATTTTTATAATAAGCGCTAGCTGCTGGGCACTAAGAGCCACAGACACAATCAGCCTCTATTAGCACACAGCTCACTGAAGACAAAGTAGGGTTGAGCTAATGAGATGCATGCTGTGTTTATGAGAGGAGAAGAAAAGCACAGATACACCAGATCAGCACTGATCTGGTGTATCTGTGCTTTTCTTCTCCTCAGACACCAAAGGGTGTTCTGATCAAGAAGGTAAATTAATCCTTATTTTCAGAGGGAAAGAAAGTCTGACTATTGAGTTATTTTTGGCTGTTAAAAAGGTCTGGATGACAATATTGATAGTGTTCTCATGTCTGTGCTGTAAATATAGAGCAGCAGCGCATTAGCTTAGCTTAGCATGAACACCAAAAACAAGGGGGAAACAGCTATTCTATCTGAAGGCAATGACATACATGATTTGATCCATACAAAGCCCAAAGTGTGAAAAATTTGCAGGGTGTAATGTGCTTGATTATTTATTTTCTGGGAACAGCAACTTCCTAAAGTTTTGTTATCATAGTGAGGTTGCCAGACAGCCAGCAGAGACTTTTGGGAGTTTCTGCTCCTGGCAAAGAAATAATCTGGCACATAACCATCTAAAAAATAACACAATTTAATGGCGTTCATTCATCAATCGAACGTACAAACCAGTGCAGATCGGTGTGCAGAAAACATCTAAGGATAGGGTTTGCTTTTGATTCATGAACCGTCCAACTCTCGCCAAGGATGATCGGGTATTGATGAATGTGCCAGCTGAAAAGCAATCATCATTTACATATCCTGCCCCAATAAACTCTCGGTTTTAGAGGCCTCGCCGTGAGAGTTTACAACATGTAGAGGCGTAATATGGCCAAGAAGAGGAAGTTCAATTGAAACGTTGACATCCCAGGTCGAATTTAACCTACTGATTCTGTTTGCAGCCTGAAGAGTGGCATCCAAGGAAACACTTCTGTGGTTAAGTGTTGCAGTGGACACTCTAACTCCACGTTGAAATATGTAATTTATATATCTATGACATGTACCGAAGCTTATAATTAACCCAGACCGAGGACCACAAGGCCGTGTAAATCAGGTCTGCTTTTATTTTGGGCATGACAGGTAGCAGAGGAGACACACAACTTGTGTCCAAGTGAGAACGTTGATGTAGGCCTTAATAAAATCTAATGTTTTTTATAGGTTATACATTTTTAAGTGATGAATCTATGACTGCAATTATTTAGATGCCAGTCAGATTATGGTCTAATAACTATCAAACTTGCTAGCCTCTGCTCACATCCACATTGATAAATGCTGAGCTTTGTGTGGAAATACGTCAGTTTCATAAACGAGGGCCAATGTCTTTTCACATAACTGAGCTTAAAAGTTGTTGGTTGTTGGAATTATATAGTATATGTGAACAGAGAAGCTGGATGTCCAATTGCCATATTGGTGTTGAATTTAAAAGAAGATAAAACAAGAGAGATCAACACCAAACAAAAAAAGAAGTGTTACACTAACCATCTCCTTGTGGTAGTTTCATACATAATTTCCACATTGTCAATTGTCAAAACTCTCTGCAAGAAAGCAAATCAAAAAGCAATATGTTTCCCAAAATGTTGAACTGTTCCATTAAAAGTTGGCCAATATGTTATATTAAGGAAAAATAGGAAAAAGCACTTCCTGATACTTCTTGTTCTTGTATGCCCCTATAATGTGGATACTCAAAATCATGTGCATATAAAAGGTGAACACTCATACAGTATTTGCACACATGCTCAACTTGTTCACTCACTCATACATGCACGCACCCACATGCACACCTTCCTCTTGCTCTACACATGTATTTTCCCAACTCTCCAGCTCTCCAGCTGCTATGCCCAGTGGGGATCTCCAGCAGAGCACAGGCAGTTCATTTCATGTCTCAGCTCTGCACACTGCAGTTATTAGTGCCTAATTACTAGGACTGTTGCCAGTCAAAGGAGAGTGATGATAGGCTATCTTCATGTCAGGCGCCAGTTGAATGTCTGCCTGAATGAGAGAGACAGTGAATGAACTGGGATCAACCGACTTGATGCCCAGAGAGTGAATTTAGCATTTTCTTTTTCCGTACTGGTGAGGTCTGGATTCAATTTGTCTTGCCTTGTCTGTGCTGCTGATCAATACCAACTGTATTACAAGGGCAGCAGGGCCAACCCAATGTGCACTGTCAGCACCTGCGCATAGATGGATTGGTCTGGGAATATTGGCATTAGTGCTTTTTATTCGTATCAGAGAGAAACACATTAATAGTAATTGAATCAATCGTAAACCAATTCTTCTACTCATGCATATCAATAGCAAATTAAGGATATTTCTATTGTCGTGTGACTACAAAGTCAATGTGAGGATTGCAGGGAGGTTTGTATATCATGTGAACTACAGTTGGGAATGACGAGTCTGGCGGAGCCGCATGTGAAAATAGAATAAACAAAGCACTGAAGCAAAAACAAATTAAAATACATGAAACACCGCCTTCCGCTTGTATGCCTCCACAAACCGGTCAAGTTGCAGTTACAGTTTATGTTTGTCCAGACTAATATGTAT
The DNA here is from genome assembly GCF_008729295.1 of Plectropomus leopardus. NCBI lineage: Eukaryota > Metazoa > Chordata > Actinopteri > Perciformes > Serranidae > Plectropomus > Plectropomus leopardus. Next base: position 10,358,666 of record NC_056467.1, on the reverse strand, counting down.
GTATACATACAGTTTCACTGTGGACACCCAAGATTAATGTCAAGGTGAAGCTGACCTTTGGCCTTTTGGATATAAAATGTCATCCCCTCATCATTTTGTACTATCAGATATTTGTGTGACAATTTGTCATAATTATATGAATTCTGGAGTTATGGCCAAAAACATGTTTGTGAAGCAACAATGACCTTGGACTTGGAGCCACTGCATTTTATGCAGTTTCTTGAGTCCAAGTGGATGTTTGTACAAAATTTTAAAAAATTCCCTTATGGTGTTCATGAGATGGCGGGTTCAGGAGAATGAGACGGATGCACGTGTAACTTCCAGTTAGGATTCAGTGTTTCCTGTTCAGTGTTACAGGCCTGGCGCACTGCCAAGCCAATGAGACTCCCTGCCAGGCCGAAACATTTGCGAGCTTTGTGTTGCACGGCGAAGTACATCATATCTTTTCCTCTTTGGAGGTAGAAGTCATGACCTGCCCTACTCTGCCTCTGATTGGCTAGTACTCTGTGCCTTGGTTGGTGAGATTGTGGTTGTTTTGTTTGTTCTTTAACACCTTTTTTATAGAGATTTTTCAGTTTATCAGACAAGACATTAGCATAAGATAGAATCTCAGAGTACAAATATTAACAAAAATGTCAAGAATGTCAACATGGAAGGAAGAAAAAAGAGAAGAAACAAATAAGTCACAACAGAAAACAATAAAACAAGACGTGCATTTTAGCACATTTAGGACTGACCACTTGTTGAGGAATGCGTTTAAGTCCTAGGCTAGGTGGATTTTTCAAATTGTTTATCTATGGGTCCCTAGTTTTGTAAAAATCTCTTAAGGTTAGATTGTGTTTTTAAGGGCAGCGTGGCTCCTTTAGAGACAGGGCAGTGTTTGTATGTTCGAGTGTATGGTGTGATTGGAGTAAAAGCATGGGTGCGAGTGATGCGAGTGTCAGTGAGTGCAGAGTACACGGAGCAGAGCAGAGAATCAGGTCTTTGCCAAGCACGAAAAGTGGTCCTCTTAGCAGCAAATATGCAGTTTAAGTCACAGTTTTCAGTTTATAAATGCTGCTGCTTCTCAAGACCAAGTGGAGCTCCCGTGTGTTGCTTTCCAGCTGCTGGCTAAAGTGAAGGGAGGTAACCACAAAGTTACTCCAGCCCTAGCTGGCTACAGTCAGGAAGCTGCAGCAGGAATGGCTAACAATTGGTTATGTTCAGGGTAAGAATATTAGGCAAGTGAATCAGACACAGAGGAGGGCAGTTCGTGCCTTTGCCATCCTGAGACTGCCTCCAGGTTCTCTGCTAACCTAACTGTGGATAAAATAATATAATCAAGAGGTTTCTCTAGACTTTCCAAAGTACATAGATTATACTCTGATAGTAAATGGAGTCATTTTGCATCAGTTGTGTGACGCACAAAAACATTTATCCAAAGTTTTAGTGCATCAATCACAGACGAAGAAGCAGCCAGGGAGAGGCTCATTGCTTAAAGCTGCAAAGTCACACAGGAAGTCACTGACACAAGGCCAGCAAATCCTGTCAGTTTTCAAAATAAAACCCCTGTACAGATTGTTTTGCTTTACTTAATCAAATACATCAGGCATTTATACAGGTTGTAGTATTTGTACCTGACAGAATGACTTTATCCACATTTAACTACATTTATAAAGGTAGTAGTCCATTCTGGTATATACTTGTACCTGACAGAATGACCTACTCCACATGTAACCAGTTGTTCCCCTTCAATGTTACAGGCCTGGCACACTGCAAGGCCAACGAGACCTCCCGTCAGGATTAAATATTAGCGAGGTTTGTGCAGGACAGCAATGTAAACTGTATGTTTTCACCTTTGAAGGCAGAGGTCATGACCCACCCCACTCTTTCTGTGATTGGCTAGTACTCTGTACCTTTTTTGGTTAGATTTTGTTGTAAGAGACAGGGCAGTGTGTATGTGTGAGCGTATAGTCGAACGAAAGGGTGAGAGCGGGTGATAAGAGTGTCAGTGAATGCATTGGAGTACACAGTTTCTCTAGACTTTCCAAAGCACATTGATCAACCTTTGATAGTAAATTGACTCATTTTGCATCAGTTGTGCGACGCTCCCAAATAATTTATCCACCATTTTAGCGCTGCCAGCATAGACTGAAGTCGCAACGGGGGAGAGGCTCATCGCTGCAAGCTGCAAAGCCAATCATGCAGGAAATCAGTCGCAACGGTAGCAAAACCTGTCACTTTTTAAAATAAAACACCTTGTGCAGATCATTTTGCTTTATTCAATCAACTATTGTGAGCTATGACATATGGACAAGCACTCGTGGACAGTGTTGTTGTTTTTACTGTCACTACCAGAATAGGAGATTGCAGGTTTAAATTACTGCAGCTGGAAAAAGGCAAAGAAGGTCATAAGTCAGCTAAATCACTATATTACCACCATCCAAAAAGAAAACACTGTGTAACGCACAACCCAATATATTCACTTTTTTCTCAACTGGGCCAGGGAGCAAAAAGAAACAGATGGCAAAGTAGAACTATGCCGTGGTGAATTTTTTCACAAAGCCAAGGAAAATTAAATGCAGCTGTGAATTATGCACACTTTGCTCATGATGTACTGCTGTTTTGTAAACATATACAGCTTGTTCAGACTACCTCTCCTTGCTGTGTCCACTTTGTTTAAAGTTTTTAATATACAGAGTGAACAAAAATTTGAACACAATTGATGAAATTGCTGATTCCCTGTGCCATCAGACTGAAGCCAACCACGCCAAAAAGTCATCCCAGGCGTCGCATGTGTTAAGGGTTTTTTCCGAGCCAGAAAACACTGGGAAAACACTGGGATTCCTTCAGTGCTCATTGTTCAGGAGGTTTTCATTGGGATTCAGGTTATCAGCAGAAACAGCTAACAGTGTAGAAACAACAAAGAAACCATACTTATTCTACTTTACTCCATTTCTGTCTGTATCTCAATAAAACCCTATGTGCTGGATCTTAAATATATCAATTGATTGAAGTATTTACTGTTGTAGTGTGGAAGTTGGCAAAAAGTGACATGGAAAAAGAGGCTGGTGGCTTTTAGAAGCGACATTTGAGGCTTGAGGGTTATTGTCATATTTACGCTATCACCCTGTAAAAAAATTACATAAAAATATCTAAGAGAGATTTCTGTCACAGTACAAAGCTGTTACAACGTCAATTTCTGCAAAATACAAAATTATTTGTGGAGCACTTTCATGCCAGGAACGTTTAAATGCCTTTTGCATTACCAGGAGTACATTTATGGAGCTGTTAAAAGCAGCTGTTCCATTATGCTAAAGTGTTTTTTATCGCCCCGTCACGCTGCACACAAAACAGCAACTCTGTAAAACCAAAACAGCACAACCAGAAACAGGCAGGCAATCTGTACACAGGAATAGTTACATAATAAAAACTCAAAGCTGCAGGTCTGAAAATGTCAGGTTAAATCAGAAAGTACAGTCACACATCAGAGAGTTTCATTTGGAGGTAAACAAACACTCTGTTTGGTTTAGTGCAGCTTTTAAGCTGCTTGAGAAGACAGAGAAAAACAGTCTGCTAGCTCGGTGTTCCTTGGATAAAGGGTGATTCTCTGTTGACTCTTATTTCCTAAACAGAAATAGTGTAAAATCAAGCATGCACAGACAAAAATCCACACTGGAGGAGGTGCGCAATTATGTTGTTTCACACTGTCCTCGGCTCAGCCGGGGAAGACGGAGAAGCTGTAGATTCCCCCATTAACGGCATAACGATGTGTTTTAAGCCAAAGAGCAGGGCACAGTCCTGAAAGAGAGAACCAGTCAACTCAGCAGCAAATGAGGGAGCAGCCATGATGAGTCAGTGCTTAATTACTACACAGCCAGAAGACCTTGGTTTCCTCCAACTTCCCAATGACATTATTGAAAACTGGTTGTGGAGATTACCTCAAGCTGCATTTTATGAGACATGAAATTGCTGAACGAAGCAAAAGACACCCAGAACAGGATCACAAAAGGCTCTGGCAGAGCATGAGGCACATTACTGATGGCCTATCAATACCCATTAGCTTGGAAACCTATTAATCATTCCTCATTCACATAACTGCACTGGAGAAAAGAAGACGACAGAGACAGACAAAGACACCAAGACATATCCATGTGGGATGCAAAAACATTTAAACAGTCTCCAAAAAATGAAACCTATACATGACAAGCCTATTTTTAAGTATAAGCAAATATAAACAACAAGGTGCACATAGACCCAACACACATCTCTGCCTCTGTGGCAAGTTAGTGTCAATGAAGCCTGGTGTCTTGATGGTCTTGTATAGGACATAGGGGAGTTTATTTTAGGACAAAATAGTGGAATTTAATATACTGATATATCAGAGAGAAGAGGGCATAGCTTTTTAGCTGACTACTTTTCCCAAATCTCTGAAAACAGATTTTTTATTATATATTCAAACTAAAACGCCAAGTATGTAATTTCCCAGAATTTACAGCTCATCTTTCAAGTTTGCCAAATGTTCTGGCCAAAAGCCATTATGGTCCATTTTTTTCTCACCCAATATTTTCAAGAGATATTTGTCCAGGTCTCTGATTTAGCTGCAGGTTTGATGGTTCAGTGCCATCAGTGGACAAGGTAGAAAACTGGGACACGACCCACATGGAGACTGAAAGACTGTCTCACATCATGCTCTAGATGCAGGTACACTGAGTGTGTGTTTGACTGAAGACAATGATTAAGGTTGTGTTAGTGAACCTTCATTCAGTATGTGTATGTGGCTTCCTCGATCCATTCAGTCACACTTTTTCTTAATAGAGCTACAGAAGTTCAACCAAGGCCACCTCACCCCGGCAACCATCACACACTCGTACACTTCTCCTCAGCCTTCATCCCCCAGATTACTTCACACAGCATTCTTCCATTTATTATCCCCCATATAGTCAATGTGTGTCCAAGACAATTTCCTCTTTCTCTTTGATTAATCCCGAATCTTTAACAGTCCGTCCATTTCCTCTGTGGCAACTCTTCATGACCTCACAAAAAGGCGTACTGTATTTGTGTAAACTTTATGCTCAACATAATATTGTTCTTTCACTCATTCACTGCTTACTATATAATAAATACTCAGTATTTGAAAGTAAGTAGTGTCGAGATTTTGGATACTTGGCATCTTTTTGTATCTTCACTTACAATTGTTGAGAAGCACAATTATTCATTTTCATATCATAAAATGTAGTTCAGAACATAACTGCATGCTATGCTATGCTATGCACACCACTTCATTGGTTACATAATGTATGGTGTATAAAATCCACTCTCAGAAATCTGTGGTTCTAGGTTTGGTTTTGCAGTTTCATGCAGTGGCATTCGATCTTTAAAGACTGGTTGATAAATTGATCAAACAAAGAATAATATTTTGATAATCAGTTCTGTGTTTTAGTATTTTAGTAAAATAGTATTTTAGATATTACAAGATATTTTAATGTGATATATTGTGATTGAGATTGTGATATATTGTGATGCATGTTTCACTATTTTTTGATGATTTACAGATAATTTGATCAATGAAAATAATTTGCAGATTCACTTATCGTTCAAAAATGTGGCACCATTGCAAATGGTCTTAAATATAAACAGTGTTTAAATCAGACTCCTCTCATGTACTTTTTGTAAGTATACCTATGAAAAGAACTAAGCGGTGTAAATAGCATAAGTCCAACTAAAGAGGCAGATTGTGGTATTGGATGTGTCAAACAAACACAGGGTTTTCCCCCAGGAGACCAATGATGGTCATCTCCCATGTTTAACCAAGTAAACTTTGAATTATATTAAGGTGCATTATCACCATACCTTTAATTTAATTTCAGTCTTATTTATAAAGCCCATTTCCAAGAGGACGGATAAGGATAATAAATAAAACTGGTGCCCTACATTGAGTGCATAAACCTGAAATACAATGAACAATGAGAAAATTTTAATCATGAAAAACACTCAGCCTCAAGCAAATGCTTTCCAGATTTCAACAAGTTTGTCAAACAAATGCAAGATGCGTGTCAAAAGCTGTTAGAGTGAAAAATTAGCTGACCTTAAACAAATAGGGCTGCTACTGCAATATTCCAAACTGCCATCAGTTATGCTGTGAATACATTTGTCATGTTGCAGTCATTGATTGGTGCATTTCAGTTAAATAGAGGCAACTGCTCAGTTGCCTCCTAATAGCCCAGAGGACGTGGTAGTCAATGCATGATTTGATTTGGTCATTTAAGAGAAAACAAGAAAACCACATTAATGCAGAAAGTAAAGGAGGAAGAGAAAACTGTCCCCTTAATAACTGCAGAAATAAAAAAATATGAGTTAATTCATCATGCACTGTGTTGCCCAGATCAGTACTATAAGAAAAAGACTGATGGTAGTCCACATCCAAAGGTAATTTTTCACATTTCTTTGGTATAAAAACAAGATTTGTATTCTATGAGAAAAAGAATGTCAGAGGTGAGAAAATAAAATGGATAACAGTGCTAACATATGTAATGACAGTCTGTTCAACTGCTTTTCAATTGACCTTACGCTTGAATGCCATATTCAGTTTTATGGCTTGCTGTAGACTTCAGTCCTTATATAGTGAAAAACAAGCGTCATGTGGAGCACTACAGGCACTCAAGAACTATAAGTCTGTGGGTGTTTAGAAACTGTTTTTACTGTTCTGTGGGTTGTGGAAACATTGAATTTTAGGACATGGTGTCCAGGCAGAGTGCATATAAGGGGATCATCCAAAAATGACAGCTGTGCCATTTGATAAAATGCTGCAGTGGAATAATCTGTACTAGCATGTTGTGATGAACTGAAAGCCTCTTACAGTACCAACTACATTCTCCACTTTTTCACCTGACACAGCAGTTCAGGAGCCAAACGTGCAACAGATTTATGCCACAAATATCAGCTCCATCCTCATACTGTAAGCATGTCGCTTAAAACACCAATGTAGATTTCAAAGGGTGGACACAAGGGACATGTCCCCCCACATAAAATCATGGGAGTAGCAGAGAACTTTTATTTGGACAAAATAAAAGATATTTACACCATAATTAATGCAGAAAAAAGACAAATTGGTGTATAAAAAAATCCCCAAAATGCAGGATATTAAATGTTAGACCCCCCCCCTCCCGATTTCGAAACAAAGAACCCCAATATTGAAACAAAATCTAGGCCCTTGCCTCTTAACATGCAGTAGCAGTTAATTTCATAACTTTGAAAATGCACACCAATGGTCTTGAGTCAACCGTCCGCTGTTTTCTTTGTGAACATGTTCATTTATTCTTGTCTATGGCATAGAAACACAAACTCCCCCTTGAACCACTTTCCCGTACCCACTTAACACACACCCCTTTCTTTGCAAGGTGCCCTGTTCTTGCTATTCATGTATGTCATTAATTCATCGTCAAAAAATGTCACATGGCCACTGACCAGTTACACATCATCATGTCACTCTCCAAAGAATTTCTGCTGAAAAAAATCTGCCTTTACTTTCTGTGTGTTCATGTGTATAAGACACCATTGATTTTTTTCTTCCACTACTTTGAGGTGAAAGGCAGATGAAGTGTGGGCGGCTTCCCTCCCTGAGCCTGAGGTGAATTCTCTCCTACAGAGTAGTAAAATACCCTTCATCTTCCCCCACCCTCGCTAAGATCCCACCAAACGGTCACAACTACCTCTAACATAAAGACAAAACCTAAGTTGGGGCAAAGAGATAGGTAGATAGAGAGAAAAATAAATTTAAGATCCCTTGAAGGAAGATGGGATCAAGAATGAGGATGTATCTGATGGAGGAAGTTCTCTGAATATTTAAGAGGCTCTTCGATTTTGTCTAAAGACAGCATGCTCCGAGGTGTGTTGCAGGCTAGGATCAGTAAGAAACTGTTTCCAAGCATTTTTTATCTCTGTATAATTAACGGAATTATCATATTTATCGGTTTTCATCAGTCGGCTGGTTGGGCAAGGGATGCCATGCACACAGCAGAGAAGACGCCCCTGTGTTTCTGTGGGAATTGTTTCACCAGCCCACTGTACAGGTTGTCAGATTGAGCAACGAGTCAGTACTGGATTTTACAAGAAGTGCTTTCTATTACAAGAGAGTTGGTGCATAAGTCTTTTTGGGTGCCCATCCAATGACAGCTGGATATCATTTATCAGGACAGCACTATCAGGGGATGTGGTCTGCAGAAGCGCTGACGTGCTGAACTGCAACCGCCTCACTGCCAACGTTATTGCCATCTGAGCCCGGCCATGACAGATGGGCAGGTCGGGACACATGGGAAGCAAAAAGGGCCAGACGAGTTTTAGCAGTCCGTGTCCCTTTGGGAGACACTCGAGGACTCTGTCTGTGTCCATTAGGAGTATGAGCTTGATCGGCCCTGATCATGGCTGCTATCAGTTCACCTTGCCAGCTTGCTAAAATCATAATTTATTTAGCACACCTCAAACAGTCAACAGTGTGGCCATTATTCTAAATCAGGTATCAAAATGCAGGTTTCTGTAATGACAGAGGGTGGCTGCTCTTAGTCTTAAAGATAGGATAAGAAGCTCGGACAGCTGGAGAGAGTTCGGAGGGAGGTATTTCAGAAAGGGTCAAAAAGGGCTAGTTGAGGTGGTTTGGCATCTGATCAGGACGTCTCCTGGGTGCGTTCCTATTGGAGGTGTTCTGAGCGCATCCAGCTGGTAGGAGACCGGGGGTAAACCCAGAACACACTGTAGAGCCTTCTGTCTTTACTCTGCATTCATTTTGAATTTATTTGTGCATTTTTCCTGGAAGCTTACAGTTATGAATGAAACGGAGCAGTACCACCAGAGATCGTGGTGGCGGTGTAGCTTAGTTCAAACGAGAGATGAGTGTAGGAGACGCAAAAGAACTTTAAATAATGGTGGAAAAGAATAGATTGGTAAAATATAATAATATATAGTGAAAATATAGTGAAAATGTCCATGTGTCAGGATGTATATAATGGCCAATGTCACCTTGTTTGTAGTTGTGTGAAACTTTTCAAGGACGTAGCCACTTAACAGTGCTCTGCCACTGCTACGTTGAGATACCCCAGTGCTCAGGTTTCACCAAATATTAATAATTAAAAACCAATAGTAATAAGATGTTTAACATTTAAATGACTGTAGTGTACACAAAAAGGGAGTTGAAATATCAAATTCACTCTACTTTGAAACATTTTGGGAGAAAATGGCAGTATTTTATGGCTAATCGTTTTCATATTTATTCAGTGACTATTTAGTCAGCAAAATCTGTTGTGGGTCAGTAAACTAAAACACAAGTTTTTTGTGGCAGATATGAAAGGCTCAATGAGATCTGACATCACACAGTGAGTCACACTCACAGAGTTGAGGGAGAGGGACCGCATGGGACTGGAAATACCTCTGAGGCAGAGGGGTCGCTCCACTCAGCCAGACTGCGGCCACCACTGACACCCGCTGCACCTCTCACCAAGGCCAGTTAACCGGCCACAGGAACCCTACACTAATGACAAATTACTATATTATTTCCTTTTTTAAATTTCTTTTCAATGCAGACCACTGAATGATAACAGAATAACTCTCATCTGTGAAGTCTGGTAATTAGCCTGCGAAATTACTTGCTGAGTTGCATTGAACAGCTAATAAAGAGAACCCTATGGTAACAAGGTCATGTCAAGGATGTTAGCCGCAATTGCCACTAATGGCCCTTGACACATAATACAGTGACACAGTTACTTTTGAAGGCCTTTAATTTAGTAGGAGCCGCTTGGAACGATGCTCTTGAAATCATCAGCTTTCAATAATGAGCGGCCGCGTTAAGTTATTCATCAGTGGTGCTTTACCAGTGCTGGCTCTCGAGAGCAAGAACAAAGCACACACCTCTTCATTTGCCCTGACCAGTGCCAAGAGGGCCCATTTAATTTAAGTCAATCATCACTGGGGTTCTGAGGCAGCTGAGCTTCCACGTGTCGCTGGGGTCGGTTGTGCCTGAATACATATTTATGAAGCCGATGATGAAGTGCTCTCAGGGTCTGTGTTCGATTATCATATTCATGTCAGCGGAAAGACCAGTGGAGTCATTGTGTATCCCTGTGTATTCAAAGGTCAATGATAAGGGATGATTGTGTCACCACCTTTGTGTGGACTCCGTTGTTGGGAAGAGTCTTAAGGCTTTGCTCATTGAATTTCTGCAGCAGTTGTGGTCAGGTTTACGCTGTTCCATTCATAGTACAACTGAGGGTCCGTGTCGGCCACCAGCAGTAAAGCTGGGACCTGAGCTTACTATCCTCCTATTGCAAACATCAAACCGGTCAAACTGAAACTAAGAAGTAGTTGCTAGGTTTGGACTGAATAGCTGTTGAATATCCAACTGTGTCAACTGCAGCTGGCTGAACCGCATGAGTTTTGGTCTGGACTGCAGTTTGAAACAAGAGATTAGAGCACGAGCAATATAGTCTGCATGCTCACAAAACATGGACTGCACATGGACATCTGCATAGGAGTCCATGCAGACACTCACAGTCATGGGTGGATGACATTTATGTCACATGAATCCTCATGGACATGCAGATGCAGAAACTATATCAACCTTTAATCTATAAACTAACAAAGTAAGCCCCATCTCAAATTATTTTGTCATGCATTTGTTTATAAGATAAGTCTAGGTTTATGCTATATTTTTCTTGTATTTTTCAAGAAAAGACCAGAACTAACAATGAATTGATTCTACTAACAAGTATTGTCTATATCATAAAGCTTCATTGTTTTCCAAAGTCAGCAAAGACAATACTGTTACTGTTGCTGTTACACTAGGTCACATGTTCCTTTGATATCAGCATGGTTCCTAGATTGCATGATCTTGCATGATGATTTAGAAAAATTATTTGGCAACTATTGTTGTTTATTAAGCAAAAAAAGTCACACATTTGCTGGTTTTATACATCTTAAATTTGAGAGTTTGATGCTCTTTTTCATTATAACTGATAATAAACAGAACAGATTTAGATTTTTGGACTGCTGGTCAAATAAAAACATATCATTAGAAGATGTCACAAAGGGCTCTGGGAAAATACACAGGTCATGTTTTTCTATTTTCTGAAATTTTATCTATAAAACAATTAATTAATCAAGAAAATAATGGGCTGATAAAATGATCGTGAAAATAATCATTAGTTGCAGCCCTAATGCTCACTGCAATTTATTTGGAGTTATTACAGTCATACACCGCCTTGCTGCTGTGAAAACTCAGCAAAGCGCACCAAATGTGTATCAGTCCTCCGCTAATAGTCCTAGACAATGCACCAATTATTCTTGTTTGAGTATGGTTTTCTAAAAACTACAGTGCCCAGCAGTTTAAGAGTCTAAGGAATTGTTTTTTAACACACACACACACACACACACACACACACACACACACACACACACACACATATATATATTTTTGTCTTCAATAAAAACCAATGGACTAAAAGCTATGAACAATGTAGGAAAGTACTGAGAGACGGAGAAATGCACTGTTGCCTTTGGTGTTTTCATGGTATTTGTTGACAATAGCAAAAAATATAGAATATTACTACCCTTATGTTTTCAAATAGAGTGAAATCCAAAGAAGAGCCAATGCTACTCTAGCATGTAGATATTTGTAAATGTGTGGTTTTAATGTCCCCTCTTCTCTTCCTGGAGCAGTTCAGTGACTGGACTGCTAATGGACCCTAACGAACAGGAAGTGCAAAGCAAAATATAACAAGCCACTGGAGGCATCATGCTGTACTCCAGAGGGCCATTAGCCAAAGTTTCCATTTATTTATCCATACACCAAAAAAAAAAAACGCAGTGGCTTCTTGCTAATTGCCAACAGAAAGCTGTTGAGGAAGCTGGGGAGCTGCACCCTAGCAGCAGACTCCTCGCTCGTTGTCCCTGATGGTTGTGTTCCACTCTGTAATTTTCTGTGATGCATGCAGGGCGGAAGAAGATACCTGCTGTACTGACAGCTGGTCCCTTGCAGACTGAAGAAGTTTGTACGTTTACGTAAGAGTCTGGGAGCCAGAGTGGCACTGGAGACTGAGCATGTGCAGTGTAACTGTAGTGTCACGCGTTGACGTGAGGAGGAGATCGGCTTGTGACAGACAGAAGGAGCAAGGAGGACAGCAACTGAGTGACACAAGACGGTTACAGTTGTGGACAGTGATAGTGAGAGAGCTTGTTATGGCCTCACTGCTGGAAAGGCAGACACTGTCCAGCCCTGGCTGGCTCTCTGGGATTTAGATGCCTCCAAACGATATGAGTGCACCATTTTGTGGAGCGTAACTGACACCCATGGAGTGCCCTAAGTAAGCCCCAGGGAAGGGTAAGGTTAAGCTGGAAAACAAAACACTAAAGCGGGTCATGTAATAGGCCTCTCATTTTGCGCCTGTCTTTGTCAGGCCCACTGGAGGAAACCTAATTTATTTAATAGCCTGCCACTTTAATGCCAAGCGTTTGGTGCGAGAAAACAGAAGGCGGCAACGATGAAAGCGTAGCGGGAGAGAGAGAGGACAAACACTTTCCACACATTCACTGGCGAGATGTGATTTCCAAAGTGAAGATCTGTGTCAGCCATCTGGTGATGGAGAATAGCAGGAAACCATGTCAGCATGCTATTTTCAATAATGCAAACATGCATACTGTCACTACATAATTGACGATTCAAGGAGAGATTTCTGCGAAATGTCAACTTTTTGTGGATATTCTATATGCCTCCTATTCACTTCCTCTAAATCTTTTTGTCCTGTCTTTCCCTCTTTATGAAAATGGTTGAGAGCCAACATAGAACTGGCTTCAACACAATGTCGGAACAAAACGGAGCTTCACATTTGAAGGGTGTTGTGACAAGTATTCAGTGTTGAATGCCTGTGAACAGTGGTACCAGTGTGGAGGTTTGTGGGGCACTAAAGTGTCTTGGCACATCAGGTCTCAGCCTGGTTTGCAGCGAAGCTCTGTGGCATTTATTGATAATGGCGCTCCCAGAAATTTTTCATATGGGTGTCCTGATGGGGTGACTGGGAATCTTGGGGTGGCCATAACTGTATTTTAGGAATTTGCTTTTGCTGTTGTAGAATAGGTTAGTTGAAAATTATGTCAATATGGACAGTTAAGGATTTCCATAGTGATATACTTTGGTTTCTTGTTTTACATGTAATATTACTTTTTATCTGGTGTACATAGACTAGTGCTGGTGCAGTCAATATTTTGAGTTCCACAACAATACTGTTTTGATGTGTTATGTATCTTTACATGTTGGGTGATTCATTGTTTTCCAGATAGGTTGGTTGTCCTTTTATTTAAAGGGATACGTCACCAATTGTCAACCAGCTTTGTATCAAAACAATGTGGGTAGTATGTGCAGATAAACTGTGGTAAACTTCCTGAACCCGTGTCTTGATATCCCTGTAAAATATATCATCTGAGTCCCGGTTTCTCTGTTTCCTCAGGTTGTTTCTCAAACTATAGACTGTCTGTACAGCATAGTGCATTCTGGTAGTTGTGGGTTTTCTACCCTTTGAGCAAAAGTCAATGCCAAAGCCCTTTACCTGTTTGTTTGTTTTGGGTTTTTCTACATGTAGCAATAATTTAAAATGTTTTTCCGTCTTTCTACAGCATATATGGCCTAGTTTTATGTAAGGATCGTCTTTATATCAGTGAAATACTTAAAGAGACCCCTTTGAAAATGGACATGCCAGTTGTTCCTGGGACAAAATTTAGCCCAAAATTGTCTTATGGTTGGTACCAATTGATGCCTTAGGCTGTCTAGTTTCACAAGATACCACTACCTTTGCACCACCGCCTCTTAAAGACAGCAATATCAACCTCCAATTATTTCCGCCAGTGGGTCCAGAGTGGCAGAGTCCAGCAATTGTATCAGAAAGACAAGACAAGACAAGACAATGTTAGCATTTAGCTCAAAGCACAGCTCTGCAGTGCTGCTTGCATGGCAATACAATCTTGATTGGCTGGCCTCTGCTGTGGTTTCACCCGTCGCCTGACCCCTCTGTTGAGGAGAGTAAGACTATTTTTCTTTCATATATTATTCCTTATTTTATGAAATATACAGCCTAACAATTGAGTCCACTGCAAATGATCACATTTGTTTTAGTGAGAGATTTAGCTACCATGCCATTCTCATATGGGCCTGGAGTCATATTCAGCTAATTAAGGTTGCCGGCAGAGATAAATCAAATCCAAAGCTGAAAGCTCCATTCAGAACGTACATTGGCTTTCAGTGAAATGAAAGAGTATTTCCCATTCAACAAAACATAGGCTGCCATTTGCATGCTTTGCCATTTTCTCGAGGCCTGTGAAGTTCTTGGGGGTGACAAATGATACAAAAAAAACTAAGAGTCACAGCATTATCCATGAGGTGAATTATCATTTGCTGTCTGAAATGTGAAAAACAGTGCATGGCTATTAATAGGAAACTTAACCGCAGCAGTTAAATTCTTGAGATTTTTTTTTCAGGACATATTTTTCCCTGGACACCAGCTATAGGCATGTCATCTTTTTAATGCGTTTCAACTCCTTTAATAACAGCAATGCTGGTGAAACTATAGAGTGTCTGGCAGATTCATATACCTCCATCTCCACCACTCAACCCCCCTCCCATCCTTTACCATTATAAAATGCAAATGTTATGTCACCCACTTCACGCAGAGATAAATCTGTTATTCCATGCATTACTGCAGAGAGCCTCACCACCACATCGTTCTCATTGCAGCACCAGTCACATAGTGTTAATTTACACTCCAGTCTCTCCCATTAATACTGTATTTTATAACCATTTCCTTTCCATGACTGTGAAATGAATTGAGTTTGAGATGCTACCACATTTAAAATGTAAAAAGAGGCATGACTTGGCTTCCCTAAAAACAGAATTAGATCCAAATGATGGAACAGGTGACTCTGGTTTACTCTCGCCATGATTTTCTTCCAGTTTAGACAGTACAGCTACAGGTAACAGGAAAAATAAGTGAGCGTCATCTACTTCAACACACAAGTTGTCTCAGCATTCAGAAGTACAAAGGGTAACACTTGCATGGCTGAATTATGACACAACACATGCTTTTGTTTCTCCCCACAGAGTTGAAGGGCTCATTGCTCTGCGCATCTTAAGTCATAAAGAGAAACGGAGAGGTTTAATACTCACTTGAAATATATCATAATGATTTCTTTCTTGTGACATCTTTAAAGTGACTGTTTAGGCTGTTCTTTAAGGTTTTCATTTTTTAGGACATTTAGGGGTTCTGTCATTGAATGGCCAAGACCTTTGACAAGAACTGCAATCTTAATAAGATTATATATTTCTTTAAATACTGTTTCTGTGAATGAAAATATATAAATGACTATGCCGCTTAAACTTTAGAAATATAAACCAAGACCATAATAGAAACCCAAAAAAAGAGTTTATTTAAAAAAAAATAAAAACAATGTGTTTTGTATATATTTGCAAAACAGTTGACATTTTTAAGGATACATTAAATGTTTAAGGTTAAGGTACTACAATATATTCTTAAGGTAATTGTGCTGTACACATCTAGCTAAAAATCACACAACATTAGCTTCTAGCTCTACAAAAATGTAAAATATACCATACAAACTCTGGTGAGTGGCTCACCTGTAAATACTTAACTGTATAATAGTGTACATCTTTAAAATCATATTTTTAAATGAAATAATATCGTAATAAGCATAATTAAACTGTGGTAATTCTCCTGACATTCTTGGAGTTTTCCTCTGATGGACACACCTGAGCTTGGCTCTCATGGTGCAGAGACAGGTTGCTGGAGGACACGACGTCCGGGACCTGGGGCACAACATCAGATTTAGGTTTTAGTGACAATACACCACATTATTTTCTACATCACTGCAGCAGTGACATTGTGGAGGTTTTTGTATACAAGTTTAGGATAAACACTGCCTGAAAGGTCTAGTGTAACCATCTAGCGGTGAGGTTGCAGAGCTGAAATTTCTCCCCTGTGCTATGCCTTGTAGAAGAACTACAGTGGCATACGTGAGAAAGTGAAAGAGCCTGTCTAAAGCCGGCAGCCCTTTTTACACCGCATGTGCCGTCATGGGGAGCCAGAATTCAAGGCAACACGGGAGGTAGCAACAGCAGCGAGACACTGTGCGTGTAGCACGTCCTGATTTTACAAAAGGCTGTTCTCCTAAAACCAGCATTTTAAATGATAACCCTGGGAGGGTTCCTGCAGATCCTTGAAAGGTCTTAAAAGGCATTGAATTCACTGATCTAAAAATAAGGCCTTTTTGGGTATTAAACTGACTTAAATTATTCTTTCAGAAGTTTTAAAAATTTTCAGACAGGAAGTGGGATTTTATGATGTTGTACTGTAAAATCTCATAATAATAATAATAATAATAATAATTAATAATTTTATTATTTTTAAAATAAATTCCTTCTCTTGAAGTCATCATAATGGAAATCAAAACACTTGAATCTCACATGCAAAGTGAGAAACACAAAATCGCCCTTTTACAGCTGTTTCAAATTTCTCATAGAAATGGGATAAACTACTGTAGTTGACAGCATCCAACCATTATTTTACAGGTTCAATAATATGAATTACATCAGCAGTATATTAAAGTGAAATTTATAACAATATTCTGCAGTAGAATCTGAAGTTTACAGTGTAATATTGGCTCCAAAAAGCATCACGATTTAGTGTTTTATTGTTTGTTTGGGTTTTTTTTCTTGTTTGTCTCAAAAACTGTATATTGCTGTAAGAATGCTGTATTTACAGCACTTTGTTACATTTCAGTGTTTGATTTGTCCGTATTTCTTTCTTGTGACATCTTTAAAGTATTTCTGATTCTGATGTCGGACTATGTGAAAGAGGACCCACTCTGTATGTAGAATTTCCTAATTCTAAGGTAACAAAAACACAATCCTTGTTTTTAGGTGATTAAAGACTAATAAAATCATGGTTTGGATTATAATATAGCTTTTCTTTCACTTCTCCCAAACCCTTCACACTGAACCTTTAAAAAGCCTCAAAGTGACTTTTGTGACCTCAAGTCAGAGCTGCTCCACATCAGATGTAATTGGGAAAAGAGGCCACATAAACCCACAAGGGAACACTTGTCCCTTCTCCATTCATATTTAGACACCAGGATATTACATGAGATATCGATACAGTATGTTATCCAGAATCAATACAGCAATCTGTTCGTCTATTACCAGTAAGGCTTAGACCTCTCTCTTTCTCTCTCTCTCCTCTCTTTCTCCGTCTCTCTGCCCTCCCACCTTCTCTTTCTCTATCTTACCTTGTGAAAGCTGACAAAGTCCTTCTGCCTACGAGTTGCCATGATTAGCTCATTGTAAACTGCATCTGCAGGGTGAAAAACAACAACTTAGCCTGATCTCACCTTGCAGCCCCTCTGACCAACTACAGCACACTTTGGACTTAAAGCTGTATATTATGTAGTTCATTGCTGCTTAACTGGCCATTTGCAGGTACCTCCCCTTGCTGTGATGCAAAGATTTTATTTGCTCTGTGCTCCTTGGGGTACTATGTTCCCAGTAACTGTGGCAATGTACTGTAAGTGATATAGTAATTAGTAAAATGACCGTACTGCTGTTTTTGCATGGCTTTTGTCATCCCATTTGCTAAAAATCACATACACTTTACATTAAATTCTGCTGCAGGAATTTCAATAGATTCATCAAGTCTGTTTGAATTTTTGCCAAAGTAATATTGGTGGAGAATCAAAAAAATGTCTTTACCAGGCAATCGTAATATAACTGTGACAGAATAATTATACGTGAACATCATCACTTACAACTGATGCAAATTTTAAGATTCAAGTAAATGACTATCATAATGCAGGTTAAACAAATGGAAACCAATAAATTAATAAAACAGCATTCAAATTGCATGCAAAAATCTAAAAATGTTCAGCATACATTCAATAATGGCTTTCAAAAGAAAAATCAAAACAGCATAGTTTTGTGATATTTTGGCATGGCAGTATCGTATCAATACATAAATGTCAAGTATCGATTTTTTTGTATTACATAACATAAACTTTTGGTAACATACTCGAATGGTAGAAATCAATTACTATTTCAGTCCACTAGATACAGTGTTATGGCTTCATAAAAATCTGATTTAACTTTCTGCTTCAGTTTTTCAGAGGATTAATTGAATTATTTATGTGTGCACCCAGATGCTCTGCTGTCAGCAGTGTTATTGTGAAGAAACAGTTTACAATTATCATGGTGAACTTGGTGTCACTATCTCACCTGTGAGGCCCTCACTAGAGTATCCCAGGTTGACCTTCCCCCCTGTCGCCTCAGCAACCGGGCCTCTCCCGCTTACTGATTGGTTGAACCTGCAAATGCCCAAATGAACAGCCCAATGGAAAAGATAACCTTTAGCAGAGATACGGCATAGTCACTTTGTCAGAGGCTCTGCTGTTGTGAACAGACAATTTTCTTTTCTCACAAAGCTGCAGTACATCAGGGGCTGCTGCATTGTTTTCATCATAAAGTGCTTTGACAGATAAAAAATGAACATCATTTTTCTGTGCATTTTATTAGAGTCAACCAAAGCGCTCAGCTCTCACTTCACTGTGCTCAATGGGAAAGCTGTAAATGTGTTTTAGCTGCAGGGAAAATGCTGACAAATATAGTGTGAATATATCTGCTTCTTAAATGAGCTAACGACAATTCAAATCTTAATTAAGTTGTTACAAAATGTAATGACTATTTAATGCATGTAATTCCAAATTCATGTCTTCAATTTTCTTTTATAATGAGGACCAATAAAAGCTTATTCATTCTGAGAAATAAGTTGTACATATTAACCGAGATTCATGCTGAGTCCTCGTTTTCATTTATGTAAAGCATAAATGGAGCTTGATATAGCCAGGACTGTATGTCTCTGCTTCTCTCACAGATTATTGCCAGCTATTTTTCCTCAAGTCACTTCAGACTGCAGTGTTGATCTTAAAGTTCTTTATGTTAGTTGGGAAAGTGAAGAAAATCCAATCCATCATTGTTTGAAAATAGCCTCATCATGAAAAAGGTATCAAGGAAAAGAGCTCTTAAATCTTACCATATTGAGTCCTGTGGGCCAGGTTCTGAAAGGAAGAAAAAAAAAGAGGCATTAAGTTTACAGAATTATTATGAGCTTTCAGCCGCTAACTTTATTATACTCCACTGCATGGACCACAGATCCATTGTACTTGCTCACTGCATCTACAGCAACATGAAAGCTATAAATGTCCCGCCGTTTATTAGTTTTGGGCTCTGCACTAATATCATAGCCTCAAGTCACTTTGCAATTCAACGGTGAAAGCTGGAGCTGAGTGTTAATGAGTTTTGTAACACAGCTTCGTGGCTGTCTTTGCCAAAGGTCCTCCTGACCATGGCGAAAACACAACAATATAACAATGGTGCAGATGGTGCACGCCTCAGGAGACATATAAACTGCTCCTTTTACAGGGAGAGAAATTGCCTTTGTCATTATATTTTAAATCCCTGCTGTCATGCTGGCCAAAGTCTTTGAGGGCGACTATATTAGATCCCTTCTCCCAATAATTACAAAGCATACATTAGTCCCCATTGAGGTGGATTACTCAAAGAAGAGCTTAGTGGCTTTGGAAGTGAGCCACATCCTGTAACATGTGAAACATCGTCATGAAGTTAATTGAACTTGCTCAGGGATGTTACAGTAAAGCTGTAAGGATGACGGCGAAGGAGGTATCACACGTTTCAGGTACAGAATTGGCTGCCGGAGGAGAAAGGTCACACCTGCTTTATAATAATCCCTGAGCTCGAAACCATAGCCGTGATTTGCAATGGTCCGAAATCAGTCACAGGGATTACACTGACTTCTAAATGCGTGACTTAGGGCCACTTTTTGTTATCGCGCACAAACAGGCATTCTCCAATCCGCCTCCTTGTGCTATAGAACAATGATCCCCACAGAGATGGCGCTCGAGAAACATCTCTGCAGTATCCCTATTTCCTGGCCAGATTTTTTAAAAATCTTCACACCACTTTACTTCCAGGACTTGCCAAGGTATCGACCTCTCTGTTTGGAGAGGTGACAAGTAGTCCGGCCACATCACAAATATTCCTGTTGGGTTATGAGCTCTAAAGGAATCGCAGTAAAACTGTCTCACTGTGTGGTGGTATTAAACCCTTATTAATGGGCTTTGTAGAAATTCCTGAGCCAAGCAATTTGATGCTGCCTTAGTCACCTTTAGTCTTTAAAAAAAAAATTAAAGTGCCTCTCTTAAAGGAGCAGTTCAACTTTTTGGGAGTTATGCTTAGTGGCATTTTTGCAGAGTTAAATGAGAATAAGGATACCAATCTAATATCTGGCTTTAATGGGAAAGTTTAAAATCAGAGTTTACCCCCAGGACAAATGACTCTGCAGGATTCATGGGTATTTATTGGCTCTGGCTCCGATCAACTCCGATCAGCAGGCAGGAAATATGACATCTGAGTAGACAAGCTAATTTTAGACCCTTTGCCAGAGCAAATGAAATGACGCAGTGTCACAAAATGTTGTGGCTGTACCTTAGTCAGAATTATGTCAGTGGAATCGGATTTTGTTGTTCAATACAAATATTTGAGGATTAGTTTTGTTATCCATGCAAAGTTGACTGGAAGACTGGAAATGAGAAAACAGGTAGCCTTGCTGTCCAAAGCTAACAAAATCCACCTACTGACACCTCTAAAGCTAATTCAATAACATTCATGTTTTTTTTTTTTATCTAAGCAATACCCCAAGAGTGATATCATTTGTCAGTTGAATTTTGGAGGTGACTGTCTTTATCTTCGAACAGAGCCTGGTAAGCGGTTTCCCCCTGTTCTTCTTAATTTTCCCTTTAGACAAGAAAATGATATTGATCTTCTCATATAACAGTTTACAAAGAAAGCAGTAAAGTGTGTCTCCTAAAATGTGTAACTATTCTGTCAAATCTACAGCACAAGCTGTGTCCAAAAGCTTAATGTGACACTGTGTTACAGCGGGGTATGTTCAGTCAAACTTACTGACTCATCTGGCAGGACCAGGTGTGAGTCAGAATCTCATGTTCCCCAAGGGATCATTTCTGCCAGTGTAACACCAGCTGTATTTCTTCAAGCACAAAGGCTGATAACATGTCCAAAGTCACTACATTTCCACCAAACGACTGTCAGCCTATCTGCATATCTCAATGACTTTTATCATGACTGACGGGGTTATTAACCCAGGACCAGGATACGGTCCCTTTATTTGTTTAGGGGAGACTCACTATAATTGCCTATTTTTTAAACCTATTTTTCTGCAACATCCTGATACACATTGATTAAATCCTACAACTCGCAGAGGAGAGATCACCAGTCCTATTAAAGTAAAATAACTCGTTTTTGGCTGGTATTTAATAGAAGACATTATTGGAAAGTACAATAGAACAAAGTTGACACTAAATGTTTTTTTGGCCAGACTGCAGCAAAGTGGTTGCTAGCCCTATAACTTTGAAAGTCCGTCACTGAGTAAAATGCTAATGTGTATGCAGAACCTATTCTAGCTTACACCATACATTATTGTGAGCATTTATAAATGTGTGGTGGTGTGTCTGCATCGCTCTGCAATTATATCTCCAAAACACTAGTTGGTGGTGGAGTTTCTGTGCTACTATGCTGAGTATCTAGGAAGTGCAGTAAAGTTTGTTTGATTCAGCAAACAAACCTAAAAAGAGCCGTGGCTTAATAGCAAACAGTATTTTTTTTTTTTTTTTTTTTAAAGTAAAAAATCAGCTCCACTGTAACTTGCAAGGTTCACAATTTATATTTATAATTATATATTAGACACAATTTCAAACAAATGCAACATGTTATTAGTGTAAGTCAGGTATGTCCAAAGTTCGGCCTCCGGGCCAATTGTGGCCCTTAGCTTGACTTTTAAAATATAATTTACGTAGGCCACCTCACAATATTCGTTAATCAAGCAATGCCACACTGCAATTTTTCCCTGCACTTCAAAATAGTAAGACTATCATACAGTTTATAGACATGCCTCGAGTAGGAAATATTCAGGCAGAACTGATGTATTTTCATAAAAAGACAGTAAACAAGTAAACAGCACGGTTACTTAACAGCAGACATTTGAGTAAACTTGAGTAAACCAAGATAATTTGGCCAATGATGAAACAGGAGATCTGTGAGTTCTGTTTTCTTGTTTGAGGTTATACAAATATGACTGACTAATATGCAACTGCACCTATACTGATAATAATATTGCAGTTTTATTGGTTTACAGAAGTTGCTAAAACTTTAAAAGATTTATTTTATTAAACTTGGATTTTTTTAAGTTGCGACAACTTCGCAAAATTAAATATATATAACTCAATTTTGAGTAAATTTATGAATTAGATGTAAAGTACACACAAATTAAGATTAATAGTTATATTTACTTACATTGTTCAAGGCAATCAGCTTGTTTAAGTAGAATCAACTTGTCTGAGTGTGTATGTTGTAGCAGAAAGAAACATGCTACTTCATGGTATATTACTTGTGAACTGTTTGCTCCGAAGCACCTCTGCAGTAGTTTGGGTTGGGGATTAACAGTAATAACTTCCTCCTGTTCAATTTGTCCCAGTTTTTGTTGGATTCAAACCTCCAACCCTGCAGTCATGAACATACTTCTGTAACCTTTGTTCTGCTGCTGTTTCCTGAGAAGAAAAGCTTTGTGCTGACAACTAATGTTCTACCTTTGTCAGAAAATATATTGCGTGCCCTTGGTGAAGGCCAGCACAGGGCAGTGCCAAGTCACAGCGTGTAACCGCCCATCTTCTTCATTATACTTTAATCACAGTTTCTGTACTGGAAAAGTGTGTGTTGGGGGGGCTCTTTTTTTCACCTGAAGCAATTCAAGCAAGAGAAAAGTGCATACTTGCTTGTCTCCTTTGTCTGTACCAGAGGACGGTGCAGACACAGAGCAGGAGGAGCAGCAGAACAGCAGAGAGGGAGGCCGTTACCGCCAGGGGGATTGTGCAGTCATCTTCTTCCTGCACCACCTCTGCAACTGAGCAGAGAAGGTCACAGCGGTGTTTTGGCAGAGAAATGCTGAAGCAGTTGTTACTTTGCAATTCAATTACAGATTTGCAGACATAGTGTAAAGAAAGCTGTGTTCAGTTTCCTGTTCTAATTTGCAGTAGTGTGCATGAGAGTGTTTGCAGAGGGAGCTGCTTTGAGTGGATTTCAAGAAAATGTTACAACTACAAATAGAACATTACTAAGATGATAATGCAGTATTTGTATTTTGGGCCTTTGAGGGGTTTGCTCTGTGATGCAGAGTCATGCAGTGTTGATCTGGCAGCTCTTTTCTACTCCACTCTCCTCTTCAGTAAAAATGCTCAGTGATGATTCACAGGCTTCCCAAAAGAGAAAGGGACAGAAAAAGGGAGAAAGAACAAAGTAAAACACACAAAGAGTGACAGAGTATAAAGGAGAAGAGAGAGAGGGATTGTGGAGACAGATTCTCACAATGTATCTGTGTGCATGTATGTTATTTAGCGTGAAACACTCACCCACTGTGAGATGGACGCTGCTTTTCAGTGGTATGGGGAGGGCAGATACAGAGGCCAGACAAACCACATGAGAGCTCTTGGCTGCTGTAACGCTGAGGTTGCTGGTCACAGTGAAGAGGCTCTTCCCTGACTCTTGACTGCTGATGTTGTATTCAGCCTGGCTCACCTCCACACCAATCCCCAGATGGAGAGAATTAGTATTATTAATAGCCTGCTTACTAATCAAGATAGTTAAAGTCTGACTTGGCATGAATTTGCAGTTATTCTGTAAATACTTGAGACACAACTGTATTTAAAGGAACAGTACAAGTGTCAAACAATTTTTTTTTCTTGTGATGCTTTATTTTTAGATTGCTGAGCTTTACAAAGCTGAGCTTATTGGACATTACAGATGTGTAATATCTCTGTTTTAGGGGCCATGTCAACAAAAGTATTTTTTTCTGAGGCCAGCATTTTCCTTTAATACTTTCCAATGTGAGCACCACATATTTATGCTGCAATACAAACCCCAGCAGTGCCACGAGCTACTGAGCGTGAATTCTGCACTGAGTGCTGTCATTTGGGTAAAAACCATAGACTGTATATATAGTCTATGCTAAAACGCCACACTCATCACTGTCACAGTGGAGGAGGGACAAAGACCACAAAGATGAAATGTCACATCTCACATGTACAAGTGGTAAACAACAACAATGGAGGAGAAATCTGTTTGTAATGGCTACTGTATGAATATCATGTTTCCTCTCACGAACCCTACAGACCAGCAGGTCTGTCCTCTCTCCCTGAATGCTTCAGCCGTACCCTCATCAAAAGAGCAACTCCACCTTGGGCCGACGTGTTTACTTCTGCGCATATTCCTTGTTGTAGCTACCAGATGCAACTAAAGCGTCTCAACCAAAAAAACATTGTGCCTCCAAAGGACTCTAAAACACTCGCAGTTGGGCATTTTCTAAGGAGCACCTGGTGTTTTCAGCTGGGAA
The DNA here is from genome assembly GCF_008729295.1 of Plectropomus leopardus. Classification (NCBI taxonomy): domain Eukaryota; kingdom Metazoa; phylum Chordata; class Actinopteri; order Perciformes; family Serranidae; genus Plectropomus; species Plectropomus leopardus. The sequence goes on along the minus strand of NC_056467.1, from coordinate 10,334,112 downwards.
AAAAAAACCACTTTGGTCTGGGACAGTTCATTTAGCCAGTAGAATGCTCAATTTAGTGTCAAATCAACATGGCTAAAATCTCTATAAACAGAACATAAAAGCAGAAACTGGAGATGACAGGACAAGAATTTGATATCAGAAGTATCTGAGTAGTATTGACCCATTACGTTTGATAGTTTGTTTGGAAAGGCCATGCACAATTGGCAGAAATGCAATCTCAAAATCATTCAGCTATCATGTCACGACAAGTAAGCTCTATATCAGCTTTTTTTATTTTATTTATCCGTATTCATATGCAGAAATCGACTTATAAAGATAAGCCAAAATGGAAGAGGAAGTGTTGGCTGGGATATCTGCTTGCTACACCAGATCAGCCCGGAAAATTGTCCTTCACCCCCAGAGGCTTTAACATCATCAGCCAATAGGCTCCGAGATCAGTGTCGCTTTAGTGCATTCAAGCTCTAGACCATTTGGTTTATGGCAATGGCAATGGCACATTATTTATATAGCACATTTCATTACAGGTAAACTCAAAGCCCTTTATATTGAAATACGAGAACATGAGTAACATAAATATAAGAATAAAGCATGAGCATTAGTTATCAACATCAACATAGTAACAGAAAACACAAAAAAGTAACAGTCAAGTGCAATTAAATGGTTACATTTAAGCATTTACAGCTAAAAAAACCTCTGCCTGACCTGAGAGGCCTGATGTTTGAGGTGCTGAGCATTAAACAGTTACACATGAGAAAATTCAGCAGCAACAGCTTCCTATATATAATGGCATGATAATCTGTAGAATTTGTTTGACCCCTGTGGAAGCAGTTCACTGCTCAACAGGACAAACTTTCCTAAAGGGTAAAGTCTTTCTTTCAACAGAAAGCCTGAAAGCAATAATGCACCAGCATTTGCACCTCCTCTGACTCTGCACAGGCACAAAATTCGAGCCTGCACTGTTGTTTTCAGTGGTGCTTGAAAACAGAGTGCTTTGGGTTCAAATGTTCACAAAGAGGTCTGTGAATTTTGTGAGGAACAAAAAAAGCCATTTTATACCTCTTGTAATGCTATATACCAAATGCAGTTGAGTGCATTGAACTTTTTCAGGGTTACAGCTGATAAAAGTCTTTTTGTTGTGTTCTGAGCAGCCAGTCACTTTTTGCTTTAGAGAAATCTATATGTGTGTATTAATGAAGAGTTTCAATAGTGCACCATAAACTTGATGAGTGTTTTCTAATATAAAGAGTTGCTAAGTTTTCAAAATGACAGAAGTTAATTAGGCGGCACTTACCTTTTTGTCATTCACATGCCACTGTAAAGCGGGTTGAGGGTACCATCCTGCTGCTTGGCACTCAAACAGGATCGACTGACCCTTAAAAGCCAACCTGTCATCCCCAACGACTTTCACGCTACCCTTTTCTGCAATCAGAGGAAAGCACATTCACTTCAGCTTGATTCAGCTTTTCTTATTTATGTGTTTACATTCATGTATATATGTATGTACTGCTATAGCTCCCTATACATGTATTAGAATGAGTGGGTTTATGATTGCTGACAATGGGTAAAAATTCATACATTTCTATTGAAATGCATGTTGCGAGCACGCATCTGTAGCCAAAGATGAGCGTCACCTCTCCAGTTGAAATGCTCACTTACAAAAGACGGATTTCATTCGTCCCGGATGATTGATCATGTGTCTCAAAGTCTCGATTGCCTGACGAATGCTTCTTCTCTTTTCCCCTTCATCTCCTTCCCCACCAGCCAAATAAGCCACTTAAGGCCCTGGGAGATACAGTATCTCATATGTGAAGTCTATTGTCTGGTAGAATGAAAGGCGGTGGATGCAACAGACAATTGCTATAGACAGAAAGATAATTACAGAAGCTTTGGTGCTTTGTCTAAGCGAATGACATGTCTGTGTTGATTTCGGTTCAAATCCTCTGATGTTTTGTGCACGTTATTGGCTGTCCCTTTTTTCCAGCGGCTGTTATTTGATGCCTGATTTGGTGTCATAAACATCGTACCATCCAATTCTGAAAGGGTGGAGTCCGGCTGCTCTTAGAGAATCTCTGCGCCCCTGCGTAAGGGTTGGCGAGAAACCAGCAGCCTCATTTGCACTGACTGATGAGGGGCTCTGGGCGATCATGGCAGATTGATACATCTGAATAGAGAAAGGAACGACATCAGCACTCTATCCCAAAGCTCCAATTTAAGTGATCCCTGAAATAAGGTTTCATAAGGTTGGTTAATCACTGTGGGGAAACTGCAGACTTTGAGTTGCTGTGTGAGGCTGTGTGAGGCAGGGTGCTCTCAGCTAACTCTAATTTCAGTGATTTTTCAGCAGGGGTCCTCAGAGGGGAAATTGCTGCTTTGAGGGCAGCATTTAAGGACGTGTCTGTGTGCAGAATTGATGTGTATGTGCATGATTTTTTTCGTGCATGAGGAGTATATATTCACTGCATGTGTGGGTGTTTATTCCAATGAGGAGGGCACTCTGCCTCTACGGGCCAAACATCACAGGCATGTTTGCTCTTCTCTGATTTATATTGAAGGGTTCTCCTTTTCCGCAGCTTACTGCAGACCCTGCTTGTACTAAACAGCTCCTGCAACCATATTGATTTTCTCAAGTGAAAGGTCCATGTGCGTGTGTGCTATTTTTGTGTGAGAGAGTAAGAGAAATAAGCAGCTGAGAGAGGAAGCAGGCATGTGTTGTCATATTTACATCATCTTCATATTGGACAGAGTGTGGATGATAGCATGCAGCGTCAACCAGCCCGCTGTGGATTTGTGGCTTCGTTCCAACAGTATATTTGAAGCTGCAGTACACAAATCACAGGCAGAGTTGCTGACTGTTAACTGGGCGTGCCAGGATGCACAATTAATTCAAAGGCTGTGTCAGGCCATCGCGATCCTCTGCATCCACACTGGAAGGCCTGATTCACCATGCACTACTGTTAATGGCTGCATATGTCAGTGGGGATTTGCGGCACTGGCAGCAATGAAGGCTCTTTCCGTAATATATTGGAGACGATGGGTCATTGGTTTTGTTTCCTCTCGCTTTTTGCAGAGAGGATGTTTCCACGCAGATTTTGTTTTAGCTGAGTTTTCAGTTCAGGTTGTACAGACTGCAGCTGCAAATAAGCTGAATGATAAGGTCAAGGAAGGAACAAGTCCAAGAAAGTCTTGAAGTATTTATGTAATAAGTTGTCATCTAGTTAAAGGCATGCCGCTTCTATGTGAGCTAAAACTGTGCTGTGTCAATAGAACAGAGTGGTCACTAGGGATGCAGGTGGATTTCCATTAACCCTCAATATGCCTAATGGAAAGACGTCAATTAAAAAAAAAATCCCATTTATTAAGTTTTTATGCTCGCATGAGGTGGTACTAAAGGTGATTCGAAAAAAGACACATTTCGCAAAACTGAAATGGAAAGACTTTGTTTTTTATGGGTCACATGATGCTATGGCTATGCACTTTTCAGTAGGAGCTGGCCCCATGTGTTCACTGAGTGATTTGTAGGGCCGCCCCCTGAAAGTGGAAGATTTGAGTCATCAGTCGGAGGTCCCTCATTTGACTGAAATATCTTCAAGCTGAGCAGTGTTTTTATTTATTCATTTATTTATTTATTGTCAGCCAGTGTGCAATGAACATCTGGGGATGTTTTGGTCCCCAGATTTGGCTGCAGAGCTTTCGAGCTGCTCACAGGTAAAGGAAACTGCAGACCCAGCGTGAGTCTTAGTGAGAAGGAGGTAGCTGCCTGCAAAAAGAGAGGCTTTGTCCGATTAAGCTACAAGACAACAGTATCTTCTGCTTTCTGCTTATAAGTGGTGAACTTACAAACTTACTTCTGCTGATAGCATGAGCATGAGGGCTAACTGGGCTTGTTTACAATACGTGAACATCACTGTAACCCAAACCCTGTTCAAACTCAAAAACTCTATATGAAAAAAGAGGAACAAATAGTCAAATATTAGTATTGAACAACCAAGTCCAATTTGACTGACATAATTCTCGAGATGGGTACAGCTCTAGTGATCAGTTATTCGCTCAGACATAGCAATTTTTAATAAGGCGATCTTTAAACTAAGGAGTCATACAAAACTTATTTGAGCAGGAATGGGGTCCCCACTGTTGACCCTCCTTTTTAATTAAGTACCCTCCCTTCAGCAAGAAGGAAAAATTGCTTAACCCTTCTCTGACCTCCCCTTCACCCCTAATCGTTTTTACACGGCCCCTAATTTGTGTGGAAATGTTCAGTGATATTACTCTAACTTCATTTGTTAAACTTTTTTTTTCTTGGTTGCTGTATTTCTATCAGGGAAGTCCTACTTGTTAAAATTCTGCAGTGCTCTCAACGTGAGATATCAACAGCATCAGAGCTGCAGAGAACTACAGATTTTCATTAAGTTCTGACTCTTAAATCGCCAGCAAATAAACGTGCCACCCAGTCCTCACATAGGACAGGACAGGACAGGACAGGAGAGGGCAGGAGAGGACAGGAGAGGAGAGGACAGGACAGGAGAGGAGAGGAGAGGAGAGGAGAGGAGAGGAGAGGAGAGGAGATTCCTGCAGCTTAAGGTAGATGTAAGACTTTGTAAGACTTTTTTTAATGCCACCCAAAATTAAGTTGAAGACCAGTTTTCTAATAGTTTTCTAATTTTCTAATAGTCTAATTGTAAAAAGGTTAGATTATCTCCATCAAATGTTGAAAAAAAACAACCTTTTTGAGGTGGAGCACACAGAAGACCAAGAACATATTATATTATCATAAAGTGTCTGATTTGTTTACCAACAAAATTGGTATTGGCATTTTTGGCTGATTTCTTGGTGATATCTTGGTTTTCAATCTGCATGTGAGATTCCACAGCTAGGATTCCCATCATGATGAGTTTAAAAACAGGTATTTATTAAATTTGTGAGTTTGGGTTTTTGATTGTTTTTTTTTTTTTTTTTCTCTGTTTTTTTGGATTTAACAGGGCCTGCTGTTTGTTTTTTAAAAATGTGATTTCTAAATAAATTTGGATTGGATTGAAATTATATTTAACATAAAAAAGTTACCTATTATTTTACAATACAACATCAAAAAAAGTGATTGTGAGTGTGTGAGTGAGTGTAATGAGAGGAGAGGAGAGGAGAGGAGAGGAGAGGAGAGGAGAGGAGAGGAGGTTGGCTGCAGCTGTAGTCTGTAAATCCTGCTCTGCTGCCTGCTCTGACTGGCATGGACTCTAGCGCTCTCCACCTGGTATTTATATCTGAGGCTCAATCAATTCCTATCCCCAACACCACCCACACTGTCATTAACAATGTCACAGAGACCATCAAACATGCCTGGGCAACTGTGCTCCACCACACAGGCCCAAATGATTTCCCACCCTTTATATATACCCTGTTTGATCACTCAGGTGCTTGTTCAGCTGCTTTTACAGAAAAAAAATCATTCTTGAGTCCCTACTTCAACTAAATTAATACAAACACACTTAATTTGGATGAGCACCTTGAATATTTAGGCAAAATACAACATTTTTTGTCTCTGTCTCTTTGTTTTCTTTATTTTTTTTTAAATAGAGGCTGCAATGTGTGAGTGGGTGGAATGAAAACAGCGACATAACTTTTGTTCAGTCCCTTCATTTACCTCCTTTTTGCCTTGTCAAGGTGAAATTCACTGTGTTTCCGCACACTAACTCTGCAATGGTTGCAGGTGCCATCTGCTTCGTTTCCTTCGCTTCTTTGCGTGTGTGTGTTTGTGTGTGTGTGTGTGTGTGTGTGTGTGTGTGTGTGTGTGTTCAGACTCTTGTTTGTAAGAAAGTGAGTATCCCTGAGAGGAGCTGGCTGCACAAAAAAGCCTTTGAAATTCTCTGCAGCAGAAATAAAACAGTTCCTTGCTTCCTTCCTGCTCCGGTGAATCATCTAACATGCACACACATGCGTACACACATGCACATAGTACCTCCTCTGAGTCTTTCACACAAACAATACGCATACATACAGACCTTGTACAAACAGGTTTGCTGTTTTCCTATCAATGCCCTGGAGGTCGCAGGTCACTTGTCCCTGGTTTTGCCTCTCTGTGTTCTTCAGAACAAACACCCAGCTGTCTCGCCCCGAGCTTTTCTCAGCCGTCACATTAGGGTTGATAGAGGGCAGGACACCAATCTCCCTGGAGATGGTGAGAACCGCTGTACCGTTCAGCAGCCACACCATAACGGTCCACTGGGTGTTTGGGGCACTGCAGGTAAACCGTGCCTCCTCTCCTCGCACCACAGTTAGTGTTTCAGGTGAAAGCTTCATCTGAGCTCCGACTGCTAAAGGTCCAGAGAGAGACAGACATAAAACACAATAATAAATCCTTCCATCCTGAACTGAACCTGAAACAGGTTTTGAAACGAGTGAAAATCACTAGAGCACCACTTACAAACACTGTTGCTAAAGCACTTTGACAGAAATAGTTCAACATTTTGGGAATTATTTGCTTTCTTGTTGAGCGTTAGATGAAAATATTGATACATGTCCACCAAATATGTATCAACTGTTTAGCTTAGCTTAGCACGAAGACTGGAAACGGGGGAAACAGCTAACCTGACGGTTCGAAAGTAACAAAATGTGTAAAGCTGTTTAATCCATAAAAAAACAAACAAACAAAAAACTTGGTTACAATGTGCAGGAGTCTTTCTTGGCTGAACACAGTAGCTTAATCCTTTGAAACCTCGAGCAACAACCTTTTTTTGTGCTGCTTTCAGATGCCTTTCACAAACTGTTTATCCCTGGATAAATTGGTGAGATTTCTTTGAAAAACATGTGAAAAAGGGCAATGAGCAACTTGGTCAGAAATTTTCAGCAAATTGCAAAAAAAAAGTGTAGATTTAGAAAATTAGTTTTATAAAGCTAGGAAAAAACTGAATTTAAAATTATAATTACATATTCAAAATTATGTGACAGAATTAGAACCGTTAAGTACTTGGGTCATTTCTTGTTTTTTTCCCTTCTTTAAAAATAATTTTAACATATTTTTTAAGTAATTTTCTTGTACTCTTTACAAATTTCTTGCAATTTTTAGGATATTTCTTTCTTTCAGTGCTCATTGCCTTCTTCGCATGTTCTGAAAGAAATCACAAGCCTATTTTGTCCAGGTGTCAAAGGGTTAAAAAATGGATGTAGCTACTGTGACGTCACCCACTAGTTTGCGGACAACCATTTTAAGGCCTGGAGTTTGGCACTTTGGCCAATGCAATTTTGATTTTTTTGGAGCCAGAAGTGACCATATTTGGATGAGAGGGTGGAGCTGTGAATGAGCGAGGGATGGATCTGAAGACTGTAGCAACCCCTCGTAGGGAGTCTGTTACTTAAGCAGCCATACCCATAAATATGTATTACTTTGGGCCTTAATACAATTCAAATGGTTGAGTTATAAAAAAATAAGTTATAAAGTAGATAAATAAATAAATCATCCCATGTTTTTTTATTAGTTTTGTACCATGCTGTAAACATGTTTATTTCTGCTGTAAAGTTGGAGATTTTAACATGGGGGTTGACTCTGTTTTGGAGCCAGCCTCAAGTTGCCATATAATGAACTGCAGTTTTTGGCACTTTGGCATTAGCTTAATTTTTTAGCCTCAGAGGTTGCTGCCTGGTAACAGACTAAACTAGTCTAAACTAGTGAGTGTTACCCTTTACAGCCCCACTGACATATGTTATCATGTGATTAATCAATAGCAGTTGCCATTTTCTTTTGTACTTGTCAAATGACCATGTGTTTTATGCCTAGACTCAGTTTTTTTCAAAGACCTGAAAAACCAATGGGGATCAGAGTGAATCTGAGTTATTGCTTTTAAAGAAAGAAAGAAAGACTCAGAGGGATAAAGAGACAAAGACAGAGAATGACAGCACAACTCCCTAAATCTGTATTTTTACTGTGGCTGTCCAGATGGAGTTGGTGATTTGGCCGGGTGCATAAATGAGGCCAAAAAGGATTTAGGGAAGAAATACTAACATTAATAGTAGACTGTAAATCCATCTGTAGCTGTCAGAAAGAGGCCAGGGCATCATTCTGCAGGGTAAACATTTAAACAGTAACCTGCAGAGTTTGTTAAAGGATTACACGATTAGGACCAAAATAGAAGACGACTCCGAGAGGAAATGCTCATAACCCACTATGCATTAACTGTCAGGGCCTACTGTTCACTTAGATTACTCCATAAACATCACCCTACCACAGAGACACATCAGTGCACTTGTGCCCTGCTGAATTCCAGTGTATCTATGTGGCTTTCTCTCACTGACAAATGGAGGAGTAAAGGAATTAATATTAATAGCAAACCGTGAAATATGAAATAGATGGTTTACACCACGGTACTCAGGGTGATGTATAACTTGTTTGTGGTGAGCTAACTGCGTTACCGTCCACAGCCAGCATGCTGAATTATAAATAATGCACCCCCTTTGGAAATTAGGCCTGAGAAATATCTAGGGCAGCCTATATGGCTATTTCTTTTCATTGCAATCAAAGAATGGCAGTTTAATGAGCATAATTTGTGCATGCTCCTATTGGGACCATGAACCAGTGACTCTGAAGTCCCCTGACCACTGGCTACATCTCACTGTTAACTAGATAGGCAGCCATTTTGAAGAGAATTAATTATAAAGTGCAGATAGATCATTAGGCCCTCTAATTAGACTGTGGGTTTAATCTGAAGGGTGCTGCTATTAAGCACATCACAACACTGACTTTGGCAGTTAGTACAAGCGCATTACTGGCCTCTTTGACACAAAACTCAAACAAGCTGCTGTGTTTTTTTTTAGCTGAATACTAACCTTGAATCCTGCATGAAAGTAGTAGCACTAAGACAGAAAAGACGTCCATGTTTTATCAGTCAATGCAGTCAATCCATGTTGATTGCTGAATGGTCCTGAAACAAAAAGAGGAGGGCTGTTGACCATGATCTCAAGTATTCAGCCATGCAGTGACAAGCCTTCAGTCTGGGGATGGCTGTGTCTTTCCCTTACACTTTGGTCGAGACTGAAATATCTCAACAAGAACTGGATGGATTGCCATGAAATTTGGTACACACATTTATGATGCTAAAAGGATGAATTGATGTTCTCATCAGCCTCAGCTGTACTTTGTGTTTAGCACCAATTAGCAAATGGTAGTATGTTAATGTGCTACACTAAGAAGGAGAACCATATAGAGTGCCCCAGGGATGATATTTTCCTGCAGACCAACCCAGAAGCTTAAGTTGCCGTGGTTCCTTTATCTAAAAGCGTGAGTTTTTTTTCCATTGGATTTTGGATAGTTGCAGAATATAAGCTCTGTGGTAATCAAACACTTTGACATGTTTTGTTCAGCAAGATAATCTTCACAAATGAATGCCACCACTAATGCAAGGCTAAAATGAACTACACTACTGCTAGCCATTGCTGCCAGGCTGTAAAGCCGTGTTCAGTGCGGTTCAGCTTGATAAAGTCCTGTAGTCTCATTTAGCCACTTGTTAGCAACTGTCTTTTTTAGTCACAAAAGCTAAAGAGTTTGCAAGTCGTGCTTTTACTGATGTATTTTATGTCATAGAACAAAACATGAAAAATCTCTTCATGTGTTAATCACAGACCTTATCATCTCACCAAAAACACTTTCAAAAAAAACCCGCAGACTTTGAGACGAGGGATCCAGAGGTGCCGATACACTAACAGATTCAGGTTCAGGTTTTAGGACTCATTCCTGAGATTCTCTATACCTGCTAAACATAAGAATGTTAGCAGTGTATGCATATTATGCTGCATTTAACATCCTCCGATGGTCCCATTTTCCAAGTTGGGAAGTCTGTCTTCTGACTTTTTTGTGTTTATGAGTTTTTAAGTCACATTGTGGGAAAAAAATAGATGTAGAAGAAAGATATGTTGTATTTTATTGGCCAGTTAAGATTCATGTTGCTATCCAAACATGGTAAAATAGTTTAAAGCTTTGTCTTGGTAAGGATTCTTAGTCATCCAGGTCTTGGTTATTATAAGAGCTATATATCGTGTAGCATGTGGAACAATGACTTGTTGCACTAGTACATTCCTAATTTGCATTCCCTGACTATTTATCGTGCTTAATGACAATTAATAACTTTTCTAACTAATCTGGATCAATCTGCATAGACACCAGTTATTGGTCACAACCTATTAGGTCACCATATCACAAATAACGTGACCAAAAATGAATGTGCAATTCATAAATTAATAAAAAGTTTCTTAACATTAATCAAGCTTTATTTAACACCATGAAACTTTTGTTAACATCGGCTCGGCAAGTCCCATCATTAATCGAAATAAACCAAAATTATTCCAACACTACATTAATGCAGTTTTTCCAAAAAGGTAGTGGCTGAAGGCTTGAAGTTATTCTTTGTCTTAATCCTGATTACAATGAAGTGTAACCAAGAAGACATAAAAGCATGAATGACCTCAGGATCAGTTCAAGAGAGAAAATACCAGATTTTTTAAATCACTATCCAATTGATAAAAAAAACATGAAGAAAGACTTTTGTTGCTCATATTACAAATGAAAGGTCACTGTCACCGTCTGGCTGCAAGTTTGACATTTGTAGACAGAGAGCCAAGATATTTGGGTAAAATTGGGATAGGCTATTTTCATTAAACTAGAGCAAGTTTTGGGACATCCAGCACTTTATTTCTAACAGACAAGACAATACCTGTTGAAACTGTTACTCCATGAAAGGACCTCTCTGATGATTTTTGCCACAGATTGTATTGTAGTCAAAGTGCAACATTTTCAGTTCAAATTTAATTTGGGTCAAAGTATGATACTTGTTCAGAGACACTGTGTAACCAAAAATTGCTTGTGTATAAGTAAATTGCAGCACTGCACCTGTCTCTCAGCCATTTCTTTCACATACAGCATGAAGCAGCGTCTCCTGAATAAAGTTCAAGTCCAAGTTAAGTGAACAATAAATAACCATAAATCCCGCTGCGCTTGTGTGACTCACCTCAGTCTGGTGTCTCTGTGGATCAGCGGCAAGTGTCCAACATAGTGGATATATGTCAACAATGATGCTTTTTCCTCACTCTTGGTGCTCAGCCATCACCCGAAACTGTCCCGTTAAATATTACCAAAGTCAGTGGGAACTTTGCCCCGTGCTACACACACGTAAATATACAGAGTGACTCAGACTGCAAACAATACCCCTTGTAAGTCCCCAGTTCTCAGGGGACCTAACAAGTAAACCTCCGCCCTCTTTGAATGAATGGATCCACACACACTGGATAATGTGTGATAAAGTTCGCAGATGTACAGTGTAGTTTACAGCTAGGGGATGACATGCTTTGATAACTTTTAGCCCCAGTGGCATTACTCTGGATGGCAATCTCAGTCTGTTTGTAAGTTTTTCCATCACTTTGGTCCAGCCCGAAATATCTTAACATTTGTTTTGAATATTATGAAATTTAAAGGCATTTATGTTCCCCAGAGGATAAATCCTAATGACTTTATTGGGCTTTTAGTGAAATATTTCATCAGTTATTGGATTGCAAGAATTTAAGTGCTGACCTTCATGGTTCACGGACAATTACTGTGTCCCAATCCAGGGACTTCAGCCTTCAAAGGCTGCATTTGAAGACCAACTGCGTCACAGTGGGGAATGGATCGATTACTGAACAGGCCTATTGGCCTTCACTGACAAAAATGTCAGTCAATTTAACAGGCACCAATCAAGAAAACACTATGAGACACAAAAAGAAGACAAAGACATGCAAAGGAGCTGCAAAGAGACACAAAATAACTAAAAAAACAGGTAAAACAACTACAGAGACACGATTTGACTCCAAAGAGTCACGAAACAACCAATAAACACACAAATTTACCCAAAATAGACACACAAAAAATACACGAGGACTAGAAAGAGATACAATCAACAACAATAAAAAAGGCAAAACTACCTCAAACTCTGTGTCTTGCTCCTATGCCGGAGATGGGTGGCCCTTTTGCATATCTGTGCCCAGAGGCCCACTATCTCATTAAACGCCCATGCAGTGGAGTAACAAGGCCGTCCCGAAGGCACCTTTGAATGTGGCCTTTTTTTTTTAGCTGAATTCAAGACACAACAGTATTTACATGACTTTGGTGACCAGGTTTCCTGACTGTTCCTCTAGCGCCACCATGAGGTTGATATTTATACTTTTGGCTGAAATGTCTCAGCAACCATGACTGTGTAGGCCAACATCACAACACTCTCTTCAAAATAAAGGAAATAAAAGTTAAACTGTTGCTATTTACGAAAAAATGGTGACTTAAGTAACTTTTAAAACTTAATAAGAAACACTGAAAAATTACTAGTTATTGAAATAACACTAAGCATCATGGTCAGCAGACGTTGCGTAGGCTACTGTAGGTTCGCTTGCTGTAGACTCACGCACCTGTCCCTGATGAATGTGCACACAGACATTTTGAACAGTTTGGACATTCATGCACTCATGAGTTGCTTTATCTTACCTTTTGTGAAGCACAAACCCAGCCAAGGTACAGTCTCTGTTCTATTAAGAGCTGCTGCCGTGCAGTTTAACACCATTATTGGGCAGTTATTTTACACTGATAACTGTGCTGCAAAAATGTATTTGGCTGTGTTGTTTTGTGCTGTGCAAGTTGGCCTTTTGGATAGCTTGAAACTGCGCTTATGGATATGTTCTGGTCTGCTGTGCGCAAGGTGTTGATGGCCCCGTTTTGTTTTGGATTTGTTTGTTTTTTTTACTAAGCAGGCGCATAATAGTTTACTGGCACACTTTTTTTCTGGCTTCAGTGAATATGCCAATGATGATTTGTGTCTGTGTGTGTGTGTGTGTGTGTGTGTGTGCGCGCGCGGCCGAAGGTTTAAATAGTGTGATGTATTTTTGAGGTTAAAATACTGTTTTTTGGATATGTGTGCAGTGCTCTGATTGACTTAACCTGTAAAACAATGAGTAATCTATTTGTTCTTGTTCACTATGCGCGATGGAGTGTGGTGACATGTTTGATTCATATTGCAGTAGCACGTTATAATAGAATGTTACAATATAAAGAGATTTTTCACAATATATGCCTTTAGAAAAACTCATTAAAATCGATTATACTTAAGAGGATCATCCTATTGATTGTATTCACACACAAAATGCAGCCCTTATCACAGCACCCCCAACTAGACACGTCTTCCCACGGCCCTGTCAGCAACTATGGATTACCATAAAACTTGGTTATTTTTAACAATGGATCTCTAGACTTTTCTTCTAGCACCATCATCGGGTCAAAATTTCAGTTTGTCCTATACTTTCATATGTGATCAACTTCCTGCAATTATGACTTCCATCAGCCCATTGGATATACAATGGTATACTGTGCTGTGTCATATTTGGTTTGTGTTAATGATGGCTTCACCATAGAAATGTTTATACATATTATACATTATTTATAATACGCATTAGGTTATAGTTGACCGTTGTCATTTTATGTTTTAAAGGTTCAGTGTCTAAGATGTAGGGGGGGTTTGTGGCATCTAGCAGTGGGGATTGCAGATTGCATCCAGCTGAAACTTCTCCCAGTTAGAGTTCCTTCAGTTTTTATCTTTCAGATTGTTTTAACCAGGAGCTGAATTGTCCACAAAGGTCACTCCCTCTCCAAAACAAACAGACCCAGTTATTTAATATGGTAGAAACAATGAGTAAAGCAGTTTCATGTAAATAACAAACAAAAAGTCTATGTTTTTCCTATACTGTTGTCACGCAGGAGCTGCAACTTATAGTGGCTGATATGAAAACGTAAGCCCCATCTAGAGCAAGTGTTTAGTCTGTTCTTGGCTTCTGTAGAAATATGGTGGTGCAACATGACGATCTCCATGGGAGAGGACCGTCTCCCTGTGTAGACATAAACTGCTCATTCTAAAGTAACGAATCCTTCGCACTAGACATTTAAGTTTTTGTGAATGTTACAGTTTGAGCTAATCAAAGAAAATTCCTATCAACTGTATTGAAATAGTAATTGAGTACTGAATCTTGATAGTGAATCTTAAGCCTCAGCTGCTTTGTGGTTAGTGCCAGTGGTCAGCATGCTGATATTCTGAAATAAGATAATTGTCGTAAATATTAAACCTGCTACTCATAGTGTTGTCATTTAAGCACAGCCTCACAGAGTTTCTATGGCTGACAACTCATAGTCTTGTTATGAGAACTTTTGGCTGGTAAGGCCTTGTATTGTGTTTTTTTTATTTTGGAAATGAGGTACACAGTTTTTGTTAACAGCAGTAAGCTGCACGTCACATCTTATTTCTGTTCAGCGGCTCTCAGTATAAACAAAGAGTAAATTCCTTCTTATTCTTAGTAACTATGGCAGTGGTCCCTTTTAAATACAGCCTTTTGTGTATTAACAACTGAAGAACACTTACAAGGTTTTCAAAGTACTACCAATGTCCTACCAAAATATATTTCTATGGTACCATTTGTCATCATCAGGATCTCTTGGAACAAAGCATTTGCTTTTTTTCCTGTTTTGCCCTGCGCTGCCCCCTCTGTACAATGGCCCACTGATCTATAAATATGCCAACAAACGAGTTTAAAACAAAACAAAATAGAACCACTGACTGTTTTACCAGTCTACTTTATTGCATTTTCCAATGCAACCAAGTTTTAGTCTCATGTTTCACTCTTCATTCAACAAAGTGCATTGATTAGACAGCAGTACTGGCAGAAGTAAATGTATTGGTGGTGGAGTAGTTTGCAATTTTTCAGTATGTGCATTTTTTTTTCTCATGTGGCCATTAGAAGTCTTAGTTTGCTTTAATACATTCAGTCCATAGAGGGAGTTCTTGAGGCATAGTATTGGTAAAAGTACTGATGAAAGAGCAGAGCACACTGGAGAGTGACTTAAAACCTTTGAATCTGAAATAGGCCACAAGCAGAGGTATGCTAAGGCAATTTTTTTCGAAAAAGGTCACTGCCTCTTGTGTTAGAAAACTAGAATTTCTAAAAGTAAAACATGAGAAATATGTTTGAGTTTAACAAAATAACTGTCTTGCATTTTACAAAAGCTACTCATTAAAAACAAACTGACACTACTAGGCTACTCCGCGCATTTTTATTACAGTATGTCTCTAAACGCAAAATATAAAAATTAAGTCAACATTGCAGTCAAGAGGGAAGGGGGCGTAGGGGTGCAAATGTGGGTGAGGAATTTTCAGTTTGGATGGCGCCTTCGAGCACAAGACCGACAGTTTCCAGTGGGGTCCAGTGTGGCCTGGGAGATGGGTGGAGGAGGTCAAACGTCGCGGGTCAGGGAGAGAATTTAACAGGAGGCTCCATCAGGCTGAAACACAAGGCGATTAGAGAAAAAAAATTAGGCCACACATTTCCCAGTTGTCTGTGGTGGCTGAGGCAGCCACCATCGCTGCTCCGCATGTGCCACCCAGCATGCCCGCTCCTCCGGAGGCACATCTGAAGTTCACTTCGCAGCTTCCTCTAACAAGGCATGACAGGGGCTCGCAGGGGTTGGGGAGACAGCTAAGGGAGGCAGGAGATGAGCATTCGTTCAAAGCTTGCTCTGTGGCTCTTAATGCAGTGGGTCATAGATGCCTGACATGCAGAGAGGGACTAAAAGATATGCTTTGAAGATTAGGATTATTATTATCATCATCACCATCATCATCACTGCCTCAGAGATGAAAAAAGATATGGGATGTTTTCGTTATGGCTCCAGATGATCCCCAGGCACTCTGCATGTTCACTAAAGCTGTTTGCACATGGAGACAGTGGTGGCAGTCCTTTGTAAATAGGGTGCTACATTATTTGGTTTCCTCTTACCTTAATGTACGTGTCAACAGAAACTCTATGCAAACACCAAAGTGAAGCAAGGAGAGCATCAGCATCAGTGTGTGAGATTTATGCATCTTATATGTAAAGGCAGGATCACAGAATTGGAGTGAATACCATAACGCTGCTTCATGGTCGCAGTATACGACGTAGATAAAGCAGAGAGGTTGATGGATTGTTATTATTTAGAGGCCTTTGATTTGATAGCTGGGTCAAACAGGCGCATGAAAGCAAAACACATATTAATTAATCTGTTTACATAAATGCCAAATATATTAGCAGCACCAAGGGGACCTATTCATGTTGATGTTTGCTACCTATTCACATAATGTCTTACTGCCCTCCAGTGGTGCAGCAGGAGCACTGAAACACAGCAGTGGAGAAAGTGAAGTGATCTTACCTGGATAGTAGCAAGTCAATGTCGTCATCTGGCTTCAACTACTCAGCCTCTTCCTCCTGTTAGAGGAAATAGTCGTGTGTTAATAACAAACAAGGTAAAAAAAATTTTAAAAAATTAGAAAAAAACAGACATCTTTTGTGACCATAGTTAATCTATTGATGTATTTCTTAATTTTATTTTTCTATTATTTTGTCATTTCATTTATTTACTTACTTAGTTTACTCATTTATTTTATTGTCCTTAATTGCTTTGTGTAATCATATTATTTTTGTTTTTGAGATGCCGTGCAGTAATGGGCCGAGGCCGAAATCTAATCCGCAGCCACTGCGGCGAGGACATGTGTGTGTGTTTGTTTGTTAATGGTTAAAAGTTGAAAATAATAAAGACATAATTGGGGGGAAAAAACGAGAAAAATTACATGTAAAAAAAATCCTCAAGAATGAATAAAAATCTGTGTTTTGTGGAGGTGTTATGTGATTATAGCATCTTCCATTTGTAGAAATACCATTTAACTTGGTACAAACTGGGGCAGTTTATGTGTTGCCTTGTTTCAGCGCCTTTGTCCCAGTGACTTGGGTCAGATCTATTGGGCAGGTGAGCCTTTAAGCTTGGTGGATTTAAGAAAAAAGATTACAGTTGGATCTGCTTAATTTGTTGCACAAATATAAAGCAACGATGATTCCTCTGACAGATGGTACAAAAAAGCAAAAAGCTTTCCTCTCTCCTTTTTTTTTCCCACCAAGACTCTGGTTCCCAAAAAAAAATCAGCGACTACTGGGTCTGAATTATGAGTATATTTGTGTTCCACGCAGATCCAGATGAAAAGAGTGATTTTCTGGAGACATGTCGAGCACAGGCAGAAGTGACAAAATGGATTTTGGTCGTTGTTGCAATACTACCTGTGTTTCTTCCAATTCTTCTTCTTGTTCTTCTTCTTCTTCCTTTGACACGTTAAAAAAAGAAAGAGAAAATGAGGGGGTTGTGTGAAGTCCAGTTGACAGTAAGGTGAGAGGACATCACATGTCTGTGTTTGTAGTTTGGGGGAGGGTTAAAAATGGAGGAGTAACCCGAGAGAGGTGCGGTCGCCGGAAAAGACAGCATGGAGGAGAGAAAATAAGGACACTAATGATCCACAGATTTCAGTCTATCCTGAGGTGACCTAAGCTCAATAAGAGTGATGCTTAAAATAGTGCATCATATCAGATGGTGTTTTAAGTCATTATATGTTTTAAGTGCAATCACTCAGGCTGCAATGGCAGTTTGATGTCTGTTGACTTGAAATAAGCAAAACATCCACCAAGGGACAAATGGAGTTCACATCATTATCTATAATTAGATGCGGCAATCACTTAATTCCATCCCGTCATGCACATTAAGATAACACTATCCCAAATGGATCTACACGGCTTGGAAACAAATCCACTGGGTTATCCAGTGCAACTTTTTCTGTATTTTTTTTTTCTTCCTCCTGTTGCAAAATAACAAGAAGCGCTCCATCTCATCTATCCTCTTTGAAACTTGTCACATCCACTTTGTTTCAGGGTGCTTTCAGCAAAAAGAAACAAAAGACATGACTTCTTAAAAAAAAGAAAAAGACATGTCCCCGCTGTCAGGTCAGAGTGTCCCCTCTTTGTGCAACACAACCAAACACGTCCAAGTTATGCTCGTGTGCACGCAGGCAGAGTTGAACAACACAACACAACAAAACTTTCCACCTGTTCTCGAGGCATCAAACAAAATAAAGTAAAGATGTCTTGGCAGACTCAGAGAAAACGCCTGAACAAATGTTCTTCTGTGCACACTACATACACTGAACCAACAGTAAATACTGTCTTTGAAGTAACACTCATCGGTGAAAATCAGAGTCACATTCCCACAATGTGCACTGAACTGCATGACACACACACCTGCCTTGGATGAAGACAGCAGAAATATTTGCATACACCTAAAGTCTTTGTATGCAATCACATCATGCATAAAAGTCCCAATCCCGATAAAATTCACACCATGCAAAACATGAACAAATATACCTCTTCTACTTCAGCCTCTTCTTCTTCCTATGGAAAGTTAAAGCATGTGGTGTTTAGTGGGAATGTCACAAAGTAGAAAAGATTTAATTTGGTATCCGTATATGGACGCGCTTTTTTGTTACCACACTAAATCCACCTACGGTTCAAGGCAAATGTCAAATTTGTCATGCTGCACACAATCAGGCATCCCCGTGGAAACTAATCAACCATGCAGCACAAAGAGAGACAGAGAGAGAGGGACAAAAGGAAGGAAGTCTATAGAAAAATATACACAAGACGCCACAAACAATAAACTACCTCACTGCCTTGTTGGTCTTGCTCCTGCAACAGAAGTGAGACAACGACAATATAGATGGAAAGGTAGAAAGGAAAGAGGGCAAAGCAAAGCAAAGCAGTGGAGCATACGTGATGGAAGATCAGGCAGAGGTTGGAATGTCTCAGTGAGGCAGAGCTCTTTTCACACAGCACTTAGAACAGGGACATTTTTTTAGACTGGACCTTTTCGGTTAAATTCTGGGATCTTGTGAAGTCTGGACTCTCTGGGGAAGTTCACCCAGGGTCAAAGCAATGCTGTGAGAAAAGTTGCTGAGTTGATGACAAATCTTATGAGTCTTGCTCGAGAATCCCTGGCCTTATAGGTGTAAAAGACAGTTCATCCCAGAATCAATCTTACATATTTTTCCTCTTACCTGTCGTGCTATTTATCAGTCTAGATTGTTTTGGTGTGAGTTGCAGTGTTGGAGGTTACATTCCTGTTTATGTGCAGATGTGTGTGTATGTGTTTGAGGCAATGTCCTCATGACAAGCACTTGAGCTCATACTTTAAAGGTTTGGTTTGTAGGATTTAGGGGGATGTATTGGCAGAAATAGAATATATTTAAATAAGTATGCTATCTTCAGTCTATAATCACCTAAAACTTAGAATGTTGCACAATAACCCAGAATGAACAAACCAAACACTGACTCTAGATCAGCCAATGAAGTTTGCAGCCCTCCAAGACGAGAGCAACAGAAAAACAGACCTCGAAACTGCTTTGTTTCCTGTTTTTACTGGTTTAAATCACTGGCTCTGTTTGTTTTTGAGAGGAAAGACCTCTGCGAAAAATATGGCACCCGGTAAAGACCTCCTGAACTTCTAGATTATAAGTTATAAGGGAGAAAGGGTAAGCACATATTAGCATGAGCTGGGCTGGGCCTGTCTACAATGTGCCAAACAGGATAGAAGAAACACTGATTTTACCGTGAAACTGCTTTATTCAGTGCTTTGACATTGATAAATAAACCTCTGCTGATAATTCGGCTCCTGAACAACAAATACTGAAGGAATTCTGACCTGTAGAAGTTTAAACTGGTTGCAATTTGCAAT
This sequence comes from Plectropomus leopardus, assembly GCF_008729295.1. NCBI lineage: Eukaryota > Metazoa > Chordata > Actinopteri > Perciformes > Serranidae > Plectropomus > Plectropomus leopardus. The sequence goes on along the minus strand of NC_056467.1, from coordinate 10,314,494 downwards.
CCTCACCACTCGCTGCCATGAAATTCCCCTAAATCTTACACACTGTTCCTTTAAATCATCAGTGCACATGTGAGTGGATTGAGACAATGCACACTTGAGGTTGCGAGCAAAACCTCTTGGTATTGCCGACAGTGTTGTCCTTAACCTTGCATGTTATTATGAATCGTGAGTCCTCGGTGGGACAGAGTCTACTAGTGAACTAGTGAAAGAGAAAATCTGAGGGAATGTTTGATACACTAGGTGGTGGTGAAGGAAGCATAAAAAGAAACTGAGGAAGGCGATAAGGTTAAAAAAAAATCACATGAATCTACCTCAAGCTGTCGCAGCTCTTCTTCGTCCTACAAGTAAAATAACAGAAAGCAGGTCAGCAGGCTGTGTGGGGAGCAAAAGAGCACCACAGACATGCACCATAGAGAAGTCTTCTGAATTGAAATGGAAACTATTTGGGGATAGTTGAGGTTGTCAGGAGGCAGCTACAGAAACTGAGAAGAAATGAGGAACAGGATGTTAGCAGAAAGAAAAGAAAACAAAATGGTTAAGTAAAATGGAGTAGAACGAGGAAGAGAGCGGAGAGAGGAGGAGAGAAAGGTCAGGTGAGCAAATGAAAGAGTATACAGATGAGTGGGAACAGCAGACAAGACCACCCGCCCCACCCCAACCAGAGCAGCCTTCACTGATCTCTGCACCATCAAACCCACACTGCTGAAGACTATACGCAGGAACCGCAGAAAGAGACGATCACCGACGCACAGTTACCTCTGACTGCAAATCCTCTTCCTCCTGGAGGGAGCAAACCAAGAGATGGACAAAAGGGCAAAGAAGGGGTCAAATGTCTTACGGAGCGTGCATGAAGGACAAGACTGGTGTGACGACCAAGAGATGGACCTCTGAAACTGATGCATGATGAAGTGATGTGAAGTGAAGAGTCAGGTGATTTCAATGGACTTGGAACAAGAGCTGAGGAAACATGCCAATACATGCAGCTGCCTAAACTGGAGACTGTGTAACCTCAGTAAAAAATGGTGCTGACAATAAGAACCTAACAAACCCCACATTAGCAGGGCGGTAACGACAGTAAAAACTAGATGCCAAAGCCTTAAGTTAAACGTGGAATATAGCATTTCTAAAAATAAAAAAGTTGCTTGTTATATGTTTTTTTCTCAGTGGTGTGAGGCTGCTATTTTTTGATGATCATAACACATGTTCCCACCACTTGAGTCTGGCACATGGGCTGAATGAAAGGCATGTGTTTTTAAAAGCTACAAAACAGGGAAAAAAGGAGATTTCAGGCATTGAACTGCTTGTGCATAGTCAAAGGGAATTAAAAAATAAAAAAACATCCACTGTCCTTGGACGTAGAATAGGAGAGTGTTATGCGTTGCAAAATAAAAATGCAATAATTTACTGTGAGAGTGGTTTTGTACCTCTGAATAAGGCTGATCATCTTCTGTCTTACTGGACATTAGAGGCAAGCACTGGATCAACTGTGCATATTATGATGATGATGATTAGGATTATTATGATGATTATAATTATCATGGGAAAGAGGATTAGATATATTTTCTTGGTTCCAAACCTTAATTCCTTTGATGACCTCTTTCTAGTCATTGACTTAACTGATGACTCCGGACTAAGTGACACATTTTATGGATATTTTACATAATATTCAATTCATAACAATAACAGTGATATATGGCAGTGATACAGTGATATTTTTCGTAACTTTTATGCAATTCTCTTCATTTTACAATAACAGATACATAAAAGGCTTCTTTTAAGACACATTTAGTGTTTTCTTCTCTATGGGATTTTTAATTGCATACTTCTCAGATGCAGTATGAGGCAATATAGCTCGTGTTCAGGTCTTCACCATGCCCTTACCCTGTTATAATTACTGTTTTGTTTTTTTTTTAAGTTTCAATCTTGAATAATAATCCGCCTTGTGGGGATCAGGATCTCCAGGTTGGGAACCAGTGATATATTTCAACAAATTCCAACAAAATATTGATTAAAAACAATATTAATGTTTGAGTAAATAAGTAAAATTTGAAATAAAATTGCTCATTTTAAAAGGGGAAGAGAAACTCTCACTAATAGAAATTCTTTTTGAGGCCTTGATGGAGAACAATAAAGCGACGATAGATCTCACTTCTACTTTGCAATGTCAAACATCTGCTTGAGAAAATAATTTCTTTCACACTATCATTAACATTAATACAGTTTTCAGTTGATAACCAAAACAAATTCATTTACAGATAGCCTACAAGTTCAGCTCATGTTAGTAATCCTTATTTTCAGATCAAGCAGGCATCAGTGTGTTCATGCACTTTTGGTAAACGTACCTGTTCTTCTTCCTCCTCTGCCCGGGCCTGTTAACAGAAGAGATAAGATAGTATTAGAGATGTGCACACAGTACGGACGAATCCGCACACATAATGCATACTGTATATTCATACTGAAACACAACACACAGATCAGGCTTACAGAACCAGAATAAGTGGGACCCTACTGACACACCTTGACCAGGACAGTTAACAGGGATTGGATATGCAGTGAAATGCAGAATGAACGACAACTGGTAACAATGTTATCGGCAAAGTACAAAGATACAAGAAAGGATATTTAAAAAAAAAAAAACAGTAAAAAGTTGCAGAAAAACAACAGAGGTTAAATGTCCAATGCTGCTGAATAAACAAGAACAGTGAACAGGAACATTACACATTTTTTGGTTAATAAATAACTGAATCCAGAATGGGGAGATGCAGTACGAGGACGACAGGCACTTAAAATGGAGGCAAACCCTTAATATGGAAGAAAAGGACAACATTTAAGGGACAGCGGAGACGCTGAGGGAAGGAAAAACAGCATTCCAGGAATGATGGAAAGGTGGAGGAGAAGACACTCATTTCAAACATTCAAGGGACAGACTGAGAGGAAAAACTACAGGAGGCCGGACTATAGTTGAGGGGCAATTACTGTGTCCTCTGTGGCCTCGTCTGTTTCCTCCTCCTCCTCCTCTGCAGGGGCCTCGTCTCCTGCTGTTTCTCCTTCCGTGATTTCATCATCTGCAGTCTCTTCCTCTGCTATCTCCTCCTCCTCTCCAACCTCTCCTTCCTCCTCCTCCTCCTCTCCGTGTGCATCCCCATTGCGCTCCTCCACTGGGACCTCCTTATTGTGAGGTGAAAACAAGAACTGGTGGTCAAGGAAAGCAAAATGATGTGATTTTTAAAAAGAGTTGTAATGGCATATTTGTTCAGGCACCGCTTGGACAGCACAAAGATGGTCAGCTCATCAGATGGAGTGGTTCAGAAATGGTGGGTGTTAGTCAATCCTGGGAATAAAGGGGAGGAAGTAGTAGCAGTTAAAAGGGAGAGAGTGAAGAGTCAGTACTTCCTATATAAGAATCAAAAGTTTGGAATGATGCATCATGAGTTGAAGGCAAACTTTTTGTCATAGGTGAGAATAAGTCATGACCTTAAAGGTCCCATATTATGCTAATTTTTCAGGTTCGTACTTGCACTTTGAACATGTTTACATGCTTTTATGTTCAAAAACCACATTTTTCTTATACTGTCTGACTAAATATACCTGTATTCACCCTGACTGAGACGCTCTGTTTTAGCCGGGCAACAAACTACGAGGCTGAAAAACAAAGCAAGTGCTTGTGTGACACACTGTCTGCAGATTGGGTCCTCAGACTCTTAGTCAGATCCACCCTCTCTTCCAAATTTTATCGTCAATTCTGGCTCCAAAAAACCAAGATGAAATTCAAAGACACCCATTTAAAATAATCAAGTTAAAGTTATGTCCAAGGTATCCCTTGACATTTACAACTGCTAGCAAACAACCCAAAAATGGCTAAAAGCTTCTGTGTGCTGGGATGGACTACCAACAGCGTTAAGAACCCAGAACTGTTTTGTTAAGCCGCTGAATCGAGAAAAAATGCAAAAAAAAAGAAACAACCTGAGCTTTTAAGTGAGGGGTCAGCAGAGAGAATGGGGGAAACTGTGGAACCTTGACACTTAGCAGCAAGTATTTTGCTAATTTAACCAGACAAACTGTAGCTGTAACTATTACGTTTCCTCTCTGGTAGACATAAGGTGCTAAAATAACCCTTTGCCATAGTGTTTTTAAGCTACCTACAGGCATTTTGATAGCCTTTCAGCCCTTGTGTGCATTTCGTGGCACTGAAGCCGTGGCTTTCACAGTATGATGAGTTGCGCTCTGACTCTATGTGGTGTACTTGGGACATCATAACTTCACAGAAATCCTGACAGCTCGTCATAAGGCACAGTTTTTGATACAGACTGTGTGCATTCCTCTGTGGACTGTATTGTATGTATGTATCACAGTATTTATATAGCACCTATACATGCTTTATATCTAAAAAAGGCATGAAATATGACTTTTTATAATATGGGACCTTTAAAGGAAACGTTAGACAATAGTTTGCTTCCAACTATTACAGGTTAAATTAATAAGATCTAACATGTTTATTAGAGTTTTAAAGGTACTGGTAGGCACATTTTGTTTTTTATGGACAAAGATTGTGCTGAGGTATGCTAACCGGTTGCTGGCTGTAGTTCCACATTTATCTCACAGACTTGAGAGTGGCACCTAATTTTTCATCTAATTTCCCAAAATGTTAAGAAGTAAAAAATAAAAAGGCCAGCTGAACTTCTGCTGGACAGAAAATTCCCCTAAATTGGAGACATTTTTCACTTTGTTCATGCAGCACTGTATTATAGGTTGTTGGATAACAAAAGGAAGATCACAGGTTCAGCTGAGCAGAACTCTTCAGTCATGTTTTTAGCTAAATTCATGCAAAAATATTAAATCCATGCAATCGTCTTCAGATACTTTAAATTCAAAAGTAGAAATATCAATGAAGTAGAGGAATTAGTTAAATATGATTTTATTATTTTAATGACGGTCAGTATTTTCAAGATTTAAACGTAGAAAGTGAATGATGTCTGTTGTTTGGTATCTTCAGATTTGGGCTAAAGTGTGTCTAATCTGCACTGCGGTGAAACTGATAACCAGCAGGGATTTTCTTTGGAGGGAAAAACTGTTAGAAAGTCACATTAATAAAAAAGTGCAAAAGACACAGAATTCTTGTATGCATTGAACTAAATCACAAAAATAAAACATCAAATTTCACAATGCAAACCAAACATTCCCCTGAAAAGTAGTTATTATAGACAGGAATGTAGGAATGTAATAACACCTCTGTGGCAGTCAGATGATGCAATGTCACGGTGTTATAATGACAAATATTGTGTTATTGTGACCAATAAAAGTCCCAATCATGCAGAACACAAAGATTAGTCGATGTGATGACTGGGACAGAGTGGAGGAGAGGAAATTAGGAGTCTTTTTAAGTCAGCGGGCATGGACAGAAGTTACTGGATGGAAAGGAAAAGGTGAGACAGTTAAAACAAAAAACGAGGGAGAAATGATAGCAACGACGGCATTACTATTGAGTCATCCACGTTCTCCTCTGCATTAGTTTCTTCAGCTTGGGTCCCGTTCTCCACAATGTGCGCCTTTTCGGCTTGTTCTGCTTCCTGTTTCAATGAAATGGTCGGATTTAACATATTGTTTCAGACAGGATCAGGGCTTGAGATTAACTTCTTAGATCACCAGTCAATATATCCTCTATGTTTTGCAGTTTTCCACTCTGAATATTTTCAAACCAAAATAATTTTCTCAAAATAAAATTCTATGTATACATTTCAATGTCTTCCATAGTAAAATAAAATTAAGTAAGATCTGAAAAGTTTTAAGGCCACTTCAGTCTGAAGTAATGACATCCAAAAATGAGATTTATCACCCACAGATGTGTCAGGTGTTTGATGTCATCCTTCCTGAGTGCCATAGGCACTGCTTAAACATTGAATATCTTACATTTCGTGCATGCGCAGGTCGAGTGTTTACACCAGCAATGTCACAAATTACCTCAGATGACCCAGGCGCCAATACATCTTTCGGTGTCATCAGTCCTACAGAAACTTCTTATCAGTTTCCAAGATACTGAGTCGCCAAGAACTCTGGCAGTCATCCAGGATTCATTAAACCATAGTTACATCCATAACTTTCATTTTAATTTTATATTACTCACTATAGGGATGAAAGTCAGCCCCATTTATCTCTGGATAAAAGGTACATTTTTTGAGAAATGGCCTGATAGTATCCCGTTATATTCTTATGTACAAATTAATAATTTGTATGTGTTTAAACAAGCCAACTTTGTCTCATAAGTGAGAAAATAAAAGGCAAGATGGACTAAATAGTACTTAGTTTTTAATTTAATTTATCTAGTAGTTTACAATTATACTCGCTTCATCTATGCATTTTTTCATAGTCATTAAGGTCTGACAACATGATTATCTGTTATTCTTTACAGCCTGGGTCTTCAACAAGAGGGTGACAACTAGAGGGTCCTCAGAGTTACTGCAGGGGGGCTGCCAAATTATTGTTTTTAAAGATTTTTTTTCTCTCTCAAAAAATTCAACATATTTTGCCTTTTATTCCAACTTATCTTTGCGAAAATGGAGTTTCTTCCTGTCATACCTGGAAAGCAAATACAGGTCAAGACTGTAGCCTGAGGCTGATATGGTCATCTGTCCGAATGCGTCTGTCCATGCAGTTTAATGTGCGTCTCAGTTTTATGAAATATATGTAGTAAGGAGTCCCTGATGCATTTCTTTTACAGCTGAGGGGGCCTTAACCAGAAAAATGTTAAAGACCTCTGCTTTTCACTGTTTTGGATTCTGTAGTATTGCTTGAAAATGCTTGTGCAGCACCTGGTTTAAATTAGTTTTTCTGTTTTGTAAGCCCATGCGGGCAGTGGTCAGGATGTGCATTTATGTATGAAATAATGATAAAACTGTTCTCAGCATTCATAGAGGTATTTGGCAAGTGTTCATTTCAGGCTCTGTGCAGGACTTTACAGTTGTTAAATGTCCTGATGGCTGCTGGGTTAGTATAGTTGGTTGCATAGCTTTAATGTGTTGCTGAGATTTGTTGTCAGATTGCCTGAATAATATTGTTCTAGTCATTGACTTACTGGTTTCACATAGTGGTCACTACTAAAAGCTATTGCAGAAAGCCGAACCAGAATTTGTCTATCTGAGTTTAAACATGCTGTAGTGTAATATATAAGCTCCTTGGTTAAACTGTTGATGCTGTAGTAATACAGAAGCTTTGCAGCCTGGCATAGAGGTGAAAGAAATAAGATTATTTCAGTTAGGAGCTGTTTTTTGGGGGGGGGTTTTGTTCACAGTAGAAAACAGAAAATATTTCTAACCTTTGATCCAGGAGGAGGAGGCAGCCCCAGGAAGGCATACACAGAGTTGTCCTCTTTGGCATCGAAGAATGTTTCATAGTCCTGCATATAAACAGAAAAAAATACATTTTTAACAATTAACCACATCTTCTATTCCTACTTACTCATCGTGTGTATTCAGTGGAGCACAAATGTAGTAATTCCACAAACAGTAGGTTCTATGTGTTTTAACCAGAACAGAAGACAATCTCCGATAATGGCCCTGTGCCGTTCACCTGCCCATTAGTTTCTCGGCCACATTAGAGTGTCTGAAGTCAACCACTGGTTGATAAAGATAAGTATTTGTGCTGCAAGTATGTTTCTGTGTACTGACCCCACAGTAGCCGTCCTCATTGAAGATCTGAGGGGGCAGGGGGATACCGTTGGCGGGCTTCTTGTCGTCAGGGACATTCTGCCTCATCCACATGCGGTTCTCCTCGTTGCCGGCGATGTCTAGCTGGGTATAGTCCACTTTAAGAGCCTCCAGGAAGCCGACCACATCTTGCTGCTTCTTCTTGATCTAGGAAGCAGAGGAACAAGTAACATGAGTGTTAAGGTAATCAACACTGAATGCACAGCGAGTTGGGAAAAGGCTATTATATTTAAATTTAAAGATTGAGAATTGCTGTGTTTTTGTCTGTTTTTCGGGATGATTAGTACACACAGTCTAAATATGACACTATGGTTTGTGTTATACCTTTTTCTGGTCCTCTGCCCAACCAAATAAACATATAAACTAGGGCTAGAACAATTAATTGATCAACAGAACATGAACTATTTTGACATTTGATTTGTTGTTCAAGTTATCAAACACAAATGCCTAATATATCACTGCAGACTGAATATCTTTGTGCTTTGGACTGTTAGCTGTCAGGAATGTAATATGAAGTATGATATCATGGTGGTCTCTTTTTTACTATTTCTTAAATACTAGTCTAAGGTTGCAAAAGAAGACATGTCAAATATATTTTTAAGCACTCAGGAGAGACTTGTGTTTTTCATTTTGGCTTAGGGGAGGGACATACAACTTGAGATGGTTGTTTTATGTATTTATTTTAGACACACTCTGAGCCTGAATCCCACCGTTTGGGTTTGAAAGGCATGTTTACTTTTTTAAAAAAGCCCAAATCACATCATATTCAGAATCTGTAAAACAGGAATTAGCATCACATTTAGAATTTCTGGTGATCCTCAAACATATAATTTTTAAAAATAATTTGCATTTTGTTTAAGAAATTAGCTGTTTGTTTTGTTGATAACCCTCACTCACATGCTGTTTGCTCATTGAACTGGCTCCAATACAACCTACATCTGGTGTAAATAGAGAACCCAGTGCTGAGTCTAAAACGTGCATTTCAGCACCTCCCGTTCCCTCGCCTCAAAGTCAATCTGTTTTTTGAATGGGTTTTTGATTAGATGCCTAAAATCAGGTCTGTGGTTCACACCAGCATCAGAGACTTTTGAGTGTTGTTCTATGGTATAAGATGTGTTAGTAAACACCCTGCCCGTGAACTTTTAAGTTTTTATATGTATATTATTATTTTTATATGTATATTTATATGTATATTATATATACATTTTAAACAAGGCACGATAGTCATTATTTTTTTTAATGCAGTTTTGCACACATTTTTTTCTTGGCTTTTTGCATTTAATTGTGATAGGACAGCACAAAGCATGAAAGGGAGAAAGAGAGAGGATGACATGCAGCAAAGAGCTGCAGACCGGAATCAAACCTGTGGCCCCTGCAGTGAGGACACAGCCTCTGTATATGGTGGTAGTGAGCGGGCGCTCTACCGCTCTCATGTGTTTTTATTGATCCATGGAACTGTTGCATGATTTTTTTTATGATTTTATGTGAGTCTCATGGGTGTGACTGCTTTTTTTAAAATGTTGTTTGAGCCCCCAACTGGAGGCAATTTTCTTTCACTATGTGATAGCCAAAGTTTTTTCGAATGTTGAATCTTTAAGGGTCAAGATTTTTTTAAAAAATAACTTTAAAAAAAGAAAAAGAAAAAGTCACACCCCAGCCACCCCTCCCTTTTGATAAAGTACAGTCCCTAATTTAAAAAAAAATCATCCAATTCACCAATAATGAAAATAACTGCAACCATTAACACGCAAACATTAAACAGTTTCCCTCACAGGATTAATTAACTATTTCTATTCTGTTCTATTCTATTCTAAACACCCCACCCAACCCCAAAAAAGCACAAAACTGGTGGAATTTGGATTTTCAAAGCAGACTTGTACATTCAGTCATAAATAGAGTCCTAACACAGTAAGAGGAACTTGCACCTTCATTAAGATACACTTGATGGACAAACATTGAGACATGCAAATAAATCCACACAGAGGATAAAACAAAGCTGTGAGTCAAGACTAATGGCCAACTGGGCCACCATGTCACCCCTGCACTACTTCAAACTGCTTATTAAGCTTTGCCAAAAGTAGATCTACAAATCAATTCCTTCCCCCCTGCTGTGGTTATCACCCCACGCAGTGTTTACACAGTCACCTCAAGGTAAATCCAAACACAAATAGCACGAAAAGGGCTGTTTCTGAGGGCCAAAATCACCAACACCGGTTAGCCTGTGTGGTCTCTATATCGGGGTCCGTGACATGAAAAACTTTCGGAGCCTGTTCTCGAAAGCTCTGCATGTGAGTCACATCGACTTGCGAGATTATTAAAGTAGCTCTGCTGAAGCATTAAACTACGCGTATATCAAGTCATAAACATGCAAAGAGCTATATGTATGCGCAATTAAAGGCAAGTGAGATTAATTTCGAGGTTTAGTCCTGAATGAGGGTCAGTGAAAGTGCGGATCGTTATAAGGAGTAAGAAAGTTGGCTTTAATGAGAAATCAGTCGCTGGATGCTTACCGCAGTGGATCCCGATGAAGAGGCGAGAAATACTTTGATAACCATTTTGTTACAATATATTTTTTTAGAAAATGCAACAAGTAGGCTCTTAAAGGAGCAGGCGGCCTCCTCTATTATTAGAGCTCACCCAGGACGGAGACATAGCACTGAGATCACACACGCAAACTCCCACACATACACACACAGTGCTCAAGTTATTTTTGTCTCCGGGCTCCATTAGTGCAGGATTGGCGGGTTGGCCCCTAGGGGCGCAGCACCACACCGACTGATTGGCAACTTCAGCTGTCTGTCGGCGCAGGGGACAGTGAAGTTCGTCTCCAGCTCCTTGCTGAGTGCATATATGGACAGAAATAGCACTGACCAGCACTATACGCTGTCAGGCTTTGGTTTCCAAACGCAGGGACTCGGGCCTGTTTGGGGTCCTTGGATAGGGTTCCCCAACAAAAAGGGAAATTGTTGACTTGATTCACTAAAGCAGAGACATCCAACTTCCTTCACCAAGGGGGGCACTGTCGAAAAATATTAGCAGACCAAGGGGCGGCTAATAAGCAAACATTTTATTTATCAGTAGGATATATCCCTGTTGAAATAAAACAGCTTAAAATTGTTATGCTGGTTGACCAGCAGCCCAAAAAAAACTCAACCAGCTTAACCATCTTTAACTATTTTTTTCAGCAGGGATGTAATAAAGAAATCACCTGTTTTTCAACCTTTTGATGTTTGCTGTCTTCATTCATCTTTGTAAAGAGGCAAATCCAGTAGCAGCAGACATGCACAGGTCTGGTGTCGGCCTACAGGGGCGCAGGCATGGGTAGATAATGAGAAAATGGGCCCCTGGGCACTGATATGCCAAAGGCCCCACCACATCTCATACTTTCTTCTTGTTGTGTATCTTGTTATTTATCCCTTACTTATTAAGTCCCCCTTTCAAACTCGGTGCAGATGTATTTTGGATCGGTGTTTTAGCGCTGCTTAGGTGGACACAGACAAAATTAATGACAGCACATCATTGCATCTCGCTGGTTAAAGAGCTGAAATTACTGTGTTCACCTGGGTGTTGTTATCCCATCAATGCCGATCAGAGCCAGAGCATAAAAACCCCTGTCTGTTGCAGAGTCATTTGACCTGAGAGTGAATACCAATTGTATGCATTCCCATTGCATTGAAAAGCCAGATGTTAGTGGGTATAAGTGGGTTTTTTGTGAAGTGGGAATGAGGCTATAGGAGCAAGACACTCAGACTTTGTGGTGGTTTTGCCCCCTATTTATTTTATTGTTTTTATTTTATTTTATTTTGCATGTCTTTGTAGTCTGTATGCATTTTTGTGGTTTTGTGTCTCTTTGTGGTATTTGTGTGTCCTTTGGGGTTTGTTTTGCCCATTTTTGCAATTATTTTGCAGTTCCTTTGCATTCATTTTATGTTTTTTTCTTGTTTGGTTGTTTGAGTGACATTTTACAGGTGATGGCCAGTGGGGCCTGGGCACTTTGGGCCCCGGGGCTGTAGTCCTGTTCAGTAATCCATCCATGGGTGCAGGGGCATTTCTAGTATTTGAGGGCATTCAGGGTTTAGCATTCAGGTTATTCAGGATCTCTGTTGGGTGGGTGTGTCTCTACTTTGATGCTTTGTAATGCACTCTGGCACCTAATTAACATTCAAATGATGAAAAAAAAAAACAAACTCCCAGTGTGAACCAGTTTATCTTCCATGAAAGTGACCTCACAAAAAATCTCCCAGACACTGCTGGTAAAATAATCAAGAGGTAATTAGTTACTAGCTAGCTAAATATTTACAACCCTTACCATCAGTAGTGTGTAACATGAGAAAAAAGAGCAAGAAAATCTATGATGCTCTTACGTTCCTTTAGTTTATAGTGGAGGAAATGTTTTTCATGCACTTCAGTCATGATTATAGAGACAAAAGTCAAAGGTTTTGTTGTCAGTCTCCCAGGTCTGGAGTTTAACTGACCTCAAAAAAAGTTTATTAAACCTCTTTATCAACCTTTGCATATTGTTTTGATTTGTAAATGGTAAATTTCCTAGATCTATTTCATTTTTATTACATCTTCCTTCAATTGTTCCTTTTTCACAGTGAAGAAGCCAATAGCCTAAATAAGTGGTGTGTGGTGGTGATGCTGCAGCACTGACACCTCCAGCTAATCTGAAGACCCTGCTGACCTGCTTACAGATAAGACGACCAAAAGTCAAAACATCAGACAAGTGGCAGGCATCAAACACCTGTGGAGGAAAGAAAAGACATTTTATTTAACAGGCACATATTGTTTATGTGTAAACATACTGGATATAATTCACCCTATCATAACTTTTCTGTTCTTCAGGTAAAAAAAAAAAAGCACAAAGGGCCCACATGCAGAAAACAAACAATGCAAACCGTCAAGTCGAGAAGTTGCCTCAGATCAAGGCTGGCAGGTTTCAAAGTCGCGCATCCAGTCTGCTGTCTGAACTGCAGCAGCAGCTGAGTGAGGTGAGAATTGACATCAAGCAGTTGAAGGCGCTCTGGTGTCGCCACACGATGGCGCTGCAACACTTTCAAGACTTTGAGGGCAACCTCTCACAGGTTGCTTGGTTTTGTCTGTTTGGTATCACTGCTCAAATTCATGGCTTTTATTGGGTACTCATACTAAAAACTAAAAATGTTTTTTTTTCTCCCAGTGAACCATGCATCATCTTATTTCCAAAGTCAGTTAGTTAGTTATTGTATCCATGAGAGAGAGAGAGAGAGAGAGAGAGAGATAGATAGATAGATATACACATATTTATATAAATAAAATAAAAAATATATTAAAATATTATCATATATATGTATTAGGTGTGATTTCCCAACACAAATTACAGTATTGTACTAGTCATAGCATAATATTAAAATATTATCATATATATGTATTAGGTTATCATTTTTAACACTTTGGGTGGCATTTTATGTGTGAAAGGCAAGTAAATACAAAATATACAAATAAAAATTATATTGTTATCATACATCTATTCCTACTTAAGTTCCAAATTTCAGAACTTGCTCATTGGTTCCTCACTTTAGGCTGAAAGTCTGAAATTTTGTCTATTATGCCAATTAATGCCTGTGTGTGATTTCCCAACACAAATTACAGTAATTTTCTAATCATTGCTGACATTATTTTGACGTCATCCCTATTCACAGATCTTCACCACGCGTAGCAGCTGAGTCCTGCAGGGGTTGCTTTGTGAGATCCACACCTGCAGTGACAATCAGGCAAGGCAGCTACAAGCCACACAAAATAAACTGCAACGCTGAAAAGCCAGTGTCCAGCACCCACAGCTGCTATGTCAGGATCACAGCCTGCTGGAGAGGGAGGAACTCATCTTCAGGCTGACCAGGGCCTCTGCAGAGCTGGAGGACAAGACAGGAGAATAGTGGTATGGAGGAACAGGAGTGTGGGATGGTGGTGGGCTGCTGTTTCAGTTATGTGTGGAGGAATCCAGTGTCACTTTAGCATCCATCCATGTAGATTATATTTTAACACCAATACAGTGGAAATATAAATAGTAGGTGTCGACAGATTATTGGCCTGGCTGATTATTTGGGCAAATATTTGGATTTTTGCTGATTATCTGTATCAGTGTTTTATTGAATTGATCAAATTTATATTGAAATGATGTTCCAAATATCGGTTAATGGTCTCAGTAACTACTGATAATTGGTATCGGTATTGGATCTGTAAAACGACCCCAAATAAATAGCTATTCCTTTATTTGCCTACTCTTTATGCTAGATTTGAGAACTTTGAAAATCCTGAGTCGTGCCAGACCTCACTGAACTGCCAAATAGTCACTGAACAAAGAAATATCAGCGAGGCGAGAAAGCTTCTTTCTATTTGCAAGAGCAAATATATCAGCCAAACAACAAAAGTCAAACAGGTTGAAAATAGCTTTTCCCGAGGCAGTATTCTTATTCTTTACACAATTCAACATGTCCTTGTTGATATACAGTATGTTTATTGTTAAAATTTCCATCTTCAGTGATAATAGCATTTTCAGAGTAGTTTGTTTCCCATAGTAACAGTAAATGTTTATCCCATTTGATGTCATTTGAGGGAGAATTTGGTTAAGATGTCTGGATCAATATTTTCCACAGGAGATTGCCCATTAGTGATCCACTGATACTGTGGACTTCATGCTTGTATTTGAGTAAACCCTGCTTGGTGGTCTCCAATGATGCAGAGAAAGTGAAACATTATAGATTGAAGTTCTATGCAAGCAGTTTCCGGGTCTAGATTTTAAAATATCTTAACATTTTAATGATAGTGCAAACTAATTGTTGCATTTGCTGCACATATCAGAGAGATGTCTGAGATCAGAATATGTGTAGAGTGAATATTTTCTTTCCCCAAAACAGGATAGAAAGAGAACTGGAAATGTGCAATATTTGCTCCTACAGACTCCCAGAAGGATCTTCCAGAAAAGGTATATAAACATAACAAGCTACTCTCAATCAGTTTGGCCTCATCTAATTAGTTGTGGTGGTGTTTTTTGTCTGAAAGTCTTTTCTGATTCACAGGCAGACAGGCGGATTAGTCCTCCATCCCACTGAGGCTGCAAGTCCTTTGGAGTTAAAATTTACAAAGAGAAGCTGGAAGAGCAGCAGAGCTCTCTGAACTGGGTATGATTCAAATATAGTGGTGTATTTTCAGGGGTTTTATGCCCCCAAAATACATGTTGTCTTAAATCATCTACTAGAGTTTAATTGTTGGTGTATTTGCATATATACATATATATATATATATATATATAGTCATTTATGGGTTTTTTTTTAAATAATGCAAATAATTTAACATTTTGTTTCCATACTAATAAAGCCTGGTTATGATTTCAGTGTTGTTACAATCCAGTGCGGGAGTTTTCGGTAATAGATCATCCAGAGACAGGTTTCTACAAATGTCCCATTGAAGGATAATCACCAAGAGGATACAGAGACATGTGCAGGTGAGCACTTAATTAATGTTTCATATGCAGTATAATGACAAACTGACACTACAAGCAATGTGCATATGCAAAGTTTTTGAAAGTCAAAAAAAAAAAAAAAACATAGTGGTGCTAATCTGCCAACAATACTTACAAAAGACCACAAACACCATAAACATTAAGAGTACATTTAAAATGAGGTCTGATGATGGAGCTGAATGTGCTGTTTATTTCTCAGGCCATTCAGGACTTTTTAAATGAAAAAGAACACCAAAAACATTAAAATATTTGTTTTCAGACACCAGTGAGCATAGTAGGAAGAAAGCATAGAGGAAAACCCAAAATACCAAACTGAGGGTGACTGTGCTGAAAAGAAGGCATCAGAGGCTCCACAGGTCGTAAGATTATAAAACTGAGAAACACGAGTGAAACGTTCTACATTTGGGAAGTCTATTTACAACTAAACCCAAGAAAAAATAATTAAAGTTCCCAAAGAGCACCAAGGGCCCAGTCAGGCTGGAAATCCTTAGCAATGGGATTCATGAACTAAGCAATGCAGAGGGATGTGCGATATGTCTTATTTTTTTATTGACAGACTGTGATCATAGAATTTAATCGTTGTCCTCATGTTCTGCTCTGTGTTTTACAACTATTATATACTGCACTGTGATAAAAAAAATGTTCCTTTGGGGACATTAAAACGTTTTTTAGTTTTTACTTGTACATTCCCAGTTTATAACATGACAACAAATAAATGCTTTTCTTTTGTTTTTATTTTCTTAAAAAGGCATTTCCAAATAATTATTTTCAAAATAATACAGTCAAAACATCCTCACAATTAACTTAACATCATCAAACAAAAAAAACAAAAATTCAAAATAATCAAAACACCTTGTTGCAATGTGAAACAGCCAACGCCAAAATGCACTGCATTTTTACACGTTGACCCGAAGCAGCAAAAACAAGAAAAAGACACAAACTGTGGCTTTCATCAACTAAACGTTGAGCAATAAGTTAGAAAACCAGTGTATTTGACTCAGCTGCCGTCTCTAGCTGACAGCATGGAGACCCAGTGTGACCACTTTGTTGCAAACCACCAGCCAGCATGTGATTCCCACTCCACCTAGAGGGAGAAAACAGCTCTGTCAGTGACTGAAAAAAGTAGGGAAAACACTCATTTATATGTAAAACTCAGCACTGTTCAATCCGCACAAAAAATATTAATCTAAATGAAAGGATTGTGTTTTTATTATCTATACCCATTTGTGTTGTACTACAAATAAGGCTATATCCTTTGTGTATTATATAATTCTAGATGAGATGGTCTGTGTGTATTGTTTATGGATGATCTTTTATTCTATGAAATATTTAAAACCAGATTGATTACCTGCCACTCCTGTTGGGAAGGCCACAAGGCGCTCCACAGGGGCAATCCATTTACTTGGTACCACTGTCACCGGATCAGAGTAATACTTCCATATCAAGGAGATCATCAGAGCAGCCTGGCAAATACAAGAAAGAAATATGTAGGTATACATCATGCAATGAGTATTTTATTAGGTTGTCTTTATGCTAGTGTTATCGACTTTTGCATTCTATTTCTAAAATAGTCAGAACACGCATTTAAAGGGTATTAACTAGGGGTTTTGTATTAAATAGATGGTCCTTGCTCACGTTTTCGTACTTAAGTAGCTCTTTGCATGTCTCATTAGAATTTACAGCTTAATGCATCTGTGCTTCCTCTTGCAGTTTCCACCCACCTGCAGTATGTAGAAGACGATGTTTACAACCCATTTCATCTTGGCTTGTTGCGCTGTTCTTGATTTCACTGCAAATGAAAGGCAACACACAACTGTTAGATTTAACACAGATTTTTGTGGTGATGGTGCCATCTTTAACACTACGGCTGAGACTTTTAGTCTGCGAATCACACTGAATAGACAGTTCATTTTACTTCATTATTTGAGTGACCTGAGGAATAAGAGATATGAGCAGCGAATCAGAGGTCTGAATGCAGGCTCAGCACTTTTTTTGAGTATTTCCACTTGATGTGAAACTACAAGTCAACTGTTTGGGAACAATAAGCACAGCTCAACTAGAAGAAAATAGTGTTTGTTTTTCTTGACAACATATAGGGTGCAAACTGTGCTGTATAGCTTTGTCATTTGTCATCTTTGGAGATTTCATATTTCATAGCAATCTAAAACAGCCTTTGCTCTGCAGTACATGTGGCCTTACTGAAATTGTGATTAACCACTTCCTGTCTGTGCACAAGATAATCCTGAGGCTGTGGGTGAAGGACAGCAACAGGCAGCAGCTGTTCCCACTGAACACACAGTGAGGACTTTATGCAAAACCCTGCGCCACTTGGTAGTTTTAATGTGTGAATCTGCTGTAGAAGACACGCACAGGTGTGGGAGTCACAATATGTCCCTTTTACAGTAGAAGTGACAGGGTATCGCCACATATTTTCCCCACGTTTACAGAGGAAAAGAAGCTGTGGACTGAATAGCAGGAACACTGTTGCAATAAATGTTCACTTTCTAAAGTTTATGTTCAGTTTTGGTAGAAATGTTGATTGGTGTTCAGCAGAGGTGCGGACTCGAGTCACATGACTTGACTTGACTTGGACTCAAGTCACAAATTTGATGACTTTTGACTCCTCAAAATCAAGAAATTTGCAACTTGATTCTGTGTTTTTATCGCTAATGACTTGTGACTTCACTTAGACTTGAGCCTTTTGTCTTGAAAATACTTGATACTTAACCCAAAGCCCAAAGTTTACAAACTATGTTTAGGTCAGCAATGTCATATATAACATAAAAGTACTCAAATTACTATTTAGGGGATTTACATTATAAAAAAACAAAATTGGACAAAAACATACAAAATTCCCTCTGTTGTGGTACTGGTTAATAGCACTATTTGCACTTTGACTTTTTTAATGATTACGTTTAGTCGCACTTGTTTTAACAAATAAATAAACATTTCAGAAGTATTCATGTATTTTTCATTTATTATATTTTGTAAACTTATATTCAAAAATATTTTCTTAAAAATGCATTACATTTGGTGAAGAGCACATTGTGATAAATTTAGGACTCCAAACTCAAAGATTAGGATGCGGAACTTGACTCTAGATTTGAGTGCAAAGACTTGAGGCTTACTTGTAACTTGCCTAACAATGACTTGTTCCCACTTCTGTGTTTAGTAGTCATATTTTGTGGTGGTGTTGTATGTAGACATTCCTGATGTTGTGAATATAATGCAGCACTACATCAAAAGTCGTACTGTGTTATACTTGAAGCTTCTTAAAGGCAGTCTATTACTATTGTATTGGGATATTTATTTTATTTTCTTCCTTGCAGAACTAAAATGCTGACATATTCTATTAGGATTTTCGGGGTCAGGTCAAATAGTCTATCCCACTGGTTCCCAACCAAGGGGTCACCACAGCAAGGGATGTTAAAAAAAAAACTTTTTTGTTTAAACATACAGTAGGCCTATATTTTTCAGCATTACATTAATTTCTGTGAATACAACAGACTAAAGTTTTATTTTTATGGTATAGATTACCATTTTAGATCTGACATAAAATCACGTTATATTCACTGAGTCTTCACTTAGTGCGTAACAGCCTTGAAAAGAAAACACTGATTTGCAAAAAAAAGCCTATGAAGTTTGCATTATTGTAAAAAAAAAAAAAGAAAAGAAAAAAATAAATAATACGGAGAATCGTACAAAAAGTTGCTAAAAATATTGGAAAAACTCATCTCTGATGGAATATTCAGGAAATAATCTGCTAAAAATGTATTCAAATCGCTACTTTTACATAAAGTTCCTGCAGATGATGTGTTCACTGTTTGGGTTAATCATACAGTTTATCAGTTGTTTTATACTATTATTGTTATGTGATTAATAGAATATACAATATGAAATATGTCAGTCAGGGGTCGTCAGTGTACTCAATAATAGAAAAAAGAGTAATTAGGAGTTGGACTGTGAATCCACGGTCCATCCTATGGCACAGTAGCTCCTTTAGTCTCTCACCATGTGTTTTCAGCTTGTCTGTCATCTTGTTGATTTTGCGCTCCAACCTTGCATATCTAGCAAACTCATCCATCATGCTAATTGAGGCCTGCTCCTTCTTCATCTCCTGGATTTCAGCCCTCATCTCACTCTCCTGCTCGGCATCTTTCTGCACCATCTTTGAGAGCTTGAGGAAGGAAAAAAAGACAAAGAAAACAGAGGGACAGCGTTTCACTGAAATATAGGGCCATTGTTAGTCGGTGCACAGTTCTTAAATGTTCCAGTTAGACAATAAAGAGTCCTGTTTTTCTTTTTGTCACGCTATCTTTAGCAGATACACAACTGGCAAGCGTTACAATCGTCTCCTTACATTAGAACAATGGTATAGCTTTAGCACAAAATGTTCTCCCCCTATTTGCATTGACTACATCGGGATCCCGGGAAAACCCCACCCTCTGACTGACTGAACGGCTACGTTGTTTCAAGCTGAGCTATACATGAAGCTAGCATTATTCATTAGCTTAATGTGAGCTAAGCTAATCAACAATAGCCTGTTGTCGGTGGGATAAGGCTACAGGAATAACAGTAACAGTCATTTTAGAAAGCGACAGAAAAGTAAATAGTTCATATGTTGAATAAATAGCCCCTACTTACGAAAGAGGATATGGTCGGCAGGAGTGTTTTCATGAGGTTGCACAGGAAAACCGACCCCAGCACAAGAAACCACGCATAGCCAGACGCCATGTTTGTTACTGCCCCGTGCAGACGCCTTGTTGCAGCTGTGGAGCTGCTGGACTCGATTACATCAAGTTACATAATAATAAGGCCACTCAGCATATTCTAGCAATGGCTTAAATGTTGTGTTTTTTGGAAACGCTTGGTCTTAATAACACTAGTAAACTAATTTATCGCGAGAATTGTAGTCAAATATGATTTTGTGAATTGTGTGCGTGTAATCTTTTGTCATCAAAATACTTTTTTAAAGGCTCTGATCATATCAATGTGCATGGGAATTTCTCAAAACAAACACATCGCACATATTTTAATATGCCATATTGTGCTTATGCATGTACATTTTCATCCAAGACCACCTAACATTCAGTCGGTTTTCAGGCATTCCAAGTCTTTTTTCACACTCACACACACATACACACACACACACACACACACAAACACACACACATATATACACTGCCTGGGAACAGCGTGTGGTTAAAAAGAGAGAGTTGGCTCGGCTTACTGATTGGCACTCAATCCTGCCCACACAGGTAAGCTGTTTTGGTTTAAAACTGTGTTGCCTCCACCTCAAAGCCAATCACTGGAAGCAAGGAGGCGGGGATTACTCTCCCCGCTAGGTTGGTAGGATAAGGGATAAAATATACAGAAGGGGGGATCCAATCCGGTTTGAGCTAGTTCTAGTCCTGCTCGGACATTTATGTTAAATTACAGACTGCTCTTGAGATATAGACAGAAGTGCACGGCTGATCCACATTACACTCTGTAGCCTAATCTTTGAAAGGCGGTGTTGTTCCTTCTTTATCTGCCGTAGGCTACAACCTAAGCAACAATGGGAAGAAAGAGTAAAGTAAGTTAAAATATGTACATTTTAGGAAAAACATGATACATTTCCATTGTTAATTATCACTTGTGATATGCAGTACTTCTGTTTTGCGACATTGTATCTTTTCACGCTGCATGCGCTGTTTTGTAACGTTTAAAGTATTTCCTACGGTGTGTCCATGTGCATGCATGAAGTCCACCTTGCCGTGCTCAGGTCTGTCGTGTCTATCCTGTTGATACAGGGAAGTGGCGCCTTTTTACTTAGTGCAATGCAACGTACTTTTTCATCGAGCAACTTTGCAAAAACGTACGTTGTCCTATAATGCGACAACTTGGCGGATGATGTGCTTCAACGTGTATATGACCGCGGTTTGATACTAATTAGTCGTCATCGTGTGCTGAGATCAAACAAAGGGGTGTAACCACCACCGTCGATGAACAGGTTGCCATATCAAGGAAATTCCTTGCGTAATTGTCCCTGGAATTCTGAACGTCTCGTGGCTTGTAGTGTTTGCGTCAATGCGTGAGCAGAACAAGTATTTGCATTTTTGAATAACTGTCGAGTATCGTGCGAATTTGCAGCCCAAATTATTTTTTTGACCTCTGCCTGCGCGCACAGAAAATCTGGTGCGCGTCACCCTTGAGGTGTGCAGGCTTTTCTCTCGGAGCGTTATGGCAGCCGATGTATCCTCAAAAAACCAGCGACACATTCGGTCGTTGTGATAAGGCTTGTCTTGGTTATGTTGGAGAAGTTTTATGAAACTGTTGTTTAAGAACATAAAGTCGAGTCGCCGTGTTAATATAGGCGTATGGAAGCGCACGTGAAGGTAGAGGGACCATACTTCCCGCTTCTATTCCCGATAAAGTAGGCCTAGCTCGAGCTCCATGCTTACTCTATAAAAACATGCCTGTCTCATGAATGATGCACAACAGTGTTTGGCGGGAAGAAACAAGAACTAAAGCTCTTAAACTTAAGAAACGTGTACGACTCCCCTCCCCACTGTTAGATTGCATAATTTCTTTGTGACTGCTTGAGGGGAGGCAGAGGTGCCCATCCCCCCTTTGCGCTACACACCCACTTCAGCTCACTCATGAATGGTTGGTGTTTTAATTTATTTCTCCCTTTCTCGTTCTTTCACAGACAAACAACGGAGATGCAGTCACTGGGGTTAGTATTCAAATATTTACTTACAAACTGACCCAAAGAGACCACGACACCCCAAGTTGCACTCAAATGAACATTTTGTTCTACTTTGTGACAAGACAAAGAGAAGCTCTTTGTTGATACAACATGGCTTTTTTTCATAAAAACGTGCAGCTGAGTTTTAATCCTGCAAGTTGGAAACAGGTTCTAAATATTAAAGCTTCAATTAGTTGAATTAAATGTACATGTTATTTCAACCCAGTCAGTCTATTGGGTTTGGGGACCTGCATGGCCTCTAGGGGGTGCTGGTTAACATAGCTCAAACTGATCCCATACGCCTCATTCCCACTGCACAAAAAAACGGGTATTTTTCGGCGCGGTATTTTCAACTCTTTTACCGGTGAGATGCAGTGACACTCCCAAGCAGCGCTAAAACACCCATTCAAATGCATCTGCACGGAGTTTGAAAGGTTGACTTGTTAAGTAAAAGATAAATAATGAGAAGGAACCACTGAAAGTTTTCAAATACCCCTGTCCCTTCTGCTGTCCACTGTTTACCTGTTTCCCTGCATGTGACGTCGCACTGACTCACCAAGACAACGCGCGTCAGCGCGCGCGCGCACACACAAACACACGCGCCAGCTGGGAGAGTCTTTTTTGAAAATAATAATAATTATAGCCCACGTGCAGCCGCTAATTGCGGCAGGAATGAGGTATCACTTATACTGTTCCGCCCTTTTACTGTCATTACAAGTTAGAATATGCTGTATGTGATGCCATAACAAATTCTCAAATAACAAATCCTACAATGCAGTGTTTCACCTTCACTCCATACACAAAGTACAGTTCTGCATAATAATAACTTTATTTATATATAGCGTATTCAAAAACAGGATGAAAAAGTGTTTAACATATTACACAAAATAATACATGGAAAGCCATCACCTGCCATGCTGATTGCTGAAGAAATAAATTTCATATATATATATAGAGATCACATCATTTTCCATGCATACGCTTATCACTATTATGTAGAGAAGCACGAATAAGTTTACATGTAAGCAGTTTCAGTGCTAATTTGCATAAAATGCAATTTCCATGGATAAAATGTACAAGTATCTAAATTTCACTTGTGCAAGGAGAGAGTTTTTGGCAGTTTTGATAAGCTTTTGACAATATAAGGACTGCTTGGTTAACTTTTCAAACTGATAAACAGTTTTATTTTATTGTCCCTGGTATCTTACACCACAAGGAAAAAACGTACAAGATAAAACAAAAAGGCTTTCTTTACCTTACCCCTGGTATGCTCAAGATACTCTCCACAGGTTAAGCTAATATAGTTTCATTATAAAGTGTATAGATGAAACGTGTTATTTGGGGTCTTTGTGATTCTGTATTGATGCTTTTAAGTAACATGTTATATGTTCTTCAGGAGACACTAAAACGCAGATCTGGCCGGATAGCAGGGGTAAGTTCTCCAAAGATCACATCATTTTCCATGCATACGCTTATCACTACGTATAGCTTGTTGGTATGATGTGACACATAAAACTATGTTTGTGTGTTTCAGAGGGCGGAAGCACAGCAAGACGAACCGGTAAGAGGACAACTCGCACAGTGTCATTCTCTATTGTACACATGTGACAGTTCATTTAATAAGACTTGATTTGTTTTTGACATGATAGAAACCCGCCAAGAGCAGCAGAAAGGCCAAACAGACAGCAAAGCCAGCCAAGAAAGAGGAGAAGAAAGAAGAGCCTGAGGTGGAGAAGGAAGAGGCTCCTGCAGAAAACGGAGAGGCCAAAGCTGAAGAGGTATTGCAAGCTTGATGACTCTTGCCATGCAAAATTTGCACTGTGGTAATATTAAGTGAAGTGTAATTACAAAGCATTTTTTCTCCATCCTTCAGCAGGCCCCAGCAGAAGCAGCAGAAGCAGCAGCAGAGGAGGCAGAGGAAGCAGAGGAGGTGGAGCAAAAGGAAGAGCAGGCTGAAGAGGAAGAGAAAGAAGCAGAGTAGTGGCGACACCTCAGACTCACTTGCCAGGTCTCCCTGTACATTGTTTCTTGTACAATGCAGAGAATATTTTTATCTACTATTTTCATAAGACAGTAATGTTTTTAGGCATGTGATTGCAGAAATGCATTTTTAAAAAAGAATACAAATTCCATTCAGTTTCAGTTGTTCTGTGAAGGGAAAGTGTTGGTTGTTGCGTGTTTTTTTTTTTTTTTGTTTGTTTTTTTCATTGTACTTGTTCTTTCTCTCTCGTCTCTCTGGCTTCTTATTTTGCCTTTAGATTGTAGTTGTTTGCATGACGTAAAGTCGTGCCTATATCAGGAATTTGATGTTCAACTCTGGGAGAATTTACCTGAGACATTCCCGAGGCATCTTGAGGGATTTTGTAACCTGTACTGTTTTGGAATTTAAGACATCGTAATACTGTGTGTTTGATAGAGAATAGGATGATTGGCAGTTTGAGACTTGTGATCTTTTGCTAAGTAAGTCTTGTTCACAACGTTCACCTTAATCGGGTTCACTAGTACTGGACTTGGTTGAATTTTTTTATTTTTTTTTTATGCTGTCAGCGATGGTACATTTGAGGGTGGTTAGACTGATCCATTCACTCAGCTGTACTCAAAACAAAAAAGCATTACAGAGCTAATCATACTTGTCATTGTTTATCCTTTAATGATTACTGTATCTTCACGTAAGTCAACATGTATATGCCACATATTTGTGGATACATCCATTTCGGTTTTGGGATTTCTTTACCAATGTACAGTTTCCTCATATTTTTTTTTTTAAAAAGAAGAAAAAATTTAAAAAAAAGTTTTCTTTGTTATGAATGGTATAAAATGCCAATAAAAGTGGGAATTCCTTAAAAGTTTCTGTTTCTCATCAGTTATGTATTTAATTGCATTTTGTGTACAGTGGTTATGGTAAAACTACTGGTTTCAGATGTAATTGTTTTGTGAAATGAATTATTTTTAGCCACTTGAGTGGATGGTAATGGGCCAAAAAATGTTTAGATTAAAATGTCTTAAATTTTATGAGAACTAGTGGAGGTTTTTGCATATTATATTAGGTGTAAATATAAAGATTTCAGTACATGAACCTACAATAGGTGGACCAATTTTGTAAATGCCCAATCAGTGATTACTGTGTATATTCATGTTAATGCAGTTTTATTGATGGGTAAAATAAGAATGGCAAAATTTAAAATAATGGCGACTTAAACATTGCTTACAACTATAGCTCAGAGCTTTGCAAATAGTTCACATACGGTGGTAAATGCATGTGATCATGCACTTGTACCAGACAATATTCCAAACACTGAAACCTGGTACAATATTTAACTTGTGAGGGTCCAGTTACATGGCTGCATTGATGTGCTTGGAGACTCCCAAAAAGGAGCATCTTGACCGTTAGGAACCCTCTGCATATTGTGCACAGTATTTCTCTGCTAGAATGCTATCTGGTGCAAGGTTTGTTGTGTGGTTCTTTGATTACGTGTATTTAAAATTAAGGATAATGTCACTTAAAGTAGTGATGGCTTTGAGACTAGATTTATATACTCGCTCAAGATCAGGTAAAAAACAAAACAAAACAGGGCCCACCGTAAGTCAGTTGATATTTTGCTGCAGAGCATCTTCATATTTCATTTAAGTCACAACTGAATAGAAACATTTGGTTGAAGTTGTGGATGTGGTGTCGTGGCTTTTGACTTTTCCCCCCAGTTGGTAACAGAAACCCATCTTGCATATGGACTACATGTTTTTTCATCAGGTACCGCAACTGTACTTTGTCGTTTAAAGTCTGGATACCAATTTAAGGCTATCATTGAAATCCTGTGCACTAATACATTTAACATAGTTATTGTTTGTTATATATATATCATAAGTGGCTTCTATCCCTGCAAGCTCTCATTACTTGTATCAGCCCTTAGTGTAAACGTGATCTGAAACCCATATTAGCCAAATTAATCTTTTTGGGGCAACCTTGAGTAAAGATTTGATGTTGTTCTCCTGTTGCTTCTGTTCAGGGACGTTTCTAGGATTTAAGGGCTTAGCTTGAAGGTCTCAAGAGAAGTCCTGGGGGATCCTACCTCTGTTTTTTTAATGAATAAACTATGCTGATGCTCTTTCATGCATTTTCTCGTTATACTCTATACTTTTTTAAATTTTACTCTCCAGATTAATTATGGATTGTGATGTTAAAAATATAGGCAGCTTATACAGAATACGTAAATACTGCTATCACTGAAAATTTAGAGATTTTGAGGTATACTTGTATGTGAGTATTTCCACTCTATGATTCTCTATACTTCTACTCTTTTACATCTCAGGGTAGGATTGTTTTTTGCTCTCCTTCATTTTTTTGTCTGCTTTAGTTACTCTGAAAAATGAGATAATCGATACAAAATATAATTAACTAATAAATGGTAATGTTTATCATAGTTTAAACTACCACACAGCATACAAAGTATTTGAAATGAGCTCTATTACTTGCTGCAACATTAAAGTGATTACTGGTGCAATCTTGGGATCACACAAAATGTGTTACTTTAATGACCCGAAGACCCAGAGCTTACGTATTGATCAATAATATCATAGGACTTTACTGCAGAGTAGAATGACTAATTATTACATCCTGGACTTTTTATTAATGACCTATTCTGTTTTTCTTCTTTTTCTTTTTTTCATGTATATAGCCTATATATTTAGAACCGGAGCCATGTATGAAACATTCAGGGCTGAAGCCGCGGATGCCCAGGCCACTGCCTCAGTTTCCACCATATATACACAGCACACTATAGATGACCCTGACATCAGTACTCTATCTGAAATCTGTATTGTCTTCATGTTATTTTGTGGTAGCCAAATTTTAGTTGAAAATATAGCACCATGACACAGGACAAGACCAGGCCACATGATTACATAATAACACATAAAACCAGTTTATATTGTCCTTGGTGGTGATCATTCCTGTACAAATGTGAAAGTAATTAAATGACCAAAAAGCAAATGACTCACTTTGAACCTAGGGTCTTTGGCCCTTGGGGCATTTGGGTAATTGATCTCTCAGCTTGGGAACTGTTGTTTTAACTGACATGACATCCAATAAATAATGAATTTAAAGATTAAAAACAAACAAAAAACAACAACAACAAAAAAACGTGGCGTAGGAAGAATTCATTTTTTGTTAAAGTAAAAGTAGCAATACTGTAATGTAAATATACTCCATTACAGATAAAAGTTAAAAGTAAAAGTACTTGGGCCATTATGCAGAATTGCCAATTACAAAGCAAAACAGATTGTACTAGTGAATTATGAGTATTTAAACATTAATGCGTACTTCACTTTAGTACTGCAGCAAGTAAAGGTACATTCAACTTCAGGCTCATAATACGCCTGAAATTATTAGCTGCTATATTATGTATTAATTAATGAATCTGCATAGTAACCACTAACTAAAACTATAAAATGAGTCTGGTGTTGTAGAAATATAAAGTAGAATGAAATGGAAATACTAATTAAAGTACAAGTAGGCTACCTAAAATTATACTTTATTATATACTATATAAATCAGTAGCCTTCTTGAGTAATAATAGGCTACTTACATTCAACCACAGCAAGAAAAAAAAAAAAAAAAAAAAAAAAGGAGGATATATAACTCACCTCTTTGTATAACAAAGCAGTCACTGACAATAGGGTTCTTATGCCTTTTCCCATTTGTGGACTGATTTGATATTTATACATAACTGTTAAAGCAAACCTAAAAAAATGTAACATTGGAAAACATTTTGAAGACATTACAGAAATTTACAGACAAAAATAAAAGTAAGAGAAATAAAACAAAATAAAATATACAAGAAAATTACATGATAAAAAAAATTATTGTCATTTGTACCATAAAAACACAGTGGTTTAGACCATACGACATTCATACATTTGCTTGTCCCCTTTACACAACACACAAAAAAACATAAAACATGAACATAAAATTTAGCTAAAGTAATGAGCAAATTGATTATATACTGCTCATTCTTAGATAACTTTGGATTTATGAATATTACAAACAAATCCAGTTCTTTGAGTGAAATGTTCTTGCCAAAATATTTTTGGAGATCCAACAGAAATATTAATCCAAAAGATCATCACATGTACACATTGAGAAAAATAAGTGTACCATATTGTTACTTAATGGGCAGGAATGTATCTTTAATAAATCTAACTTATCAATCAAGAAATTGGCAAAGGAAATTGGCAACCATTACTTATGACGTCATGTACAGAACTCACGACCTTGATGAGAAAAAAAGGGGTGGCCGTTTGATCACAGCGTTGTGTGTAATTTAAAATTAAATTTATGTTTATTTTTATTTGATTTTATTTTTTACAGGTATGTTTTAGGAATTCTATAAATGCTTGACTTCCATAAAATAGTGCAAATGTGGCTAACCGGCAGGCTAACGTACACTTTCGTCTTTTGTTGAAAGTGCTCCTCCCCACCCCCTTTTTCCTGTGTTACTCCGCTGTGGCGGAAGTAAGTCGTATCGCTGGGGCCTCATCCTTCCAATGGCGACTGCAAACAGGCTGAATAGAAAGCGGGAGCAACCGTGGAGGGGGTCAGAGCTGTGTAACCGAAATTAAATAAATATATCCTATTCTCTGTAGTCATAAAGTTATACTAAAATTCGCTTCGCCTCTCCAATCACGGCTGATTCAATGGCCAAAAATCGGAACATTTCGCTCCTTGAGTCGGGTAAGCAGCACAAGTAAACCCAATTGATAGCTTAATTTACAACGATATCGCTCGTGCTAATTGATATCCCAACTGCTTTTTTTAACGGTTTATTTCATCGCCGTTTCATTTCAGAGCTCTATTACTTGATTTCTCGTTTTCTAACAACGGGTCCATGTCGGAGAGCGGCTGAGGTGAGCTGGTGTGCTTTTGACTAGTACAGTGTGCGGTATTTCAAAATAGTTGACCAGCTAGTTTATAATAGAGTTAATCAATCTAATCTGAATCGCCTCTTTTAATCCACCGCAGGTCCTGGCGAGCGAACTAGAGGAATATCAGGTGTGTATCCCCGCTGCCTCTGCTGCTTGTTATCTGCTAGTTTGCGGTGATTTTGACTGAGTCTGGGCATAAAACTTGTCTCACTCAGTCGACTTTTTAATACCCCTGTCTCACTCCTTTGACATCACCCGTTTTTTTTTGACTAGCTTAATGTGTGCTGGTGTTTACTGTGGCTGTTTGTTTTCCACAGCTCTTACCCGGGAGATTGGACTGGCTGGGAAACGAGCACCCGAGAACATATGAAGATGTGGTGAGATTTAACTTCATATCTTTCGTTAAGTTCATTGTCGGCGCTTGTTATTGTCTTGTGACAGGGGTGCTCCGTGTCCATGCTCCGTGCTTGTTTACGGTCTTTGTTCTTTTTCCTGCCGGACTACTGTTGTATTTTCTTGAGCTGGGGTGACTGACACTGACACACCTCGTTCCCACTAACTTAATTTGTCAGGGTGAATTGTGCAGTCGCTCAGAAAACTGTATTTGGATAGAGGGTTTAATATTATTTAGCCCCGACTGTTGTACTGCAGAAAGGGTGGGTTGTTCGGGCTTCTTGCTACGTCGAGACGGCTCCACCAGCCAATCAGAGACCGAGATACGTTGTTTCTGCGTTATTTTGCATGTGACCTGCGCTGTGATTGGTCCATAATAAGAGAAAGTTTTGCATAAGAAGCCACGCCTCTCTGAATATGTGTTGAGAAGCACATGAACCCACCAACCCTGTCAGACATTTATTCTGACAAAACTGTTAAAGTAGTCTGCAGTCTCTCGAATACTACATATAGATAAATTACCCTCTTTATCATAAATATAGTAAATTTCACATTTGCATTATTTACATTTACATTTATCAAATAAAGCAATATACAACATAGATATTGTTTCTTGGTTGCTGGTTTTTATGTATGAAATCAATTCAGACCAGGTTCCACATTAAGTAAAATCCCACAAAAAATCAACTCTTATTAGAGTGTCTGACAGCTATTTTGATTTATGAATCTGATAATTTTGCTGATTCATTCCATAAAAATATCAGAAAACATGGATATCGATCACAAGCTCTGCCAGCCCAAGGTGACATCTTCAAATTGCTTATCTTGTTTTAGCAACCCTCTGAAGCCAACAGCCAGCTAACACATTCAGGTTAAAATAATATATACCAAACATGAGCAGCATGTTATATTTTTTATAGTTGTTTGGCATTTTAGTCTCCTTATCATTTATCAGATTTGTTGTTTCAGCAGTGATCTGTATGTAGTGCCATGTCTTTGTTTGCACTGACAGGTTGCAGCCAACAGACATATTGCTCCAGACCATTTGCTACAGATATGTAAGCAGATTGGACCAATTCTTGACCAAGAGGTGCCATCGTGTGTCCCAGGTGTACACTCTCTCTTGGGGTCTGGACAGCAGTCAATGCTTAGGACCCGAAAAGGTACACAACTGTCAAGATGACTCTTAAGTTTTTCTGCGGCCTAAAAGCTTTTTCTCCATACTGTCTATGTAACGGGGATTCTTCATGCCTCTTGCACCAATAAGCTTTACATTATATAAAAATCTGAATAGTTTCTTGGTTTGGGCAGTTGCCAGAACTGATACTGTTCTCTAGCCACATCCAGCTGGTAATCAGCTGAATCACTCTGTGAACCATTTGTTTTGTTTTTCAGACTGCGACAATGTGCGGTTTAACGCTTCATCATATGCAGCCCTTCACCGGGGCAGACCACCAGAGAGGCCTTTGAACTGCAAGAAACCTTCACACCTAGGTAGGTCTGGCCTCACTCAATAATGCTTTTATTGTGTATTTTTGAAAAACATATTGATCAAAATGGATCTGCTGGGCAATGGTACATGTTCTTGGCATTATATAGCAAAGCAGTGTTCAAATCCTTATTCAATCATAAAAGACTGAGGTTATACACTTTCCACATTATAAAGCACTGTATATTCCTATTCTGCCTGACTGTCCAAATTTTAGTTGAAGACTTTTTGTCAGGCTATTGCTGTCAAGTAACAGTTTGATGGGCTTCCAGATAGGTCACCTTGATGCAGTCTTTTACATCGCAATGCTTGTTGTTATTGATATGAAAGTTTTATATTGATCACAATTAGAGCCCAACCGATTTGTCAGTCCACCGATATTAGCGGCTGATATGAGCCTTTCACAGACATATGGGAGCGTATCTGCATCAGCGTGTAGTTTTTTCCGATATGCGCCATAAACTTTTTTCAGACCATATAATGCAGAAAACAATGCTTGGGTGGTTTAGAAATGGTTTCATTATATAGTTTGTCCAGCAGATTGCACTCTAACTTAATTGTTTACACTACCCATAGCACTCTGAAGTACATGTAGCAGAGAGCATCACAGCGGAGCGCACGGTGGAGCACAGTCAGTCATGTGTGTTTTCGCAGTAAGCGACATTGATATACATACTGTGAAGTTGATAAACAATGGCTCCATCATTTTGCAAAGAAACAAGACGATCTAAGGTCCCAGGGTGATGGAAGGAGAGGACTACTAATGTGCCAACTATATGGCTATTTAGCGGCTTTTTGGACCCTCTCAGCTGCGTTATTTTTAAAAAGCAGCAAGAGACACATACAGCGACTTATTTAGGACATCGGGGAACAAGGAGGAAATATATTGTCATGTATTTCCATGCTCGCTGCTCTCAGTAACCATGGAACACCGCCGTAAGCGGCTGTCAGGCCAGCGTCTCCCCTCTCTCTCCTCCTGCGCCAGGTGTCAGGCGGACAAGAGGTGACGCTGCGTGAATTCAGGCGTAGTGTGTTTCAAGCTTGGTTGTTGTTGAAAGAATAAACTAATATCTGATGTTTGATTCCTTCCAACTCCCAACAAGCAGAACAATATGTAAATTTGCAAAGATCACAACAAAACCGGCTTACTTAGGGACTGTTCTGTAGCTGTGGTGCTTCCTGACATTTTGGGGAATGTTCCACTCTATAGTTCCACCATAACTCAAACAGAATACTCCTCCACCCTCCTCTGTCCTAAGTGGGAGGGTTTTTAGCACAATAGGGAACATTTACTATGACAAGAGGAGCTCCCTGGCAAGTATAAATGCTGAGAAGCTAGGAATCAGTATTTTATCAAAGCTTGACACGCCCAATTCTTCACGATTTTTCAACAATTCTGATTTGCTGAGACATTTGTCTTCTGCATACTGCTGCAAAAAAATCTCATGAGGCCTGTTTGCGTCAGTGTCTTCTGTTTAAAACCTGTCTTTCCTCACAGAAAATACTAATATATACTAATTTATAATAACATGTTGGCTATTTTGATTTTCTGCTTATTTAAAGAAATGCTGTTGAAGTTACTCAAATGTTGATGAACAAACAACTTCTGCAGTGAGAACTTAAAGCAGATGAAAACATTTTGGATGGTGTTCTTGTTTCTCTGATATTTTGTCATTTTCCATAGCAACTGATACAAACCAGATGTATCAGACTTTCGAGCAGCAGTGATATTGTTATTGTTTAGAGATTGGGATTGCATTTTTCTTTCATGCTGATGATGCTTAAATCAAATGTTTATAACTGACACGAAAAGTATAAAAAGAAAGTGAGAAAGTTAGTTAGGTTTTAGTTAAGTTTGTACCTCCAACTGAATTTGGTGCTGAGTCACAGGGTATTTTGGATACAATGCATTTATATGCTTGTTGAAGTCCAACGGCAACAGCATTTTGTATTTTTCTGAATTTAATATCATCCAATGATGATAAACACCCCTCTTCTCCTGAGGTGTGTACCATGAAGCAAATTCAAGAGAGCCAAGCTTTTCTTGCCGTAGCTGACTCGACAAAGCCTAAAGCCCCAATCAGAGAGAACAGGTACCATCACAACAGTTAATATCAATTGTCTTTGCAAACCCAGTCTTTCTTCACGTTGTGTGCGAGTGCCAATAAACTTTCGTTTGGCACGTCATTTGACTCTTGCTGAACAAAATGAATCGATTGCATACTGCCTACTTCTGTCTTTGAAAAAGTACTACAGCAAAAAGTAACACTGTTGCTTCAATTACATTAAGGTAGGAATGCTGTCAGAAAATTGCTAATTGTGTGAATTCATATGTCAATATATTTATTTCACCACTATTTATTTTTCTAATGTGACAATCGCACATTCTACAGCTCTTAAACTTTTAACTTAATACTGCAGCAGATTTAAACATAGTCAGTAACAACTGCAGTTAGGTCTGACACTGTCCCATAATGAAGGATTCATGGAAATCACTCAAGTTTCAAATCAAAGCAAAGTCTTTTCTATTGATTAAATGTTATTAGTGATGAATACCAATAGACTGATCTACTTTCCAGTCTATTCAGTTGGCTGCAAAATCAGCAGTGTAAAACGCACTTGTTGGACAAATCAGGACCAAGCATAAAAACATAATCCAAAGTGGTTTGGTTTCATTTGATGGTATTATGCTGCATTTCATATGCAAGTAACGTCACACTGAATAACAAAATAGCGAACTATTATTGTATGCTACCTTTGGTTTTATAGAAGACTTCTTTTAGAGCTAGCGTGGACAAATGGCCAGAATTCTACAAACATTCAGTGGTTCAGCTAAAGCAGGGACAGCCTTGCAGATAGCGGCATACAGTATTGGTACTCAGATTTTCTGCATCACCAACTGAATGCATGCAGGTTCCTGTGGTGACGTGATGCCTATAGCTCACGCTGCTGTAGTGCTTGGTATTCTTCAGTGGCAATACTAACATATAGATCAACAAGTTTGTACATTTAATGTAATCCATCAGCTGCGGATTTTATCACTCAAGCATAATATTGTTAGGAAAAGTCAACCGGGTGCGCCCAGGTAACTCACTGGAAAAGTGTGCGCCGCATGTAAGCTGATTCCTTAACGGTGGCAGAGTTTGACTCAGACACCTTAATTGCATTTTGTCCCATCCCTCTCTCTCACCTCTTTCCTGTCTACCTTCAGTATACTATCTAATAAAGGAAAAAAGACCAAAACATAATCTAAAAAAGGAAAAGCCAGCAAATCTAATAAGTTACTCAGTCTCCCTTTAAAGAGAAACTTTCTTTCCATCCAAAACTCTGCACATAAGTTGGTCAAGGTGTGTAGCAGCCAGGTTAAATAAGAGCCAAACTCAGGCTTTAGGCTTAACATACCTGATTTTGTATTGTGTTTAACCCTTCTGCCCACTTTAGAGTAAATGTATCCCGTGCCTGCCGCATCCCAGTCTCATTACGACCCTGTAATTTCAGGACAGTCTAATATTCTGATGATTGGCATCTTATCATCAACAGTGAAGGTCCATCGAGGGAGAGAGCTGACGGGAGTGCAGCGCTTCAGCTCCATCAATCCTGTCAGTAACTATGAACACATGCGGCTGCACAGGCGGATCCTGGGGCATCTGTCTGCTGTGTACTGTATCGCATTTGATCGCACCGGTCTCAGGATCTTCACAGTAAGATGGAACTTGTCAACCTATCCCCCTGTTCAAAAATAAACCCATATGTAATGTGTGGTGATGACCGTGATTTTTAGTTTTATTTTTGCTCTTCTGAATCAGTGATTAACACAGTGGAAAAACATTGCATTTTTAATACTTCACATTTATGAATTTGACATTCAGCTGAGTCCAGGCCGCCATCCACACTAAACAACACAGTTGTGTTCTTATGTATACTAAAGTGAAATATTAAAATAAAAGTTGGTATTTTTCTTTGTCAGGGCTCGGATGACTGTTTGGTGAAGATTTGGTCTTCATTTGATGGAAGGCTTCATTCGACGTTGCGAGGACACTCTGCAGAGATCACAGACTTGGCGGTTAATTATGAGAACACACTAATTGCCGCAGGAAGCTGTGACAAGACCATCCGTGTGTGGTGCCTTCGTACCTGTGCCCCTGTTGCTGTGCTGCAGGGGCACAGTGGATCCATTACCTCCCTACAGGTAAATTGATCTCTGTCATGATAATATACTGGAATTTTAAGAATGGGGCTGCGCTGTATTTAAAAGACAAATTAGAGCAGGTTCCTTTTTAAGAAATGCATCATCATTTGACTGAGATTCCTACCATCCCCTTACTCTGGGCATGCTAAATTATCTGCATGACCTCAGCAAAAATCAAGTAATTGTAGATAAATGACTGCTATCACAGCAAAGGACGAGGAATCACGAATACCTCTTTATATTTCGAATATTTGCAGTCATACTAGCACTCATAATTACGTGGTGAGATACTTTTATTGTAGTCAACCTCATAATGCAATACTGTTTCTGGGATGTAAGTCTTACAACGTATGTTCACATTGAAGTTTTAAGTAACAAAAAGAAAGAAAAAAGTCTTTAGACTTGATTTGATTTTGTGTCTGCTTCCATCAACTACTGCTGATAACTTTCATGGGATTGAAAAAAAGCAGAAATCAAGTTAGTAAATACCTGGCCGTAGTTTTTACGGTGAAGCAAAACTTTGGTTGGCAGTATATGTTTTTGCTGCTTTGCTACTGAAATAAAACAAGAAGAGGAGGTGGTAGCAGGACTGGAAAAGTCTTGTTTTATACTAAAAATACATTTCCACCAGCCTTCATTGCATCTTGTCTTTATTGCTATGACAACTTGCCTTAACTAAGTGGAAGGACAATTTTGCACATGATGCTGTGTGGATGGAACATACTTACTGTTTCTGTTACTGTTGTCAATGTTCTGGTCTGGTTGCCAATCACCAGTACTGTGTGTGTGTGTGTCTGTGTGTGTGTGTGTGTGTGTGTGTGTGTGTGTGTGTGTGTGCGTGTGCGTGTGGTTCTGTGTGTGTGTGTGTGTGTGTGTGTGTGTGTGTGTGTGTGTGTGTGTGTGTGTGTGTTAATCTTTAATCCTACATGTAGAATGTCTTAATTGCAGTAGAATCTTAGTGATTCAGGTGCCTGATCTGTGTGTTGGGATGTTTTGTGTTTTCAGTTCTCACCGTTTGCCAAGGGCTCAAAACGTTACATGCTGTCCACTGGAACTGATGCTACTGTCTGCTTCTGGCAGTGGGATGTCAACAACATCAACTTCAGGTGAGTGCTGCTTTAAAAGGCCATATTAGTGTGTATGAAATGGTTCACAAATACTGTACAAACTGGTACAAATACTATTTGCTATGTAAAGATATAGTAGAATAATGTCATCCTGAGCAGAGAATGAAGTCACTCCACCTTTGTGTGTGTTGTAATCCAAGCTTCTCTGTGATTTGTTGTGTAAAGCCGGTCTTGCAGCACAAGCATGTTAGTCCTTGTGTGTATCTCACTGGCTTGCTTATTGCCAGTTTGAAGAGCGCTCATACAGCGGCTACTGCTGCTACGGCAGTGGCGTTGAAGTGTAGCGCTCACCCTCAGTTTCCCGCTGGTTAACACCGTTAACTCTGTCAGCATTTTTGCCGTTGTTTATCGCTGTTTAAGGAGCTAGAACCATTAACAGCTAGCTGCCAGGTTGCCCATTTCCATGCTGAGAACCATGTGCAGAAAGTAAAAAACACATTATAATACTTGCATTGATATGTGTTCAAGTGTGTTTTTCTCACGTGTTTCATGTGGTCAATAACAAGGAAATTATTAGGTAATTTTTCAAAGCTCTTATAAAGGAAAAAGATTGAGAACAGTGTTTTATGGATTCAAAGGACACATTCACACAGCTGATAACTCTACCAGAGGAAGAGTGGCTCGTCCTCTAATTGGAAGGTCAGCGCTTCGATCCCCGGCTCCTCCGGGCAACATGTCAAAGTATCCTTGGGCAAGATACTGAACCCCAAATTGCTCCCAATGCTGCGTCATCGGAGTGTACATTCGTATGAATGGTTACTACCTAGTAGGTGGCACCTTGTACGGTAGCCTCGGCCACCACTGTGTGACTGTGTGTGTGTGAATGGGTGAGTGTGACATGTCCTGTGAAAGCACTTTGAGTGGTCAAAAAGACTAGAAAATGTGCTATACAAGTGCAGTCCATTTTACCATTTACCATTTGAGGGAAACAGTTTAGTTTGATTGTAAATCAGTTAAGCTAACAAGGCCATTAGCATACCATTGAACATGCTAAACTGTGGCCTATAAATGGTCGTTGGATATGGCAGTTTTTTTGGGGATCAGCAATAGGCTTAAAGCAAACACTGGAAGGCGAGCCAGGCTGGATTGGCTTTTGTCTTTTTTTTTTTTCTGTCCCAACATGGGCTACAACATTGATGCTACAGCCAATTAATATAGCAGCATTTCAGCAGTTAAAATACTGGATAAACTTCAGGATAAATGAAGTTTTATTTCATCTTATTCTCACATCTAGTTGTATAAGCAACCAGGTAAAAATATAAAGTAGTTAAACTAATAAGATACTAAGAGAAGCCTAAATTAAATTAAGTGGTGTTTGTTATCGTCAAAGTGTATTGATGAGTCTTTTTTGACATAGGATGAATAAACGAGTATCTTACCTGACTCTAAATCATATCCGTCGTCCTAAAGTTGAAATGCCAGTTAGATTAGATGAAATGTTTGACTGTTTGACTCAAGGATGGGCAACAAGGAAAAACTAGCTAAAAAATCAGGACCTGTACTACTGTACATTTATGTTAAAGTGATGGTTGCAAATGGGCAATCCTCAAGATAACTACTTACAATTTAAGAAACAAATATATTTGATTGCAACGTGTCTTTTTATAGATTTAGAGTATAAATACTTCCCATAACCAATTATTGTGGGGTTTTAACCATGTACTTTTTTGTGTCAGTAAAATGCACTTTTTCTGTCTGTAAAATATAGTTACTTGTTATGTTTTGTATAAAATCATTAACATTTTCTCTTCTGTCCTTCAAGTGATCGGCCACATAAATTTACAGAGCGGCCGAGGCCAGGAGTTCAGACAGTGTGTTCCTCATTCAGTCCAGGTAATTAGTCACTTTAGGTAGACTCGGTGGTATCATCCAGCCAAGCGTAAAGTTATAACATACATAAAGGTTAATTTCTGTTTGTTTTTTTCAGGCGGGATGTTCTTAGCAACAGGAAGTACTGATGATGTCATCAGGATATATTACTTGGGAGGCGGGAGTCCAGAAAAGATATCAGAGCTCCATGAGCACACGGTGAGAACCCTCTCAAAAGCCTCATCTGATGTGCAACATGTTGCGAAGAGAGAAAATGTTGACTTTCAGCTGTAAAATCTGGTTCAACTGAGTTAACATTGAGCGGTTACCAATGATTACTAATGATCCATATTTCTGCTCACTGTCCAGGACAAAGTTGATAGTATCCAGTTTTGCCACTCAAGTGAAAGGTATAGAACAATAAGCATACTTAGTCAACATACATTTTTATAGTAAATATACTGAATAAATTTAACTGCGTATGAAGTGATGATGCAAGGTGTTTGGTTCTTGTCTTGTCTCAGGTTTGTGAGTGGAAGTCGAGACGGAACAGCACGAATCTGGAAGCTCCATTTACGGCAGCAGTGGAGGTGCATCCTGCTCAACATGTCTGCCACTCTTCCAGGGTAAGGAGCACTTTGTTGTTGAAGGCCAGTAAAGCTGGGTATCGGTGCTCGATACCTTTTAAGGTATCAACTAAAATAACCTAGTACCAAGTATTGTATTGTATTGAATCTCATCCCTGCCGGATCAGCAAACTTTCTGTTGCTGCTGTCTCCGGAGCTGCTCTCCTCTGACAAACTTAAATGACCATAAATCCTATC
Source organism: Plectropomus leopardus (assembly GCF_008729295.1). Taxonomy (NCBI): domain Eukaryota; kingdom Metazoa; phylum Chordata; class Actinopteri; order Perciformes; family Serranidae; genus Plectropomus; species Plectropomus leopardus. Next base: position 10,275,814 of record NC_056467.1, on the reverse strand, counting down.
TATCTGCCCTGTTAGCACAAGCTAACACAGCAGCAGCTGCTGCGAACATCCAGCACAGAGCTGTTAAACAGTCCTAATAAACTCACACTTTCGCTTAAATGGCCTGAGTCCATCATTTAACCCGTTAATAACTGTGGGGTGTTATAAATTAGCCCTGTCAGTGTGTGTTGGCGCTGAGCTCACAGTCCAGCAGCAGCTACAACCCATGGTCTTTTTTTAAAAGATTTTTGGGGCTTTTTTGCATTCATTTGATAGGATAGTATATAAACATAAAAAGGGGAGGAGAGAGGTGCAAAGGGCAATGAGCTGGAAGTGAACCCATGGCCGCTGCAGCAAGGATATTCCCTTATTCCATGGGCCAGGCGCCCCACACCTCATACAGTCTGTGGTGTGGTGAAGTCGAGCTCTGTTTATTTGATAGAGTTAGCAGTTCAGTGTGCTGAGATGCCACCAAAACGTTTGAAAGTACGGCTATACTACGCGTCACTCACCATGTGTATCGTAGGAACTACTCTGTATCATTTTTAAGGGTACTGGTATTGGTGCTGGTGTCGTAATTTTTCCCCAGTCCTGTAAACCAGTCTGGATTCTTTGTGTAGATTACTTTGATGTGTCTTCTTCGTTTGCGTTTCTCAGAAGAAGAACTGGTGAGGCAAAGATTTACTGTACTGTATAACCAAAAGGATATGCAAGAACAAGATTCTCATTAGCTGTAAATAAAAAAAAAAAAGTATCTGGATGATTTGCTAAATTAAGTGCAGTCATTTGCTCCCTTGGCTGCATCAAAGAGCTGTTGGAGCATGTACAAGTAAACCAGGTGCTGCTGATGTCAGCTGAGGAATCCATCTACCGAATGTTTTATTTGTTCAGTTGTCAGATTGTATAAGTCTTAGCACAGCCTTCACACAGTTGTTAGAGATCTTGTCAAAGATGATTACTTTGACATGCGGCATTATTACTTCTTAATAATGATTTCTGATAGCAGAAAAACGTTGCCTACTGATGTAAGGAATATTGCTAAATACTACATTTGTCCACCGATTTTGCTGTTACTTCTACAAACACATCAATAACCACCCAAACTTACCTTTAAATTTCTTATTAGAATTAGGTATACTAGCTTTACATTTGTTTCATGTGACAAGATGTGTAGTCCTCTTCTGACCTTGTTGCTGAATTGTAGGTTAATAACAAATGGCAGTGTGCCTGCTAAAACATGAGACTAACTACAGTACATTTAATCTGAGGAGGGTGATGTCACTGGGAAATGATGAGGTCAGACATTTCATTTGTACTCCCTGTTCACCATCACACAGTCATGCTTGATGGGCACAATCATATGGTGGCTGATTTTTTGGTCCTTAAGATTGTAGCTATGTAGCAAAGTTAGAAGTGTGAAGTGTCAAATTTGGAATGACTCAAAACATTCAGGCCTTATTTCACTGTCAGTCATACAGACCACTGTCTGTACAGAATGTTTATGTGCCAATGCAGTACATCACTAAAATATAGATATTAGGCTACCCATACTTTTAAGCTACCTTAAAAATATTTGTGTTTACCAACCGCAGCTTATCAGTCTATTCTGAGAGGAACTAGAAAGATTCTCCATTGGCAGATTTTGTAATTGGCTCACCAAAAGCATTTTCACTGCCTTTCATAAGTAACATTTGATAACTGAAGTACAAGGACAATTTTCAGAATGGTTATCTAACCATTTTCAGTACGTGTATTGAATTTGGAACTATGTGTTAAGTTAGCATCACATGCTTAGGAAGTCACACTTAGATTGCACTAAATGCACCCAGTCTGTTTAATGTCAGAGATTTGTGAAAGAGAAAAGGGAAGTACTAAAAACAATGCTGTGAAAGGGAGCAACAAACATTTTGCATCAGAAACAAAGGAGAACTTTGTGACTTTATTTATAGAATTAAAGCATCAGATACAAGCTACTAGTTACTTCATTGTCATTTGTGTTCAATTAATCAACTGTATCACTATTAGTGTATTTTGAGAGGGGCAACATGTATGCAGTGTGTGTACTTTCTTATTTGATGTATGTTTTTTTCTCTCAGTGTTGAACCAATGAGTGAAGAGGAAAGCTACTTCAAACCCAAAGTTACCATGGTAGCGTGGGATCGCCATGATAATACAGTCATCACGGCTGTTAACAACCATCTCCTCAAAGTGTGGAACTCCTACACAGGACAGCTGCTACATATCCTTAAAGTAAGTGTACACAGCGTTTCTTTTAGTAGAATATAGAGCAGAGTGAATATCACAACCAGCCTTCACAAATGGTAAATTTAAAGTCGGAGACTAACTTGAACATTGTTTTCAGGGCCATGAGGCTGAGGTATTTGTGCTGGAGCCGCACCCTTTTGACCCCAGGATCATCCTGTCTGCCGGCCATGATGGGAATGTCTTCATATGGGATCTGTTACGAGGGACAAATACACAGCATTACTTCAACATGGTACACTGACACCGAGCACAATCCATGGTTCCTATAAATCTTAAGACATTCAAGTCAATAATCTATAAATACTGTGTTTTTGGTATGAAAATTTCTTAAATCAGTCTTTCAAAAGTCTAAAAAATGCTCAGACATGGGAAGAAGGATATTATTGTCCATTTTTGTCTGATGTTGCATCCTAAAATCTCAAAACATTTGGTAATATCTATTTAATTTTTTTATTACGGAATTTAAGGTCAAGCATATAAAGATAGAAGAACCAACAACACTTATAGACATTTACGACATCCAATCAAATGAAAATGACCATATTATGTTAACATAGTTTCATTGTGTTCCACATATTCCATTTCAGAAAGTTTTAAATCACCTAACTTTTTAACTTGAACCCAAAAATAAGAAAAATCAAATTTCATATTGAATTAAACATTTGGGTAAAATCGTCCCTTACTGTAAGTAACCGATGTTAGTTCACATTTATTTTTCCACAGTTTTGGTCATTGTAAAATTTAATTCTGAGTGGCATTAAAACATTTTTTTAGGTCTTCTGTAAGAACCCTGACTGTGAGGGCAGTCTATTTAAATGATGGTAAACAGTTCTGCATCATCATGAACAAACAATACACACCACAGTAACAAAACAGGCTTAGTTTAGTATGTGTTTGTCTTCAGTTTACCTCAGCATCACACAGTATGCCCTCAAGTGTTTACCATCCTGGAGCTGTTTCTCATTTATCCTCAATCGGCTACTTCATTGTTTACAGTCGTTTTGTTTGTTTTTTCACCTTCGATCTGTTTGTGTGCCGATTGATCTTGAGTCTTACTGCCTAATTATTGTGTTTTTTTTTTCTCTCTGCACAATGTGAGTAAGAGGAGGAAGCAGAATGGGTTTGTTTTTTTAAAGAACTACTATGAGGCCTTTAAGGTTATGAAGGGGAAAAAAACATCAGGCTTGAAGTTTGTCTATCAACTGACAAGTTCCGGACCTGCCTGACTGATTTTGTGTTTCTCATCCAGATTGAAGGCCAGGGTCATGGAGCCGTTTTCGACTGCAAATTCACCCCCGATGGCCATCGTTTTGCCTGCACAGACTCCCATGGCCATCTGCTCATCTTTGGCTTCGGCAGTTCTAAGCCGTATGAGAAGGCAAGGCTACATTTCACATCTCCCACTTTACACAAACAACTGATAACTGTAGCTAGATAAAAAAATCCTGTAATGCCATGTTTAGGGGTAACTGTTTTCACTTGATATACACAGTGTTGCATTTTCCAGATAAAGAAAATGTTAACAAAAGCCGCAGGAAGCCATATCTTAAAGTTCTTCTTTCCTCTGGTCTCTACACAGCTTCCAGATCAGGTGTTCTTCCACACAGACTACCGACCGCTGATCCGAGACACCAACGGCTTTGTGCTGGATGAACAGACACAGCAAGCACCCCATCTCATGCCCCCACCCTTCTTGGTGGACGTGGATGGAAACCCTCATCCACCAAGGTAGACATGACCCTCTCTCAGTTATAAAGCAGTCATATAGTCTTCAGTCATTGCCTGCGGGCTCAGAGGTTTGAATTTTCAGTCCATGCAATTTCTCATAGCCATGAACAACAATATTAGGTAGGATAGTGCTGTTAAAAATGTTGGTTTGACTTAAAGCAAGTAGCCATTGGCAAGCTGCATTCTATATAAAATATATCTTGATGGACTCATGCAATGTTTTAAATTTTTAAAATGTCTTTTCCTAATTTCAGGTACCAGCGTCTTGTCCCAGGTCGAGAGAACATTGCTGCTGAGCATCTGGTTCCTCAGCTGGGATATGTAGCCACCAGTAAGTACGGAAACCAACCACACACTGGCGTTAATTTGAACATAATCAGCTAGTTTACAGAGGAATATTTACTTTTTGATATAAAAATTACTTTGGCTTTGTCAGTCAACTAGATTTAAGAACCATATCTTTATGTTACAGTGCCTTGACAGGCTAATTTACGTGACCAGTGTGAATCTCTTCTACCATTTTTTTCATGCTCTCCTTATTTAATGACCTGCTCAGGTGACGGCGAGGTTGTGGAGCAGGTAATCAGCCAGCAGACTGCAGAGCCCGATGAGGTTGCGACAAGACGCAGCAGCCTTTTGGACGAAGCCATCCGTCATCTCCAGGAGCGGCAGGACCGTCAGAATCAGCTTGGGACAGAAGCAGCTCCAGGTGCTGGACCAGGACCTGAAGGACAAGCGGAGGCACAGGGCCCAGCCTTGGCACCAGCACCAAGCACACCACGCAGAGGTATTAATACACCACCAGATTGATTCGTTTTAGCTGACATATTGATCTGGTAAGCTGTTGGAGGATAGGTGTTTGATACATTTATATATTTTTGCTTTAAAAGCATCACGAAATGTCTTGAAATGAAACAAATTCAAACTTATTTCAAGGTTCATCTTCGTTATTTTTCCTTCATCACAGTGTCTGTGAATGATCGCGCAGACGTGCAGTCACCGCCTAATGTGGGTTTGCGCCGCAGTGGACAGGTAGAGGGTGTGAGGCAGATGCACCAGAATGCTCCTCGCAGCCAGATGGCCACAGAGAGAGACCTGCAGGCCTGGAGACGCAGAGTGGTGGTGCCTGAGGTGGCACCCAGCAGCTACAGGTACATAAGATGGCAATATTATTTACCATCCACAGCTGAAGACATGGGATGGTGGTTACTGGAAATGTGTGTACTCTATGTGGTGTTTTATATTTAGCCGTTTTCTCACATGAGGTCATGATGCATAAAGTACATTGAAGAAATTATAGTATTTTTTTTGTAGTGGATTTGTAATTTAGTCATAAACGTCTCCTAACATTGCGTGAATTTGTATGACAATTAATTCAGACCTTACCTACTGGTCATCTCCCCAGTTCGATTTATTTGTTGGCGTCTTTGTGTGATACTTGTGATACTACTGTGATACTCTGTTACAGTTTTGGGACAGTCACATAGAAATGTCCTCGGTACACCCATCCGCTTACTGTGAATTCTCTGGACAATGACCTGCTTTATTCATACATGGGCTCCACTGGACATTACACAGACTTTGTACAAAGGAGCTGGCAGGGTTAAAGTCGGTCAGATGTCCAGTCCATGTGATTCTGACATATGCGTCCTCACATGCAGCTCCACCGGGTAATGTTTAGGTAGTTCAGGGATGCGATGCATTTGTGAAAAAGGCTTTAGACTGTTTCAAAGGTGACACTCCTTAGAGGAATCACTAATTATTTATAATGGAATATTTAATATGACCTAAATGGAAAAGAATCCTGCTCCCTTTTTAGGTCAGTTCAAATTTTAAATATTATTCAACAGAATTCAACATTTCACACATTCATGTCAAAAATCACTTTATTTCTAAAAATGTACCCATCAAGCGACAGAGAGTGGTGCACGTTACTGATGAGAATAAGAGCATTTATTTTGTTCTAATTGTTTTACTGTTTCTCTTAAATTTCAAACATCGTGCATATTGCTTTTTCAGGGACCAGGAGGAGATTCGAACATCCAGAGGAGATGAGGAGATGGCTCTGTACAACGCAAAGAAAAGACGCATTATCTACAGCAGTTGTCGAGTGGGTTTCTTTTTCCTTAGCTTCAGCGTAGAGAGATTTAAACAGCAATTTGAAAAATGATCAGTATGTGATCATTTGAATATCATTTGATGATTTGAACATGCTATTACATGCAAGTGTAGTACTTGCATGTAATAGCATATTCATCAGGTATTGTGTTGAATGGTGTGTAAATACTATATATACTGTGTAATATCTTCACCACGCTGTCTGTAGGATTGTTTATTTATTGATTCATTATCAGAGATTGAAAACATTTGTCTGCATATTTCAGATTTTTTTCACTGTTCACAAGTATTTCTGTCCAAATCTTTGCACTGGTGTTGAGTCAGCCCCATCTGTCCCCTCAGGATGATTCAGATGAAGAGCCTCCCACCACAAAGCGAGCGCATGGCCGCAGTGACGCGCTGGAATACATCGACTTGTCATGTGAAGAGGGAGAGGAGACTGCAAGCTCGGAGGTACACTCTGAGGTATTGCATTCTCTGCTATCCCATGACTTTGATTAAAGTGTCATTTACAAGCACCCATGGTTCTTTTATGGGGGGATTTTAAGCCGTTTCATGTTTTTACTTTTAATCTATTTAGGACAATGAAATGGATGGCAGTGATTTGGATTCTTCCAACGATGAGGAAGAGTGGAACAGTGACAGCTCAAGGTATAATGTTTTATAGGGGTCACATACTATCTGGGAGTAGTATTTGTTTGAACTTGTTTAGAGTACCAGATAAAAGGTGTATATATTATATAAATAAGTATTGACTTTTATGTTAAAACTTTGTGTTACTCCTTTGTGTTGTCTTAGGTGGCAATCCCCACCCATCTGGTACCCCAAGCAGGTTAAAACAAATCATTTAACAAAGTTTTTGTGTTGCCTATTTTCATATATGTCACTTAAAATTGTAATCACAACTGCTTTTATTTGGACAGCCACACGTCCAGCGAGTACTCGGACTGGACGGCAGATGCTGGCATCAACCTGCAGCCCTCCACCCCCTTGTCATCACGGAAACGAGTGCGGCGCCGACTCAGCAGCTCTGAAGAGGAGGAGGATGAGAATGAGGAAGAGGAGGAGAAGCAGCAGCAGCAGAGTGATGATGACGAAAAAACTGGCGAGGAAAAAGCTGGCAAGAAAAGCAAAGAGAAGTCTAAAAAAGCAAAGAACAAGTCGCCCAGGGTGAGTTCTTAAACACAGTGCGTACAGGAAACCAGTATCCTACCTAATCCTAATCACTGTCAGACTTTGCCTCTGTTAGAATAATGAATTTTGGGACACATGATGAAACATTTTCATATTTACTTGCTTAATGTTGTGTGTCTTGGTGCTTCAATCAGCGTCCAAAGGTTCGACCTTCCATCAACAGAGAAGTGTCTAACGAGTTCAGACCCTCACCATGGATCACTGATGTCATTCCCAGGAAGTCTCCTTTTGTTCCCCAAATGGGGGATGAGGTGTGTACATCAGACATTACAAGAGGCACTTTCGAGGACCATGAGAAAACATTTCTTTATTTGGGTTGTTCAAAGGGCAGAGAAAATGTAAAAAATCTAATAACATGGAAGACGAATCCATCAGAAAATTTGAACCATAAGATTTCTTTGTAAAAATTTCGTGCAGACAGTTTCAACATGTCAAGCAGGCTGCAATGTGTAAAGATTGGGCAATAATTTATTTAGATGTTAGAAATCTGTATTTATGGTTCTTAAATATAAAGTCACTGTATAGATGTAGTCTAAATACTTTAGGCAAATGTTTTGGTGGTTTAATAGCGCGTCATGATCACTATGCTGTTTCTCATCATGTAGAAAAGTTACTTTCTGAGCTCTGAATTTTTCTGTGTCTGTCAGGTGATCTACTTTCGGCAGGGACACGAGGCATATGTTGAGGCAGTGAGCCGGAGTGAGCTGTATCCCATTAACTTAGACAAACAGCCCTGGAAGAAAATGGAACTGCGGGTAAGACTTATACAAATAAGAAGATGATAAATTGTTCTTCATAGAAGAGTTTGGAAAAAAACATTGAATTCTGAGTAACTTTTTTTACACAATCATGACTGACATCATAAAAAACACTGAAAATGGAGGCAATTTATAATGTAAGAAGAAATCTTCGATACAAAGCTCCTGTTTTTTTTTCATAGGAATTTCCCCCCAAACTAGCCATTATATTTTGTTTGTTGTCAAAATGTGTTACTCAAAATGCAAATTAAAATGAAAACCCTGATGTATATTTTCTAGGACCAAGAGTTTGTGAAGATCACCGGAATCAAATATGAAGTCTGTCCTCCAACACTTTGCTGTTTGAAGCTGACTCTGATCGACCACGGCACTGGCAAAATATCAGACAGGTCGTTTTCTGTCAAGTAAGCAGCTCAGATTGATTCAAAGACTCTGTTAAGAACACATAACATTGTGTTGCATTTCCTACTGAGCGTACATATATACTTATGAAGGTTACAATTCCAAAATGTATCATAGTCAATGCCTACATTTGAGTGTTGGTTTGGTGTTTTGATTATGATAGCAATGCTTACAAACATTTGGGTATTAAAATCTGCTTTTGGCTTTGACATGCTGGCTGAATTTCTGGTACTATAGTTTGTTTTAATGAAATCTGTATAATTCATCGGTATAATTAATCATCTATTTCACAGACTGTCTTGAATGTTTCTTGTATTTCCCAGTTAAATTGACACTGATTTCTCCTTCAGGTATCACGACATGCCAGATGTCATCGATTTCCTTGTTTTGAGGCAAAGTTATGACGAGGCGCTTCGTAGAAACTGGCAACCAAGTAAGTTTTTGCACATTGTTAGGAATGTTAATCTCTTCTTTTGGGACCAAGTATCATCCTCTGTGAGTCTGTTTCATACATTTTAAAAACAACAGAAAGGAGGCTCGGGTGGGATTATTCTTAATTTCTGTGTTGTTACTTCTCAGTGGAGGTGCTAATTAATTAAGTTTTGTTGCTGTTCACATACAAACTTTCAAATGATTCATCCTTGCTGCCTTTAACATTAAATGGATACAGAGGATTTTTTCCCTCTTTCTCCGTAACTGGTTATCTTTTTCTCCTGTGCAGACGACCGGTTCCGTTCAGTAATAGACGACGCCTGGTGGTTTGGGATGATTGTCTGTCAGGAACCGTACCAGCCTGAATACCCTGACAGTCTCTTCCAGTGCTTCAAAGTCAAGTAGGAAAACACACATGTTGTTATAAAAGGGAGATATGGTGGATGTGGTGCTTGATACTGTCACTATTTTGAAGCAAAGCTTGGACACCAGACAGCAATGAGTTTACATTTGTGGCTGACACTTTTAGATTGTTTGCCTTTCAAGATTGCCACACAGAGTTAATACAAAGTATTTCTTTCCCAAAACTGCATTTGATGTAAAAAGTTTCATCTTAATATTTTAGTATGTTCAGATGTACTTACACAGTCAGTACTGTATCACCAATTAGCCAGTCTAAGACTAGTCTGTCTGTCCTCTGGTGGTTATTAAGCGACATGACAGTGTCCTTTCATTGTTGTTATGACAGTAAAATGTATTACAAGTTTGTAATTGAAACAAAACCAAAGCATCTTTTTTTTAATGACTGTATCGTATTGATTTAAACTAAAACAAAAAACGTAGCCCTCAGTATTGTTACAAGTGTGATTGTTGACTTTGTGTTTTCACCAGATGGGACAACGGGGAGACAGAGAAACTGAGTCCTTGGGATGTGGAGCCGATTCCAGATGATGGTAATTTAGACTTCTTAGTAGCTCATTGCTGTCACATCCACATATAACTATAGTACTGGTGTCCCTTTACAAAGCGGGGTTAATGAGGTTTCAATGCATATTGAACAAGTCTGTGTCTGCTGTGCAGCCCAGCAGCCAGAGACAGAAGGCGGCGGCATTCCTGTGACTGCAGAAGAGATGAGTGAGCTGATGTACAAGCCTCTGCCTGGGGAGTGGGGGGAGAGGAGCAGGGACGCGGAGTGTGAACGTATCGTTGCCGGCATTGACCAACTCATCACCGTCGGTGTGTATGCAAACACAGGCCCTCCTTTGCTTGCTTTCATTCACACTCACACTCCTTCTCATGTCCGTTCCCGGTTCTCTCACATCAGGGCAGGGTCTTGTCAGTAACTGTGGCAGGCAAGTGTTTTTTTTGGCTGCCTCTCAGAAATGTTATCTGCCACTTTTAAAATATAGGCACAAAATGAAGGAATAACACTTAGATCACCTAGACATACATAAATATACATACATAAATGTGCCCACCTACAGCAAAGATAAACAATCAATACATTTCAGTTCATACAGATGACTTGACAACTTTATTGCAAATTTCTCTTCTGCTCTGGGTGCAGATCTGTCTGCTCTGGGTGCAGATCTGTCTGCTCTGGGTGCATATCTGTCTGCTCTGAGTACATTTACTGTCACTCTTTTGCTTAAATACACACTGACTTCACACTAAGCTATTTCTTTAGACAAAATGTATACACAGTTAAAGTAACCCACAGGTATGTATGTATGTGTGTGTATTTTTATTAATAGATATTGGGTCGAATTTGGGGAACTCTAACTACTAGCAGTCAAAACACATAAGGTTCTACAGGCATGAGTGTTGCTTTTAAATAGCAGTTGCAAATGTGTAGCACTATCCCACTATACACTAACTTTACTGATCGTACCTTTCTGTTGTGTATTTCCCTGTCTGCCAAAGTGGAGATGGCCTGGTGATCTTACCTGCCACTTCCAACAATTTGCCTGGGTGGTGATTGCTTCTTTCTGACCCTGCATCAGGGTATCTACGGGTTCCTTTAACCATGAAAGAATTTTCTCCCAGTCCTACTAACCCACCTATTTTTGTGTCTTTGCTACAGAAATTGCAGCTCCCTTCTCTGGTCCTGTAGACTTAGTTCAGTATCCCACCTACTGCACTGTGATCGCCTATCCCACTGACCTTGGCACAATCAGACTGCGACTCATAAACAGATTCTACAGGTCAGTCCTGCCAGTTTTCTCATTTCACATGCTTAATAATGCAAGCAGGCCAAAGAAAAGGCACAGAATGATTTGCACTTTCGACCGTCGATCCAGCTCTGTCCTTGAAATGTCTTTAGCTGTTTAAATTCAAATATTGATGTTTTGTACTGTTTGTGAAAACACTGTGTGTGTTTACTCATCTCCGATGATCCACAGGCGCCTCTCAGCATTAATTTGGGATGCCAGGTATATTGCACATAACGCCCGCACTTTCAATGAGCCAAGGAGCAAGATAGCCCACTCTGCAAAGATCATCACAAATGTCCTCCAGAAGTTTGTCAAGTACGTTATATGTCTCAATTAGTGTTTTTTGAAAATTCTGGATCATGTAATGATATTCAGATTACAAGCAAAGTATCATTCAAATAAACAGTCCTGCACACTAAGTTGACATGTTTTCCTTCTTTCTCAGTAATCCAAGCTGCACAGATATCATGGAGATTTACAATGCTGTTGAAGAAATGGATGATGATGATGAGGTATGTCTGAAAATGAAAACAGTTTAAGTTATGAGTATTGTATTTGTTTATCTTGCACCATGTCAAACCACTTTTAGTTTGACCTGCAAATATGTGCAAACAGGGGAGATAATAAGGAAAGGTGAACATACAAAGGCTCTTTGAATTTATGTTCAGGAAGTTTGTTTTCCATTTGTAGCCATATATCTATGGTCACCTTCACATTCAAAGAAGTAATTGTTATCTGGTTAATAATCACATTCAAGTAATCCAAATTCGATTACTGCCCACAGGAAGAGGATACAGAGGCACCGGGAACATCTTCTGGACACAGACTGCGTCAGGTAAATGGATAACATACAAGGTTACATACAAAGGACTTTGACATTATATTAAAACAAGAAAGTACAAAGATTTGCTAAGCATTGTTTGTTTAAACTGTGTGTTAAATCATCACTGTCACCCTGAAACACATAACTATTTTTGGTAGAATTTAGTAGCAGATCAACTATTAATAATTCAAAAGCAACAGATGGCATATGTTACACGTCACAACAAATTCCTCTCCTTCTCTGTGATATTTGCAGCGTCCTGTCGAGGTGGTGCCTGACAGAGACGCCTGGAAGGAACAGTGCAAGAATCTACTCAACTACATTTTCGAGTGTGAAGACTCAGAACCGTTCAGACAGCCTGTGGATCCTCAGAACTATCCAGTAAGTTACCACAACAGACTAAGGGCATGCTGTCAACATAAAAGCATTAGCAGGTTATAGTTAGTCTTTCAGTGTTATGATTTAGACTTTGTCTCAATCACGTGTTTTGTGCTTGTCCAGGACTACCATGACATCATTGACACACCAATGGACTTTGGCACAGTGAAAAGGACCCTGGGGGAAGACCGCTATGAAAATCCTGTAGAGCTGTGCAAAGACACCCGACTAATATTTGCCAATGCTAAAGCCTACACACCCAATAAACGCTCCAAGGTAAGCGGAGTAATTAAATATTGTAGAACTGTCAAAAAGCAATTATGTACGCTTAATGATCTGAGTTCATCCAAGAAAATCTTTGGGTACAGATTTTGAAATGAAATACTAAGTCATTACACATGTTTTTTTTTTATTATAATTTTGCTCAAGGCATTTTACTGGTATTGTAAGTCATACAATTGCAATAAATAACAGATACAGCTGGATAACACACAATATAGTCCCCATGTTTCTGCTTCAACTGTGTCCCGTTGTTATTGTACCGTTAAGTAATCAAACCAGATTGATTTCATAAAGAATGACGTACATTAAAAAATAAAAAAATGTGTGACAAAAGTATTATGTGAGACATTTAAAACAAAAAAACTATTTGACAAAAAAGATAAAAAAACAAATCACTGAGGGAGTGATAAGAAAAACATGCAAAAATAAAATTTTAAATATACAAATAAATGAGTAAACCATAGATTTGGGTCAGTTGTCGAAAAACACCCTTTTGTGGAATAGTGACTTTTCTCTAATCTCAAATGATGTGTAAGGTCTTTAATATATGTTCAAAGTTTGGAGGGCATTTCCATTCAGTTTAAGCAATACAAGATGTCTAACTAAAAGATTTTTTTTTTGCTCGGCAACATAAAGATATATATTTTGTGGAACTATATTTTGACATTGGTGTTTATGTCTTAGCTTGTCTGACTCACCCTTCTCTCCTCCATTGTAGATTTACAGTATGACCTTGCGGCTCTCTGCCTTCTTCGAGGAGCACATCAGAGCAATCATATCTGAATACAAAACTGCCATCAAGAGCAGCGACAGGCTCCGCCGCAGTCAGCGGTTCCGCAAGAAAATGCAGCAGCAGGATCAGTCCAACGCCACATCAAGGTCTGTTTGACTTATGCATTTCCTCTGAACATGAACTAATACAGTGCAAATGCTTAAAAATAAAAGGTTTGGAAAGAATTCAGGTGTTAATAATCAGAGCAGGCCAGAACTTTTAGGGTTTCAGGTGCATCTGAAGGCACAGTTGCACGTTACCTGTTAATGTCTGACAAAAAGTTGTATTCTTCTTTTTCTCAAGTCATAAGAGAGCTGCTGTAAAAACTCAGGAAAAAGTGGAGCCGACGTCAGTGACCAAATCTACCTCAGCCAAAGTGTCTGTCCCTGAAAGAGTCAGGAGGAGTCGAAGCAGCAGCTCAGGTCACAGCTCGTCAGATGACGACTCCGGCTCCAAAGCTGCTTCATCAACACCAGGTACGAAAGAAATTTGAAGTGATCGTTGGGGATTTTTGAAGTGGGGTTGTATGAGATACTTATGTATAGTCCTTGTACTATGTACAGTTGCTGGTGTTGTGCACCCCACTCCAACATGCAATTAGAAAATACTTTGGAGGGGTTGCATCTCCAGTTCTCTGGCTTTTGGTCCTGTTGCGTTTGAATGCACTTATTTTAAGTTGAATGGGATAAAGATGACTGCCAAATGAAGTGAAATATCTATTTGTAATTTATTTCAGAGTCTGACAGTGAGAGTGAGCTGAGTGAGTCAGAGGTGGAGAAACGCCCTGGTTCCTCAAGGCACCCTCAACTCAGACAGAAAGCAAGAGTTACAAGAAGCAACCGTGCCAAGCAGAGGAAAAAAGGTCAGAATGAATTCATTCATTCATATGTGTTCAAAAAACTATGATTTTATTGGGGCATTCTTAAGTTGTGTGTATGGGAATTGTTATTTGTCATTTTCAGTTGCAGAGAGTGATAGTGAAGAGGAGGATGAAGACGAAGAAGAAGAGGAGGAGGAATTTGATAGTGATGGTGAAGATGGAGAGGAGGGAGGCGTGTCCTCCCAGCCTTCACGGCGTCGTTACCCCAGCAGGAGTAAGACTAGCAGAAGCACGCGGCTGACCAGAAACAGTGCTGGTGCTGACAGGAAGCGCACAGGTAAACGACTTTTCTTAGGCTTATGCGCAGTTAATTGCAAAACTCACCAGAATACCATTTCCTGGGCTTTGGTGCTTCGACATTAATCAACAGCAAATTATCTGAGCTTTGGTTGGCGGTATCGGGGTATCGACAGACAGTGACGGTGCGCTTTACGGCTTCACTGTCAGGTATGTCACAGCTTCACCCATGCAGTGAGGGAGCAACATGTTCTCATCCCGACAGTTTTCTGTCAGGAGAGAGAAACACTGTGCACCACAGAGTGTTATTAGCCTCCGACTGCATGACAGCGGTTGTGACACTTAGCTGTACAATACAATAATCTATGTCCGGGTATTAAAAATTAGTCCGTTAAATTTCGTTGTGCGCCTGAAATGATAAGAGTCCTCATAATGGAAAATATTGAAAATCACCTACTCTGTGCTGCAGGGAAGGGCTCCGCTCCCAACGAACAGCTGGGAGGCTTACGTGTTTGCTGCTCACACTGACACTGAAATGGTTCGACTCAGTCAATAAACCGATTAATAAAACTGCTGGGTAAAATGATCATTCCCGTCACTGTGAGTCAGACAGGCGCAGCAGCGGAATCACAAACACTGAAACAGCATTCGTCGTCTGCAAAAAAGGAAAAAAAGAATATCTGAATGCCTAAACTGAAAACCAAATGCCTACCCATTTAACGAATACCCAAATAGCTGAATATTTGGGTCCAGCCCTACCAGCCAATATGTTAAACATCCTTCCTCGTGGCTTGTTTTCAGAGGGCAGAGCAGAGGTGAACGGCCACAGCAGCAGGTCGTCTCGCAGGGAGAGACGTCACCAGCAGGACTCTGACAGAGCCACATCCCAGGGCTCCGACAGGGAAGAGGAAGAGGAAATCACGGTTCGCAGGTCACTCAAGAGAAAGACGGCGAGGGCAGCTGTGAATAAGATAAAACTACTTGAAGCATCAGATGAGGACTATGAGGAGGAGGAGGAGGAGGAGAAGCCAAGAAGGAGCAGCAGCCGCCTCCGCCACTCAGTGCGGACCAGCAAACGCACCGCAGTGATCCAGAGCAGCTCAGAGTCTGATGAAGAGCCATCAAGACGGGGTACAGAAATGCCCTTCTTAGTATTTTTATCATGAAATCCTAAATTTTAGCCATGACATTTAAATTCAGAAAGAATTACAACAAAATGTACAGAAACAATGCTTCTAGATCTTGTCCTTTAAAATATTTATGTTTTGGGCTAGGAAAGATTTTTGCTAAATTCTGCCCTTTTTTGTCTTCTAGCGTCTCGGAAAACGATGGAATCAGGTAGTGAATCGAAGGACGAAGGGGACGGCAATGACAATGATGCTTCATCCTCCTCCCAGAATCGGCAGAATGGAGACACAAGGTCCAACAAACAGAAGACATCAAGACAAGCTGCTAAGCCAAAGGGAAATGGTGAGAAATGTCCTCACTGGTTAATGTCAGAATTTGATTTTTATTTGCCACTTGATTTCAATTGCAATGAAAGTTTCTCTAATCAGTAAGGTTTGGATGATTTGGCCCTTAAATAATATCACAATATTTTTGAGATAATATTCTTTTTGATATGACAAAATACTGAAAACAATATTTATTTATTGCATTTTAAAATCATATATTTGCACCAAAAATAAGTGCTATAGTTGTATATGTGAACATAAATGTAAGTTTGCCTACAAATACTCAAAAATGAAACAAAAACTCTCATTTGAAAAAATAGTAACTGAGATTCTGCATAAAATATAAATAGTTAAAATAATATCCACCGCAAATTACGCATTTAAAATGTAAATAAAATGGCGATTTTCTTTTTGTGAGTTTTTTTATTTATTTATTTATTTTTTTACGGAAATCTAAACTTTTAAAAGGCGTGTTTTTTTTGTTTTGGAATTCAGTGACGTTTTTCCTTTTTAAAAATATAAATGAAAAAACGAAATCATTGGATTATCAAATTTCTGACATCATCAGGGCAGCTGTAAATATTTTAGATCCTTGAAAAGAAATGGGAAAATTTTGAAATTTCGTCTGTGAAAATGTGTGGGATCTCTGAACATTATAGCGGTATTATCGTGAGTGATATGGTACGGCTACTAATCACCTGTATTTTTCCCCTCCTTTCTTCTGCAGATACTTTGTCCCATGTCAACGGCCACAGTGCGAAACATCACTCGTCCGACAGCAACTCTGAGCAAGAAGACGCTGCAGAGGAGAGCTCTGAAGAAGCTGATGTTTCTGTGACTCTTAAACCATCTCGAAGCACTGCAACCACTCCAGCCAGGAAAAAGAGGATTACAAGTGAGGAGGAAGAGGAGGAGGTAGAGGACACTGAACACAGGACCACACCCCGCAAACTTCCTGTCAGCTCAGACGAAGACAAAGACCACAATTCTCAGAAACGCCCACACCAAAATGGAAGAAATGTGGAGGAAGCAAATCACAAGGACTCTAAGAAAAAGAGTAAAGTTTCGCCATCAAGAAGCCAAGACAAACAAAAATCTGCCTCAACTAATGAACTGGATGGTGCTGAATCGGAGGAGCTCAGTGATTCCCCAAAGAGATCCAGCCCACGCAAGAAAGGATTGAAAAAAAATGAAGAAAGCAACCACTCCAGTGAGGAATCTGAAGTTGAAACCAGATCGAAGCGGCCAACGAGAAACAAGACGAGATCGAAACGGCCTCGTGGCAACACCTCCGTTTCAGAGAGCTCTGAGCAGGAGTACAAACCCAAGAGGAAGTCGAGGAGGAAACGCTCCACTGGCTCATCAGACGAAGAGTCAGATAATTCAGACAACACATCAAACAGACGGCTGAATCTCCGAGCACTACCAAAAAAGAAATACATCAGTGACAACTCTCCCTCTGAGGAAGAGTCTGCCTCTGCGAGCCAGCGCAAACAGGGAAACGGTAACAAAAAAGCCACAGTGTCACGGGAAGACAGGTGTAATAAGAGAGACTCTAACAGAAGCTCTCCCAATGAAGCCAGGAATCAGCTGTCTTCCAGCAGAAAACGTATTTACACCTCAGACTCCGAAGATGCGGAGGAGGACAAAGAGAAGGAGCCAGCGTCCAAGAACAATAAAAATAGCCAGTCGGGCTCCTCAAAACGTCCCAAAAGGGAATCCAAACCAGAGGAAGGTAACAGCAACAAGGAGGAAACCTCTTCCAAATCTGATTCCAGCGAGGAGGCCGATGTTGGGCGTTCGAGGAGCGTAAAGAAAAACACGAGGCGGCCAAAACACAAACGAAAGGAAAGCTACAGCAGCAGCAATCACAGCTCTGACTCAGAAAGTGAGCATTCGTCTTCGGCCTCTGAAAACTCGTACGCCAGCTCAGGGTCCCACAGCAGTCCAAAGAGGAGAAGTCACCGGCGGTCTGGGGTTGGGGAAAGGACTGTCAGCCGCCAGCTCAGGCAGCGCCGCCAACGGTCTGCCTCAGAGGAGGAGGAGGACGACAGCGACGTGTCGTACAGCAAACCACAGCGAAAGACGCGCGTGAACACCCGTAACCGGGGGAAACGGACAGTAAATTATCACGACAGCGAATAAAGGGCGTAGCGGCTGGAACTGTAGAGGAGAGATGAAGACGGATATTAACTGGAGACCTTTAAAAACACTTGATGGCCGCGTTATGGTAGTAGCACTGGAGTCCTCGAAAGAAAATGCTGTGAATCTGTTTCATTCAGGGATATTTATATTTTCTATGAAAAACATGTTTATAGATGTAATACAAATTCAAGCATTTGAACTGCTGGTTTTCACAAGGATACAGAGCAAAACGCCACCTCCCATACTGCTTGTTGTGATTTGGCCAGCAGAGTTACCATTCTGGGGAATCTTGTCAGCTTGGGTGCTATCTAATATACCTCTGTTTAATCAAGCATATTGCTGGCTTGCACTAAGAAACACTGTAATGAGGTATTTCATACACTAGTTTTGCATTAGAAACTCAGGGGTCAACTAAGTTTACTGTAGTCTCAGACATGCAGTTGTTTTTTGAGCTTAGGTAAGGACAAGAAACAATTCCAGGTCGGCAGATGTCCAAGCACACTCACTGGGACAAAACAAATCCATGTTCAGACTTTCGACAACAGCACTCCTTTGTAAATCCACACACTTCATGCTTGACTGTATTATGAGTTGATATGAGCCAAATGAACAAATACAAATTCTTCTCCCCGTACAATTTCTTTTTTTTTTATTTTTATTTTTTATTAGTTTTGTGTTGTATTCTAGTAAATAGATGTAAATACGTGATTGAGAATCCATTGACAGGTTTGGTGATCAGTAGCAAAACTTTTATTTAAATTTGAATTTTTTTTTTCCTTCCTTTTTTTATTTTACATTAACTGCATTGTCTTGCCATATGTCACAAATTGGTACCTTTTTGCCAAGTACAAGTAACCAAAAGTACTTATTGCAAAATAACTGTGATTTCTCATATTGGGAAGACCTTTTTATTGTTGTCCTGTGTTACCTACTTTCAGTATTAAATTCTTTTTCAGAGTTGACTTTAAACATTTTGCCAGTCACATGGTTTAGTTTTGTTTATGGGGAGGTTTCTAAATGCAGTCGCTTTATGACATTTTGCTTAATGTTTTTCGTACTACACCAATTTCATGGGAAAACTATTAACGCAATGTGGTTGTGGAGTGCAATGAATGAGTTATTCCTCATATTAATAAAGAGATCATTTCAAGGTGTGTTCTGTGTGATTTAACCTTATTCAGTGACAACATGATTACACAAAAACATCTGTTTTTCTCAGTTTATTGTTTGCAAGTATAAATGTAACAGACAGCAAAAAATGCAATATTAGATTTGCATTATTTTTCAAAGGGACTTTACAGTGGCTCTCAGACAGGAATTGTTTTAAATATTATTAATAAAATAATTATTTATTTTGATCATTTAAAACCTAAGACCAGGACAAGAATATGTATTTCTGCCTCCAAT
Organism: Plectropomus leopardus; assembly: GCF_008729295.1. NCBI lineage: Eukaryota > Metazoa > Chordata > Actinopteri > Perciformes > Serranidae > Plectropomus > Plectropomus leopardus. The sequence goes on along the minus strand of NC_056467.1, from coordinate 10,256,347 downwards.
GAATTTATGTAAAGGTATAGATTTAAATGAATATTTTACTACTTGGTAAATATGCTTACAGTGAGTAAGGTAGTTTCCAAAATGACAAATGAAATCATTTAAATGACATTTAGTTCGCTAGGTCAAGTATCCGTATTTAGGACTTAAATTATCTATTTTGTCATACATTTAATTGCATATAGAGACAATAATATTGTACGTAGTTTTGGTGCCCTACCTCTTAATAATTCACTGCCAAACAGCCATTAAAATGTCATGAGGCAATCCCGGAGGACAAAACAATTGATTTTTTGATAAATAATTAATCCTCTTCCTGATGAAATAACTAAAACAGATTGCCCTTTTGCTTCTCTCTTATCTCTTTTTATTATTTCTTGCTGTTATTTGTGCTGTTGTTTTCCGAAAATGTTGAACAGTTAAAAAGCACTTTCTACAGCGGATAAATATTCTTGTAAAGATAAATTTGAATGTATTTCTTCTTTTATCGGCAAAGAACAAGGGAGGACTGGCACTCCCCTGCCTGAAGGATCATTATATATCAATCCACTGAGGATTTTGGTTTGTTGGTGCAACTGTGACTACCAGGAAAGATGGAAAGAAAACGAATTGAATATATCCGGGACAATTCCAATCCAGACGCATTTAGGGGGTAAAAAACAGATTAAAAATTTGATGGAAAAACGTGATAGATGGATTAATTTATCACTAAAATCATCATATTGTACCTTCTTTAACCAGGAAACTGACTTTATGGGTTAAATAATCGTGACTGTTTTAGATTTCTTCGGGTACATCAGCACATAAGCAGCTCTATGTAACAGAGTCAAAAAGCATTTGAAAATGATTTATTGAAGATTTTCACTGGTGCCTATATGACAGACAGGCAGAAGGTAATTTCAAGATTATACAGCAAGGGGATTCAGGAAGGCAAGATTGTTAATACCAATTATGTAAAACAAAAGTGGGAGAGGGATTTTCATTGTTATATTTCTGAAGAACTTTGGAAGAAATATTGTGAATTACAATGGAGAATATAAAGCTGAGTTAGTGGAGGACTTTTGGCTGGAAGAGTCTCTGTAGATTTTTTATTACACCTGTTCAAAAGTCTCATCACTCAGGTAATTCCAGCTGCTGGAGGACGTGTGGCTCCCACGAAGCCGACCACTGCCATTTGTTTTGGGCCCAAAAGTAAACGCTTTTTGGTGTAAGATTTACACAGAATTAGTGACTATATTTGGGACAACAATCACATTTAAGTGGGTTGAACTCCTGTTTGGCATTTTACTTTGAACATCTACAAACATAAACACAAAATACTTATTTGAAATATTGAGTTTAGCTGCTAGAGAAGCGATTACAAGGAAATGACTCCAGACAGAGGCCCCATTAGTAGAGAAATGGTATGATAATTCACGAAATCTTTATAATGGAAAGAATTACTTTTTCAATTGAATTGAAATTTGAAGAAATTTGGAAGAAATAGATAATGTGTATCGCCCTTCTTTTGTTTCAATATAATTCAACCCTTTGTTTTTAGTTCTATTCATTGATCTAAAATTCTCAACACCCCATGTTCTATTTTTGTTTGTTCGTTTTTCTATATTTTTTCTTCTTTTTATTTTATTTTATTTTGCTGCCTAAAAACGGTTAAAAAATGAAAAAAATAATTGAAGATGACAGTGTAATAGCTTTTGTGAGGATAAACCAAATAAAAAAGGTGGGGTTTTTTGAATGTATTTCGGTCTTAGGTCTTAAGACATGAACTTGCTTTTATTTTGAAGTGGCTTCAAAAACAAACAACGTCGCTTTTTTGTGACGTCATCGCGTAATGTTTTCGGTAGCTCGTCGCACTTTCGAGCACATTTGACTTGGCGGTTTTTATTTATTGTTACTTAGAAACAATTAGAAATATGCATCACAATTCCGAATAATATACATCGAGTCATAATGTCATTTGTTCTTTGAAGACTGCTTTTTAAAAGATACGTTTTATTTATATTTTTTATTTCACGAAAGTACCACCTGCTACAGTCAGTTCGATTGGCGTTGATAGTCAGTATGCTAACATGTGAGCAGTTGTATGTGATGACCAGTTCGTCTTTTTACACACACCGCAAAAATACTCAGCCTTTAATGTCGTCGGAGAGAAAGGTTTCGGATATTTAAATACTGTTTAAATTCGTAAACATTCGTGGCTTCTGCAAACAGGTTAGCAGTGAGGCTAAAGTTTAGCATGTCCTCTGTCAGTCACTGTCAGCTCCTCAGGCTTCAGTAGACATCAACACATTCAGTTCAAAATGTCTGCGTGTAAGAGCTTACTTTACTTTGTCAAGCACCGAAACTTATGGACGTTTGTTCGGAGAAATGTCACGACTTGGTCTCCTGTTGGAGCTGCTTTCAACGCCAAACCTCACAGGAGACTGAACCTGTTCGAGAAAAACGTGGTTTGTATTTGTCTTTAGTGTGACTGTTCAGTTACTGTTACTGCTGCATGAATGCATGCAGCCTCAGTGAAGTAACGCAGATATAGAGTTATTTCGTGGTTCAGTATCGTAAATATAGTGTTATTTCGTGGTAGAAAAAATGACATGAAATTCCCAGTCTGTGAGTGTGTGTGTGTGTTTGTGGGCAAGAAATAATTTATGAACTAATTTTCTCTTATTTTTGCTCCTATCCAGGATTTGCCCTTATTTTGTCAGCACCCATTGATTTTTGGGATACACCGATATTATGTATATGTTATATATTATTATTATGTCCGATATTATTCTTATGTTTGCTTTTCTTTTAAGGACAGACGTGGACAAATCTGTTGGTAGCCTTACAATTTCTACAATTCTACAATTTCATTTAGCAGACGCTTTTATCCAAAGCGACGTACAACACAAGCAAGCTTACAGCTCAATGAAACAGTGTTTCATTCCTCCTGAAAACTGATCGAGTTAAAAGCAATTGTCTCACGTATACCTGTGTCCCTTTGGTATGTCATAGAGTAAAGTATGTAATTAAATGTCTATTTTCATTAAATATGGAATTAACAATAATGGATGTCAATTACTTTTGTCAGTGTCAAGTTATTTCAGAGAAAATTGTGGCTTCTTCTATTTTCATAGAAGGGTACCAACAAATTTGTCCACGTCTGTAAGAGAAAATTTCACAAGTGGTCGGGAGCACTCTTACCAAGATAAGAGAAAAATATCCTGCTTTCAGAGTCCACAAATTGTTACTCAGTGCAAGGAAAAATATGTTTTCTATTTATAACATTTAAAAAATGCATGGATGTTATTTATGGAATCAAGATAATGTTTCAGAGTAATTATAGTGACTGGATTATTCATTTTCAGGACTAAAGAGAGATTTCTATATATACATATTCTATATAGAGCGTTTGGTACATCTGGAGTTGACTTCTTTTGTATTTTCTCTGACCAGAGAATTAAGAAAATATAAGAGTATAGCATGTCATGACAGAATAGTAATAATAAGTACCTTTATTTTTATAGCACCTTTCAAAAGAATTAGTGCTTTGATAAACATAGCAAAGCAGAAGCAAGAAGGGTTTCTTGCAGAAGCAACATAACTACAAGAGTCAAACAATAATGCCAAACTAAGGCCAGAGAAAATTTAAGGTAAAATTAAACAAGAGATCTGAGGCAAAAACATATCAGATTGAAGACAGACGATATTGAGAAATAGAGATAGAAACTAGGGGTCGTCAGATTATTGGCCTGGCTGATTATTAAGATCGATATTTGGCATTTTGTCGATTATCTTTGCTGACAAAATTAATAAATGAAAAGTCCAAAGAGAGCGTCAGCTTGGGAGGAACCTTTACTTTAGAAAACCTCAGGGAGCTGTTTTCATTTATTAAATTTAAACTTAAATTTTTACTTTACTTTATTAAAAGAAAGTTGCTGGGAACTTGCTGTACTTGATGTTGAATGTTTTAGTTTTGATTAAACATTTGCTAAAAGCATTTAAACAAAATTTTGTGTTGGAGTTTGTTATATTCCAAATTCTTAATCTTTACAGAAAGATATTAGTTTGTAGTGTAAATGCATATCAGTGTGATAGTTGCATTTGTTTGTCTGTAGTTATTGTTGTAACCATGTTTTAAACTGCCCTCTTGGCCAGGTCACTCCTGGAAAAGAGATTTAAAATCTCAGTGAGTTTTTTACCTGGTTAAATAAAGTATATACAGTACTGTGCAAAAACCTTAGGACACCATATTTTTTGTTTTAGAAAAGTTGTAATGAGGACAAAGACCACAGAGAACATGTACAATGTTCTAAAACAGCATAAAAGTAAAAGCAAAATGGCTTCTTCTGACTGAAGTCAATAGTTAGTGTGAAACAGGGAATCATACAACCATAACAAAAGGAAGCTTAAACAATCAATATTGAGCTTTGGACGTGTCTTGAATGCTACCTGGTGTAAATACAACAGAAGATTAGCACTGTAAATCTCATATTGCCTGAGAGAGTTCAGGACATGCTGAGTGGACGTGGAGGTCACAGTAAATATTTGCAACTTAAGCCTCATACGGTTGTTTTATTCTGAAATATTTGCATTTTTAATACTGTATAGTGGTTGTATTTTAGTAAAGAGACTACTGAGAAATAAATATGTATGGTCATTATAATCTTGCTAAAATAAAGTTCAAAGTGGCCTAAGACTTTTGCACTGATTATAAGTTGTAAACACGTAAATGATAGCAATAATAATAGATTTTAACACAACCATGACAGGATAAAAGAATAAATTAAAATAGATGCATTTAATAGTGTACGTAATAACAAAGGACATATCACACCTATTTACCTTTAATTTAGAATGTAAAAAAAATATCCCTGTGTCAAACCCTCCATGTTCAATCTCTGTAACAGTAACCCAGTTACTTTTCCACATCTGTCTGTGCAGATGTGGATGCACCAGATGCTGTAGTTGTTAATGGAGAGTCAAAAGAGGTGTTTGGATTCGAGGTAGCTTTCACCTTTGACTCTAACTTGGAGGAGACCTTTATGAACAAAGTCATAAATACAAACCACTCCTACCATCTCAGAGCTCGGTTAAAGGTGCAGGCTACATGCTTTCATATTTGGCAGCTTAGGACGTCTTCACAGGTGGGGTTGCTGTGATATACAGGTTTAAAGGTGTACTGTGATGTGAAAGTTGGATTGGATTATCATACCCTGAACACTTGCTCATCTATGCTACTGAAAAATAAATTCGACTGGACAGAGAATCTCACCTTTATTTTATATAATTATTTTCAAAATGGAGACTTTTTACACATATTTTCATCTTAAAAATGGTTTCAAGCCCTAATTATAATAATAAAACTTTTGTTCAACTAAAACTAACATTTCTGTCAAGATTCTGAAAAATGATGATACTTTCAAAACGCTGTTCTGATAAAGTTATCGTACTGTGACAGTCTAATACCATTGCAACCCTTTTCACAGGTTGGTCATTAGAGGCTTTCAACAGCTTGCGATGCCCAAAAAGAGGGCTAAACGGCTTGCAATGTACTGTGCTGTCACTGTTATTATTGGCAGTCGCTATATATGTGGAGATGCTGTTACTTAAACCCCTAAAAACTGAGTACTGTGGTGTTTTTTTTAAAGATTATTTATTGGGCTTTTTGCCTTCATTTGATAGGACAACTTAAGCATAAAAGGGAGAGAGAGTGGGGATGACATGTGGACATACTGTAAATAAATTGTTAAAATGTGTGTTTGTGTTTGTCGACCTTTGGTTGCAGGGTTTGTTTGGGGTGCCTGAGCTTCACTGTCCTGCAGGTTTCCAGGTAGTCACAGAGGCGGCTCTGAAGAATACGGAGCGTCTGGTGGAGAAAGCGTGTTCTTGTCCTCCAGGGGTTGAGACAGTTGAGTCTTTTGACCAGCTCTCAGATGGTTTATGTAGAGTGGCTGATCTGGTGAGTTTAACACCTGAAATGTCCTAAATGTTTCATTTACTGGCTTTAGCGTTTTATAGCAGTTTACAGTTGTTTCCTCTGTAACTCGTGTATTGTGTGTCTTCTACTTCTCATCCTTTCTGTGGAGTTAGAAGCCAACTCATTTTTTTCCTTCCTGTTACAGGCAGACTTTGTTAAAGTAGCACATCCAGATCCAGCATTTCGGGAGGCTGCAGAAAAGACCTGCATAGAGATCGGCACAGTAGTGGAGAAGTAAGAAGCACCTTTTCTTTAATTCTCTTTAATTCACAATTCTTTAATAAACACCAAAGCCCTTTAAGCTCATTATCAAAAAGATAATATGCTGCATTATACTGCATGCAGTGTTAAAATACATTTTTGTGCAAGCTTTGGGTGAGTCAGAGCTTCAGTGGCACACAGTAGATGTTGTTTGTGTTTCAGGCTGAACACTAATGTTGAACTATGCAAGAGCCTGAAAATATTGCTTGATGATCCGGACATTGTGGCACAGCTGGACCCTGATACGAGGTAATTTTCTCTGTCACCTTTGTTAGTATATAGATTTTATTGTGCATCTCTTATATTCTATCAATGTCTAATGTTAAAACCTTGCATCATGATCATAGCTTTATTTCTGCCTTTCTAGACGAGTGGCAGAGTTGTTCATGTTCGACTTTGAAATCAGTGGAATTCATCTCGATGACAAACTGGTGAGACGATCATAATATTAGATAACATACATGTTATTGATAATACACAAATACAGCACGTTTTAATATTAATCTCCCCTCTGCGATATTATACATTTACTGAACGCGCTGCTTTTGTTTCTGCAGAGGAAAGAGGCAGTCGCTCTTCACGTGAAGCTGTTGGATCTAAACAACGAGTTTCTGGTCGGTTCTCATCTGCCGAACAGAATTGCGAGGTCGGCCATTCCTGAGCATCTACATATACACTTTGCAAGTGAAGGAAGCTTCATCCAAGTTGGAGGATTACATGCAGATTCCCCTGATGACTTGGTATGTGCTTTATTTGTTTTGGGTCACTGGAACATTTCTCCTTTTTGCTCAGCAGGTGGCGCCATTACCATATGTCATTTTCGAGGACTTGGAGGTTAAAAATTTAACAGCCTATTCTGCCCTGATTAATAATGACATTCTATTTTAAAATCTTAAAACACCATTTTTATTGATAAAATATTGGTCTGTAAGTATTTGTTGAGCAGTAAGCAATTCTGGTAGCTATGAAATCAGTACAGATATACTCTCTCTCAAATTAATAACTTCAGTTTAATGATTTTTACATTTCTGTTGCTTTCAGAACTTTATGTTACACATAAAGTACGAGACCAGACTTTGTATATGTTAACAGTTCCCAGCTGGTCCAGCCACAGGGTCCCGATTTCTCCTTAGTCATTAGCTCAAGGTCTACACATAAAATAAATGATCACACATTCAGTTTTATTTCACAAGATGTAAACACATGGGATTACAGCACAGTGAATAGAACATATTACCAGGATTAAGTGCTAAAATTTGGTAAATATAAACCACTGCAACCAGAAAAGTGCATATTACAGCTTCAAGACCGATGACGTAAAGGTTGACATGATAAAAAGAGGCCCTTAAAGTCAGTACTTCAAAATAAAGTGTGCTTTTTATAAACCTGACACGTTTGCGAGTCACTTGCGGTCTCTTCAGTAGGGACTTGTGACCCACTTTTGGATCACGACCCCCAAGTTGGGAACAGTGCTTTCATAACAAATCAGTATTTCCAACGTCTCTCATGAAAGAGGCTAAAAACACCATCTAGATAAAAATTACAATAGAAAGCAACATTATACAGCAGTGTATAAAGTCACAGCACTCTCTAAGGCACAAGAAAAACGTTACTTTGCATTAACATGTAATAATCTGCAGGTTAGAGTAAGGTAATTGTTGTCAAAATCTGACCATTGAAAAATCTCTTGACTTGTAACTCTTGATTAGCAGATTGGTTTTTTTTCTACTTCCTGCCTTTTGTTTTTGTGTTGCCTTTTAAATGTTCTGTAGTATTATGAGCTGTCCTCTCTTACACTCGTAGGTGCGAGAAATTGCCTACAGGATTTACCTTTACCCTAATGCAGACATGATGGAGTGCCTGGAGGAGCTGCTAAAATGCAGATACAAACTAGCCAAACTGGTGGGCTACGACTCGTACGGACACAGAGCCCTGAAGGGAACGATGGCCAAAACACCAGGTAAATTTATGACTTTGCTTCAGCATCGACATAGTTATCATTAGTCAGACAGAGCGGGAACTATTAGGATGTAATTAGTCTTTTTTGCTAATTCTTATTTTATGAGACACAGAAATTATTTTTCTGGCTGGTCTTTTTGTGCTTCTGGCAACAAGTCTCAAATAGTTTTATGTGCTACAACTTAATTTTTATTGCCCTTTGCAGAGACGGTGATGAGCTTTCTTCAGCTGCTAACAGATAAGCTGTCAGACAGGTATGGTTCACTTCTTAAAAGTTTTCTCAAAGATGTGAAAAACACAGAGATCCAATATTCTGTCCACTGATTGCTGTAATGACATTTTTTTTGTTTTTTTTTATATTGTCTTTAAAGACTGCTGTGTCATTAAAGACTTTTGTCAAATCAATGCTTGTTGGTTGTGCATGATGCCCTAGAGTCTGTTTCCTAAAACCCACACATTTATTTTTGTTTGAGTTGGAGCAGTTGAAATAGTTCTTTTCATTTTTCCACTCTTGGTTCAGATTCAGAGGGCCCCAGGCTTTTAGTGTTTTGTTTTCACCTTCTTGTTTTTATGTGAATAAATATTCTGTGTGTGATGCCCCTCCCAATGTCTCGGAGGCTCTCCCGGTCAACCGCAGCAGGCAGTTGTCTGACATGGGTGGGTTATTGGCTGATTAGGCTCACATGGGCCTTCCCAGCTGTAAAAGCTGGATTTGACCGTTATTGTCTTTTCAGGGCTGACACCGACACTGATTATTAGTATTTAATGAGACCAATAGTTGAAACCAATATGCATTTACAATTAGGGGTGTGATTTTTTTTTTTTGGTAGCTCACGATTTCATTTGATTACGATTCTTGGGGTCATGATTCGATTCAGATCAATTTTCGATTCAAAACAATATCCGATTCAGAATCGATTCTCGATTCAAAATATAGGAGTTGTAATTTCAGGATCTACTCCAGTCTGTTTTGCCAGTGGCATATTATGTTATAAAAGCAAAGTGTGTATGAAATGATTGAGAGGTTTTATTATGTACAAGCTTTTTTGTTGTAGAAAACCTTTCTCCCAAGTGTTGGGAATCAGAAAGTGAAAAAATAAACATTGTAATTATTATAGTTCAAAAAATGGACACACTTATAATGGGATACACAAACAGCTGCAAAAAACAAAAGTCCCATTGTTTTTTTGCAGGTGTTTGTGTATCCATTATTTTTAACATTCTGCAAGGCAGCTCCTGTATCTGTGGTGATGCAGAGGGCCACATCACAGTCCTGACACTTCAGAGAGGGCCCTGATTCTCCTGCCTGCTCTGCCTGCAGTGAACAAGGAGTTTACATCCATATGAGCCCTGCTGCTTGTTAGACTGTCTCCTGATTTACCCTTGTCTCATTATTTATTATTATTATTATTATTATTATTGGTTGTTATTGTTGTTGTTATTAGTATTATTATAGGGGCTACCAGAGTTTATTCTAATGCACTAGTCGCCACCAATAACACAGAGCGATAGATAGAGCAGGATTAGGCCAATCACAGTGCAGTTTGCTTCGGATGACGTATGGCATACGTAAGCGGATACAAAGCGTCGTATCGTCCTCCGATTGGTGGACAGGACCAAAACAAATTTTTGAACTCTCGAAAGGAACTATGGGAAACCAATATGGCGTTTAGCATCGATGCTAGTGTACTTTTATCATCGAAATATGGATAAAATATGGACGAAAGAAACATAATATCGGATCCATCTTACGTATTTATTAAACAAGGTCCCGTTAAAACACCCGAATTCCCAGGCTGGATACTGAGGCCTCTGAAAGAGCTACGATGCATCGGATAATTCCCTCGGGAGCTTTCGCTAACGAAAGAAGTAAGACGATCCGACAAACGGTCTGAAATTATTAAGACTTTTCTAAACGATAAACATTTTAGAGGGTTAAGAATCGATGTTTAGGGTTTTTGAATCGATTTCCCCCACCCCTATTTACAATAAAAAACGAATATATTTCTTTCAAAATTAAGAGTTTGAAATATAACAAACTCAAACACAAAACGTTGCTTAATGCCTTTAGCAAAAGTTTAATCAAAACTGAACCTTTCTACATTTTAAACAGCGTTTTATTCGGCAGCTTTTAAAAAAAAAAAAGTTCAGTGTAAATTTAAACACCAAATGAATGACTTAAAAATAGCTCCTTGAGGTTTTACAAAGTAAAAGTTTCTACCATGCTGACACTTTCTTTGCATGTATAGCCCTGCCTTCTCTGGTGTCGGTTGAGTGTAATACGCACACTTATTCGTTAATTAATTTTATTGGTGATCATGAAAATATAAACACTGATGCAGATAATTGGTAAAAATGCCAAATATCAGCCCCGATTATCGGTCGACACCTACTAAAAGCTGCTTTATGCGCTCACTGTGTGTCTCCTTTCCTGCAGCTGACATGCACCCTGCATCACTGTCATTTTGTTTTGCATCTTCAACACCTCGGCAGCACACACGCTACACATTCATGCACTGCTTCAACTACTGATCCAACCACTCAGTTTGGTTACGATGGACAGGGCTGAGGAGCTTTAGCTCTGTTGTGCTCATCTCTGACTTCATCCTTACACATATTCTAGTGCATGTGTTTGTGTTTTTGTATTCTGGGTTTGTGACTTTGAACACTTTGTCTTGTCTCATGTTAATTTTGAGCCTGATATGACTAAAGATGCTTTGGTTCATGGCTTCATGGCTTTTGAAGGAGAGGAAGTGGCATATTTGTAGTGAGGAAGTTGTTACCTTAAGTGTTGTATCATCATCTTGGTCAAACAGCTATAGTATTAACACTCCAGTTTACTGTGTGCTTTGTTTTTGGTTGAGATTTGTTGATGTAGGTAGGTTTCATCTGCATATGTGCATCTTGGGACAGTTTGTTTGGCTAGTGAGGCTTTGGTTTAAAGGAACCTCTGGCCTGCTGCTTTGGTCAGCATTTCGGTTACTGTTTGCATTTGGTAGCTGTGATTTTGTAAAGGCAGAATGTCATAAGCTATGCTTTGTGATGCTTCAGGCCACTTTTTTGGAAAGTTGTGATGAGGTTTGGTTTCACCTTGCTCGTTTTCTCAGCTTTACATCGCTTCTCTGGATCCCGGTTTGCTGGTTGGGGGATTAGAGCTGGCAAGATGGATGATGGTAGTTAGACGTTTAGGACACTGGTTACATGGGAGTATTTTTTTTTGCGGCATTGTCATTCTAGTGTAATGTGGACACTTGTGAAAATGGTATATGTTTAATTTGGCAGAATGTGACACACACTGCATTGTTTTCTTTGGTTTTGCACCTTCAGCACCTCTGCAGCAAACATAACACACATCTGTGCACTGCTTTCATAGCTGATATTATTGTTCTACCAACTCTTTTTTTTGTTAACCTTAGTTTGTTTAACTTAATCTCTTGCATGGACTCCCTTTCTGCTTGTCACATTCCCTAAGCTGTTTTTTTAATACACTGGGATTCCTCAAACAGCCCAAAATATTAGCTAACCAAAGAGCCTGTCCAGTGCGTTTCCCTATTTTCAGTCAAATGCATGCTGGGAAAGGCTCTGACTCGAGTAGAGAGTCGGGAACAAATGCTTGAAGTCACTTATCTCATAACCTGTTTTTGTGGTTTCCTTTGTTATCTTGCAGAACAGCCAAAGACTTTAAGATGATGAGGGGCATGAGGAAAAAAACTCAACCCTCGTAATTCTGTGAGTGACCCCCACCCCCCCACAACATATTCTATACGTACAAGTATATTTTCCTGCAAATATTTCCCACAAAATGTATGTAATCAGTAAAGGTTTAAAATTAATAGTTAAATGTAAAATATTTCTATTCTCTTTTAGCTCGACTACAATCCAATTTACTCAAATGTAGTGTTATTTGTATGATATGATATCACATGTCAATAAAATACTCCTGCTGGTGTTTTATAGGAGCTCATGCCATGGGATCATCCATACCTCAGTGGTGTCTTGCGTGCTGAAAGGTGAGTAGTTGGTATCTTATGAAGCCTTATTTTTCAGCCAGCTGTCATTTGATAAAGTCATCCCGATCAGTATCTTTGTGATTTTCTTTTTTACTTGTTTGTAATTCCATATTCCACTGAGGTGTAAGTTGTTATAGAGTCTCAGCTCATCTTCAGGTGTCAGACGTCACAAAAGGTGTTAAGGGAGAAGCATGGGAGTTTTTCTTCTCTCATCCAGGACAATGTGATCTGGGATAATCTCCTGCCTCAACCTGTTGTTTTTATTTTTTCAGTGTTCGGAGCATTTTGGTCCAAGCATTTTTTGTTGTCCTCCACACAAGTTGCCATTTAGGCCCAGTGCACTTTGCAGCTTTTTAAACATTTGACAGTTCTGTTTGACACGTGACTACATCACTGTAGTCCTTAACATAAAGACCTCTGGCTGTGATGTGTTGTTGTGATGGTGTTCTTTCTCTTTCCCCTCATGTGATTTTGATGCTGAAAACCTACGCTCCATATGATAAATGATATTTTGCTTTATTCCATCCAAATTTAAAGAATCTTGTTCACTGTTATAGTACTACTAATTGATAAATAAAAATAGAGTGTATTATGCATCAGTATCTGTCCCACATTAATGTGACAATATACTAGAGAGCACATATTCTCAAGCAACACAGTTAAAGGTAAAGTGTGAAGCAATTGTTGTTACTGTTTGTAAACTGTTTCGCCAGTGAAACTGAAAGCAAACTGCTTGGTGTTCTGCCTCGTTATATACGTGTGTATTTTGGCGCTGTGTCTTGGATATGTGCTGCTCGCGGTCTGGCACCTGGTTGCTACCTCCTGACTCTACCTGCGTGCTCTGCAGCAACCTCCCAGACATAAATTTGCATTTCCTAGGAGAACAAAGGCATGACTTGCCCTACTCTCCTTGTGATTGGCTAGTGCTTGTTGCCATCATTGGTTTGGATGGTTAGGTTTAGGCAAGAGGAGTGGAATTGGTTAGAGTAAGAATGTCAGGGTAGGACAATCTGAAGCAGAACAAGGCGGATCGTGCCTTTGCCATCATATGAAGTGTATATTCACACGCTGGACACGGCAAAATAAGAAAACAGGGAGTGAGAAGGTTCTCTGCAGATGAAAACACCACCACAGACTGGTAGTGAGTCATAAGTGATTGGGAGGCATTATTTATGTGTGAGTCTACACAGTGTTTTGGAGAAATATTGTAACTTTAAACCTTTGATCTGAGAGAGTTTGTAACTCATTTGTGGAGGAAATGCCAAACATTTGGTGTTTCCAGCCTTCCAAAATGAGAAATGTTGCTGTTTTTTTCTGTTTTAACTTTGTAAATGGAAGATTTTTTGACTGTTCTCTGGACAAGAGGAATGAATGGAAGACATCTGGAAGAAATAATCAATCTGATTATTTTTTCTCCAATTCAATAAGAAATAGTTGCAGTCCTCACCAACAGCTGCCTTTTATATAGTAACAGTTTCAAGCTGTTTTGATTTCATTTTAGAAACACTTGTTTTTTTTTGCCTTTTATTAGATATATTCATTAGAGAGATAACAGGAAATGAGGGAAGAGAGAGATGGGGAACAACATGCACCAGAGGTCCCAGAGACAGTGCAGTTCATAGATCTTAGGCTGACAGGACGCCCTGTTTCTGAAACTTGTTTTTCATTTTAAACTCATTTATACAGTGAACATCTTTGGTATTCTCAGTCTTAAAACTCAAGCTGCTATATTCTTTAGTGGTTAGCCCCACTGAATGTCTCTAACGTTTATAGATACCACTGTTCTTAATGAGCTGCACTTTTCCTCCCCAGCACTCACCAGAGACTAATAACATGGTGAGCCAAATCTTCCAGAGAAGTTTTAAATAAATCTTTATTGCAGACATTATGGATCCCTCATGTGTCCTTTGGATTTAAGAGGCCAACACATTGTGTGCGTGTCTTTAACCATGTGTTGGTGACTGTTCCCAGGACCTCTGAGGAGATGTGGATCTGTTCGCTTGTCCTCCCCTCTGTCATGCTGCCACAGATTTCTAGTCTTCTCCTGTTTGTGGTTTTAGGCTCTGCTCCTTGGCAGGAGCTTCCTAAAGAAATTTAGGATGCAAGTCTGATTGCATCAAAAAGCGATTTTCCCTGAGCGGCTTCTGTTTTCTCAAGTTTACACACGCACGCACACACAGAGCCAACAACTCTGTCACAAAACACCACCAGGCACTATCTCATGCTTTTTTTCTCAAGCACTCAATCAATCATTTTCTCTTTATCTCTACTCATCCTTCAGTGACCTTTTGAACTGGAAAATGCTCAAACCATAGTGAAATGACGTACTGAGTGTGTGTGTGTGTGTGTGGTAAACGGAGCTGTGCTCAGCAGCAGTCTGTTATACGTCACTGATAATACACTAGATGTGGTGTTCAAGCCAAACAAGCGTTTTGGTTTGACGGTCTTTATCTGAAGTGCCTCATAGCAGCATGAATACATGGAGGGGTGGCCCTCTGCTCGCCCTCAGCTCTGGCAGTTTTGTGGTTTTGTCTGACTGGTTAATATCAGAAATGCATAATGGTCAGGGGGAGTTTTCGCCAGACTTATTAAAGAAATGATGTGCTCGGTTTAAATAGGGGGGTCCTTGTCCAAGCGGCAGCCTTTGAAAATGAAGCCAACACGGAAGTGCCAAAAACTGCAGTTCATTGAATAGCCACTCAAGGCTGGCTTCAAACATAATCTGACAATAATGTTAATATGATGTTTATTCTTCTACAAAAGAGATCACCACAGTTAGGTGGGAAAAAAGTGGACATCGATGTTGATATGGTATCGGTATTGGTTATCAGCCAAATTAGTTATTTTTTATGTTGGCATATAAGCAAAAAATACAGTATTGTGTATCCCTCATCAAACTGCAGAAACTTGAGACTTTAAAACAGTCAACAGACCAATGGTTGATGTCTCTGTGGCCACATTATTTTTCCACAGCATGTCATTGTCATGCTTGTGTATAGCTTGTACTTTAAATAATTGTGTATGTTAATAAGGTTGGCTATAAGGCCTTTTGCAATATTTGGCTATATCTGGTTGTGTTTTAAATAGTATGACATTCCCCGGTTCACTGCCAGACACGGACCAATCTCAAGTAATATCAGACTTTTAATAATAAAAATAATGTTTTGCTCATTGCAGGTACAACATAGAGCCCAGTCTGTACAGTCCGTATTTGTCTCTGGGCGCCTGTATGGAAGGTTTGAACAACCTGTTCTCTCAGCTGTATGGTGTGTCCCTCATGTCCGAACACCCCAGTGCTGGAGAGGTCTGGAGCGAGGATGTCCGCAAACTGGTAAATCTTACTAATAGTGCAAAATGTCTGGGATTGTGTTGGCTCAATGCCTCTTTCTAATATGTTGAAGTCTGCTTTATGTCCAACATTAAACCAAAGATTTCTCTTTTACCATGTGGTAGCAAGGGTCTGTTTCTCAAAGATCAAAGTTTTTCAGGACTTAGTGTGTGTGTGTATGTGTGTGTGTGTGTGTGTGTTTAATGTTTCTTTATGTCTATGTCTGTTTCCAGGCTGTGGTACATGAGACAGAGGGATTACTGGGATACATCTACTGTGACTTTTTCCACCGGCAAGATAAACCTCATCAGGTGTGCATATAAACAGGCGCTCATCTATGCAATATTTTCATGTTTTTTTTATGTTAGTTTCTGCTTTGAAAGTAGATCTCTCTATATATATTAATTTTTTTTTTCTTTTCAGTTCAGTTTTCAGATCCAATATTCTCTATTGGCATAATACAATAAAAGTCCATGTTACTGTCATACTCCAGTGAGTTGATAACACTGTAATACCATGGGTAATAATGATAATAATGAACTTTATTTTTATTGTGCTTTAGAGAACAACATCAAATAGTACACACCATCATGATAAGACAGCAAAAACATTTATAAAAAACAATATTACAACAACAAACACAACCATAAGTTGTATGTAATAAGAAATAAGATTCATCAAAAGAGGGATAGAAACTAGACTAACAACTGATTCACTGTAAAAAAATAAAGCCTTCCTGTAAAAGTAGGTTTTGTGGAGTGATTTAAAAGCAGATTTCGCCAACCTAACGTCCTTGGGTAGGGAGTTTCACAGCTGCTAAGCTCTAACAGAAAAAGGCTGGTTTCTTTTATTAATATACTCAGAAATAATGATCATTTGGTGCCAGAAAAGAAAAGTCATAGTTGGAATCATTGACCTGCACTTGTGTTATTTTCTTACTTGAATCAAAATATGCATCTACATTATGTTTTTCTACCTGTCTTTCTTTCGCTGCCTAACACCTCCTCCTCCTCCTCCCAGGACTGTCACTTCACCATCCGAGGCGGCCGCTGGTGCCAGGAAACGGGTCAGTACCAGCTGCCCGTTGTGGTGCTGATGCTGAGTCTGCCCCACCCGACCAAGAGCGCCCCCACCCTGCTCACTCCGGGCATGATGGAAAACCTCTTCCATGAGATGGGACACGCCATGCACTCCATGCTGGGACGCACTCGCTACCAGCATGTGACAGGTGGGGTGTGAGCACAGACTGAGTACTCTAACCACAAGATTCACTTGAGTTTAAATCAACATAAAAATAAAAATATATAAGTGAGACATAACAAAGGAGGACTGTAACACATCATCACCAGGAGGTGTTCTCAAACCAGAGGATTTAGCAAATGTTTGACATTTTATGAGCTTTGTATCTTTAAATGATAGCTATGCGCTTCCCAAATGTCACACTGTAGAATTAAATTGTTGAATATGGAGCTGGAGGTTATTCATTACAGTGTGGGGAATTGAAAAAAGAGGGTTAATCCACTTTCTAAGTGTGAGCCCTGAGGAGAGCTTTAGATTATTCCTGACTACCAAAGTTGTCATCCGATACCGTTTCAGTTGTCAGATAAAGTTGCTGGATATCTTCTCCAGTAATTCCAGATCCCTAAAGTATTTATTTTACACTATTAATGGCATGCATTAACTCAACTCGGGGCTGTTTCATTAATGGAAACCATGTTTACATCTGTTGAGACATGCTACATAATTTACAATTGTGTCTGAAATCTCACAACAGTTGCATTAGCTGTAACTCAATGCCATCTTATTCACGTCTCCAAATCTCTTTTTATATCAGATGTGGTATTTCATTACGTTTAAACAACTGTGGATGGTTAAAATGACGCACAGTACCAGTCACATTGCAGTTGTGTGTCACGTCAGTCCTGTCTGGTTTGGTCAGACCTTACTTTGTTTTAATTTTTGTGTTCTTATATCAAAGCTGTGACATCTCTCCTCCAGGAACCAGATGTGCGACTGACTTCGCTGAAGTCCCATCAATCCTCATGGAGTACTTTGCCACAGACTATAGAGTCATTAGCCAGTTTGCACGCCATTATGAAACTGGACAGGTATGCCAAAAACTTCACAATAAAGACCAGTGTGAAATACTAAAAAGAGGTGAAAAACCAAATGGTTGAAGATAAATAATTTCCAAAAGACTGTGTCACGTTGGCTGTTGTACTGATGATGCAGCTGACTTCAGCTTGGATGAGATGAAAATGACGTCTGATTTATTCTGTCTGTCTCATTGTGTGCTCAGCCGCTGCCTGAGAGTATGGTGAACCGTCTGTCTGAATCGAAGAAGGTGTGTGGAGCCGCAGACACCCAGCTGCAGGTACAATGACTAACCTCACACACACATCCCTTACAATTATATCTTAGTGCGTTTCAGTTTTACAAGAACACACAGCTGCAGAAAAGCTGAGTGTGGTGTGATGAACAATCTGTCAAGTACAAAAGCCTCCAGTCCTTCAATGTGGAGTACCATAAACCTTTATCAGAACCTTGTTGTTGAACGGGTTACTTAAGCTTCTCTCTTATCAACATGGTATTGAAACCAAAACTGAGTTTGTCAGATATTGTAAGTTAAATAGTTAAACCATATTACTTTTTTTTCCTTGTCTAAGTCTGCACATTTTGAGCTTATCTGTCTTTTAGCTGGATTAACAAACAGGTATTACACAGTCCTAAACTTCTTTAGATCTATTATTCATGGTAAAGAAATTTCGGCTCTGCGGTGATAATAAATACATTGCCCCCTTTTTCTACAGAGACCTCTACCACTGCAGAGAAGTACTGTGCTGTATTAATTCTCTTTTTTTTTCCTGGACAGATTTTCTATGCCGTCTTGGACCAGATCTACCACAGCAAACCTCAGGACCGCTCCACCACAGACATCCTGAAGGAAATGCAGCAGAAATTCTACGGCTTGCCTTATACGCCCAATACGGTACATCCCACCTTGTCTTTGTGCTTTTTAACACCAACCAGCTTGTCTCTTTGATACTGTGTCTTTATGTCGCTTACAGTCTTTTGAGGTTTGAAAATTTGTGGAAAGTTTTGTTCGTGACTCCCTGAAGACCCTCCTCTCACTGCTCAGTTGATCACGGCACAGAAAATACTTAAGCTTGACTGAAAAGACCTTTTAGCTTTCTATACTCTCTCTCCTTCTTTCCTTTCTCTCTGGTTTTATATCTTTTACCCAGGCACAGCAGCGTTTAAGGGATTAAAGCCTTTTTTTGAAGCCCTGCTAAAATAACAAAGCAGAGGTTTACTTTGAAAGAGCTCTCCCTGGGGGCAATATTTGAAACTCTTCCTCCCGTTCCTTTAATGAAAAAAGCTCCCTATTTCCCCGACTTTCGCAGCTGTGGGCGAGGGGATGAGGCCAGGAGGGAGAAGGGAATCAAACGCACAGTCATAATTTAGCCAGGAATGGCCTTCATAGAGCATTTACTCTGGGCTGTAATTATGTGGGGTGCCATCAGGAATAGAGATTACAAAACTGCTGTATTTTCTCCCAAACGTCAGTGTCCCGGCCAGCGTTTGTCCTCCCACTCCTCTGCTTGCGCCCTGCTTTGTAGCTCCCTCTCCAGAGGTTGTGGTTTATGTTATATAGTTTCCCACTGTCGCAATCGTTCCTCTTCAACTTTTCAAACCACACTGAAAGCTCTAACAGACACTTTTCCTCTGTGTGCACAGCTAACCACAGCAGGATTGTTTTCCTCATTTGAACTCCACAGAAACTGAAGATGATTGCAGTTTCTTGAATTGGATCGGAGCAAGTGAAAACAGATTTGTTTAGATTTTTCACTGACGGACTCTACTTAAACTTGTTTCTTTTTCAAATTTGCCCCGTGTGTGTGTGTGTGTGTGTGTGTGTGTGTGTGTGTGTGTGTGTGTGTGTGTGTGTGTGTGTGTGTGTGTGTGTGTCTGTCTGTGTCTGTGTCTGTGTGTGTCTCTCTCTTTACCCGTCCTCATGGAAACACGGCTCAGGGAAAGTTTCCACAGCAAAGCGAACATTTGAGTGGCTAATAGGTTACGGAGAGCCACAGATTATAAACATTAGGGTGACGCTGACATGTGTATAGTTTACAGAGCAGGGCTATCATTTCCCGCTGTGTGCAGGGAGAGAGGATCAGCTGCGACTAACACAGACCACATGCTTACCCTTGAGCCGAAGATAATATTTGGAAATAAATGGCAGAAAGCAAGATGTTCTGCTTGCTGTGTTGACATTTCTGTAATCTGCGATTCTTGGCTTGAATGCTTCAGGACCAAACGGTCCCTTTTTTTTTTTTTTAAATGAGGAGTGTTTTTGATGCACGCTCAAGCACATGTAATCCAAAGTATCCTACAAAAATGTGGAAATGCACCTTAGCACCACGAGCAAAACTCCACAAGTTGAGTTTAGAAAGAACAAAAAGTCTTTTATCTCACTTACAAGAGCAACAAAGTGAAAAGCCTGTGCTGACTTTGTCTCCTTTGTATGTATGGATCAAAAGGATATCTTGTTGACATGTCACCCACTTGCAGCCTTACAAAAGTCGACATTAATCATTTGATGTGAAGTGAAGGGATTGGAGGCAAAGAGGAGCTTGGAAGTCTGAAAATCATTTTCGTGGCACATTTTGACGAGTGTTTAAAGTGTCCTGTCAAAGACTCAAACAGCACACGAAATAGTGCTTTAATAGCTGCTCATCTGTTTCCAGGATATCAGCGGCCATAAACCACAGAGGAAATGCACTGGAGTACAAAAGTCTTTAATAAAAGGCTGGCTCTCCCAAGTTTAAGTTAAAATTAAAACAGAAAGCACAAAACTGTTTTTTTTTGTTTTTTGCATTTTCACCTTTAATACCGGGATTTATTTTGTATGTGTCAGAATTTGTAATTTTTTTGGCAGTGTGCGAACTAACTCCAAACAGCTAAAACAGGCCTCTGATCTTCATGACGGCGAGGCACGACACGACCGAGGCATTGTATCACCGCTGCGCCCAGCTGACAAAGCAAACTCAGTCAACTTTAGCTTGCCTTTGGTTTCCTGAGCCAGAACTCCTCTCAGGAGAGGTTTCTACTCTTATTAAAGTCACTGCAGCCCAGAGGAGACTCGTCAGCTTGACACTTTGGAGCTTAAGCATTTTTAATGCTGTTGGATCAAAGATGAGCAGCCCCCAGTTTAAGCTCTCAAACAGCTGTTTCAAACTTTATTACACCTTGTCATCCAGTAGCATCATTTTGGAGGTATTTTCTTGAAAGTAATATACAATTTTTAAGTTTTTCTTTTGTTCAATAATTTTTTGTGATGCTGTTTCTACTCCACCATGCAGTACTTTTAGTTTCCTGGTCTTTCATTATAAGGACTAAAAATAAAATAGACTAGAACAGTACATTTTTATCAGAATTATGGCATCACAATTTCAGTGATCCATTTTTCCTTGCAATATCCTCTACCTCTCATCTCATGATGTTATAATGAAATGTAGACACATTGGTAATGATTATGATTTCACAGTATCACCCTGTACATAATCAAACCAAAACTGTTGAAACAGACTTTTGATATTATTTTTATAATGGCATTAATATTATTTCCTAAAGCATACAGTGCCTTATAAAATATGTACTCAAGTTTCTCTTGAAAATTAGATCAAACTCTCAATGAAGCCTACGAGATTGAAGCTGGCATGTCTTTATTACCAATGGACTGTGTAATTTGAAAAGAGGAGAGAGTCAGCTTAATGGCCTATTTTAACATCTTTTAATTCATTGTTTTGATTTTATAGCCCATAACTTTACTGTTTTGGTTCACTTTTATCGCTCTCTTTGGCTCGGTTTTCAGAGAAGGATCCACAAACCAACTGTTCGACAACTGCTCAGCGCCAGACTGCAGAAGGTTTGCGATTAGCAGAGCCAGTTATTTTTGGTCAGGAGATTAAAAAATGGATGATAAATAAATGCAGAGTAAATGTTGGACACAACTTAAAATAAAAGCTAATGTTACTTCATATCTATTAGAAGTGTAAATAAGAAACTGTTTGCTGCCAAGTTCGCCATAACTTTATAAGGTGAAAATAAGTCAATGTCGTGATGACAGTTTGTTTCTCCTACCCTCAAATGACCAAAAAAAAATGTGGGAATAAATACAGTCTAATGCTGAATAAATGCATTGTTTTGGGCATCAGAGATTAAAGTCACTTTAATTACCAGAGTTTATAAAATGAACAAGGATTTTCACTGAGGCACAGAGATAACTTATGTGCATAAATTGCAGAGATCCTTTTGAGTCAGTCAATTATTTCAGTTGCAGTTGGAGCATAAATCATTAAGACGTTTAATTTTTGTTGTGGAGTTGGAGGGAGGCATCTGCAGTCTGTTATGGTGATGTTAACTATGGCAGCTGCTGTCTTTTTTAACTGGCTGAATGTTTGAGTGTTTGCCAGCTGAATTCCCCCAGAGTCCTCGTTTGCAAAGATCATAAAAGAGCTCCTCTTTATAGATATGGAGAAGGGCCCCCGCAGGCAACTGCAGGGAGAACAGAGGAGAGCAGAAGGGGGCTTTCTACCATTTAGGAATTTCCATGTTTTGTCCTTTAAAGGAGGAGCTGGCATGTTGTGATTTAGTGTTTAGTTATTGGAGGTAAAGGTATATTTATTCCCACCTCTATAATATCATAAATACAATAGACACAGCTTAAAAGATGAAAAAAAGTGGTTGACATATTTGTCAGCAGAGATTTAATAGTTTTATGATTCATTTTTTTCCATTGATATTTACTTCCGTTTAGTTGCAGTGCCAAACCAGAAGGCTGACACGTACAAATTTGGAAATTTATGAAGGTGTTTTATTGCCAAGTTGAAGTTTTCCTTGTAGTTATCCAGTTATATCCATAGCCTCACTTTGTGCCTTTCACTGAAATAGTTAGCCGCAGTCATGGAGCAGCTTCTCTCAACAGGTTTTTACGAGCAGAAACGTTTAACGCTGTGATATTCTCCCTCTTCCACACTGCTGCCTCACCACACACACTGTAGCCAAAAAAACCTGTAAGAGTTTTTCATTTTGTCAAAATGTATGTAGAGTGTCATGAGATATGTGCATTTATGTGCGTCTTATTTATTTTGGAGCTGGAGTTCAGCTGTTGTTGCTCAATGAGTTTGTTCTGTCACAAATAGTCTGGTAAACCTGTTGACGGCCAGATTATTTTAAGATGCCCTGTCTTCTCCTTCAGGTGAGGGTGATAATGTTCTTTTCTTTTCCACCATAGGCTTGGCAGCTTAGATTCAGCCACCTGATCGGCTATGGGGCCAAATACTACTCCTACCTCATGTCCAGGGCCGTGGCCTCCATGGTGTGGAAACAGTGCTTCGTTCAGGATCCTCTAGACAGGTGAGACAGTTGCTAAGAGCAAAAAAATAAATAAATAAATGACAGACCATCACACTGAGCCGGCAGAAACACAAACAAGGGAAAAGGTTCAACTCAACATAAGATGAGCTTTAATTGAGCATTTGCTATCCAGCACATGTTTGCGTATGAGGTGAGGGAGGTTTTTGGCTAAGAGAACTTAGTGATCCTCCTTTTCATAGCACAAAAATATAACGTGCAACTGACATAGATTATTTTCTAGTTTTCCGATTTTTCTACGAAGGGTGGTTGGGCAAGTGGCTCAGATATCCGGAGGGAGCTCAGAGTAGAGCCGATGCTCCTTCGCGTTGAAAGGAGGTTGAGGTGGTTTAGGGATCTGATTAGGATGCCTCCTGGGCGCCTCCCGTTAGAGGTGTTCTGGACGAGCGCAACTGGTAGGAGGCCTTGGGGCAGACCCAGGCTGGAGGGAGTATATATCTCATCTGGTCTGACAACATCTTGGAGTCTCCCAGGAGAAGCTGGAAAGTGTTGCTGGGGAGAGGGACATGTGGAGTGTTTTGCTCAGCCTGCTGACCCCACGACCCGGCCCCGGATAAGTGGGTGAAAAAGGATGGATGAATAATACTGGCATATCCCTCATTGCTTAATCAGAAAATATGATACATTCAGAAAGAGGCCTATCTGAATGGAATATGCTGTTTACATGGCCCGTATCAAATTCAGAATATTGTCAAAAACAGAATGATAAAGAATATTAGTGTGAATGTAAACATAGCCAATGAAGTCTCCAACAGCAGAGCTGTAAGGTCATGAGGTTCACCGAAGTGTGTTTTACAGTTCAGAAAAGTTATTAGTTCAGCTCCTGCGCTTGAGTTTCCACAGAGATATGTTTTGATTAACTCGCAGTCTTCACTCTCTTTTCATCCACTTACAGCCTTGTGTTCATGGTGCGAGTCACACATGATGTAAAGCACAGCGTAAACCTGTTTTGCGTTTTCAGCGCTGAAACAGATGTCTCCTGACAGGCCGCCTTCCCCTGGATACTGTTTAAGTCTCTGCTTCCTGATGTTGAACATGACATTAATATGAAACTCACGCCGACTTGGCAGGTGTCTGCTGTAATTCACAGACACACACTAGCATCCAGAGCCACCCGTTTCACAAGTGTTTGCCCCTGGACAAAGCACAAAGGCTTTGTTTTGAAAAATGAAGCTCTGCCATGCCTTCATCGAGATGAGGCCTGCAGCGTTTTCCTCCTGCTTCTCTTTTCTTTCCCTTTGCTGCTTTTTTGTCTTCATGTCTTCTCTGTCCCTCCGAGATTGTTTTAGTTCCACCTGCACTTGTCAGATCTCTGTTTCCTGTCACCTGTCTGTTGTGAACAGGCAGCTTAGAAAACTTGGCCCTGGGCTCCGAGTGGCCGCGGCAGAGAATACAGGTGTTTGTAACTTTATCTCTTTCTCCTCTGTCTCTGTCTCTCCTGTGCTCTCTGTCTCTTTGTCAGGGACATGGGTGAGCGTTATCGTCGGGAGATGCTGGCCCACGGAGGAGCCAAGGAGCCCATGCTGATGGTGGAAGGTAACTTGCCATGCCCAACTTTTTTTTTCTCCCAAAATTCTGGAATAATCTTTTCATATTTGCCTATAAAATTCAAGAAAGCACTTTTTACAATGTGTCATTTAAAATGTTTCGGCACACTTAAGAACTGTACCTCTAGGCCTGAGTTCGCCGCTATTTTGTTTGCATTCAGCTGACCTTTTGACCCCAAAGCCTTCAGGCAGCAGTCATCCCACCTCGTACGGGACACCGCCACCCCTCGGGCAGACTTAGCTTATTTGGATCATAGTACACAGTTTTAGGATTCCCCAGAGTTCATCTCCAGGTTTCCTTCAGTTTAGTAATTAAAATGTCAGTCCATTATCTCCCAGTAGCACCAGTAAATTGGTTAAGTGTAGTTACTGATAAGTAATGCTCTTGAATTTGTTTTGACAGCCTGAAAAGTCAACTGTTCTTGAATTTTTTTCAGCTGTTTCATGTGAGGCAGAAAAAAGTCCTTGAAAAAAAAATGTGTCAGTGGGAAAGTGTCCAAACATAAAATGTTAGATAATGAAAGTAACTAATAATGTTTCCACAATACTGGAATTTCTATCTTTGATACAACACCTTAAAAAATATCAGTATTTGATACAGTTTTTGTTGGAAAAATTGACATTGAGAGCATAGAAAATTGACTTAAAAGATAAATATAACAAGGCTATAACATAACGATTTAACTTGGTTAGTAGAGAACAGCAGAATGACTGTAGTAAACGTTAACTATAAGAGAGAGAAAAAAAATCAGTATTGCCAAAAATGAGTATTGAAACCGTTTCAAATATTCAGAATTAGGGATGTCATGTGAACATATAGAAACATTCCCACCTGCAGTGCAGAGTGACCTGGGGCTATTCTACGCCTTATTATGGAGCAGCTATGACTCAGAAAGTGGAGCGGGTCGTCCTCCAATCGGAACGTTGGTGGTTCGATTCCCGGCTCCTCCAGTCTGCATGTTGAAGTCTTCTTGGGCAAGATAGTGAACCCCAAATTGCTTGTGAATGTGTAAGAAAGTTTTAAAACCGAGGTGGCACCTTGTACGGTAGCCATGGCCAGCAGCGTATGAATGTCTGTGTGAATGGATGAATGTGACAGTGATGAAACAACTAGAAAAGCACTATACAAGTGCAGGTCCATTTGCCATTTATTCATAATCCATAAATTGTAATTTTTTGACCGTACTAGTCATAAGTAAGTAATTATATGTCCGTTTTTTTGTTTTGCTACTTATTAGTACCACTTTTACATATTTAACAAGGTTTCTTTATTTTGTGATCAAGTTGTTAAAATGAAATGGTATATAGAAGATTACACAGGATGAAGAAGCTACATAAAAACAGAATGTATTACATGTACCATTGTAGTAATTGCTACTGATTGATCATCCTTCCTGAGGGAAACTGGGTTCAAATAGGGATTTTTATTGTATGAGAGACTGACACAGTTTCTTGATGTCCATTACAGTCCTTTAATCTCAGCCATAAAATTTTAGCTCAGGTTTGTCATCCGACAGAAGCAGCTGTTAGTCTGTTAGTCATGCTGTGGTTTTTTCAGGTGTTCACAGCTGCTGCTCTTGTGGTTTGGTTCTCTCCTTGCTCGAGTTCCCGCAGTAGCACCTATTTACCAATTTAACATAACTCCCAAGGGTTCTTACCGTTGTTTATAAGAGCTTTGTCAACACAGACACGACCAGTCCTGCTGTGGTGTGAATTCTTGACTCAGGTCTCTCTAGCAACCAAACACTTTTTTTTTTTTTAGGATAGACAAAATCCAGAAGGCAGGAAAGACAGACATGGGTGATTATGGGTTTGAGCCCTAAAAACTGCTGACTGTGCAGGGCTGAAACACAGACTGGTGCTTTCCACTTTGCATTTCATCAACATTTTTCAGCCATCCTAGAAGCATGGCTCTAGAGATGGCTGTGTTGGTCGGTTGGTCCACCATTTTGGTCCACACTGAAGTATTGTTGTGAAATGTAACATTCTCCTCAGGATCAATTTTAATAACTTTTGTTGTCCTCTAATTTTCAAATCAGTTTGTGTGATAGTTTGTTTTATGAACAAATACAGTGGAAACCATTTTTATGGATCAAAAAGCGTGGGAGATTTCTATACAAATGCTGTATTGTAAAAACTATTTCTCCATTATGCCTAAATAAGAATATATGGCTTCCACTAAAAAGACATAACCTGAAGTTTTATGGTACAAACTTAGACAAACAAGACTGTGACTGTTTAGCCATGCTAGCGGCTTGGTGAGCCTGTAATTGGGCTAAAGCTAAATGCTAACATCAGCATGCCAATATGCTTTTAATGGTAACGGTATCTATAAATATACATTATCGGCAAAATTAAGGATTGATTAATTGATTAATTGTTATTTGAAAAAACATACAAACTTTGCTTATTTCAAACAATACCAACTACATTTAATCTTCAGTCAAAGCTCACTGCAACGTATTGCATATATTTTGACAGTATTTCATAGCTTATCAATTATTCGATTAAATTCAAATTATCAATTTAATTCTTAATGACCGATGAATTGATCATCGGTTAATTGTTATCATCCCAATATATATATTTATGTGTGTGTGTGTGTGTGTGTCTGTATATATGTACAGTGTATATGTATATATATGAATATGACTAACATGCTATATTAAGATTCTGAATATGTTAGGAAACATACCTGTAATGTTATCATTACCATTATAAGCATATTAGGATGCTGATGTTCATTGACATTCAGCCCAATTACAGGCTCACCAAGCCACTAGTATGGCTAAACACTTGAATTCTTTTTTGTCTTCTTTTATACCATAAAACTTCAGGTTATGACTTTTTAGTGAAAGCTATATTTACTTATTTAGACATAATGGAGAAAACAAACTACTTCCTCCTGTTGCCCTCTTCTCTTCCTCCGCCCATCACTTCCTCCTCCTCTCCTTGTGCAGGCACTGTGGCATGTCTGGACAGGACAATGGGAGAGAAGGTGAGAGGAGAGGGAGCAGTAAGATCAGGTGACACTTGGGAGTGTACTGTAAATCTCTCCCTCAGGGTCACCTCCTCCCTTCTCCATCAGATTGTCCTTTTGACAGCTCCAACTAAGGCTGCACCCAGCCTCTGAAATTACACCCCCCAACAGATCAGATCCTTGTTATTAGATCTTCTGTCCAATTAACTGTTGTTGGAGTGACAATATTTGCTTTTATGGCGTCCTTTGAAGTGAATGCTGCTCTAATTATAGGCCAAGGCCTTGTGTGCAGAATAGTTATCAGGGTCATATTGATCCCTCTGGCTGTCTTTCTCAGCCATAAGTCTTCTTACAGGTCTCAAGACTCTAAAAATGTCTGCTTGGGGAATCAAATTTACCCCCAACAATTTTATTTTATAACACAAGATGTAGATCAAGTTAAAAGAGCTTTTATGGTTAGATGTTAGTTCCAGTCCCACATTTTTGGCAGTTTCTTCTCAGTCCTCTCTGTGCACCTGCATTCATGATAATCATCTGAAACCCATTTTTCTTTCTTTTTTTTATCATAATAAAATCTAGTCCAGGGTCTGTAGAAACACTCAAAAGGAGATAAAATGTACCCATATTTTAAAAGAGACTCATCCAGCCACCTCGCCATTTTGATGGCTTTATACGTGTATATCCTCATAATTTACTTTTACGTCATAAAAGCCATAGTCAAAGTTATAACAGTACATCAGCGCATGTGCTGAAACATTTAGTCTCTATTCACTATGAGGTTGAGAGGTTCATTGCAACCATCATGAATTCCTAACGGGGAATGGAAAAAGATTTTGCAAAAGAAGGGCACTTTTATATCTAAAGCAGTTTTTAGGTTAGAGGAGAGCAGACGACTAGACACAGTATCCAGATCCAACCCATTACACATAATCCTTTTAAACAAAGACGCTTGTAAATGGAGGTGTGTAACATTTCCCCTTTGGCAAGGTGGTAGAGGGGGCACAAGGGCACACAGGGAACCGGAGCAGGTCCAGCAAGGCTAATCAGAGGCCAGTCTTTATCTGCATGGCTCCCCCTGCGTGAGTGGATGTTTCCCAGGAAAAATGGTGTTGAAATGTAAGCCCAGGCAGTAAATCCAGATCAGCAACATCGGGACAGAGTGAGTCAGAGAAAAAGTGAGAGTAAGAGAGAAGAAAAAGGAGAGAAAGAGTGAAAGGTGATCAACTGACTGAACCGAAGCTCAGATCCTGCCACAGAGAGGGCTTTCATGACCCAGACTGTTCCCATAGCCCCGAATGCAGAGCACAGAAAATGGATCTACTCCGACTTGGTAGCCGAGTTCTTTGTCCGGAGGCAGTGTGGTTGAATAGTTCCTATGACTGCTTGCATAGTTGCTAATAAACCCCAAGAGCATGGTGGTCTGTGCAGTCCCAGAGCACATTTGTGACAAAGATGTATAGTTCCTTCTGAATGAGAGGAGGGGAACTTCACACAACAAAGATGTAAAGCTGCAAAATGCATAATTTATAGCCTTTGGTTAAAAACACATGATTTGTGATGAAAATGATTTTACTGTGCTCCAGACAGCACATGTTCAGAGGGAGGTGTCTCCTTGTATCCTTGATTTACTGATAGTCGTCTCACTATGAAGCGCCACAGCACTATGAAGAAAAAAGTAATATAAGTCCTGAAAAGTGCAAGACATACTTGTCATCATTGGAGACACAGATGGCAATTTATTGTAGCTTTTGTGTGGTGAAAGGCTAACCACATTTAGATAAATGTGTCAGTTGCAGAAATAGATGAAAGTGTGTCTCTGGGCTGGAAAAGTATCTTGAGTTTTCATAAGAAAAGACTCATGCTGCGTTAACTTTTTAAAACTGTAATTACGCACTTCAGCTGCCCGTACAAAGTATGTACTGTTGCATTGAGTATGCATACTGCTTTGTCATAACATTGCACCTTGAAGTTTGACCGTCTTGCTGATATATGCATCACACTCCCTAGCACGAAATTCAAAGTAAACAGAAAAAGTGTGTGATTTGGAACTCTTAATGTTATCACTTAATGATACCTTGCTCCCTCTTTGGCTAAAAAATGCCATTTGCCCAGCTCACCAGAGATGGGGGTCAACCCAGAGAGCCATTTTAAGAACTGCATACATGAGATTGTTTGTGATTGATTGAGAGATCAGTAATTTAGGCTTCTGTCAGCTCTGGGTGAGCTTTTACCTCTCTTCAGCTCAAGCATTATGACTTGTGAAGTATAAAATGCGACCAGTTGCCGTAGGTTATCCTGGTATTTTTTTACACACTGCTTTTGACATACTATATATTTGGTATTTTGCAGGTCGTTTTGCAGATATGTAGTCCTAAACTGAAGTATTGCACATATTGAAGTTTTGACCTGATGATGAAGCTGGATGAAAAGTCAGAGGATCACCAAAGTTATTACAGTTGATTTTGAGGAAGGCATGAATGTCTGAATTAAATTTTGTGGCAATCCATACAAAAGTTTTTGAAATGTCACACAAATATGAACATCATTGTTGCGCTAGAGAATATGTCAGGATCACTAGATAATTAGGGTTCATCCTCTTAAA
The DNA here is from genome assembly GCF_008729295.1 of Plectropomus leopardus. NCBI lineage: Eukaryota > Metazoa > Chordata > Actinopteri > Perciformes > Serranidae > Plectropomus > Plectropomus leopardus. The sequence continues at coordinate 10,226,267 of NC_056467.1, read as the reverse complement.
ACCGTGAATGTTAAAATCTCATGGAAATCCAAGAGTAAGGTAGCAAACCAACCAACGGACCAGCATCACTAGAATGATCCTTCTTATGTGGTTAAAAATCCTATCCTAAACATTTCTTTAAAATATTTTAGATCCAAGGTACATGCATTTCTCAAACTGTGAATATATTAAGTTGCATGATTCTGATTGTGAATTTTAATTAATTTTATGGTGTTTAGGCTGGGAGCGTTTTCTTACAGTAAGAGATTGGTTTACTGAGTTTTGTAGGGTTTATCTTCAATAACATTGCAGGTTTCTCTTCTTTTGGTAAGGCACTTACTTGACAAAGAGCCGTTCAGTGTTTGTCATCACCCTTGTTTTGCTTGCTTTCTGGGCCTGTCTTAAGTATTGTTTGTAGAAAAGCTTCCTGAACTTCAAAGGCGTAATTACAGAGGCAGTGAGCTGAGCGTTTGCCTCCAGGTTTTACAGAGGTAACCGCTTTTCACACCTTGACATGTTTCGAATGGTTACAAGCAGCAGCTGAACGGCTTCTGAAGCAGCCAGAAACTTGTTTTGAAATGTGTGACTGTAAACTCTGAAGCTCTGTGCGTTTGTCAGTGTATGAATGTTGTTTTATGCACATACAGGGAATGTGACACTACAGAAGCTCAAGTTACTGCAAGCAGCAGTTTGTTCCCATTTTAAATGTACAAAAGTGGCATACTGCTGCTCCCTCAAACTTGCAAGTGGGTGTAATTGGCCTATAAAAGCAACCAATTAAATCATGAAAGAACAGAACACAGCCAAGCCCGAGGGACTGGGATCAATGGCTCTTATAAAACAGCCAGTTTTAGCTAAGCCCTCTGATTGGTTAAAGACACTTTCCAACTGTGCTGATTTATGCTCTAATGGCAGAATACGTTTTTTTTCTTGTATTCTGCTGTTGGAGCATTAAAAGTGTAAAAGTGCTTGCTACACTTATTTTCAGGGAGCCAGGAAAGAAATAGATGGATTTTTGATGAAAAGTTGCACTTCTCCAGAGGTTGTTCTTTACTCTGTAAATGCATATTTGACTAATGACCAAAGTCTTATCTCTTTATATTAAACCCATATTCAAAATCCCTCCATCCCAAATGAAAACTGAATAATATTTTATGTATCTGATCTTAGAAGAATGTAGGTCATCAGACACTTCACTCCCATTTTAAGAAAAACTCTTTGTAGGCGGCAACTCAGATGTTTGATAAATTCAGCCAGCAGTAGCTGCAGGCTGGGCAGCAATTTTGAAACCTCTCTACAGAGTTCTCGTCCCCAGAGCTGTCATTACCAAAGCTCAGAGCTGTTAGCCAGCCACATAGGTCATGATTTGACTGATAAGCATCACCCACCACCCTTCAAGTAAATAAATTATTGTGTGCATGCTGTGTATGTTCTCCCGTGAGAGATAAATCTCTGTTTACTTGAAAGATATTATTCTAACTTTGAAATGTAGGTGCAATTATATAAAAATATTGGGATAAATTGCAGCATGGCCTGTCACAATTACTCCTTTTGGTGGATGATTTCATCCTAGAAATAACCGCAACAAACACTATTATGGTCATTTTTAAGACCATTTTAAACCTTCGATATAATGATAACACATAAGCACAATGTCTGGGCAAATCTCTGATCTTACCTAACTCAGGCAGCCAAAAGAGCTGCTTATGGCTCTGCCTCTGTGTGAATGAATAAAGCCGTGTCACAGAAGCATTTTATTCAAACCAGGTTGTGGGGTTCAGCCCTGTACTCTCAGGTCCCAGTAAACAGAGACAGCCCCAGACAAAGGCCTGGATATACAGACAAAATACTATTTGTTAATGAAGCGATACCTGCTAAGGGTGATAACTAAGGATGTTGTGGTGCATGACTGCCTGTATAAGCACTAGTAACTGATTCTCTCCATCTTTTGGCTTAGGCAATTGGCAATGTTAACTAGGATAATGCCAAAAATGTTGAACTGCTCTTTATAAATTAATCTTTAAACTGCTACCATACATAATAATGCAAGCACATCCTTTTAAAGAAGTAATCATTAAGCATGTTCAGACATTGGCATTGAAATGTGAAAAAATAATATCCCAAACGAATAAAACACAAATTAAGCACAGTGCGACAAGAAATGCAAAATGCGTCTCCAGATTTTTTCTGTTCATTCAATTTAAAGAGTAACCAAATCCCCCACTTTTTTCTTGAGTACCTCGTAGCTTGAATGTACAAAAAAGTCTTTAAAGTGGGCAGGGCTGGGAGGAGTGCTAAGACACCCAGTCATGCCTCCTCTTGATCCACAGCACCTCCCTGCCTTCTGCACTCATGTAAAGTAGTTGGCTGATGAGAGGGTGGTGACATGGCATGGTTGGTGATGAAAGCGGGCTCCTGCTACCAGGACTAAGCAATAGCAAAATTCAGTTGCAATAGTCAGGTTTCAGCCTTTGGAGGGCAGTCACTATGCGTATTCATTATACAATATATATAATTTTAATACTTTGCACTCAAATGTCTAGGGTTGGACATGAGTCAATTGATAACATTACTACATACCCATATACATAGTTTTTTTTATCTAAAAAAACAAGGTTAGGGGGTTAGTTACTCTTTAAGGGCTGTGAAAAAAAACTCTTGCAGTTTATTCTGCAATCATTCTGGCTACAAATTTTGTCATAAAAAAAAACATGTAAAAATGAGGGCAATATTATCCTATATACGGACATAATCTTGATAATTTTTGCTGGCTCCGAAGTCTGTAACGTATTGATCTTGACAGGCCTAGCTTGTTTTGGTTATCAGAAAGAGCAAATGGCAGCAGGTTTTTAAATAATTTTTAAATATTTCTTATTAAAGCAAACGGCAAAGGGGAAAAGACGTAATCTATGTTTAAGTACACGGCCGATTCGAAATGACTATGTTCCGCAGTGGAACGGTCAAATCCAAGACCCTCTAATCTGCCTTGTGAAAATACCTATTTCGGACTAGATAAAGCGGTGGAAGTTGAGCTAAAAAATATGGTCTGTGATTTAAACATTCCCAACCCAGCTTGGAAAGATGTAGCAGGGCTAGAGAATGAGTATTGCACTTTACTTTCCCAACAAGTACTCTTGAGCAAGGTACTCCACTGACAATAGCTCCAGTGGGGCTGTTTAGCGGCCAAACTGCAAAGCAGGATTTGGCTAAAAGTGTGCATACTTAATCAGCAGTTTGTCTGAGGATACAGTTGTTAAGAAAGATTCACTGTTATTTTAGGGCCTTTGTGCGGTTTGTGTCTTTTAACACCTGTCCAAACTCTGCTGGCCAAGTTGGCCGACGCTCTGGGCCTTGAGATGACAGTAATGGGTAGAAGCCTTGTTCCTCAATGGCCGTGTCAGTGCCATTATGAATGGAAATGGAAACTCTTAAATACGAGATGACTCACACGGCAAAGCCTCTGTCCTAAGGCTCTCCTAACAATGGACACAAAGAACAGCCTATGTTTAGTTTGGCTCTGCGTTTCTTCGGTGCGTCGCCAAGAGTGGGTGTGTAGGTCTGCCCACTGCAATGCTGTCAACTCGAACTGTATCTGCACTGCCGAGGTAGTGCTGTAAGTGACTAGAGCTACATTTTACCAAAGTATTTCCATGAAGTCTGAAGACAGCGTAGGGACATCGTTTCTGGACAAAACACGTTGCTATTTATTTCATGCAATTTTTTTTAAGCTGTAAGCAAGCAAATACAATTATAATCATCTTAATTGTGTTTGGGTGGAGGCAGAAATCTCAAAACCTGGTCAAACTATTTACATGGATGAAAACCATGACATTTTGAAATGCAAACAAAAAAATGTGTGTAGGGGACTTTACGTTATTTATGGGCGGAGGATTCAAATAATTTTTTAAACACCTGGGATAGACTGTTTTGTATGTTAGCTTCGGGGATGTACATAGAACTTTAAATGCTTGTATTTTGTATTTATTTTAAATAAATACAAAACAGGCGCCTGGTGACTCAGTGGATAGAGCAGCACCCCATGTGCAGAGGCTGTGTCCTCGCCGCAGCGGCCGCAGGTTCAAGTCCAGCCTCGGCCCTTTGCTGCATGTCTCCCTCTCTCTACCCCTTTCACACTGACACTGTCCTATCAGTTAAAGGCAATAAAAGCCCCAAAAATAATCTTTAAAAAAATAAATAAATACAAAACCTGCAGGTGAGTTTGACAGACATGTTTTCTTTAAAAATCACCAAAATTACAGTATTTTTCATAGCCAGACATAACATGATGAACCTAAGCTTAAATTAGAAAATTTCATCAATTTAACTTTATTCTTCTGTCTCATTTAATTTCACCAAAAAGTAACTGTTCACTTTAACCAGATTTTGTTTTTAACTTTTAACTTAACCATATTCTGCTAAAGAGCACGCACGCCTTGTGTGATAATGTGATTTGTAAGAAAGATTTGCGTTTTTCTTAAGGAATCAGCAGTTTGTTGTGGTGATAACTTTGACTCCCATCTTTTGTGCTTGTTGCATAAGCTCCAATGCATACAGTTGGTGAGAATATATATAAAATATGGTTATTTATGGTGGAAGAGTCATAAAATTTCCCTCAGTCCCTTAGGGAGGTTCAAAGAAAATATTCATAGCTCACCATCCCTCATTGATAAATAAAGTGCAGCCCTTCATACAAAACAGTCAAATGTTCAGGTTTTTATGTGCGTAGCAGTTTGAGGAGTTTCCATGCATTTCGCTGTAATTCATACTGTGTTTAACTTCTGTGGACGTTAACCATTGACGTGTTTAATTCATCTTTTTTTTTTAATCTTTCATGTCTACTTTTATGCAGTGTGTTCGTCATATCCTGCTGGTCTGTTTTGTCTGACTCAGCCCCACCTCCTTGTGTGTATCTATAAAAGCAGCTTCTTAGATCAGATACTCCTCCACAGTGTTGTTATGACTTTGAGGTTATCTGTGCATTCCTCCCCAACTCTCCCAGGGATGTGGGCTGAGAAAAGACTCAATCTTCACTGCTTATTGTTCATGTACTGTCGATCGCCGTGTGAGACCCAGGTGCTGACACCCCGAGCTGTTGGTGATGAGAAACCGGCGAGGGCGCTATTGTTTACCTGACTAACCTCTGTCATGCTCACGCCTCCCTTTACATCCCTAACTTTCTCTTCCCTCCTCCCTTCTGCCTCTCTCATCACAGTCCTGTCATGTTAACTGTGCTTGTTCCACACACTAACCTGTGGCAGGCGAGGCAGCAGACATCAGATTCCCCCCGCGGACGCACACAGTCAGGAAATTACATCCATTAGAGAAAGTGCTGGTGACGCAGTAGACAGTGTACGCAGAGTTCAAATTAGTAGCTGAGCCCACAGCTCTGTCTGCTCACATGCTGTGGAGATCAACCAAGTAAACAAGTGTCATGTCGGAGCATGTGTGTACCTGTGCGCTTTTTTTTTTCTTTTTGTGCCGCTCACAGCTGGATAGATGACTACCAGTCCTTAAGGCTGTTCTGTGACTGACCTCTGACCTTTTTGTGGAGTTGGGCAATTGCAAAAAGGATAATCATGCAAGGATTAGGAAAATATCTCATGCAAATGTAAATATTTTCCTAATTGTGACCAACCATAAACCTGATCAGGATCAGATTAAAGCTGCACCTTCATCTTTTTTGTTTTTTTTGACCCTCACAATAACAGACACATAGAGTATTATCACCTGACTCAGCAGTTCTCTGCGTTTTAGGGTCTTGTTTCAGTTTTATTGTCAACATCTCTCCTGTTATTGATGACCTGGTGAACATAGTGGAGCATTTAATTTGAAAATGAGTAAGGATGATAAATGATGCCTTGAATTTTGTCTGCTACAAATAATGGTGTGTTTTGCTTTAAACACTTAATGTTCTTTATAATTTGTCAAGCCAGAGGTTGAGGCTGGTGAGATTTTGGAGCTGCAAAGGAAATCACTAGTTATACTTTGGGCTTCTCTCGTGTCTCTATTTTATGCCTCCTCACCTCTGTCCTCCTGCCTGAGGAAATTGAGGGTACCATCATGTAGAATGTCTCAATGCCTGAAATGCATCTTGAGATGAGAGGAGGTTTTATGTGTGAGGATACGTATCCTTTGTGGAAATCTTTTCACTGCCTGTTATTTGTAAAAGGGGACTTACGCACAGCTGTGCTACACTTCACATTTTGATAACCCTGCTTTAGAATGACATAGCCAGAGCACAGATTTCTTATTTTGTTAAATGCCTGCTGCCTAGATGCTTCTCGTCTCTCTCTTGTCTCCTCCGCTTGCATCTTAGTTGAGAGAGTAAGCGCTCATCTGCACTCCCTTTATGTACGACAATGAATATGTCGATTTTAAATGTAAATGTCACGAGAGGGCAGAGTCGAAAGTTTCAGACAACAACAAACAAGGCAGAGGAGGTCGTAATGTTCATCGATGGTCA